>NC_086208.1:15048636-15687500 GCF_035770615.1 Melospiza melodia melodia | reverse complement strand
TTTTAAAGGAGGAAAAACTAAAGCAGGGAGGTGAAATGACCTGCCTGAGATCACAGACAATTAGTCTAATGATAGTGCTAAGAAAAGGAGCCAGACTTTTTATTCTTTAATCACCAGATAATCCCTTCTGGTTATATTTAACATGTGAAATGTATTGCTAGAAACACTCCTTTGGATGACTCATGACATACTAAGCAGACTTAAAAGCCTCAAACAAACTATAAAATCTTCTGAAAAGACAAAGACCAGAAAAAAGAAAGGAAGAAGATAAGAGATTAACGAGGAGGAAGAAGTGATAACATCTAGGATTAATATGCTGTATATTCAACTGCAGTCCAAGGAGGGTTACTGAAATATTAACCCTACTTTGCACCACCCTGGGGGAGACGTGGGAGGAAATTATTGTGCAGATTCCACAGGTCACCCGTGAGCTCCTCTGAGCAACTAACACAGACCTGGGTCTGTGGGAAAGGGAACAATATGAGCTGCAGGCCACCTAATATTGTGGGCCAGAAGTTGCTTTATCTGCCTCCACTAGCAGGGAGCGAGGATCAAGGCTTTGCAGGGATCCACTGCTCTCCAGGCCGCTGCCTGTCAGGCTGAGGCTGAATTTTGGTGTCATTTAGATCCATCCCCTGTGTCAAGCTCTGTGAGGTGGCAAATGTAGTGCCACACTGAAGCACCCATGGGAGAAAACACCTCTGGAATGAAATATGGGTGAAAAAGTCCACACCTCCCCTTTGGCATTAATGCCAGCGTTATGAGAGTCCAACCCATCCTTGAAACTAGTCAGGTATTTTTGTGAGACAGAGCAGTTGAAAGACAGCTGGACAAAGAAGGAAGAACTCTGATTAAGGCTGCGGTATTTCTCTTGTCTTATGGAGAACATAAGTCTTATGTACGCTATATGTTTTTTAAAGATGATATTTTAAATTGATTTGATTACCATAGAGCTGACACATACTGCACAAAAAGAACAACAGGCGGGGAAATTCATTTATAATAGCCAGTAAATGAATTTTCCCAGTGCTTGTTTCTTTTGCACAGTATGTGTCAGCTCTATTGTAATCAAATCAATTTAATATACCTTCTTTGAAAAATATACCAGTATTTATTACTAGCTCATACCTTTTTGATCTGAAGTATATATATGTATATGTGTGTGTATATATATTTATACATACACATTTAAAATATGGTTTTTTTAAATATAGTTGTATTTATTGCTGGCCTACCTTTGGATCTGGACTGTAATGTGTGTGTGTGTGTGTATAGATATATATGGAATAGTTTTTTATGTATATAAAAAGATAAGAGAAGCTGTAAGTTTCATGAAGTGTTGATGGCACCCAGTGAGCCTCGAATCCAGGCAGAAATTCCTGAGGAAAAATGACTCCATCAAGTCCTCCATGCCACACCAGCAGGACTTAGACAAATGCATATACTGCATTATCAAACGCAAATACTGGATATCAAAGCTGAGCAGAAGGAAAACTTCAAATTTCTCCTCACATCTTGTGGCACCGAGGCAGGTGGATTTTGAAGGGCTCCAACTCGGCTCCAGTTGCCTCCAAATATCAGAACCACAACGACAGAGGAAGGAGCTGACACTCTGCATATGGCCTCGTGTTTACTGCAGCCTTTCCTGCAAGCATGTTTTCAATCTGGACAGACAAGCAGCACGGTAGCACAGTCCAGCTGGTAGCAGCAGGACTGAACTTCACAAAGCAGGAAAGTTTGGTGTTATCCTGAAAGCTGAGGGAGGCTCATTTTCATCTGCTCCATCTCCGGCAGCATGAGGACACTCAGGGGCAGCTCTGCCCACTCAGGTTTGGCTCACCAAGGACAGAAAGATGTGATCCCTTTTTCCCCAATGTAAAGGGACAGGGACATTTCACCCAGCAGCTGAAGACCACAGGGTTTGGTGCATATGTGCATCCTTCCACCAGCTTTTTCTAAGTGTTGAAATGCTAGAACAACAGCAACAGAATTAAAAATTCAGACCACAGCTTCAGATGAAAATCCTTGTTCTGCTTTCCTGAGCCTCACTTCCTAGGAAAGAGCATCTATGTGGCCATAATCTTTTTGGTGTTTTCATGTTTTTCTGTTTTAAACCTGTCCAATAATTTCTGAAACCTCTGTCTGCCTTCAGTGGTATCTGGCAGAGGGTAGCAGTGGCCTCCAAGCTCATCCTTTGCCAAACCATTGAGAGGATAAACCACCAGGCAGAGGAAAGAAGCCCTGCTAATGGAGGAGATGGTTGAGAGCACAACCTCTATCAGACACCAGAGAATCAGGGCAGAGGAATGTCCCCGAGGCAAGGCTTCATTAGGTCCTGCTGCTCCAGGAATGACTGGCTTTTCCGCCCTGCCCCCTGGGGTACGGGGTAAGCCTCTCACAAAGATAATTGCAAAAGGATGCAGCCAGTGATAAACAAAAATGGTGCCACATTTTGGGGAGGGCAAAGCCCTTCACCGCCTGTGGGGTTCCTCCTTGTGGCTTCACTGAGCCTTAGTCAGCCCCGCAGAGCAAAGGGCTGCACATCTGGGTGGAGTTCAATGGGAAATATCTTTCTCAGCCCATGAAAATGTTAGCAATTCCAGCGTTTTCCTGTTCTGGGCCGGGAAGGATCATGTGGCTTTTAGAGGTTTTTAATGAGCAAACAGGGAAGGAGAGATGAGAGCTGAGGTGAGGGAGTTGCCAGGGGTCAGGACACCCACCCAAAAGCCAGGTGCCTTTGTGAAATCCCTTTGCCTGACTCATTCTGCCAAAGGTTTGCTTCTCAGCTCCTGGGTGGTTTGTGTTTGCAGGGTGGTTCTGTCATTTGCTGCCTGAAATGCGTCTGATCTTTGTCCCACTCCAGAGGTGGTGCAGTCCCAAGGAAACACACTGCCCATCATCCATTTACAGCAGAAATATGTATGGACTAGGCTGACATGCAGGATGGCTCCTTGCACCCCTGAGCCTTTCACCATCAGAAAATCCACATGTGAATGGCTACAGTCAGAAACCATTTACTATGTGGGACTGAGGCTCTCATCCCAGCCTGGTCTATGCATAGTGGATCGAGCCTTTTTCCCTTCTATCAATATTTTGCTTTCTTTCTTAGTTTATGGGCTATTTTATCTCATTTATTCACATAGTGGTTTATTTTTATTTGTTTTTTTTTTCTTTATTTTTCTTTTTTATTTACCTATTACCTTTCTTCCTGAGAAATTTATTGAAATAACTTATTCACACATTTTTTAAAAAATTACCACAAATCTTCCAACCCTTTGCAATGACCAGGAATGGTTGCACAAACAGGTACCTCCAGGCACTACACTTACAGTACAGCAGCTTTTTAGGGATCAATCAGGCAGCTCCTGCTGGATTTTCCTTGCCACCACTAGGGGGGAGACTGGATTTTCTTCCATAAATTGCCTAGTTGAAGGGAAAAGGAAAAAAAAAAACCTATCACATCACTGCAATGTTGAAGGCACTTCAAAACGACTCAGATGTTTAACTATTGTGCTAGTGATCATACATTCACATTGGGCTGCAGGCCAAAAAAAAGGAGAGAGAGAGAGAAAAAAAAAAAAAAAGCATGAGTCTTGCAGCTGAAATGCTATAAAGTGCTGAATTTTCCTGTAGAGCTAAACACTCTTCAGTGACAAATTTCAAAGGCCATATGTATGGTATTTTCATGAAAAGCAGAAGACCCTAAGTTTCTTTGTTTAACTGGAAGCGATTTCCCTCCCTGAACAGGAGGCTTCTGTAGCTCACCTCATTTATTGTAAGGCTACACGTTTTGCTTTCCTTTTTTTTTGGGACACAGTGAGATCTAGAATATAAAAATAAGGGCAACAGAAACTGAAGAAAAAGTATGTTTGCTGTAACCCACCAACAGGAGGGTTTGCAAAAAAATACCTCTTCAATTTTTGATTGTTTCAAGGGATAACTTTGCTCATACTGGGTAAAGGTAACAAGAATAGGAAGGGTGAGAAGGGAATTTTTGTAGGGTTATTTTTTCTCCAGTAAAATCAAAGGTGAGACACACTACAGTGGCCTTTCTGCTGTCAAATTAAAGCCTTAGAATAAATAAGATGGAAAAGTTTCCATATGTTGTATGATGCCACCTTCTGAGCTGTGTTGTAACACTTGAGTAGTAAAGTTTTGAATATTACATTATTTTTATGAGGCTGGAGGCACTGAATTTCTTTTAATCTACATTTTGCATTTTGAACCCATGGAAACCATCTTCCCATCTTTTCCATGGATTTATGAAATTTAGAGACTTTTTTAATTTTTTTTTTTTTTTTAGAAATGGAAGTTAATTTTCCACATAATCACACAATTCCAGGCTGGGACTCCAGGAGCTATTTTAGGAATTGGCAGCACTGGATTATTTAGATATTAAGTTTACTATGAAGGAAGCTGGAAGAAATCTGTATCTGAGAAGACTCACTGAATATTCATACAAATTACTCCAGTGAATCTCATTTTCTACCACTGCCTTCTTTTTCCTGGCTGTTCAGACCAGCAAAGTTTTGCTCTCGTTGTTTATGCAAAGTTCACTCTTGTCCCAGTATTTGCATTCCCACTCAGGAAAAGGTTTTTTTGCATATGAGCCTATTCTCTGGGAAATTGTGTTACATCCTCCTGACAAAGGTCATTCATTTGGGAAATGAAAATGATTCAGTGTGGACACATCACATGGGCATTGGTTGTCTGTGAGCAAGGGTTGCAGGCTCTACACTTGGATTTCCTTATAGTCAGTTTGCGGCAAGAGTCACTGGCTTTATTATTATTTTTTTTATATACAAATAAGCCTTTTGCTTACAAAAAAATCCTTTTGCTTTGCCTGACAGCTGCCTGGGAGGAGGCCACTGACTTTCCCAAAGCCTGGTCAACATTATTTACACCAGGTGATACGGCAGTTCTTAATTTTCAAACTCCTGATGCGTCAGAGCATCTCCAAAACACAACCAAATCACGGGGATCTTGTTGCCACTGTCTGATTAGGCTTTACCTGGCAACTTGGGAACACAACATAATCAGAGAAGCAAAGACACCCACAAAAGCCACATCTTTTCACCAGCAGAACTGTTGCTTGATAAGCATGAATATTTCCCGTCAGCTCCAGCCACGCCAGAGAAACGCACGCCTGGTGTTACCTTTAGCCTGCTAAATAAATATGGTTTGCTTGAGTCAGCTTATTCCAGGTCCTTCTGCTTTGCCTGGGAGGAGGCCACTGACTTTCCCAAAGCGTGCAGCCATCCATTGGGCAGGAAAAAGGCTCTGGAGAGAAATTCCTCCGCACGCAGGGCGATCAGCCGTGGAGCCCCCTGCGCTGCTTGTCTCAAAAAGCAAGATTTTGTTGATCAGTGATGGGCTGAGTTTGGCCTTAATTAACCAGCAAGGTTTCTGTCCTCTGGGCCTTGTGAAGACGTAACCAAAAAAGGCAACTCCTTCCGTTCCCCCGCTCCCTGAAGATGACAGGACAGGCTTGACATCCTAATCCTTCAGGCTTGTCTCAGTCACTGAAAGGCTCGAGCAGTGTCAAAGCAACCAGCTGATTGCAATCTTCATGCCAAACCCAACATCTTCATCCTGAGGAGCAGCTCTCACATTAAATTTCTGCATGTGTGTCCCCGCTCCCCGCTGCCCTCCATTCCCTCCCTCCCCACCTTTCCTTCAATTTGTTTTTTAAAAGAGATTGCTTTGCTGGAAAACAAACCACAACTTAAAAAAAAAAAAAAAATAAAAAAAAGGAAAAAAGAAGAAAATGTACTAATAAGAAAAATAAAAGGCAGCAGCACAAAAAAAATCCCTTCCAACCCCTTCAAGCAATAACTGCAGCACAAGGCCAGTTGGGACACAGTCAAATTAGAGAGTTATTATTACCTAGGGGACATTAGAAATCAAGTTTGTTACTGGCAGTTCCTGTTTCTGTAAAGACTTGTTAATAGCCGAAATTTTAAAGGGTGTTGTTCAATTGGCAAAGTGCTATTTTTCTAAGCAGCCACCATGTTCTCACCTGCTGCTGCTGCTGCTCCCAGGAGCTGCAAATGTTTGGAGAGGTGGAGGCTGTGGATCTCCTGCAGAGGGGAGCCCTGGACCCCAAGAGAGGATTTGCTGCCCCTGCCCAGGCAGGAGGGATGGGAGCCCTCTCCTGAGGCTGCCAGAGGCTTGCTTGGGTGGGCTCTATTTAGTCTGGCACACTCACAAAATTTTAGGGAAGGGGAAAAAGCTCTTTGAGACTTTACTTAATGCAGAGGTGGAAGGAGAAAGAAGGCCCAGGTTCATGGTCCCTAAAGGGAAATGTTTTTCAGTTGCTTGCGAGTTGCTCAGTCACAATGACTCAATAAATCAGATTTTTCACTCGGGGCCAAATCCTACCCTTACGAACATCAATGATGCTGGCTTAGGGGAATCTCTGTAAATCTCCGCTAATTTCCATTTCGGAGTGTTGTGGTTTCACACAGTGATGTGACAGAAGCAGACTTCATTTTGGCAGAAAGCTGTCCCCACTGTAATTCTGTAACCTATGCAGTCTCTGTGCAGTTTACAGATGCTTTATATCATGGTGACTTTTTCATTGTCTAAAATTATTTTAAAAGAAGAGGAAAAAAAAAAAAAGAAACTGGGCCAAAAAATAAAATTGATTTTAATTGCATATCTAGAACTTTTATTTTTTATTGCCTAACTAGGATTTTTGGAGGAATCTCAGTGTGGCTGTGGAGGTAAACATATGCTTCTGTCCTGTGTATGCCTGTTACAATGCACAGGAAAATAAATGCCACCTGAAACTTCTTGCACAAGTCACAATATCCATTGTGCATAAGATGAGAAAAACATGCTTGGTCCATAATTTACCTTTATATATGTGTGTATGTGCACACATGCATATTTACAAGTGTGCATGTATATATTTATATATACAATTATTGTTTACAGTATGACTGGTTGCACCTGTCCAGCTGCCTATAAATTTATTATAGGCAATTATGTATGCAATTGAATTCTAAAATGCCCTATAAATCGCGACCATCTGATATATATATAATAAATAAAAAGTGTGTAAGGACTGCATACACTTCAGATTTAAACACAAAATACCCCACTTTCCACCAGGATCAAAGGCAAGTGTTTAAAGAGGGCACAGGGGAAAGCTGAACTGCACCCCAGATTTTAAGTCCCTTTGGCCCAAAAGTTCATCTTTTCTCTTTTTTTATTTTTTTTTTTTTTTTTTTTAAGAAGAGATAGGTTGCTGGGAGGAAGCCCTGCCTGTCACTTGGAGCTTGACACAGCATCTCTGGGGCAGGACTGTGGCTGAACTGTTGAATCCTCAGTTTCCCCATCTCTAAAATGGGCACAGGGATAGTAGTGAGCTCCTGAGGTGACAATCTGGGGGCCCTGGAGGTGTCCCAAGCCCCTTTTCTGCCACCCCTGCCTGGGAGGGCACAGGCTGGTGCAGTGGGGAGGGTGGCTGGACATGCTCCTGCACCCCAGCATGACCATCTCCACGAGGAACATCAGCCACAACAACAAACACAAGCAGCTGCAGCGGCTGCGGTAGAGGATGCCGCCAAAACCAGCAAGAATCCAACTTGCTCAGCCAACTCTTGTTTTCTCAGCAGAAAGAGATGGGATGGGGAAAGGCCAGGCTTGAGCCAGGACTGCTGATCGCGGGCTCGGGGGATGAGAGGCGATGGGAGAGGGGTCCCAGCCACGGGCTCTCGGGCAGCCTTGCATCTCTCCAGCCGCAGCCTCCAGCTCCCCATCCCTCCCTCCCTCCATCCCCCGGCTCCAGCCCCTCTCCCCTTCGCCACTTTTGCTTTATTTACGAATATGTCGCTGGAATTCAAATGAGTTATCTATTCTGTGGCCGCCTCACTTTCCCACAGAGGGCCAGTGCCTGCCTGACGCAGGGTCCGGCCGAAACAGCGCCAGAAGAAAAGGAAAGAGCAAAAGAATTCTTTTCAGCTTTTTTTTTTTTTTTTTTTTTTTTTATCCCTCTCCCCACCCCAGCCCCGGCCCCCACCTTATTTTATTTTGTGTGTGTGTGCGTGTGTGCCGCTGGCCGTGCCCCCCTCGCTCGCCTCCTCCCCGCTTTCATCCCCTTGGCCCTGCTTTAGCCCCCTTTATGTTACACGATAGCTCCAATGGAAGCCCAGGAGGGTCCTATAGGGAATGCATAGGATCCCTGGGAGAAAGAAAGCCCCCAACAAGCTATACACCAGATGTATAACGTTATATGGTCAAACTGGCAAACACAAAAGCGGAAAAACAAAAGAGGTGAATTAGGGAGAAGCATTCAAAGGCGTGTTTTGAAAACAGCCCAGCCAAGAGGCTGGATTCCCCCTCCTGAGACTAAATGTTTGAAAGAAAAGGTGCTGAAGAAAGAAAGGGAAGAGGGGGAGCAGGACGGGGTGGGGGAAGAAACCCATTTTTTCTAATTAGCTGAAGCCTAACAGGCCCTGAATTTTGCAACTAGTTTTGGTTTTGTTTTGGTTTTTTTCCTCCCTCTTTTTTTTTTTTTTCTCCCTTGAAATCAAGCATGGGGGAGATGAGGTTCTGTAGCTTGTCAGAGTGAGGGGGGGCTTGTCAGAGGGGTGTTGTGCCAAAACCTGTGCTGGACCTCTCCCTTATCAAGGCTGCAATTAGTCCTTGGGCCTCCCCTCCCTCAGTGTTTCCAGCAGGCTCTGCCTTCCTTTATATCAGCCGCCCTTTTCTACCTTCTCCCCCACACACAGATCCTTAAACTGGGAATATACTGGCCAGGAGCAATGAGAATGGAGGAATCTGCCCTTTTTAAAATTGGTTTTGTTTTGGTATTTTTCCTTTCCATTAGCCTTCACTGGACACCCAGCATGCCTGACCTTGCTGAGCAGCTCTGACCATTTGTCCCAGTCTGAGGTGAAAATTCATTCAAAGAAGAAAAAAAAAAAGAGGAAAAGCAAAAAAGCATGGATTGGAGTTGCAGAGATTGCAGGATTCCAGAAGCAGAGTAAATGATTCCTGCTTCTACCACTTGATGCCCCAGTGCCAGGCAGGCGTCCGTGCTCAGAGCTTCTCTCCTGATCTATTTCTGCAAAGGAATCTCAGGAGAAACAAGGACTGAGTCTCTTTTCCTATTGGCTTCAAAGTTCAAGCAGCAGCATTTGCACCATGGCAAAGGGGGCATGGAGGGCACCCAGGAAAATTCCTCCCCTCCTGGCAGAGGCTGAGCATCACTAAGGGCCAGACTTTCCTGCTTTAATTTCTTGACAGGGTGGGATGGCAGCAGCCTTGCAATTCTACCAATGAAGGCTGCCAGACAGTTCTCCCTATTTCTCGGCCCTCTCCCCTCCTCTTCCAGTGGCAAATGTAGGAGCACAATAAACTATTAAGATACCCAATATATAACATGGGCCTGGCAGAATTACCATACTGAAAATGTATGTTCGCAGTAGAACAATTCATATTTTAGCTCCTTCACCTGGCGATACATTTTTTTTAATATACTTGTGGCAATGGATAAAACAGATTCATTAGCTTTGATTAACCTTATTTAACTAGAGTTAAAAACCTGCTGCAGACAGCCCTGCTTCCAATGCAGCCTTTAAGATGCTTTATCATGTTTAAGACCCAATTACTGTTGTACCAAATAAGAATAAACCATCACAATAAAATGTGGCACACACAGCCCTGTTAAAGCTCATGGCAAATAATCATTAATTTATAACATCAACTTCCCCATTTCTATAGTTTTATTGATGGCTACAGTTAATTCAAGTTGAAAACAATGTAACTTGACACTGATCAGACCAACTAGTTTTCTGGTTTTATTGACTTTTGCCTTTTCTTTTCCTTTTTTTTTTTCTTTTTTTTGCTTTGTGTTTGGAGTCTCAAATGGCTACTTCTTAATAAACCCTCATAAAAACCAGGCAGAGAACAGCAAGGCATAGATGAAAAGGCTTTGGGGGAGATTTTCAAAGGCACAAAAGGTGCCTAACTCCCATTGACTTTCAATTACTGATTCATTTTTATTACGAATTTTGAGGAATTAGGAGGGAAAGTTGAGTTTTATGCAGTTATTTGTTTGTGCCAGCCATGAACTAGCAGTTTTAAAGAAAAATGATGCTTTAAATCAGTAATTGCTTAGAAACTTTTTTTTTGTTCGTTCATCTGCAACCTATTTGCTTTTCTGCCTTTCAGAGAGCTCTTTGATCTTACTAAAAGTCCAGAAGGAATACAGAACATAAATACACTTGTTACTGCAGCTTTTTCATTTTCGCCTCGGACCTGATCCCGCACTCACTTTAAACAGATGATTAACTTCATAAATGTTCGGTTGGGCTTACTCATCAGGCTAAAACTGCCTATCTGCTTAATTTCTTTTGCAGGATCAAATTCTGTGCTAATTGAAAGAGCTTCCATGTGTTTATTTTACATTTCCTTGCATTTTGGCATAACTGGATCTGGAAAGCAGCTGCAGAACGCAACGTGTTAATTTTGGACAGGGTTTGACTGAAGTGGGAATAATAAACAGTGAGATGCTGCAGCTTTCAGGCAAAGCAGAGTAACAACAATTAAAAAAAAAAAAAAAAAGAAGAGGGGGAGAATGATGCTAAGGAGACAAATCTCCAGTCAGTTAGCTAACAAGTGTGGTTTAACATTTGGCATTGCTGAAGCCAGGCCACCAGGACTGAGAGCTGCTGTTCAGGAGTGGAAAATGTTTGTGTGTGCAGGGCAGTCTCTCTGGTCTGCCTTTTCAACTTCGTTTTATCTTTTGAGTTACACAGCCCTCTTTCTATAACAAGCTAAAGATGGAACTCTGGTCAAGCTATAGGTTTGTTCAGAAAATGAAGTGCAAATTGTCAGCAATGCAAAACAACAAGGAAATAAACCAAATCCCTATGGTTACTAATTTGGAAAGTTTGGGTAAGAGGCATGATCTAAATCCACTCAACCCTTTGCTAGAATGTCATGCCCAATGAAATTTGCTGCTGACACAAGTCAACATTATTCTTTCCAGGCTGATCTTCTGGCATTCTGCTCAGTGGATTTTACTCCACATCAGGGTTGATGCCAGGTCTTCAGGGCTGATTCTATGGACCAACTCATTTTTTTTTCAGCACTTCTTCTTGTTTTGTTTTGTTTCTTTTCTCATAGTTCCCATGGTTCATGGCAGTGGCAGAACTCCTTCCAACTTTATATACTGGTTTTTTCCATAGGATTGGGCTCTCCAATTGTGTGACCTGAAATAAAGCAGTTGAATTAAACAAAACTCTCTTAGCTCTGTTCCTGGTGCAAACTGGTGTACCTTCAGGATTAAGTGAAAACTTAAATAAAAATCTTTGTGTTTTTACACTGGAAACCCAGGCAAGAAATTCCAGTGTTTGCAGTGGAACTATTCCCTCATGGGTTAAATGCCTCTGTGGGTTTGTAGAATAGAACTCAAATCTTTTGAGAAGAACTGAGAGATGCAGAAGAGGGTATGTGCTGAATACATGCAAGAGCTAGGTCCTGCTCTCATGGAGTAGAAGAGAGCTTTGCTACCTCTTTTCCTGGAGCAACTGCAGAACAGATATTATCTATATGTTATGCTTGGGGCTGGAAATGCTTGCAAAGAATGCCAGATACTAGTCTGCAGCTAAAATATCTTCAAAAGAACCCAGATTTAATATTTCATCAGAAGAACAGAGAGGGAGATTTGCTAAACATCAAACATATATTAATACAAATGCCTCCTGAAAGGAAGTCAGTTATGAAAATCAGTGAATACAAATGTTCCAATTGACATTACTGGTGCATGTTTGTGGGTTTTTTGTTTACACTGCCACATCATGAAAAATAAAATACACCCAAACTGTGCATATTGATAAGGATGCGCTTTCATCTCTGAGTCGGGTGACATGTGAAAACTGTTTCAGCTTCATTCTTGTACCTGATACTTGCACCAAGAAACCCTGAAGAAAAATGCTGCTTCTGTACCAGTTGGGTGCATTTTCCTTTAGTCTGGTACATGCATGGAGGAAACAGCTTTAGGGGAGTGACTGTGTCTGATCCTGCCTTAGACTAGAGCTTGCTTCCACACATTGTGGGGAAAGGGATGAAGAAAAAGGATGGCTCAGAATTAAAACTGTTAACCTGAAAGTTAATTCTTTGAGCTGCCATTTGCTTCCTTGTAACCCTGCTAAGGTCATCTGAGCTCAAAGGGATCAGTGGAAGTTGAGATAGCTACAATCAAGTAGCTTAAAGTCCTTGGCTGCATGAATAGGTATTTTGAGGGTTTTTCCCAGACTGCATGGATGATGACATTTCTGTCTCTTTGGACAGTGGATGTTAAAGTTTGTTTGAAGAAGCAGCCCTGCAGGAGCAGTGGGATCCTTCTCTCCCAGATCATGTCCCTCTGAAATGGTGATGGTCATCCACAAGGGCAGCTTTGGCTCAGCTTGTGACTGGCTTGCATCATATGGATGTGAATCAAACCTGAGTGAGCCACTGATTTAACTGTCTTTCTATTTCAACAAAATTTAATCATGTTTTTTAGAAGGGAAAGGAGGAACATATCATTCCTACTGTCCATTTATCATTATTAATAATAATATTTCTATTTTCCCTGCTCCAGTGGAAGTTGTCCCTGCCCATGGCAGAGGAATTGGAGCGAGGCAATCTTTAAGGGCCTTCCAACCCAAACCATTCTGTTTCTGTGATTATGTTATAAAAAGGAATGAAATACCCCTGTTATGCCATCAGCCAGTGTTTTGAGCCATACTATCAGAAGCCAAACTGCTGAGTTTCATTAGAATCTGAAGGAGTCAAACTGACATTTGAACCTACTAGATGTGGACTCATCAAGCTCTTTTCACAGAAATGTCATTATGACCATGATGGTCAACAATAAGAATAAAGTCTGTAGGTCCAGTATTTGTCCAAATGTGGTACCCTTGCAATGAGCCAAATTGTATATTTTTTGATCAGGAAAGAGCTGCATTTATTATTTGGGAGTTTGAACAGAAAATGTGGATTTATCCTTTATGGTATCAGTGGGAAACTGTTCTGTGGGATCCATGCTGGAGGGAGTTTGAGTTGTTGCCCTATTACTTCAGTCAGACTTCAAATGAATTGGAAAGGACAAAAAGAAAAAGAAAAGACAAAAATGTAAGACAATGCTCCCCCCAGAAAAAAAAAAAAAAAAGAAAGAAAAAGAAAAAGAAATTGAAGCCTTTGGAGCTGTGTAAGAATAATAGGAAATTTATACTCAATTAAGCCACTCAAGCAGAGCTGTTAATTAACCTTATCAGAAAGGACATTCCATTTTTATAGACCTGAGGCTATCACCAAGCACTGGACTTTTTAAGTGGATGAAAAAAGGTGCAATTCATTGATTTTAATGTGCAAAAGCATATTAAAAAAAAAAAACCCAGACAACTTAGTACAGATCCAATCCAGCTTGTAAGAAATTCCAGTATTAAAAGGAAAGAAATAGTAGGAAAAAATGTGATGAGCGGAAACAGTTTTTCTACAGCTGCTAAAAAATGTCATGGATCTGAAAAAAAGCCCAAATGGTGTTGCCATGACCTGGAAGAAATCTATGACTGCATTTTGAAGGTCAAAATTCTGTTGGAGATTCAGCTGGACTAAATAATATGTAAATATTATATTATACATGCAGAAAGAAAAAAAAATTGTGAAGTCTGCTATGTCCTGTCCCCTAACATGAGAAATAAAGGTTGAAAATATGATCAAGAAAATGGGAAAATTTACTAGTAATTAATGCAGAAATGTGATCATCCTAAAAGGGCAGCAAAAATGCCACCTACTAAACTAGAAACTATTGAGACATAAGAAAGAAGAAAAAACCCCGACACCATAAATCACATGAAACACATCAAAACATTGAAGCATTAGAAGGGGGTGATAATGACCTCTTCTAATACGAATTATGAAGGAGCAGTGCAAGTAGAATACATAAAATACCGAGAGAATTGGTGGCTCTACTCTCCTGGAAGCCAGCTGAGCTCCCAGGGATGTACACCTGCAGAAATGAGAGCACAGTCCTGGGGTTTTTTAATCTGCAAAACAGGTTCATTCTATCTTACAATCACTATTTTATCAGCTGGTATTTGTCCTTATACTTCACTATATATATATATATATATATATATATATGTATATATATACATACATATATATACACACACACATACATATTTATATATATGCATCCCCATTAAAACACACACAGAAACTTAAATTGTAATGGGAATTAGGAGGATTTTTTTTTTAATGAGAAATTTTTCATTATGAGATTCCTCTGATGTTCAAGGAATATATTCATTCTTGGAAAATGAAGAAGATGCTTAAGTTGAAGTGTTTAAGTGTTTTGCTTAAATGTCTAGCAATGGTTCTTCTGAAAACTTTATGCCCTTAAATTACACAGTTCAGTCAGACTTTCTTTCATAGTACTGGACTAACTCATACTCATTTTATTCAGGGCAATATTTCCCAAACAGAGCAGTATTGGAGATAATCTTCCTTTAAGGCAATTTGTGATGAAAAGAGGAGCTCCCATTCCACATCAGAGTGAAATGGAGATTGCTGGAGAATCTCATGGATGGACTCAGCAGGACCAGAGCACTGGTCAGAGCTGGGATGTGACAGAGCCTGTTCCTGCCTAACAAACATTGCAGGGAAAGGAATGGCTGCTGCATCATGTAGGATAAACCAAATTTGCTCAAGAACTTCCTCTGGCAATGCCATCATGGGAAGTTTTTTAGGCTAAGTTACACTTTTTTTAATATTTCAACAGAAAATGCAATGAAACTTCCTGGCTGAAGTTCATCAACTTAAGTATGCTGGAAATCAGAAATAAAACTGCTGGTCCATCCCATATTGACAGAATAGACTGATCCTTACCCTGTATTTTACCAATGAGTTGGCCATTTTAGTGTTGAATAAAATTTTCCAGTGGGGAAATCCATCCTATCAACTTTCATTTCTGGAAACATTTGCCTATTCCTCACTCTCCACTATCCTTTTTGTCAGTCTTTGTTCATTTAATATTAAATAATTAGTTTAAATGTACATTTTCCTACAGCTAAGAAAAAAGAAAAGGGCAGAAAACATATTGTTCAAATTCAAATTTTGCACTGGGGTGTATTACATTGATAGGTAACATGCAGCACTTGATTCCAGCAGTTTCTAACAATGCCACTAACTCTGTTTTGTCACCTGAACAGATCCACCAGATATAATGTGCAGATATATGCAGATTTACAATATGCAGATATAATAAACGATAGTGCCTGGGGAAAGGTGAATTTCCTTTACATTAAAGTACAGTGGGGACTTTCAGAGTTTTATAGTAGGTGGTTAAGTCACACCTTTACCTCTAGATCTTCTACTTTCTATGAGCCATTAACAGCTGGAAATTAAAAATACAGAACAAACTTGTAGGGAAAATATTGCAATCCCTATATAAGCTTGTAAATACTGGTATTGCAGACTGCAGGTGGGTATGTGTGTTTTATAATTCCAGAAAGAGACAGGTAGGGGAGCTCTTATAAATATGTTATTAAGCAGTAAAGCACACTAAATGTAGAAAAAATATGTTTCGTTCCATGAAGAGAACAAAAATTAATTTCAGAATCCTTCCTTTTCTGTGGAAGTAGGCTTGGAATTGTCCAGTGTACATCAAGTGGGGCAAGGAGTTTTCAGTGGGTAATAGGTGCATGGCTAATTAAGGTCCAGGGACCCTGATGCTAGAAGCAAGTTCAGGGCATATTTCATAAATTATTTTGGCTGAGAAAAAAATGGGAGAGAGGGAATTAAGAATGTCAAAGTAGTTTTGTATATCTAGAGTTGGCATATTTAAATCTCTGCCCATTTTTCCCATGCTTATGGGAAAAAAGGCCATGCATATGTATGTGTGGGGAGACAGATGAGGAAAAAAGCTGAGAAAGTTTATCTAAGTCCTTTTCCATCTACTCTCCTTTCAGCTCTCCCTTCCTAAAATGCTTCTGATCAATGATTCAGGTTTATCTGAATAACGTTTTCCTGTTTTTCTGAGCCAGAATGGAATTTGCCTGGAATTTTCAGGTTTTCCACCCGGTGAAAAGACATGTAATTCACATACACATATGTTCCTCATGCAAGACTATTTTGCTTGCTGTTTCTTTGAATACAAAGAAATGACAACTATGGGACATGAAGCTCTGGCCATAACCCTGGGTGTCTTCAGATTGGCTTGCTGGCCTTGCACAACCAAGGAAAGACCTCATCTCTTGCAGGGCAGGTGAAGGATCGTGGTGCCCTGTTTCCCTCTCCCAGAAATCACCACAAAGGTACCCCTGTGCACAGAACATTCTCCTCTGATCCCAGTTAATCCAGGGACAGCACCACAAACCAGCCAGCAGCACAACTTCCATCAACTTGCTGCCCCAGCAGCCTCTTCTACCTCTGTCACTAATTTATCCCAAAAAAGCTGCATGGAAGGGAACATCTTTTTGTGGTTTTGCACACTGATATGAAGAGAGAGAGGGGCATCAATTTAGACCAGAACAGTTTACTGCTTTTCCATAACGCAAATCAATCCTAAAGGATGGAGGCCTTAAATAGCCTGTACCGAACCTTCTATGAGTAATTCAGATAACTTTTTAAACAAATCCATTCTACATTCTTTTGTGAACAAAACAGAACTACTGTGCTAACCTCATCCCATAATTTCTAAGCCCCAGAAGCCCTCCAAAAAAAAAATGTATCAGCAATTAGTTTTGAATTAAACAGAAAGTGATGGAACAAATGCACAAGTATTCACCTTTGTAACATGGCCACATTGCAGAGATATAAGAGCACAGCTGTTCTCGCCTAAAAAGGAGAATTCCAGAAAAAGAGAGGCTGGGAAAGAAGTCAACAATGGGCCCTGGAACTGAACATCATGCTCAGATTAATTTAGAAACCACTAAACATTATGCCAAAAGAAAAAAGACAAAAAGTAAAAGAAAAAAAAAATTAGGCAATAATATATGTGACTTAAATCCAGCACTGGAAGCAGAAGTTCAGGCTTCCACTCCTGACACACCTTAGCTCAGGCCAGTTGTACAAGCAGAAATAAGGCTGGTATATTATTTAGTGGAAAATGAAACTGATCCAAATAAATACTCCAGGGGTAGGTTTTGGATTCCAAATTTGCCTAATAGCACAATATCTAAAAATAATAGGAATCCAGGAGGTTTGAGGGGAGAGAACAGGGCTGGCTAGAAAGGAAAGAATCCAGAGTGAAAGGAAGGAATTCATCTGCTTCATATTAATTTGTATTAATTTACATTTAATAGCATAACCACCTGTATTGAAAGAATGAATGTGAAATACTTTCAGTGATTGCCCCGTGTAACTTAATACTGCAGGATATGGAATTGGACATGGTGTAGGGCTTGGAGAGAGCTGGGAGTGGAAGGGTGAGGAGCAAAACCACCCAGGTGATGTCCACAGACACCGTGAGTCTGCTGTGCCCAGGGCATTCCTGCTGCCTTGGCTGTCAGGAGGTAAAGCCTCATTCACATCAGGCTGAGGAGCCAGCCCTGCCTTTGGTATTTAAATGGCAATCCTGGGGCTGGCCAACTGTAAAAACAAACCAAGCGGTGACATTCAATTTGGGCTCCAATAATAATTTGGCAATGTCAACCTTTTCAGGGGTCTCCCAGCTTGTATTTTTTTGCTGATATTGTAAGAGATGCTTGGTTTTACTCACTGAAAAAAAAACCAAAAAACCAAAAAACCAAAAAAAAAAAAACCTCCCAAAAAGTAAAAAAACCTGTTCATTTACCCTTCCAGTTTGCTACACCAGGTTCTAACACCTGCGTGTGTGTGAGGCAACAGCTTCAGAAGAGACCCACATCTCTGGTGTGGGGAAACACCAGGTTTGGGAAGCTGCTACATGTCATGGGGTTTCGTTTAACGCCTTCCTGGTCTAGGACTCTTCATCCAAAAATCATACTAGGAGGTGCTGGGCAGCTCCTGCAAGGAGCTGAGCAGTTTTCTGCTTACCATGAATTTGTTGAATCAAAGTCCTGTGGCAGCCTCAAGTGCCTTGGTGAGCGCAGAATTAGTGAAGTGCTCTGACCAGTTGGTCATGGAGCTGCAAGGCCACTGCACAGTCAAACCAGTGCTCTCTGAGCCATAACTGGCCTGGCAACGAGTCACTGGTGTGTCCCTGTGATTTTTCATGTCTCCAGTTACCTGGTGCAGTGCATTATTAGCGGGTTCCCAACAGATGGTGCTAATGAGACTATTAAGTAGCCTAACCCAGTATGCAAATGAGGCAGCGAAAAGGGCTGCTGGGACCTGTCCTTTCCTTCTTCCTAGCCTGCATGAGAAGGGAACTTTATTAAAAATTATTGCCACAAACAGCTTCCACAGGATGAGAGATTCATACAGGTTTTAAACCACAATTAAGGAAAGCAATTTGTACCCAAAATTGAGGCGGGCTGGCAACAGAGGGGTCTGGGCGTGGGGAATTAACTAATACAGGTGGGCCAATCTTGAATCCCTGCTAGTGGTATTTAACAAAACTGTGTCCAAAAGCCCTTTCAAAGGCTGCAAGAAAGTCGTCTTTGTGTGGCTGATTGAATGCAACCTCCTTTCACACACCGCGGTTTCGTGTAACACACCAAATACAATGTTTAAGTAAAGTTCTGTTATGTTATACAGTCCAACAAATAAAAGGATGTTTAAAGTTAAGGCTGACATTCCATCCTTAACTTTTTGTACCTTTGTGTTACATCACACCTCAAACATAACATTGATTTAGGGCCCCTGCCCTGGCTTTATCAAGACATGGGGAGATTAATTACGTTAAATACATTATTCTGACCTTTGCGTTAACTACCCATTCCTTTGTCGGTTTAATAATTTCAACCTTTAGGTAATGTCAGCTCTTAGCATGCTCTGTTAGTCTTTTTTTTTTTCTTTTTCTATAAGTAGGAACATCCCCAAACATTAGAAACAGCTGATTTTCCATACGCTCAAGGTCATATTTTGCTTTTATTTTTTTTTTAAATTAGGCATTACAGATCAGCTTTTCCTGACTAGGCATACACACATACACATCACACATCACAAATGTGCAGATTTAACTTAGAATATAACTTCTGAATGCGTTTTTTCTTATATTTCTGGGATAGTGAAAGGTACCCATAACTGCATACACAAAACCAGGCCTTCCATTGTGCTTACCCAGGAATGCATGGCCCTATTCTCTCTCAGCTAGATAACATTATTGAATAACAGTGCATTTGAGTTATTATTATCATTATTGATTTAAGCACTTTTATTTCCGAATTCAGAAAGCTCTGATAGAGCACTTTCACCCAGTGCACAATATAGAGCCAAAGCATGTGTTACTGGAGAGAAAGTGAGAAAAGAAAAAAAAAAATCCCCAAAAGGTTTTATTTACTTGGCACCACAACTAACCCAGAATATCTTCCATTGCATTTGGTTTTTTCCGAAATGAATTTTCCAAAATTGTGCAACTTTAGAGCATAAACAAGGCCACTCTTTCTCCATAGAATTCCTGATAGCCTAAGAGCTCCACCACTAAGAGCATGTGTCCACTATCTTGTGTCAGATAGTGATACCTAGAAACTACAAAAATGCCTAAGTTCACCTGTAAAAACAGGTTATCATGTCATTAGTTACTTTTAGGCATTTTTTAGGACCGTGCCTTTTCCTGAGGTGAATCATCAGCCTAATCTATGCAGCCATTTCAGTATTAGTTACTATTGGCTGTAAACTTGGGCTGGGAGCAGGGCATTGGTGGAGCTTGGAGTAGGTAGAAACTGGAATAAGAAAAAGCAAAATAAATGCTTTCCTTCTATCAGCATCTCACATATGCCTGGCCAGATTTGTGAAGGTGGCTTCTTCCTGAGGGCAGACTCAGGCTTTTCCCAGATGACCTTCATATTTCTTAAGATAAAGCAGAGCCAATTCTTTCCTTCTTGTTGGAACAGCTGTTGTGGCTGCTTTTGAAGAGACACAGAATCAGCTTCACCTATGATGAATAGAAGTGCTGGGCCCTTTAATGTAGAAAATTTAATTTGAGAGGTTGGACACTTGATCAAGGAACTACGACAGGAGGCTCTTGTAAGACCTAAAGGACTTAAATACTTTAGGAATGGTCCATATCAGATCTAGTATTGACCGCCTCTGTGGCTGTGAACCTGTCACAGGTTTGCACTGTGTGTGAAAGGGGCAAACTGCACTTACTGGTCTCCAAGGGCAAGTGGTGAGGTCTTGAAGACTTTAGAGCTTGCCCTGAAACTTGTTTTGCGGCTGACAGTGGGGTGTACATCTTCCTGGTGAGGAAAACCGAGCTGTGGTTGTTGCAAATATTTCAGCAGTTGACTCCTTATATTTACAGAATGTATTGGTGGTTTTTTTTGACACCGCATATCTTTTTAAAATATATTCCCCTTGGCTTTCCACTCTTTTCTCCCTAAAATCAGCAGGATGACTTCACTGACATGGGAGCCAAATATAGTTCCCTGTGATGGTATCTTGTAGCAGTCATTGGTGTGAATGATGGTGAATCAGGCAACAAGAGCAGCTTCAACTACGTGCACAGTTCCTTCTTCCTGCCCTTCTTTGGAGGTCCCTGTTTTTGAAGGGGGATTTCTACTCTCAGAACCAATTCCTGGTTGAGCCATTTCATCTCAACACAAGCTGAATGCCAGACATTTCCAGCACTTATTTTAGGTCCTGATCCTCTGCTGAGGGAACCCAGTTAAGCTCACAGCATAACATGACTCCGTGAAT
This sequence comes from Melospiza melodia melodia, assembly GCF_035770615.1. Classification (NCBI taxonomy): domain Eukaryota; kingdom Metazoa; phylum Chordata; class Aves; order Passeriformes; family Passerellidae; genus Melospiza; species Melospiza melodia. The sequence goes on along the minus strand of NC_086208.1, from coordinate 15,666,716 downwards.
GGTTCTTGCTACATAAAGTAAAAAGGACGATTCATAAATTACTTTGCATGTGACAAATCTCATTGGGACTTGACACTGCGCAGTATAAAAGGTGTCAAATGCGTTTGGATTGCATCAGTCTGCTCACCACAGACCAGAATTTGCACTGCAAATGCACTGTGCTGCCATATACTGCAACGCTGAAGGAAGGATAAAAATAAGCGACAGAATAAAGGGACACATGATTTCCACTGCTGGCAAGGTGACATCTGCCATCCTGGCTGACACACCAGTGATTAAACTCCAGACTTCCAGAACTGCTGTTGCTGTAGCTTGAACTGGAGTCAAGCCCACATAGCTGGGCTGTAACCGTCATGGTCTTAATGTATTGGACATGCCTCGTGACCCCTGATGCACAGACACGCACGCGGGGCTGGGATTGTCCCCAGATGCCTGTTAGGACTCCCCAGCCTGGAATTACAGATGCTGAAAGGTAGCTATTAAGTCCAAAGGATGTAAAATAAATTTCAAATTAGCACGTAGTTTGGCTATTGGTTTAAACATCACAACGCTGCTTCCCTGAAAGCAACAGTTTGAGAAAATGTCATGTGCAAGCAGGACCAAGAGTTTCACATTTCCAGTTTTTCTTGGGAAGCAACAGAGCTATTCTCTCCAGTAGCAAGCAAATGTTCTAATACACTTTCTTATATATTTTTACATTTGTATTGACTATAGATTGGGTTAGGTCGAGATTATATGAAAATATATATTACTTGCAGAGGAAAGTTACTTTTTTTTCAAAACAGCACAGTTTCCAGTGATTTTGGGGAGAAAGATTTGATTTATTGAAGCCTACACCAAATCCATCTGTGCTGATATGTCCTCTACATAAAGTCCCAAGCTCACTGGTCCATTTTTCCCTATAACAAAGAAGCCAGCATCACAAATTTGGTCAACTTTTATTTGTGTCACTTCAACCCTTTTCTTGGAGGCAAGACAACAGCAAGCCACAAGAGGACCAAGGTAATCATCTCCCTGATGAAATATAAAGCACAGAGGTACAAAAGCAAGCCAGGTTTCTGGAATCCAGCACAGGGCTTAGCTGTGACTCCCAAGCCTGAGCCCATCAGGCCAGGAAGGGGAGTGAAACTCTTTACAAGAATCAAAAATTGGAAACAAATCTTACTGCATCTGCATTCAGTGCCCTGTTAATGGGAAATGGGCAGTGGGGAAGAAACTGCTCCCCATTCTCCAGCAGTTCAACATGCATGCTCCAAGTGCAACTGTCTGAAAGAAGAGAGCAAAATATCTTTCCTGATGCCAGGACAGAAACAACAGGGGTAACGCTGGAACAGGCAGCTCTGTCAGGGCTGAGTTGTACACAGGAGAGGAGCTGCAGTGGCTGCTGGAAAAGGGAAGGGGGGGCATGGGCAGGGGAAGGGATCAGGACTACAACTTCAAGTCCCTCTGGGGATTTCCTTAGTGGATTGCACAGTCATTTGTAAAAAATCAACTGTGACTGCTACACTCTCACTTTCTTCTTATTGCTTTATTCCACATGCAGCCCAACATGTTTTTCCACTGATACGCAGATTTTGAGCTGTTTTGTTTGGACTTTCCAGTGGAGGGGCTTCAGTTGACACAAAGGGCTTATCAATAACATTGAACCCCTTTTGACAGCTGTTTTTGCTTCCCGTGTCTCCTGTTAGGGAGGAAAAGGGGCTGCAGGCTTGAATAGCTTGAATAGCAGCCAGTACCTTCCATGGGTAGCACACTTCAGGCAAATCTAGAATTACCTCCCTCCTGGCTTCAATTCCCCCATGGGCTGAGGCCCCCTCACCCAGCACCAACAGAATAAGCCTTCAGTTGATTGCTTTGGTAAATCCATCATTTTTGCATCCTAATAATTAGCCCAACAGATGTTGCAAAGCTGGAAACATGAATGTTTCCCTTTCAGTGAAAGGATCACTTCTCTAAATGAGTGATGTCCATTTTAACTCTCCCCTGATATGCATAAATACACACGCAGCCAGTGTGACTTTAGGCATGAAAAATCAGTAATGGTATATGACTCTCAAATCTAGTAGAACTGATAAAAATCGAGGTTGCCGTCAGCCGAGTAAATTGAGAGCTCCAAGTGAATTTGGTGGTTGGTCTGGGAAAAGGGTGTTTTTGTGCTGGTGAGTTGCTCCCTCTCGTGGAAAACCAGCATCCCAAAGCCATCCAGCACGGCAGAAAGCGGTGCCGTTTCTTGGATGACTCTGCTTGAGGCACAGTGTGAAACCCAGAGACTCTCTCTCACACACACACTCACAAGCCCGACCCTGCAAGCACAGAAAGCATTCCTGCTCTCTGGGTTTTGTGCCAGGAACCTTGGCTTGCTGAGCAGAAATCTTTAGGAGTGAAAAGTGCCTGCCCTCCCAGAGCCTCATCATTATTGCCTGGTGTAGCCTCATTAGTTTGTTTATTTCAAAATCCTTGTACAGCACTGATCTGGGGGTCTTGGAAAGGCAGAGACATCTGAAGCTCAGAAACAGGACTGGCTCCCTTTTTTCCTGCCTACTTTTGCTTTGTTGTGTCCTTTGGCTTTCTTCAGGACAAAATTAAGCCTGCTTTGGGAATGCCTGATTATTGAGGAATTATTACTATGCTATTAACAGAGTAGCTATTATTACTAAACTATTGAATGAATAGCTTTCCTCTTCCCTCTTTCAATTTTAAGGTTCTCCCTATTTCTGCGGCTCAGATAATCCAAACCCTTATCCATTCTCCCAGCTGCAAGAATAAGCCAACTTCCCTGTCATCCCATGGGTATGATTCCCCTTCACCCCCCCAGGATAATCACATGTTCTGGACTAGTATTTTTTTATTGCTTTTATCGAGAGATTTTATTACAAAGGAAAATACGTCCTGTATTTCTTAGACTGGAAGGATATAGACTTGGCAGTTAGAAACCACCATAGCAATTTTTAGCACACTGGTGTGGTTTACATGGATTAATCTGCAGTAACTCTTTGGAACGCTCTTCAACTGCTCCAAAGCTGCCTCAGTCCAAACAGTTTATAAGCTAAATAACGAAAGTCTTGTAAATATTTATTTAACGAGACATATTTTGAATAACTGACATGTATAGAGCCTTCCTAGAGAGTGTGTTATCACCATCAATTTTCATGGTCTGATACAATAACAACTACCAGTGTAAACCGTGGCAGGGAAGATATTGACAGTCCGAGGCCGCTGTTAGCAGCAGAGTAATAACGGGGCAAAGAGACTGCACCGAGCTGCAAAAGCAGGATTCAAATTGGGTTTGCTTCCACTTGGCAAATCACTGGGAGGAAAAAACTATGTGAGTTATCTGTTATTAGAGATTGACTGTAAATATGCTGTAGTTACCATGCTATTGCAGTGCAATTATCCAGAGGTTATTCCTTTTTAATAACTACCTACCAGGCAGAGAAAGAAACACGATTTATTGAGCTTCATTTCCTTCTTTGGCCTTCTAAATTTTGAACAGTGTTTTCATGCCGCAGTGATGGGTGCTGTTTTGCCACCTGTATAGACTAAATTAATCTGTAGAAACAGCAGGTTAATTGCCTAAACATATTGCTTATATTTAACCCTATTGTTTCATATTAAATATGTGTATTTTTAGTAGCCAGATAAAGTTATTTATGCTGCAAATGGCTCTCAGTTACGAGTTCATGAACCCTCTGATTAATATGAATTAGAAATGATAACATAGTAAATGTGTAAATGGTCTTGAAAGAGAAACCCTGTTTGTTACTCTCATAATTATTATACACAGTTTCAAGCCTTTAATTCAGCTCTTTTATACCAAAAAGTAGCATCTCATCCACTGGTATCAAAACCAGCTCGGATTCTGGGCATATTTCACAATCGTTTTTCCCCTCTATGTGTCTATAGTGATGATGGATGGCGTGGACTGACTGTCCTTAGAAGTGAATGTATTTATTTGTCCACAGGATACGGATAGCACACGAAATTGCAGTGGTAGTGCAAAACCTCCCCCCACACATCACCCTCTGTCAGTGTGGCTCAGCTTTGACAAAAAGGGACACAGCGAGCCATGGGGAAATTGTGTTTAATTCCAAAGTCACACAGAGAGTCAGTGGCAGGCTGACAATGAGGACTTCCAGCCCCTCATCGACATTCCTGCGCCGTAAACACGGGGCACCAGCCCCACTCTGATGGCACAGGGGGAGCTGGGCTCAGCTCAGGAGATGCTCTGCAAAAACAAAAAGGCCTCCCTTGCATTCAGCTAAAATGCTGCTAGTGGGATGTGATTAATCTAACTTCAGACCCTAGAATAGCTACTATTAAACCCAGGGGATGGCTTTATTGAAAAAATAAATAAATCTGGCTTTAAGGGGTGGGGGGTTGAAAACAAGAAACACATGTGGGAATATTTTAGGCCTAGTTTCTTTAAAAAAAAAAGGGTGTTTTGTGCTGTTGCTGCCATGGCATGAGGAGTCAAGTTTGTAACCAGCCCTAAGCATCCCACTTTGTTGTGCCCACTCAGGCCAAATGTCCCTTCAGCACAAGGGTCCTCACCATCCCTGACAACTGACTGTGCATTTTGATCAGTCTCTGCTCAGTAGCTGGGTGGTTTGAATGCTGCTCCTGGCCTCTCAGATCAAAGAGAGTTTGGCATGAGCACTTCTGCCATGCTGATGAGTCCCTGGAATCCTGTGGATATTGCAGGATGGCTGTTGGAGATGGGTGGATGTTGGCTGGTTACAGTTCTGCACATTGCCTAAAATGAGAAACTTATAAGGAAAGTGTTTGCTGGGATTACCCTTCAGGTAACCTCTAGCAGCATAATAGTGTCACAGGATACAGTGATTTGCCACTTTCTGGAATCCCAGTCCTGGATCTAAAACAAGTTATTATTTTGAGACTAAAAAACCTTGCGTTTTACTGGTGCATGTAAATACTTTATTGATCAATCTGGCAAAAGGCATGTACACTAAGATTTGATTTATCTGAGACAGCTTTTCCCAGCTAGATACAGGTATTAGGTAAGCCAGCCTCCATCTCTTAAAACTGTCATCAATACAACAATACAATTTTTCTGGTTCTGGTGTGATCAATACAATTGTTCCTGATTCCAATGTTGTCATAAATCCCCAATAAACACACTCTGTGCCTTTGAATAAAGTTTGGTACTGTTATAGTTCCAGGACAGCTGAGTTATAATTAGACTTTTTCTTCCTATTTTTATCTTACAGACCTTTCATAGAATTATAGGCAGATTTGGGTTGGAAGGAGCCTTAAAGATCATCTAATTTCAACCCCCATGCCATGGGCAGAGACACTTTCCACTTTGATTACTTCATCACTGAAAGCTCATACCTTTACGCATTTCTTGTAGTGTCCTTGCTGATTTGAATAGAGAAGCTGCCAAAATATATTTTTTCAAGTTCTTCTACAGAGGTGTGATTTCCTCAGTCAGATTCACGCGATATCCTATCCTAAACAAATAAAATAATATCACACATATGATTACACTGCAGTGCATGCATTGGGGAAGTTATGCATTTTTTTTTCATACCTTATGTGTGATGAGGATGTTTAGTGCACAGGCTGCAGAGAAGGATTTCTATAATTGCTCCACAACCCACTGACTCACCAGTCCTGTGACCCTGAGCAAATCCCTCAGTCTCTCTGGCTCTGACCTTCTTCTCCCGTAAGTTTTATCTCCTTCAGAGAAGCTTTGTCAAGATAATTTATGTTTCAAAGCATGTGGAAATCCTTGGCCAGGATATACTATTAGAGTGCATGCAGACAATAATGGACATGAGTGTCCCAGGCTATGACTCTCTGGGTTGTCGCTTCATGTCTGGTCACTTCCTTGTGCTGGCTTGTGAGGCCTCACTCTCTGGGTGCATCCCTGCAGAAATATCTTAATTCTGCTTAAGAACACTGTCCAAGGAAGTTGAAACCAGCTGTGGGTGTAATGCTGCTGGAGAACACTGGTATTCATATAGAAATTGCATCTACACTGACCTGTCACAGCATTCAAGGTGAGGTTTTTCAAACCAGATCCTGACATCTGCTCTCTGACACGGCCAGATTTGGTGAACTTTTCAAAGTTTTCAGTGCACCCCTACCTTGGCTTCCCACATCTTCAGCGTAGGCAAGTGCCCCAAAGGCTCAGCAGGTTTGTGCAGGAAATGGAGGCCTGCAGTGTTTGTGTTTATGAGCTGTAATTTTGTTTAAGAAATTCCATTTATTGCCCAGACTGAGAGGACTGCAGAACAAGCCAGGTGATGTGCCCACTCATTTCTGGAAAATGACAAGAATATAGGTAATTTGGATAGGTATTGGTCAGTTTTTAAGCTCCTGAATTCACCTCTCTGCACACACAATCTTCAGAGGCTTCACCACCACAGGCTTAGACGAGGGCCTCAAAGCTTTTGAACTTTGTTTATTCTTGGCCGAATCTTGGGTCTCTTTGAGAAAGGCAGAGAGTCTTAGCTTTAGGAACACTCAAGGACATCTTGGAGGAACAGAGCTATTCTTGTGTTTAGGTGCAGCAGGGTTTGCTTGCATTTAGGTAGGTGAACCCTTAAAGTTTGGTGTTGGCCACTGTGCCTTGTGTGGTTGGAAAATGTGCCAGCTACAGATGCAGGTGGCCCAAAGAGGGAAAAGGAGAACATGAACACTAGGTGATTGATCTGTGACTCAGCATCTCTTTCTCCTTCCCACTAGATCCACACTTTTACCCTGGGACCCTTGGGGAGAGCATGGATAGTGAGATAAAGTGGGGATACACTTTGAAGTGAGGCACTCAAGCAAGCTGCTCCATCCTTTTAACCTAAATTGATGTGGTTTAGGTATGGATGAGTATAGTAGAGATCTGTGCATGTTAGAAAGGCTGTGCTGGAAACAATGTAAGTGCTTGGGGATTATGCACCTTCCCCAGAAGTTCTTCATTAAATGAAAGGATTCCTGGAGTATCTTGACATTAATACAAGAATACTCAGGACTGGCTTCCCAAAATGAATTTTCTTCTCTTGCACTCCCCATCATAAGCGACCAAGGCAGGTGACATGGGAATTAAGAGGGATCTTCCACCTTATGGGAAAAGCAATTGACAAACCTGCCTGAAAAAACAGCAAATCATAGATTAAATTATCATTTGTAAAGGAAAGGAAAGGAAGGGAACCTGCAGTCTTGAAGCATCCCAGAAATCTAAACAGAGGCCACCTCACCATCCAGACTCATTCCATTTTAGTGTGCTATTTCCCAAGTTGTTGCGTGAATGATCCCAGTGTCTTTGCCTTTACAACCTTGCCTGATAGGCCATTCCACACATTTATTATCCTCGATGTGAAAAAGTGCTTCCTAACGTCTGTTCTAAATCTGTTTTAATTTCCATTTATGCTCCATTGTCCTATAATCTGTTTGGAGCTGAAAATAGAACCAAGGTATGATCTTCTTACAACCCCTGGCAATAAATTTTATTAGTATTTTTTTCCAAATTTCACAACCTTGCAGTAAATAAGAAAGCTTTATGGGGAAAAATAACCTCTATCCTCCTCCACTCTCCTCTCCATCCACAAACCCCATGACCTTTCTAAACTTTGACCAGTATCATTGTTTTCTTTCACCCCTCCCTTTTGACTTAATATTGCATTGGTTACAGGAGTAAACCAATTATAAGAGTATTAAAAATAGAAGCGGTTTGCTTGCTGGCAATGTATATCTTTTACCAATGGCTGATGAAAAAAAAAATTCTCCCAGCTGCTCTGCAAAGCTCTCTCAATGCAGCTTGGAACATCTGGTTTGTTTTGTGTGCAGTCTTTTACACGAGGCATTTGCAATTCTTTAGTCAAATTGGATTTTTAGTTCACTTTCCGGTAGAAAGGTTGATATGTTTGTCATTAATAAGCAAGGTAAAAGTAATATGTATGTAATTAGAATTCAGTCATCAGAACCAGGGTGGCAGGGTCCCCTAAAAGACATTTTCATTCACTTCAATCTGCAATCAGGGGATGAAGTTTCCTCAATGAGTTAATGCCATTTGGTCCTGGTGGACTATAACATTGCTCCAGCAAGGCATATTTATTTGCATGATTGGCAATTAGAATTTATTGATTTCAAAAAAGGAAATCCTTCCCTGGGTACTTGTGTTTCACTCCCTTGGCTGACATTGGACAGGAAAAGCTGTCAAGATATGGATACCACATCTGGGTTGGAGGAGGAGAACATAATTATTTCTATTTCTCAACAGTAATTTCTCAGGATCAAGGGCACTGATGGACTCTGGAGAGGGTTCACGCCAATATTCCTTGGCAGGAAATGAGATGGTTGATGACTATAATAACGAGACCTTTTTGATAATCTCAGTGGAGGATGCAATGTAGGCTCACACCCAAACTAGTCTCTACTAGATCTGGCTGGTCTTACTTGGGTTTAGGTTTCAGCTGGAATTTTATATGAAATCAGAAATCAGCCTGAAAGTGGACTGGCTCCTAGAGTGGCCCTTAGCATGCAATTTCATTGCCACAGATAGTTTAGAAGACGTTTGTCATTGTTGCCTAAATCCAAAACCAGATTAAGAAAAATGCCTCCTCTCAAATCATGGCAAGGACCAGATAAGCTCCTTCCACAGGAATTCCAAAGGTGGACAGCTTAGAAATTATAGAATTAATAAGAAAAAAATATAGTGAAGTTATAAATAAAAGGTGAAAATGGAGAGGCCAAAGGAGGGACAACTTTTGAAATATTAATTTCCACTCTTCCCCTTTTCCGTTGGATGCAGTATATTGCAGATAATAGTCAAGAATAGACACAAGCTCTTGTCTGATACTTCTAAGGAAAATGACAGCCCACAAAGAGTTGAAATATGCTTCATTCTCCACCCTCAACTTGACCAAGAGCCTGAAAGGACTTACAGCTCTGCCCTTTTTACCCATGCCCCCATTTTCCCTCAATATTGTTGCCAAATATGCAGTTGAAATTAATAGCACTGCTTCACCTGCCACATGTCAAATTTAATTTTACTTTAAATCAGTCTTAATTATTCTAGCAAAGTTTATAGTTTTAATGGAAACACATTGCTTGCTTAAACTATAACATTTATTACAAAGGGCCAAGAGAGATTTAAAGTCACATTGTCTTTCCAAAGTGGACATTTTTAACTAGATAATATCACATCTCATGCCTTCTAAGAAGGTTAAGAAGGTCAACTTTCGGAACAACAGCTGTTCAAGACACACCCAATGACCCCAAAAAAAAAAATTAAATAAAATAAACAATCCCATACAAGCTAAAGACAAAGCCCAATGCCCAGTGTGGATTTCTCCATTTGCACCAGTGTGGTACAGGCTGATCTTTGCCGTGAAATATTTTCGGGGAATGAAGAGAGAAGGGTAATTCCAGGAACGTGGTTCCCGTTTGATAGGCTGACAAATCAGGTCAATGGCTAATACTGATCACTACGAAACGCTTCAGCTCTGAGGAAGATTTAATGGTGCTCACAGCGCTGTGGCTGCCTCCATCTCCCATTGGTGCCACTCACTTACGTGCAGGTGAAACATAAAACCAGGGGCTATTAAAGAGCCCACACTTTTTCCAGGAAGGAGGGTGTTAGGTCTGCATTAGATCCTGGCACTAATCCAGGGCCTGTAATCACACCTTGCCAACTGTACCGAAAATTTCCCCTATGAGTTCCTTTGGCAACACCCCATTTTACAGAGCTGAGTCTGTGCAGAGTGACAGCAGCCTTTCAGTCCAGCTGCATTTCAGTCATAGGAAAATAACCCCCTGGGCACAATTTATTAAGCGCTTTGGAACATCTCTGGCAGTTTTGTTTAGTGGTTAGAACATGAGAAAGAGCGTCAGTATTCAATATCTGATTGTTTGATGATTACAATTAAGGTATTTAATTTTTTGTGTAATTTGCTTTACCTGCCTGTGAAATAAGTCAAATAGTAATGCTAAAAGTATATATAGTTTATAGCTATCATTTATGATTTGCATAAATATCCTTAAATTCTCTCCAATCTCCTCTAAAGAGAAGCACTAGCTGAAGGTTTATACATGCATTGTTTCTTCTTTTTTCCTTTCTTTCTTTCTTCCTTCTGTGGGCTTCCACTCAGAAAACAGATGGTCTCTTCTCACTGACATTTTCTTACAGTTTTTAAATGATGCTGCAGTAGGGGAGAGCTGAAATGTTCAATCTAGAGCTGTTCAGTCTCAATCTAGGTTCATAATTAACAGTAGCTAAGTGAAGTTTAATAAGGGCAGCCCACCAACTTCTCTTTTTTTCCTGGTGCTTTCACAGCCAGGCCATAATGAATGTGCAGTTCATGGAGTTTCCCCTGACCGTGACTCCCTGGAATATTTAGTGTTTACCTTTTGTGATAATTAAAGGAAGGGAAATGAACCCTAAAGGAAGATGGAGCGACATCTAATATTCCTTAATATTCTCTTGTTTCTTTAAGTGATGGCTTTTGCCAAAGGAGGGCCTCCCTCTCTTATCATCAGCCAGGTCCTGACCCTGGGCCAGGGATCCTGGCTGTAACTTGACCCTGGGTCCAGGTGTGTGCCTGCAGGTCACAAGGCTGACAAAAAAATATCAGCCCATGCTGCAAACAACCATTCCTGAGCACATTATTGCCTTTAACTCTTTCAGGATCTCTTGAGGCACAAGCGCTATAGTGACTGCCCTGTGCTGTGGGACTTGCTGCCAGCTCATCCCATAGCTCTGCAAACTTGTGGCATGCCAGGAAAACTGGGATAACCGTACATGTGTTTAGGTGTGAGCCTACACAAACCGAACCTTTCATTTGTGAAAGGACCTGTGTTTTATCTGGTTGAAAAAGGAGAGAGTTTGTGACCTGCAGAGCCATTTGCTTCCTTCCTCTGCTTTCACAAAGCTGTGGCTAAATCTCAGGGATTTTACAGGGATCGACTCTGGGATGGGTGAGCTGCTCCAGGTTTTTGCAGCAGGTCAGGCTCTGGAGAGTTTCAAGCACCATCTCAGGTGTGCCTTGGGAGAGAATTCAGCTTTAATGACCTCACTCAGTGCAGTGACTGCAGTGCTGGACAATTGGATGTGCAGTGTAAGTGGCCCTGAGGAAACTCCCAGATGCCCCTTACAGGATGGCAGGGCTGTTCTAAGCCTGGCCCAAAGTGTCTGCAGTCTGAGCATTTGGCTGCCCTAAATCCTCGATGATTTTGAGTATGGATCACTCACAGGTACTCCTTTCTCCAGCAAAAACCCCACAATAAATGTAATATATTCTTTTTATTTGCCTGCTGCTTTTCCTTTCTCTTTTTTCCCCAGCCTTCAGCATGTCCCCAGGTCATCCCTGCAAGCCTTTGTCCTCGGCTGAAATGTCTGGAGACTTTTATGGGGGGTTCCTGTCATCACATGCATCCTGGTGCATGGGCTTTTAGGCAGACTCCTCAAACTATGAATTAAAAAGCACAGGAACTGACAGCCCTGTGAACTACCTGTGAAAAATCATACCTGGGTTTATGAAGCTATTATGTCTTCAAGGACGTTCGGCTGCAATTCTTGAGGAGACAGTGTTACAGGAGGGGGGAAAAAAAGGCTTTTTCTACATCAGTATCTACTCTAGTCCTACAAAATGAATGCTACTAAGTAATAAGTAGTCTTCATTGTTATGAGCATAGAGAGTGATCCAAAATCTATTAAATATGAGAATTTCCAGTGATATCAGTGGTCTGTGGTTGGGGTCTTCAGATAGAAAATCTCACTGGTATCCCATTTGCATTGTAACAGTCTCATAACAATTTGTGCAGTAAAATCATTACCAAAAGCCATTAATAATATGAATACACCAGCAGTTCAGCTCTTTCCAAAGGGGCTTAGCCCCCCTTCGCTTCTAGAGTCATGCACAGTTAAAGAAATCAAACCTTTCCCTTTCCTTTTACTGATCATAGAAGTAAAAAAAATGAAAAAAAAAAAAAGATAACCAGGATTAAATGTTTTCTCTCTTCCTTCTCCCTTTTCCTTTTTGCTGCTGAAAAATAAAAATAAAAAATGGCCAAATCCATTTTAATGACACTTTATATAAACCATTTTTCCAGACTGAGATTGTGGACATCACTATGTTCCACCCCATCACAAACTTTTATGGCTGACTTATAAAGTCCCAGAGAAGGAGATGTATAAAATTCATGCAGACCATGGATACCAGAAAACATATTTGGGAGCTTAGGCAGGGGTTCCTGGGAGACAGCTAATATGTAATTGAGCAGTTACCCTCCAGTGTAGGAATATCAAAAGAAAGCAGATACCTGGTTGCCCAGGTAGAGCCCATTTCAAAAGTTAATTTTAAACAGATGGAATTTGGTGCGGTCGATTTATGGCCACATTCTCTCACCAGCACAATCAACAAAACATATTTAACCAGAAAGATGCTTGAGAGTCATGGAGATTCAAGACATAAAGCCAGTTTATCTCCCATCTGCCTTGTGATATCTTCCTTCAAATTAAAATGATCATCCACACAACACACATTTAGAGTTTACAAATCTAAATGTACTTTCACGACCACATGTACCCCCCTGCAAACTCAGAACACACCAATCAGTTGCACTTCCCAGCTGTAGTTCTTAGCAATGAACAAAAACACTACATAAGTCCATTAAAGTGTTAATATCAGTACTCTTTGTGCCAGTGCATCCTACTTTGTATGATTTAAATTGGTACAAGACCCTCATGGATTGGAAACACTGTATTATCCTTTTCATCCCATTTATCTCACAAAGTGAATTTATTAATTCTCTCCATACCAGGAAAATTCTCTATTTTTCACTTTTTTTTTTAACCACTATTGATTTCTTTCAGGAGTGTTAGGGATGATGCATTGGAAAGACTGGAAGACCAAAAGCTTTCATCTGCTACTCAGAACATCAGATAAACAAAGTCTCCAAGTTTGGAACAAAGATGATTGACTGGGAAATGATTTAATAATAACTTCTCCATGTGGAATTCTCTTTTAAAATGTATTGTATTCTGTGCATGCCTACAGGTGTGTGAGTATATAAAAATAATAGATCTGGCTGAAAACTTCTCTGCTTTGGCAGTTTTCAATCATTCTGGGTTTGTTTCCCAATAGAAAGGCATTCTTTTCACTGAAAACACGAACAGCAATGAATTTGTTTACATGTCAATGAGGCAAAAATCCTTTATGTGTTTTTTCTTCTCTCCTGCTTTACTCTTTTATTACCATGATTATTAGCTTAACCATTTGACGTAGCACCAGATCTTTAGCCCCTCACAGCACACCAAGGCAGGCCTTATCTGTACCATAACCCTCGTCAGCTGAAGTCATGGAGGAACTGGTCCTGGCCATGTGTGCTCTGATGGTTGTGTTTACATCAACATGGCAATGCCCCAGTCCTGTTTTGTGAAAGCAAATGAAGGATATTTATCCTAACAGCTCTTGTTAACACTGAGCTTGCAGACAGTGGGGGGCTGAGGTTCCCTTGCAGGTCTTTGGGTTGGGCAGCATGGCACTGCTTGTCTGGGGATGCTCTATTGGTGGGAGAAGGCTCAGTGACTCCAGTGGTCCTTGGTCCAGCACTGCCTGACCTTTCCTCAGGCAGATCACCCACACAGAGCAGCACACGTGTATGGATGGGCTGGGGAACATCTGCTAGAAACGGAGCAGCAGCCTGATGAGCGAGGAGCTCTTCAGCAAGATGTGTTCCTTGCTCCTCTGGAGGTACCGAGGTGGGGCTGTGAAATTTGGCCATGTGTCGAGCGTCTTTTTTGTGCACTGTCACGCATGGTGTTTCCAACCAGCCTGCGAGCGCCAGGAACCGCCGAGAGCAGCCAACCTCTCCGCCCTCCTGCGCAGCTCAGTAACTGCAGGCTTCCTCTTGGCAGGCATCTTCTGCACCCAAAATAATAAATAAATAAAAATAAAACCACTCTGTAAGAGTCTGCCTGTCTCCCTCCCCTTTTATGAGAAGACAGAGTGGGGGGAAGAAAATGTTGCAGGTGGAGTAAGAAGAAAAGCAAAGAAAAATCTGCTCAGACAGAGAGACAAAACAAGCAACTGCTTAAGGGATTTGGCAGCAAATGAAACTGCCCCCTTCCCCCTCCCCGTTTGGAGCCTGGTTCAGCATGTACTGGTGGTGGATCACAGTACCAGCCACACTGAGATACAGGCAGACACTTCTGTCTCACCAGCTGCTCTGACAATCCATTTTCATAAAGGAATGGGAGGGGAAGCAAATCTGCAAGATGGAGCTCCCGGTCACCGTGTGAAAGCTTCTCCCCGCACCGCCCCGTGCTTCAGGTGTCGAGGCTGTCAGAGGAGTTTGACAAGAGCAGAGAGTGGCTTTCCCTGAACATACAGCAACTGCAGCCAGGATGCCTTCAGTGGCTGCACGCATACGCTGCACACGATGCAATTTTGGAGATCCCTAATGAAAACCTGAAGTGCTGCATTATGATTGATGACTGGAACAGGCGCTCTTCCCACTGGGCAGTTAATGAGACAATCGCTCCATGTTTGCTTAGGACAACACCATCTTAAGAAAATCAGCTCTGGCTACTTTAGGCATTAAATATATACATGCTGTATATATTATTTTTTTTGTCTTTTCCCATGAGGTGTTAACCCTTTAAACTGGCCCTGGCTAAGGAAAAATCTGGACAGTTAAGTTCTGTCAACTTGTCTGCCTACTTATATAACAAACTATTGCGTGACACAATGCATTTTTATGCAATTGAAGTGATTCATCCAGCAAAGATACATTTCAATGGACAGGAATAAAAGTGATTCTTTACATTTGTGTAAGTACCAAAGCTTGTGAGGCACCTTGGAGTCCATCTGGCTGAAATGTGCTATATATAAATGTAAGATTGTTATCACCAAAAACACATTCAGTATGGTGTTTCTCTCACATATTTTTTTGTTAATTTCAGTGAACCAGTTCTTTATAATGAATAATTTCCATTGGAAAGCTTTGTTTTCCCTGTAACATAAAGCTTTTTTGGTTTCAATCCCTTGTCTGGTTTTCATTAGCTTTGCAATGAATTAGCCAAGAGGGCTTTTCCTCTCAGTTAGGTTGGGAAAGTACCACTGGCATGTGTCTGATTTTGTGGGAAAGTGCCTTTCCCCCCTTTATTATTTAAATTATTAATTTTGTTTGTATTCCACTACAGATTCTTGCAATCCCAACAAACCACACTCCTACATTTTCCGATGTGTTTCCCTTTGCTCCTGCATATCCCCCACATGCTAATCACCATGGGATTCTTATCTCTCTGAATATAGTGTTTTATATGTTGTAACTATATAAATGTGTGTGTTTGGAGCTCTTAGAAAGCAAACAGTCATAAAGAGATTGGTTTGGAGCTTGTACCATAGGAAATGACCTGATTCCTAAATCCCAAGCAGGCTTTTAGGAGGAAAGCACCAAATATTCCCGTCAAGTTTTATACCCTTGCTCAAGAAGTAACCAAATCCTTTCCCTTGTAATGTCAACTTCTTACAAGGTCAGTTTTACTGGGTTTCACCAATAGAGTGAGGACATTTGGGTTGAATTTTTACCCCTTAATAGATTTGGACTCTCTTTTCACTGACATAGTCCACAGTGTTGGATCAGCAGAAACATATGAACAGTGTTACTCAACATCCTGTAATGGTCTGTGGCCCTGCAGGTGTATTTAGGAATGTGGTTTTATGGCTCTAAGGTGATCTCCATACTGATTCACCAAACTCTGCTTTATCTGCAGAAGTGGAGCTTGTGTTAAGCATAAAATGCCTGTCCCTACACACACCAGCAAAGCCAGATGAACACTTGCCTATCATTGTGTTTCCCAAAGAACTACATGTTTAAACAGGTCCCATCTTAGAGGGGAATCCCTTTAATCAAAAGACCTGGTAATGAAATTAAAACAAACTTATACAAATAAAATTACATAATGCGTTGTGCCACATTTTACTTGCATATGAAATGTTTTTATAAACCCCTTTATGACCTCCCCACTTGTGACTTCTGGGTCTTATTATTATTGACTTAATGGAGGATAGATCTTACTCTATCCCAGATGCAGCTGCTTATGAATTCACCCTTTCATAAACTAAATACTTTATGTATATGTGTGTGTGTACTTTTTCTCCTTTTTTTTTTTTTTTTTGCAGTAGGCAGAAATCACACACAATATGATGCAGCTACATGACTCCTCTGGGCACCTTGTTTTGCACATCATTGCTTCCAAAGGTAGACAAAACCCTCCCAGACAGCAGTGGCAAGTTATCAGACTTGGGAATAAAAATCTTCTTCTGTATGGAAAACACTGTGTCTTCTTCTGTATGCTGTTGTAGAGCTGGAGCTGGACCCTGGCTAGAAAACGGGCTGTGTTCCTGCTTCAAACACTCCTACAGCTCTTAAACGGCCAGTGTCATAAAACCCAACATGAATTATTGCCTTCCAGCCAGCTTAGTATTTTCATCTGCAAACTTTTATTACATTGTTCAGCACAGACATGAAATAGTGGGGAGATCACCCAGCTGCGCAATGCAACCCTCTTGTCCTCATCTCCACCAAAGCTGACCACACACTGACAGTGACCCCTGAGCATTCTGCCACTCCAAAGCCACAGGAATGCCACAGGTGGTGCATTGATGACAATGGACATCTGCTTCCAGGGGGCTGTCTGAGCAATGTTTACCTGGACTTGCATCTGTATTTATATTCTCAAGGACCTGGAGGCAAAGTGAGGGCACTGGGAGCACTACCATGATGTAATTGGTCTCTCAGTGCCTAGTTTGGAGATTTGCACCTGTATTTAACAACAGGTAAAGGAAATATTTTCTAGTACTTGCAAGCCTGGTGATGTCTTCGTACAAGACCAGATTTCAAATCAAAAGCATTACTACAAATTAAGATACAGAAATTACCTTGAAGACAGTTTTCTGTGGCCTGTGTAGGAAAGTAGCAATAAAGAAGTGAACAGAAGGAAAGATATACATAGAAAGAATCAAAAAGGAACAATAAAAATTAAAAAATTACCTCTGTTGGTTCAGAAAGATTTAACTTGAATTTTAAGCTTATCTGAGCCTATCATGTCTTTTTTCCTCCATCTCAGCCAAGGCCTGATACTGTGCAATATGCAGCACTCAGCTGAAAACTGAAGAGGATCTAGACCTATGAATTAGCGTTAAATTTAGCCAAAGCAAATATACAGGGTCCTCTCCCAGGTCTATCCTGGAGCCATTTTGCAGGGTCTGTTCTAATTACAGTTCTAATATGAAGCTGCAACTAGTTATTATATTAAATGAGGTATCTGAATTTCATAAAATTAAAGACTAGTTTTTATTTTCATGTCAATGCATTGAAAGGCTAAATCAGAGAATCATAGAATGGTTTGGGTTAGAAAGGACTTTAAAGACCATCTTGTTCCAAGCCCTGCCATGGGCAGAGAGACTTTCCACTACATAATTCCAAGCCCTGTCCAACCTGGCCTTGAACATTTCCAGGGATGGGGAATCCACAGTTTCTCTGGGCAGCCTGTGCCAGGCCCTCACCACCCTCACAGTAAAGAATTTCTCCCTTATATACAATCTAAATCTACCCTATTTCAGTTTCAAATATTTCAGGCCTTCACAACATTTCAAATGTATCTGATGTTCACGCACATTATCTGGCTACTTTCTCAATGTTTCAGTGGGAAGGCAATTAATGGATGAAATCTATTTTGCCATGTGTGGTAGTCCCTTTGGGCAACCATTTGTACGTTTGAATGTTGGTAAATGATGGAAAGTTCAGCATCCATGGGAAGGTCATTTGAAAGTCCCAGAAAACAATTTTATATGCAAGAAACAAAAACATGATCCATTTCCCATTTCAATGGGTATCTTTTCACTACTACAATGACCCATGAGTTTGGGGTTTGTAAAGCTTATTCTCTGCCATACAAAGGCCATTTTTAGTGCAGTTTGAAGGCTACAGGAAGGGTTAACCTCTCAGCTGCCCTCCCACGCTGTGTTTTGATCGGTGCCTCAAGCTACAGGACAGATATCTCTTTGTTTTTCGTCTTTAATATCCAATTCCCAATTCACTTGTGTAGATGATGGGACTCTACAAAACTCCCTTTGTCTGAAGTAAGAGATGCAGCACTTACTCCACAACTGACTTTTAATACTTGACTTTTTTCTTTCTACTTCAGAAAGCACCTGCTTGAGTAGCTTGATGACTAAAGAGCCTTTCAACCTCCCTGCCGCCATTTTAAGATCTGATCTACTTCATAAGAGACTGAACACCATTGTGGCTGCTATTAGAGTTGCATACGTGAAAAGAAGTGGATGGTGTTGATGCAATTGTTAGTGGGTAAGTGGATGCCAGGAACCACTGCAATAGTTGACACAGCTATTGGGAAGTCTGAAACTTGAGGCTGAGACCATGGAGCATTATCCAAAGCCAGGCAAAGGTGGAATGTTCGTTCTTATAATTAATGGGCTCTGTATGGCATCGTGAAAGAGCCCAGAGATAGTTTATCTTATCCTTATGTGTGTTTCATTTTAAAATTTATTTTTCCTTTCATGCCAGAGATAGTCCACAGGGGTAAAACGATGGCACAAAAGAAGACTGAACAGGCTGGAGACAAGGTTGCACCAGCTTTACAAAAACTGATGGTGAAGACACTGATTTAAAGCTATACCAAACATCAGCAAAGAGAGGCATCAAATCAGCCTGGATGCTGTGGCATCCAAAGAGACTGAAATTTCCACTTATCTGAGGCTGCATTGAACATTGGACACACCTGAGGTGTTGCTATTCTCTCTTTTTATGACTCATATGCAGGAAAGACACAAACGGTGTCAATTCCAGACACTGCAGTTCAGACATTTGATGAAACAGAAACCAAGCATAGGGAATCGAACATTAATTTATAAGTTCAGAAGTGAAAATAAGGTCTTTGTTCTTCCTTCTTGTTCACAACATCTAAAACCTTGAGGAATAAACACTTCCATAGTCAACTTGTTTATAACCTTAGGGTAGATTATGTTTATTCGTTGCATGTGTAAATCTCATGGTTATAGCAAGAAATAAAAAAGAAAAAAGAAATCAGAGTTGATTACAGCCAGTGGTGATGTGACTGTGAAACAATAGATGTATTGTGAGGGAAATCTCACAGCAGCCCAGAAATACACAGGAAAGAAATTTTTTTTTAAAGGGGGGAAAAAAGTAAGGAAAAAAAAAAGAAAGGGAAAAGACAGACAAAGAGTCAGAGGGAATGAGCGATTTCTTATGCAAACATATTAACCATGTTGCCTGAAGTCTGCATTGCGTAACTGAGGAAAGAAATTTCTCAGTGCAAAATGCTCCGTGGTCATTTGGCCTTTTTTTGTTGGGTGGATGTTCTTTAGCAGGGAAAAAATGCATAAAGCAGTTCTTCCAGTAACCTCTGACTCTTTCTTGCCATGTCTCTCTCTTGCTTTCACTCTTGTTCTGTTTTTATTTATTCCCTGCAAATACAATGAAGAATAAAAATGTGGTAGGACCTGCTGGCGGCAACTATGGCCTCCGGATCCAAGCTGACAAAAATGTCAAGAAACTGACAGTAAAATATGCGAATAAAATCCCTGTGAACGAGAGCAAAACTCAGGCTCACACCACCACTCTCTACATTGTGGCTTTTGAGAGCATTTCCATCAGTAGCTATGACTTTCTCTTGAAAAAATCCCGCACATATATATACATTTATCGTACGTATTGTCTTCTAAAGTCTTTCATCAAAGCCTCACAGGAGGGAAACGGCGCACGGGAAGATGGGAAGCAAGAGACATGCAGGGCAGGGAGCTCAGGGAAGAGCTGACATTCCATGGAGAGACAGAACTGCACGCTGAGCACCAGACATATGGATCCTGTATGAAGCTGCAAGACAGACAGACTTGTGCTGCTCCCTTCTGTGATCATAAGACGAGGGAAATGCAAAAGCAGTGTCTAGGAAAGGCAGCTCCAAGGAGCACTCAACCATCCACAAGCCTGTGTTCTTTATCCTGCCTGATGGGGAACAGCTCTTTTCTTTGAGGACACGATCACCTTTGAGTGGGTCTTGGAGCAAGAATGGATTTAAAGGACTGGGATGCTTGAGTCTAGAGAAGAAGTGACCTAAACATGGCCTGAACATGGTCTTCCAATAGATAAGAACAATTGGAGAGAGACAAGCAATAAAGGGCTTATTTTTTTTTTCACTAGACTTTGAAAAAGAAATAATAGGCTTGAATTGCTCTATCGAGGATTCAGGTTGAGGAAAAATGTTTGTTATCATTAAGATATTTCAAACACTAGAGCTAATTGCTGTGCAGATTATAAGCTTTATGGAAGCATCTGCACAAATATTTTTCTGGAGGATACAGGCCTAGTTATTCCTGGCTGACACAGGGTTACACATCTTTTCAGTTCTCCTTTCTATGCTCTTGCTACGGAGAATCCAATAACTGGGCAGAAGGATTTCATATTTCTAATCATGGATGAAAGGAAGCTCTGGCCATGAGGAGCTGGAGAACTGGAAGGCCTGCATTCCCTTCCTGACTCCCACAAACTATCCCCATGACTTTTGAGGAGCTGACTCACCTTCTCCACACACAGACACACACACACATAAATGCGTGGGGACTGGCTCTTCTTGAGGAAGGAGGGAGCTCAGGATGGAAACTCTCTCCTGTGCAGAGCACTGACATGAAATGTGTATGACACTTATGTTGTACTTAGAGCTGTTTTGAGACCTAAGGCAAAGTGAAGTGGTGTTAAGTCTTTAGCTGGAAATTTTCTTCAGGAGAAAATTTCACACTGCTATCTTGGAGATGTGCAAATATTCACTGAGGGGGTGTCATAGAAAGGTCTATAAATAATCAAATATGAGCCCCCACATGAATTATGCATGGGATACGTAGAGAAAACGTGAATGTCTTGCACTAGAAGAAATCAGATCAGTGCCACTGAAATCACATTGCTATTTCTATGAGGTATTAACTGAAAGCTAGAAGACCTCGTTTTTAAAACTGGCTACAACAGGTGCTTGCAGGTCTGTTCAGACAAAAATCATGGCTTTGTGGAGGAAAATATTAAGAAGTCTCTAAAATGTGATAATTTATTATGAATAGAAAGCAGTTCAATGTTACTTTTTAAGAAAAACAGTCACAATACAACATTCATTAGCCCTGAAGTGAGGCAGGGGCTTGTCAGTCAATTAGATTTTTGACCCTAAACCATGTAGGCTCTTCTGTAAATTCTGTATACTGCACCTGGAGGTGAGAGGTACAATATCAGCACACTGTTTTACTTATTATTCATTATATCAAACTGCATTGCTATTAGCAGTAATGGTGCATTTGCTCTCGTGAAGAAAGAGCAAAAAGAACAGTTTTATTATAGAACATTTCACAAATAGACTTATCTGAGCAGAGTCCTATTTTGAAACAAAAATAATTAATTTATGAAAGTCCTTAAGTTGCACTTTATTTTCAGTTTGGTTCAAAGATGTCTTGTGAAGGCAAGACTTCTCTAAAAGTCTCTCCAAACAGCTGTTCCCTTCTCTAGTGATGGTACTTTTACATCTGATCTTAAATATTCCACTGCATAGTTATGCCTGCAGATTACATTTACTCTCTTCTCTGACTGCAAATTGTCAGAATGACTTTTCCCACTGACCAGCAGGTAAACAGTCCAAAAGATGAAAATTCTTACTGATAAAATTAAGGACAATATTATTCCACTCTTCTCATCCCTGTTCAAAGATAAGACCTTTACTACAAATTCTTGGAGAAGGGTTAAAAGGTGAAAATGGTCAAATATATGGAGTGCCATGTTTACCATATTTCAATATCAACTAATCAGGACTAGTTATCACTTACTGACACCAGGGGAAATGTAGAATAATTCCATCAATGTCAATCCTATTACAACATCATAAAGTTGGCATAAGTTGGGAAAAAAACAGGGCCTACTGCACTGAGGTTCTTTCATCTCCTCTGCATGTTCCCTAATTTGTCATTACTAGAATAGTTGCTATAACTATCCTGGTGAAAATATAAAAGAGAGACTTGCATGACCCATAAACTCAATGAACCATTAAATAGGTGACAATAATCTTGATAGAAGTTTGGAATATTTAATTAGCACAAAAATGCACTTAGTGAGTGAGTTCAATTGCTGTCATGGGTACTCCTCAAAATAATAGCCAAAGATTTTATGTGTCCATGAAATGCCTTAAAAGACATTTAAGAAAAGAAACAGACAATATTTCATGTATTAATTGAGGATCAGATACATCTGTAAGTGTCCAATAATAAACATTTCCAAGGAAAGTTAACCTAGGTCTCCTAGAATCCCAAAGGTGACTTCGTTACACGTGAAGTCAAATAATTCATTGGCAAGTTTTCAGTAGCAGAAGCTTATTAAAACACAACTGAAGAGCAAATATTTTACCTTTTCAACAAGCCAGGGTCTGCCTAATAGCATAAGATTTTGAGAAGAATAAAAGAAAAAAATTCATTGGTGATGATACAGTATTTCCCATTTTAGGAATCTTCTTCCCACTTGAAACTGCCTAACAGAAGGTCTCTGTTCATACAAACTCAGTACTCCTTATAATTTTCAGTAGCAGGGAGCTGTTTATATACATATTTTCTTCCCATGTGGCATTGCCTCCTTCATTGGTTATGATTGTAAAGACTCGTGTACCTCTAGATTAAGGAGTATAGAGTAGAAGCGTGTTTATAATAGCTCTCTCTTTGGCACTTGTGCCGCCACTCCTGAAATATCACATCCAGATTTTGGCATCCACAGCTGAGGTTGTGTCTGCATTAAGAACTAGTTCACAGCAATCAGAGAGGATCTGTGCAGGATCTGTACAGTGAAAAATGAATGCAGAGCACCCGATGTCCCCTCAACAGTTGGGGCTCTTTGGGGTTGGAGCACTGTTTTTTTTTTTTTATCCAAAAAGATAATTCCATTTGGGGCCACACAAGATAGCTGACAGTGAAAAACCAAAGCACCATGAGTGAGGATAATAATGAGATTTCCTTTGAAAATACTCTCCTGATCAGAACAAAACCAGGAGCATAGATGCACCCTGAAAGTGCTGAGAAAAATGAGGGGTAATGGTGGATTAGAAAATGGCCCATGAATAAACCGAGGATTGAAAAACATTTTTGAGACAGAGCCTCTGAAGGAGCTGCTGGAGACAAGATAAAGCATTGACTTGATCTCAGTCAAAAGTGAGTGGGTGTAAGTACTTTGTCAAGTACTGAATACTGCTACTTTGGCTGGAGAGTGAAGATAGACAAATTTAGACCAGAAACACGATACGTGTATGTGTGTATATATATACACACACGTATATGGTATGAAAGTATATATGTCTATAGGCTTTTGCAATGAAGTTAAAATTTAAAGTGGAATAATCACTTTTCTTCTGGTTATAGCTTTCATTGCCTATTACTAAATGAGGATTTCAGATTAATCTCTCCCCCATTCCCCTTCCATGTTAACCCTAACTTAGCCTCAGCTATTGGACTTGAAGCAAGGAAAGAATTCAAGGAAATTTTATGACCTCTGGCATGCAGGCTAGCAGAGGAGGGAACTGCAAAGGTCTTTTTGCTGTTAACTTCCATGAATCTGTCATTCAGAGGCTGCAGGCTGAAAGCTGATACCCCATACATTGCAGTGACCGTTCTAGGGCATCTCTACTAACAGATGTTTCTATTCTTGTCCAAACACCTTCCTTCGAAGTTCTGTTCTTGCTGTGACCTTCATTCCAGGACTTGTTATCTTTCTGGCAATGTTTCCAGAGGAGTTTCATGGACCAAAGCTGCTATAATAATTTGGATATAGGTCAGATAAAATATTCATAGATGTTTGCCTGCTTGTCAGTGCTAGAACACGGTTGAACTTCTTGATGATTTGTCACCTCTATTGTTGCAACAGATAAAACATGTGGGCAAAAATTTCTTACTTCCTCCATGTCCTTAAAACTGTGTGTATTGTAGAAACTCAAAGTAATTTCTGTCAAAGACATCATTGCAAAGAGAGGCTTCTCACTGATCCTTTACCTTAACTTAACATTTGAAGATGTTTTCTTGTTTCCTTTGGGCTGCCTATTGAGTGCTTTTTCTCTCCTTTTTGTCCTGTGCTTCCTGTCAGTGTGCAACAGTCATCCTGCAGCTTTGCCTGACATTTGGTGGTCCAGATGCTCATGTCACTGCCTGACCTGTAGGTGTTCTTATCTTTGGAAATAAATTAGATACCATGCTAATGCATACGTCATCTTCCCCATGGAGTTAGGGAAGTCTCTTCTCGTTGTGTCACAGTGAGCAGGAAAGGTCTGTGTCATGGGGCATCTCTTGTGTGACACAATGAGGTCCCCACCATGACCAGTGGGTAGCAAAGTGGCTTTCAAAGTTATTTCCATTTATTTATTTGACTCTGTTGAGGTTTGGACTACCGAGCATTCATGCTGATTCTTTTTGCTAGGGTATTCTCAGATTTTCATGAGTATTTGGATAAACTGGAAGAAGGATAAGAAAAAAATATTACTTGAACTTAGACCAATAAAATATTGCTAAGAGAAGCAGGAGTTTCTTTTATTTAAGCCAGTGGCAGTCACATTGATGATCTATTCATCAGAACTTACTTTGGTTCAAGAGAATAGAAAATTCCTGACTGTACTGCCAAGAGGGCACAGCATAGCAGGCCCAATGGTAGCTTTTCATCATAACTGTAACATTTTGGGGCTAAGTTCAGTTTCTTACAGTCATGCTCTTCCACAAACCTTCAGAAGACATCTACACATCATGGATAAGCATTTTAGGAAAGAGGGGTTGAATGGGTAACCCTGAAGTGATCTTGAACTTCTATTAATGGCCATGGGATCTGGGGAAAAAAACTGCCACACTTTATTTTCAAACCAGGAACTGCAGCTGTGGGAACAAACAGCATGTAATAAACACTTGAATCAAAGTTTGTGGGAGTTTTGTTATTGACTTTGAAGTAAGCAAGTCTGAGGCCTTTACTATGGAAGCTGTGATTCTGTTTGTGGTTTTTTAATGGCTAAAATATCCCACGGTCAGCTTGAGACTAAGGATTTCATTTTTGGTCTTAAAAAGAAAGGCATGAAGAAGAATTCTATATTGTTGTTCCGTCTGGCTTTTATTTTGAAGGGCATTTCTTTAAAAAAAAATAGTGCAACTTGTGTGAAGAGTGTTGTGTTTAGGAAAAAAAAAGTTCAAAAAATACCACGCATGATTGATCTCAAGGCTGCTTGCCGATCCAAAGACAACACAGCGCGGCAGTCAAATATACATTTTATGGGCTTTTGTCTGTTTTGCAATAACAGTGGAAAGCATTCTTTAATTAAAATTTAAAACCGTAACTGATTAATTTTCTGTGTAAACAATCCCTGTAAACATGGAAAGTCAGCATTTTAAGGGCAGAGCAGTATAAATTTTGCTTCCTCTCCCGGGTGCTCAAGGGAGAGATGGCAAGAAGGGAGGGGGAGCGCAGGAAGAGACCCAGGAGGGGGAAAAAGTTCAAGGCCTTGGTGTTCTGTACTCAGCGTACACCAGCTGCAGGATCTCGCCTGCTGCCCATTTCTCTGTGCAGGAATGTTGGCATGGGCTCCCTGCTCTCGCTGGGCTATGATTTATTCTCCCTCAGATGCTCGAGGCTGATTTCCAGAGCACCCATTCCCCCCACGACATGACGCTGCAGAGCTGAGTCGTGCAGAGGGATGCCTGGCTCCTGGAAAATGCTCTTAGCAGATTGTCTGCAGATATTTCCACTTCTAATGGCATCAGCGGTTAAAAAAGTTTACTTGTAGCTCCTTTCTTGCCTCTCTTGGCTTTCACTGGAATTTTGTTATTATCTTCTGTTGGGCATTCATGGAAAGCTTGACAAATGTTAAAGTCTAGGTCCTCAGAATGTCTTTTTTTTGGGATTCAGGTAGCCACAACATAAGAACTTTGTTTAAGTTTCTAAAGTCCTGTGGCCGAATTCAACCTTATTGATCTCTGGGTGAGGAAAGCAGCAGTGGACAGCTGAAGTCTGGGTTCTTCCATTGGGACTGCAGGATAATGTGTTTATCCTTAGGGAAAAAATCTTGACACACAGCATGAGTGGAAAGGCTTCCATCAACAAAAGAAGTGCTAGATCTGACACTCAGGATCCACTTTACCACCCTCACAAACTAAGATAATCCTTCATGCAGGCAGATTTTAGCTATATCTGTGTCCAGTGGCTTCAATGGGTCTCCTTTGGAGAAAGATACCACTCCAGGGTAAAAACTGGAGTAGTGAGACTATGTCAGTGTTTCAGCTTTTCCTTCATTACTTTTTACTTTAGAAAATAAAAAAAAGCCCCATAGCATAGGTGTCAATATTTGACCTGTTCTTTTCCTCAGCTGCTGTTAAATGGGAGAACTTTTGAAGCAGTGGTTCAAAAGGATCAAGTAAAAGCTCTGTGGGTGAAAAGAGTGGCAGCCCCTCTGTCTTTAGCAAAAGTGTCTTCACATCTATTGTGATACAAATGCCTAAAGAAATTAATATTGAGCTATCATAAATGCTCCTCCTGCTGCTACTCCTTTTGCCTTTGGACTTGGAGGAATTTTATTGATGATTTTAGATTGTGTTGTTCTCAGAACAAAAATTTTAAAAAAAATTGAGATTCAAACCAAAACAGCTCTGATCTGACTGGAAGGCTTCGATGGCACATGAGAGTTATTTCTTGTAATATGAGCCTTTGCCACCTTGGCCATCCCAGCTGCCTTGCTTTAGCTGAACATGCAACTAATTTTTCCTCACGCTTTCTTTAGTCTTTTTTGCTTTGCAGGAACCAAAATGCAATATTTCTCCCCAATAGCACTCTTTCCTGCTTCTTCCCAAACAAGCATCCCCAAGAGACAAATTCCTCCGGAGGTCCAGCTCTGTGAAACATTCACAAGGATGTCTCCCACTGCTACAATCTTGGAGAGAATCCTGCCATCTCACACAGCCCCTGCAGCTATTTGGTGAAACGGATCCAGCTAAAGTTAATGGTAAAACATCTGCTGGAGTTTTACCCAGCAACTTTAATGGAGCCAGGATGTCAGCCACTGAATTTTGGCACTCTGCAGCAGACAAATATTGTGATCTGAGATTCTCAAGACAGCTGGCCTCCAACCTTCCTGTCTGCACACTAGAAACAATTTCAGAGTTTATCAGTTCTGTATCATAATCAGTTCACTCAGCCATAAAACCTGTTGGTCTCCTTACTTAACTATTTACCTACCTGCTTACCCACTAAAATGGCCATTAACTCTTATTCCAGCCAGTTATATTCTTACCAATATGTGTCTGGGCTTAAAGGAAGGACACTTCATGACCTCAAGTATTTTCCTCCAAATAATTTGTCCCTAGCATTTCTAAATCTTTTTTCCTTTACCACTGTTGAAAAAGGACCAAGTGAAGCTCAGGAGACATATGTAGAAATTACTTTTGTTAGCAGGGAATGTAGATTATACTGGAAGTGTTCTAACAGTTTAGCTAAGTGTGGACACTGATGTGTCAGAGTGCTCTACTGACAGCTTCTTTTCTTCATCTTCACACTCCTGGCACTCAGGAAAAAAAAAAAAAAAAAAAAAGAAAGAAGAGCACACAGTCCAGCACAGTTTGGAAAATTTTGGAAAATCCAAGGCAGAAATGGTGTAGCTCCCAAGATTTGGCTCCTCCAGGCTGAAAGCAATTTACTGTAGCTGTTGCACAGGCTGTTTGTTGAGGAGGAGATGATTAAACAGGACACTCTATTCAGAGCTCGTGGTCACTTAGAAGATCTTGGAAGCATTCCTGGAGAAGGACACAGCCAACTGCAGCCCAAGCCTCGCCTTGCAAAGCCATCCCCATCGCACACAAAAGCGTCAGGAGCTGTTCCCATTCCATATTCAATTCAGCATAAGTACTCTTTTAAATGTTAGTGAAAGGGAATATCAGCCAGCCACAAAAAAGGACAATTACCTTATAGTTTTGAACTAAAGAGCCAATCTTTCTGCATTGAAATGAAACCTGAAAGGCACAAGCAAGGGGCTAAGGGGAGGAGGGACTGGGAAAAAGTGGGGGGACACAGGCGAGGGACGGGACTGAGATGAGAAAAAGACTTCAGAAGCTTCCGGCGTTTGCTCAAGAGCCCTTATGCCTCTGAATGGTGCTATTTCTCTCGTGCTACAGAGCCACAAAGTTGTTTCCACCCCCACCCCTCCTTCCCCTGGCAATGCGAACAAGATCATAAACGTCAGATGCAGTCTTGTCGCTTTAATGGTCTCATGGCTATGAATAAAAATGGCGCGGTAACAGATTTGTTAATTGACTTTATGTGCAACTGGCATACATTAGGCAGCTCCGTTAGCACCGCTCACAAAGCTGGATGTGTTGCTGCTCGCTCCCACCGCCATCGAATTAAACTTTTAACAGTTGAGAGACCAGAGGGTTAAGCCTAGGAGGCTGGAGTGATATTTTCACTGCCTTTGATGACACACTAAAATACAGAACGTCTCATTTTGCAGCAGAACATTGAGTCTGCGAAGCCGATGTACATGTGGTTACTATTTGCAGAATTTGGCATTTTCTATGAATAGCATAAAACAGGCAGTGGATCAGCTGTCATGTTTTGACAGGGTTGTCCTTTTTTTCCGAATGCCATTCTTTCTTTTTTTTTCCTTTCTTTCTTTTTCCCTTCATTTTTTTTCCTCCCTTTTATGCCATAAATCCACATTTATTCCTTTTTTCCACAGTGGTCTATAAGCTGGTGAATATTACATTAAAAAGACAGTCTGACCATGCATCCAAAGGTACAAGAAACCTTCTATCATGACAGATTGTGAACTCCCGGATGAGAAGAGAAGGGAATAACATTTGTGCATATGGACCAGTATATGGGATTTGATCAGACATCAAGATTTTAAATGCAGATTGCACAAATATCCATCAGGACTCGTGTACACCTGAAAATCATCATGCCATGAGGCAGGTTTGAGATGTGCCCTTGGGATTTGTGCTTGAATCCTGGCTCTTTGATCTTCACAGGGCAAATGGACTCAATTTTTCCTTTCCTCAAGATCAAGAATGCAAGACTAATTTTGAGACACTTATATCTGTCATGTCTTATAGCAAATATTTGAATATCCTGGTTTTGATGCATGATTTTCAAAATGATGAGATATTTTATCCCATGGCGCTATGGTATCTGTTAAGAGGAAAAACAAAAACCACCACAAATTTTTATCTCGAAAAGAAATTGATTTCGACACATTTATCCAGTGCCAAAAGTCTCAAGCTGACCCTTCTGACCCATGGATCCATGAAGGCATAGACAGAGAATTTAAATTTCTTAGCTTAGCGTATTTTGGAAGAGCGGACATGAAGAATGCATCGCTCAGGAAGAAGCTCACAGACCACAGCTCCTCTCCTTGCTCCACGTAGGGGTGCCAGGGTCATAGTCTGTGCTCAGGCTTGGAGAGATCTTCACTTTCCAGCACTTTTTGTGTGCTGCCCATCCACAGAAGAGTGGGCAGGCTTTTGCCAGCAGCCATGACATTTCAGGGGACAGGCCAGCCGGCGCTTCCGTGTGCGCAAGGGCTCCAGGAGAGCCAGGAAAGAAGTGGATCTAAAGAGCAGAGCTATTGCTCAAACTCTAAGCTCTCTCTCTCTCCCATCTGTTCACCCTCACCTCCTAGGCATCTCCTTCACCTTCACGCACCACAGAGGTTGGCTTGGCTCATTCTCTCCTGAACACGTTCGTATTTTGGGATGCCAGACTCAGGCATTTAATACGGTTATTGGCACTCCACATCACATCCAGAGATGAAGATCCATGTCTACTGATATTTCCTTCTTTCTTTATCACGTTCTTTAATTAGATTAAATTTTAGATTAAATTTCCCAGCATTCAGAAGCGAATAGGAAAATTACTCTTCTGTTTTGTTAGTCACTTAGCATACCAGTTTGGTTTTTTTTTCATGGATGAGGTGGTTAATATTCTACAAATAATGGATTGACCAGAATCGTCTGCCCTCAGCTCTGCTGCTTCTCTTAAAAATTTCTGCTAATAGTCTCTCACAGTGGTTCTAAGAAGCAAAATTATTAAAAGAGGTAGAAACGCCAAAATAAATAGTTTAATATGAAATCATATTTCTTTGTGGTAAATTTGAAAGCAAGATCCTTCCATACCAAGGCCAGAGGCACCTTTATTCTTGAAAACCATTGTGTGAAATGTCTGAAATTGGGAGGACTGTGCCTGTTAGAGGGGTTTCATTCAAACCCACCCTTTTGCCCACAAATTTTTGATGCTTCCTGGACACATTTCTTTCTCTTTTAAATTTTCTACATAGCCTGTCTTGACAAAAGCATATTTCAGGTCAGACATAGGCTGATCATGGAAGCTTTTAAACTCTCTTGCTGACCTGGAATTAGTAGATTCATGCAACTTTCCACCAAACCCAGTACACCATAAAATAAGTGTTTTACGCTACAGTGGTATTGCTGGCAATGCATAAAATAAATGTCCTGCATGTGCAACACCATAACTTCAGTCCAAAACACTATCTACAGATTTAATAGATGGATATATATTGCTTTGGTTGTGAAGGGCCTAACACTGCAAGTTGTGTCTTTGGTTTTTTTAAATGCATTATTTGGCTGAACACATTTAATGACAGTTAACAGACAAGAGATCTACACAAATACACAAGTGAAATTCCACAGCCCCATGACATCCCACAGCTTTGTAACAGCAGAGGTCATAGAACTTACTTTTTATCACCCACTCATTCATTCATCCATCCTCCAAATCTCTCTTTAATTAATTTTTTGTCTCAGTATCTTGATCTTTGTGTCTTAACATTTTAATAATGAAAATTATTTTGTTTTAGCAACAAAAGGCAATGGGCCCTTGGCAATGGACAAGTGGAATATATAAGGAAATTGTATTCATTTCAGGTGAGCTGTAACAAAATGTTGTTTAGGGAAGCAGAGAAAATAAATTATTCACTAGGGAATAAAACTGGTGTAAGCCAAAGGGGACATACATGCTTTGATTCTGAGCATAATATTGCTTCTGGTTGAGGTATTACACCTGCAGAAATTAGTTTTATGAAAAAATTCAGCTGTTCACTGTTCTTTGTCAATGCACATACCTGAAGGTAGGATGTATGCACAAGCAGCAGGCAACTCAGCTGTCACACTTTCAATCATCACCCTCCTAGAGCAAGTTTCCCCCTTTCCAAGTCTGGCCAGCCCTTGCAGATACTCTATTTTACATAGCCACAAATTTATCACCATAATTCCTTTTCAAGTGGAGCATTCAATATGTTACCAGGCCAAAATGTGTATCAGTGTTGACTCAGTAACACAACCTACAGTGGATCAAGGTAGTAAACTGAATAAATCTTTTATAACTCTCTCTTACTCAGCAGTTACACCAGTGCTCTGTGGGTCCATTGACCAGGAAACACAAATCACTGCATAGGGATGGTTTCCTTCCTTCTTTCCTCAATAGATGGAAAAAAATATTTGGGTAATTGTAATTTTGTAATTGGAATAGAGTACCTTTGGAAGAGGAAATGATTCTTATTTCAGTAAGCCTAACAGTGTTGTGATGTTCTTTCCAGAATGAAATATTTGGAAGTTATTGGCTTCTTTGAAAGTGTCCTTGTTTTCTAAAATTTTCTCTTGCATTTTATAACATAATTTTGATTGTACAATTTTCAAATCTGAGAAGATAATAAAATCATTTCATTTTCTCAATAGCTTTCACTTGAAACTGAGTGTATTTTCCCATACTACCATAACAAAAAACCCCAAAATCTAACCGAAACCCAAACATGGCAAATATCCAACATTAAGGTTTTATTGAAGATCCATGAAAATAAATTTCAGATCCTTCAAAAAAAGAAAATTTGATTTTCCACTTTGCCACAAACCAATGTGTGCCATAAATCAAATGCTAGAAGCATACCTCTTTTCAGTCTTTGATCTTAGCATACAGCTCAGAGAAAGGCCAAACCATGAGAGCTTTTTTTTTTCTACTACACTGAGCCTGCTTTGTTAGATGAAACTATGGGTTGGCTTCCTTCTTCAGCTGGAATTGGCCTTCCAAACATAGCTGGATTATTAGAATTAAATCAGAGGAACGCTGAAAGCTAACTGGGCGATGGGAAGAGGAGATCCCCGTGTGTCCTCTATTTCATACAAATAAGAATTGGATTGTCTTTTTTATTATTCCAGCGAAGAAAAGACATT
The DNA here is from genome assembly GCF_035770615.1 of Melospiza melodia melodia. Lineage (NCBI taxonomy): Eukaryota > Metazoa > Chordata > Aves > Passeriformes > Passerellidae > Melospiza > Melospiza melodia. The sequence goes on along the minus strand of NC_086208.1, from coordinate 15,634,446 downwards.
TACAAGAGGCTGGCTGTGGGGCAAGAGAGGGAGTGATTGCTCCTCATCCCACATGGAGATTCTCCTGCCCTGATCTGAATTTGGGTGGATTAAGCCGTGTCCCTTCCCTGCACGTTGAAATTGTGTTCTCAGTCCCCACTTGATATTACACGCAAAGATCATTGCCCTTTCCTGTCCACACACACACACACACACACACAAAAGGCATCTTTTTCATTATTATTTTCTTTCTTTTCTTTTCCTGCTTCAGCTGTGGGTCCAGCTGGGGGAAGGAGTGGGAAAAGGCACGAGGTGGGAGGAGTGGGATGAAACGGAGGGAGAGGAAGGGAGCGTTTGTGCGTGGGGGGACGCGGTGTCCTCCGGGGAGGCAGTTCCTGTCAGGGAGATTACAATGGTTGTCATCTGTGTGATCAAAAAGGAGGGAAACACTGCAGAGGGGATGAGTCTTCCACAGCTGTGAAGGGCTGTTAATAACATCACCACGCAGGCCCACACCACCCTCGCCAGCGCTGCTCTCCACGGGAGGAGAGCAGCAAAGTCCCTGCAGAAATTGGCACAAAGCAGCTGCCCCCAACCCAGGCGCTGTGGGCACGGGGGCTGCCTGGGCCAAAACGCAGACACGAGACACATGCCACCCCCTCCCAGCAGCAAGGACTTTTATCCTCCTTACTTTTTGCTTCTGCATGGTAATTATTCTTTTTAACAACAGAATATTTGGGAAAGGAACAAGTATTGCTGCAGAAAGAGAAAAAAAAAAAAAAGTGTTTATGAATAATGGAACATTTCAAATCCATCTGGTTTCCGAGACATTTTTTAGTTTCTTGCTACAGCCAATTATATAGCATGCTTGAGTGATAACTGGTTTTATCCTCAGGCTCATTCTGCACACTAATTTCTACACTGATAGTTGCTACCAACCTCTGAGGTTAGTAGCCATATGGTAGTCCAATATGGCACTTAATACTACACTTGTTATACAGTAAGCAGTATTCCGGCAATCATAAATCCACATTGTAGTAGGCACTGTAAAAAAGCTGTGAGTCCTTTTTCTGAGTTTTGGCAGTGATGGCTATTTTTAATTTAATTTCAAGGACATTATAGAATCATTTGCGACTCTTTTTTGAATTTTTTTTTCCTTCTCTGTTTTATTGCTGATGAAAGTCAAATTGCTGGCACCAATCCTTCCTGTAAATGGCAAAGACAGTGGAGAGCGATAGTTCTTTTCCTAGCAGAGGATCTCCTGATACTGATGCTTCTGTCAAATTGATCCCATCCAGTAGGAATTGGAAAGCCTCCTCTAAATTGTGCTCTGTGTTGCTAAACAAGTGCCAGTCACTAGAAATAGCAAAGTGGCATTTTGTGGGCTATCCATCTTGCAAAATAATAACCACTCTTAGCATTAATTCAGGGATTTTATCACAATATCCTCATCTGACGAGCCATAGCACAGGCTTGTTAAGGCAAAGATGGTCATTATTGTACCTACCACACACATCAGAGGCGCAGGAAGATAAACAGAGTCATCAGGATAAATGTGAATCCTTTCCAAACCAGGAAGGGAATGTAGGTGTCCTGGCTCCCACACCTCTACAAGCATTAAGTCAAAGAATTTCACAAGGGGGAAATACTCCCATGTAAATGCACAGGAAATTGCATCGAAAACAAATCCATCCTTTCATCAACCTATTCTCATTTCAGCACCATATTTCCTATGAGGTTGAAAAATCTGCTGCATGAGAGCATATGTTCCTTCAAAACTCATTTCAGATGTAACTTTTTTTAGGTTTCACCTCCTCTTCATGCTTTCTTTCCATAAATTGCTTTCCAGGGCTGTTGTTTTTTCCTATTTATTTGCTCAGCAATCATTAAGAACTACCTGATTCAAAGAGGAGTCTTCATAAAGTATGTTGGACAATATAAAAGATACTCTGGTGTAAGAAGTCAATTAATAATTTTCACCTCTGTTAAAAAAAAGGGAAAAAAAACCAAAAAACCCCCACCAAATACACAGAACAAAAAATAACAGTTGTCCTGTATTTACATTTCTTCCAAAAAGAAGTGCATTTACATTTTCCTCCCAAATCTATAAAGATTCTTTTTTTCCCCTGGTGCCTCTAACAATTAATCAGCAAATATAACTTCTAAGGAAGTTTTATGGTATATGGACTACAATCTATTGTGGAAGGAAGTTATTCAACATGAAGCTGAGCTGGAGGAGCTAGAATAAATAGACTAAATTTTATCCCTGACAGACAAGCAGACTGAGGGATTCAGGGAAATTCATATGGTGGTAAGGGCCAACCTGACCCAATGGCCTGCAAGAGGATGGAGAATTAGCTGCCTCTTATCCCAGATGAAGTCTGAAAATAGAGGACACTCAGGACAGCTATAAAGTGGACATGAGTTTTGATATAATAACACCGTGTTATTTTAACTGCTAGCTGTAACCTCAGAGTCATTACAGGGCTCAGCAATGTAGCTACCAAGTTTAAACTGCACTAACAGAAGGAAAGGAACACTTAAAGCATAAAGAGAGCAGTGTCTTTGTGTTTGACTACCTGAGGCTTAAGAACCTGTTATCAGAAATCGTGAGCATCTTTCACGTGATTTCATCCTGGAATGAAAAGCAGCAACTCACAGGATTTCCATAATTATTACATTTGATTTAACTCAGAGAGAAGACCTGTAATCAACCCCACTGATACCCTTGCTTTCCTTGTATGGCTGTTAGTACCACAGCCCCCTGTGTAATTTTCTATACCTCCTTTCATATCAGGTGTAGGAGGCACTCCACTATCAGCTTACAACAACCTGAATTTGTAAACAGCCTACCTGGTCCTTATCTCAGCATTGAAGTGTGCAAGTTATCTAACTGCAAAAGTCAGCACAGAGATATGTATTTTGCCTGTGAAAACAGATCTTGACCTTTGAATTCAAGTCACTCATTTCCAGAGCTACATGTGGAGAAGTGGGAATAATCAGGGATGCAGTCCCTTGACTCAGTGAAGTTGCTGAACTCAAGAAAGATGTTGGGCAAACTGTAGGTCACCTTGAGACAGAAGGTTTTGTTCTTCTTATCTGACAGTATCGTCTCTGAACAAACTGATTTTAATTTTGTCTTTGCCTCTGCAATAAGGGGATTTTATCCTGGCTGGTTTGCTTGTGTTTCTCTGCCTTTATTTAAGTGGGATTTCAGAAAAAGGAGGCCTGACTTTAATTTTTCATTAATTTTGTTTGTTTGTTTTTTTCTTCAAGAGGTGGTTTTTTTACTGTTTAGAGTATTTTTTCTTTTTTTTTTTTTTTCCCAAACAGGAAATTCCTCTCTGGGCTCATCTATTTGGATGTTTACCAACAAGCTTTTCCCTTAGTTAGCTTATTCCACCTACAAACTCAGTCAGTAAAAGGCAATCCTGAATAAGAATATGCATGCAAGTGGAAAGGAAACATGGGTATTTTACACCAAAAGAAGCTAAATTCTCTAGTATCTCTTTATTGTAGTACAATTTCATTTGTAAACAAGCTTAAGGAAGGCAGTGCCCTGTCTAGTGGAAGGTGTTCCTGACCTGGTTTGGGAGTTTGAATGAGATGATGTCTAAGGTCCCTTCCAAACCAAGCTGTTCTGGGATTCTATGGAAATCTAAAAGGGATTGTTTTATTTTTTCTTTTAGGGAAGTGACATTTGGGACTTGGCAGCATTGTGGGTGTCTCAGCAGTTACCATCTCCTCTTACTAGCTGAAGGAGGGGGGGAAATGTGTAAATTTTCAAAACTATCGTTTTTCTCTGGTTGTGAAGAACCACAGAATTATCTTTCTTTTTTTTCTTTACATGTAAATACCTCTTAGTTGTGACTTCTTAGACCCATTTGTTAATGATCTATCAGTCAAGTAGCCCAAAATCTGAAGACAACTTGAATGGATGGGCAGTTGGAATATTCCCCAGGAAGCCAGGATCATCTTGCTAAGAAGAGCCTGTGCTGTGGATGACACAAGGAGGAAAGTCAAAAGAAGCACAAGGAGTCAGCGAATGCATTTGAAAATTAAAAGGATGAGGGAAAAAATGAAAAAAATAAAAACACAATAGAGACAGAAAACAGTTTTCAGTATTCACCAGCTCTCCTCATCACTCCAGCCCAGGGCTTTGGAATAGACCCAGTGGAGGGCAGCCTCCTCTCCACATTTCTGACAGACGGGGCATGCTGCTCACCTTTCCTGCCATCTAGTTTGTGTTTTGACAATTCGGGATGGAAACTCCAGCAAATATATGCAGAGAGCGAAGATCCTCAGCTCCCCTTCTCCTCCTGAGGAAGTTAGCCAGGCATTGCAGAAATGTGATGCGTGAATAACACAGAGTCTAAGCAGAAAATGAGTACGTTTTAAACAAGTCCACTGGAAAAGAATTAGCAGTGAAACTGAAAAGAGCCATATGCCAATAAGGGGGAAAGTGACTCGAAGTGACACGCTGTAATAATATAATTGAGTTAGGATTAAATTGCAGAAGGATAAAAGCAAGGACGGAGCTAAAAAGGTAGAGGCTGAGACATGTGCTGCCTTGTTAAGAGGGAGATGGTCAACAGGAGGGGATTCTCTTGCCGTTTTCCTTTCATTTATAATTAGGCAGTGAAAGTACCAGGGGCACGTCAAGCCATTTGAGGGTTTAAATAAAACAGCATTTCCCCGAACCATCATGGCTCAGTTTCAGCATCCCCCCCCATCCCCCAGGGCTCCTTGGAAGCAGTGGGAGTCTCCAGCTATCTCCTCCTGTGGGAAACCCTCCCTGGCAGACAGCATCCGGACCTTCTCCGTCTCCCACCCTCGATCTTTATTGTTAAGGGAAAGGGGGAGGTGGCAAGGGTGTGAGGCACCCTTAAGAAATCCCCTGTTTATTTAAGAGTTTTTGCAGGCAGGGGCATGGGGGAGGGCTTCTTTTTTCCTCCCCTGAATTCTCCTCTATTAATATATTCCATTTAAATTGCTCACGGCACCATGTACTAATTAGGACTAGAATGACAGTTTGAGGAGAACAACTGAACCCACTTGAACTCTTGGAGTTCAGAGTTCATGCACATATGGGAAAAACATCTTCCCATTTATTTCTGCAAATACTCTGCACGTATCATGGAAAATATAGCTGATATGTATGGAAAGAGCTGATCCTGATGGCTCCTGTAGACACTTCAGATTGCAGCCAAAGAGATTTGAAATGCTCATTTAAAGACAACGCTCACTGAATTGGTTCTGCTGGTGATCACACATTGAGTTGCACTGATTTAAATGAAAGTGTTAATTTGATACCAGTCTAGATCTACCAGCACAAAAGCACAATGGATGTCCCAGGGCATGTTAAAGCAGGCTCATTCCAGTTCAGAACAAGTCAATGAAGAACAGTTTTCAGCTACACTAAGACAAGATTGCTACACAAAGCTACACAGAGCTACATGGAGCTGGGCAAAACGAGGATGTTTTTAAGTGCAGCCAAGGCCTTTGTGTTACTTAATCTCAGACCAGACACCTCAGCACTTACCTTCAGTGGATAGCCAGTGGTTTTTGCAACATTCATGTAATAATAGCAATATTTAGTGATTGCAAGCATATATCTTACAGTATTTTAGCCAGGTGTGTAAATTGTAGCAGGCACACACATTGATTTAAGTTCCCAAAATCAATTTTCCTATTTTGATGGCTTTTATTTTGTCCATTTGAAACTACCCTTCAGGTGTTGACTTCGAACCACTCCCTTTCCCAGTATAGAGCATCCAAATATTGACTTGTTCCAGCTTAATGAAATTGATTTTGACTTCTCACCTTTTATTATTTTGGCGGGAGGTTGTGTGCAGACCAAGTCTGTAATGAAACAGGATGATTTACTCAATACCACACAGCAAATCAGTGCCACAGCTGGAGATAAGAGCCGACTTCTACAGAGAACCACCACGCAAAAATTTGGACTACAAGTCTTGAAAATCAGCAGGCTTGGATTGTCTGAAAACTCCAGTTTATGTGTTGGTTTCCTTCCAATCTGTTAAGGAGAGGTTTCTATAAGAATAACTTGGCTGAAATGTCTATGCCTGCCCCTGATCTCTTATTGTTATTTTCACAGAGTCATAGAATGGCTTGGGTTGGAAGGAATCTTAAAGATAATTTAGTTTCTTTCCCTTTCCCTTTCCCTTTCCCTTTCCCTTTCCCTTTCCCTTTCCCTTTCCCTTTCCCTTTCCCTTCCTTTTTCTTTCCTGCCTTGCCTATGGTGACCACATCTCTTTTGTACCACTAAATGTCACAAGAGGGAATCAGTTGCCATGTGGTTTATTTGCTCTTTTTCCCTCTGACATTCCCTCAGCCTGAGGAGTTTAGGAGTAATGCTGGTGGTTTGGTGGAAGCACATTGCAAGTCTTTGGAGACGCAAGCAATTCAAAACCAATCAATGCATCTATAAATCCTTGTAAAACTCAGATCCTGAATACCTGGTTACTCTTTCATTATGCACTGACCCAACAAATGAGGCTGGGGTATTCCTAAGACACTCTTCATTTTTCACTCTGTGCTGTGCTCTGTGTTATTTCTCCATGGCATGCATAAAGGAAAAAAAATGTGTCTTGTAAACATTGATCTACTTATTATTCTGCTTGTTTGGATAGCCTTAAAAATGGATATTTATCTACAGTTTAGGTGTCTTAAACACAGACTGGGTACCCAGACATAACACGAATGTGGTCGTACAGAGACCATCCGTGATGGCTGTTTTCAAAGCACTCATATCCCATATCCTAAACCCTATTTTTACCTCCTCCAGGAGCCAGCAGTTTAGAGCAACTCCTTTGGGAGCACAGATTTCTGCAAAGTCCACCATGAAAAGCTACCTTTCTCAGGTGTTAACGGTTGAGGCCAACTGTTCTGCTTTTTTCAAGGCTGGAAGTAGTAAACTGTAAGGATTTCAGGCAACATATATGTAATGACTGACAGCCGAAATATAGAGACATAAAGAAATGGGTGTCAGGGCTAATGCAGTTCTGCACATCTCCATCACACATTTCAGACATGGGCATTTTTCTTTTTCAGCCTCTGTGTTTTAAAACAAACCAGATTGGGGCCATTGCTGCCTGTAGACTATGGCCCTTGAAGTGATAAACATGCTGTTCCATTGCTATTTGCCCCATGAGATAAACATTTCTGATGGATTTTTCTGACAAAACTGAGAAACCTAATAATCGCAACGTCAGAAAAAAAGTGAAAACTGATTCAGTTTGATCCCCGAAGGACAGGAGAGAGAAAACAGCAATAGGAGATACAGTTCTGTAGGACTGAACTTGTCAAAGCTCTTTTAGACTGCTGTGAATAAGCACATCCGCTTGGTGTTATAAATAAAGGTTTCAGACGGCAATTTGCATGGATTAGGATTGTTAACGTTTATCAATTGCTGGGTTTTAAAGAACTCCCAAATTCTTGATAGGAGTAACTCTTTGTAGTGAAAGATTCATGGTGGGAGTGAAAAAAAATCTGATGAATTTCAAGCTACAGATGAGAGAAAGCAAAGCCATCCAGATCTAAACTGAGATACCATTAGTGGTTCCCATAAATCAAATCATGTTTATAGCAGGGATACAGTTGAATTACCATCTGGACTTTTTAACCTCAACATTTATTTCCGAACCCTCCTCCAATATTGAAAGTAAACTTAACCCTTCCTTTCATCTTCAGGACTTTGACCTGGTGCCAGTTCTTATTTTGAAGGAATGATCTGATTTTTGATGGGGACAGAATGTCACACGTGGCATGAGGTTGGAAGGACTGGGAGTTTCTTGCAGAAGACAAAGTCGTAAAAGAAATAAAATATACTCGGTCTTAAATGAGATCAGCTGAATAGAGGGTCAGTGAGAATGAAGTCAGGGGGAGGATAAAGAAAGGAGGGTTGATTTTAATTCAGGTAGAGGACACAGATGGGGTCCAAGGACAGTGTAGCAAAACATGTAACAGTCAAAAGGAACTTCTATTCTCTCAGGATATGTGGGTTTACTGGGAGGTAGATGGGTGATGAAGAGCTGGATCCTGTTTTCATTGGTGTTAATAACAAAACTGTCATTGCCTGTAATAGAACATCCACCTACTTGTTTGCAAGTGAGAACTTTAACCCTTTACTGACGAAACAAATCAAGCTCATATCAAGCAAGTTTTAAAGTTTCAGGAAGAAAACATCAAGTTATCTGGGTCCAAGTTTTTTTTGCTATGTGTGTGTTGGGGTTTTTTTCTGCTTTTTTCTTTTTTTGCATTTTTTTTCCCCTTCCTTTCAGTCTACCTCTGAACTTCCTGATTCAGTCAAGGAGCTGCCAAAGTAGTTAGTAAAGGATATTGTTGTGCTATTTCCAGCTCAGGAAGTTGTAGACAGGTGGGGGTCAGTCTTTTTTCCCAGGTAAAAAGTGACAGGACAAAAGGAAGCAGCCTCAAAGTGCATTGGGGGAGGTTTAGGTTGGATATTAGGAAAACTTTCTTCACTGAAAGGGCAGCCAAGCATTGGAACAGGCTGTCCAGGGAAGTGGTGGGCTCACCATTCCTGGAAGTACTCAAAAACTGTGTAGAGCTGAGTTCTTCCAGTAACAGGTAACAGGGATCTCCATAAGGGCAGCACGAGTGAAACCTCACTGTGTGTACGTAGGGCTGTGAGCCAAGAATTTGCACAAATATACACACATTTACCATACAGGGTGACTTGTGTAGGGCCTTTGACTGGCCGAAAGGCTGAGATTCAAGTAGGAAAATCATCCTGGGATTATGCCACGTGGCTGGGTGAGTCCCCTGCTGTTCTAGCCTTGGATATCAATCACGATTCTTTTCTTTGAGGGCAGTTTCCCTGAAGAAAATAAATGTCTTCCCACCTCCTCTCCAAAGCTGTTTTTGTAAATGTCTTCGGTGTCATATGTTTCAAAGTGAGCTGAACTTTTTTTATTCAGTCCTTGTTAGACACAACCTCATATTTCACACCCCAGCTGGTGCCAGGATCCTCTTGGTCTTCTGGCGACATTACTGCCATTTCCTATCTCTCCCCTTCCTGAATTTACCTAACCCAGAGCTCTGGCCTTTTGTTGAAATGATTTTCTGCCTTCCGGCCCTGCGTGCCGTGTGTCAGATTATGTGCAAAAGGTCTCAACCCACTTCCCCTGGGTTTAGACACAGGATGAGGAAATGAAGAAGAGTGAAGTTACTGATTTTGTTTTGGAGGTCAGGGTGGGTCTTCTCGGGGTAGAACTGGAGTCCGAAGAGCAAATGCTGCCATTTGTTATCCATATTTTGTCAAACAAACAAGAAACCCCAACAATTATTCATGTCGAGTCGGAAATACTTCTCAAAACAGCTGACAAAAGAGAACAGGAGGACAATAGGTGGATGGTGAGATTATATATATGCACTTTATATATATAGCCCAGACACAGACATCCAGGTTTGTTGGAAACAGTCTGAAGACACGAGGAGCAGTCTGACAATCATCTCTGGACTGCTCAAGTGGGCAAGCTGCCTTGTCTGCTCAGTAACTCTCTGATAGCATTGTGCAGTCTGATTAACCCACACTGGAAACCTGTAACATCAAAAGGCTGTCTGAAACCCTGCCAGGAGAATGTTTCCCAGTACTGGGGAATCCCAAAATTTGCCACGTAGAGGAGTGTACAGACTCCAAGCCAGCAGCCTGAGGCCATGCTGAAAGCAGAGGCAGGAGAAAACATCAGTGCCAGCCTTGTCCTCCTCTGCTGGGGAGAGGATGCACCCTCACCTGTGCTGCTGGGACAGGACCTGAGTGGCCTCCTCAGGGTGAGCTGGGTGATGCTCAGAGCTGCTTGAGGGCAGCCAGCCCATGCCTCAGGGTGAGCAGGGTGATGCTGAGGGTAGCCAGCCCATGATACAGGGTGAGCTGGTGCTGCTCAGAGCTGCTGAGGGCAGCCAGCCCATGCCTCAGGGTGAGCTGGAGGATGCTCAGAGCTGCTGAGGACAGCCAGCCCATGCCTCAGGGTGAGCTGGTGCTGCTCAGAGCTGCTTGAGGGCAGCCAGCCCATGCCTCAGGGTGAGCAGGGTGATGCTCAGAGCTGCTTGAGGGCAGCCAGCCCATGCCTCAGGGTGAGCTGGAGGATGCTCAGAGCTGCTTGAGGACAGCCAGCCCATGCCTCAGGGTGAGCAGGGTGATGCTCAGAGCTGCTTGAGGGCAGCCAGCCCATGATACAGGGTGAGAAGGGTGATGCTCAGAGCTACTGAGGGCAGCCAGCCCATGCCACGGAGGAAGAGCCGCAGTGCAACGAGACCAATGTGCATCTCCCTCTCCTGATGATTTGGGAAGCAGATCTTGGTTTCCTGGGTGAGCTCCACACTGAGCACATCCTCCTACCTTCCTCCCCATGCCACTGACTGGCAGTGTCACGCTGTCACCGTGCCCCTTGCACAGATGTGGTGGCAGTCCAGGAACGCAGACCCCAACCTGCCTGCTCCAAATCTGCCGGTTTCCTCACGGATCTGTGCAACAGCACTGGAGGGGGAGGAAAAACAAACAAAGAAGCAAACAGACGGAAAGGCAGAAATCCAAAAGCACTTCCTCTCCCTCCGCAGGTTGCTGGTTGTACCTAGAGCTCTGGCTGGTTTATGTATGCATTCAGAGTAAGTTCTCTGAGGAGTATCCTGCAGTCATTTCTCAGCGAGTGTGAACAAACTCATTAACAGCTCCTTTACTGGAATGATAAGTTGTTTCTTAATGAAGGGAAAAATAAATACCCTTGCTAACCCAGGCTCCATCACTAGAAGTCACACATCATTCTTAAAGACTCCTTATTTTCCACCAGAGACATTTGTGTACAGCCCTTAAACAAAATGAAAGAGCCTGTTTCTCTTTCTTAGACGCTCTTTTAGATGCTCAAACTGCACAGCATTTCTTAGATGTTTTCCAGAGTTTTATCCCAGATGTGAGCACCTTGTGCTCAATAAGAAAAAAAAAAAATGATCTCAAACACCACCCATTTTAAGAAAGCCAGGTTTGTAGCACTTAAAACACAGGACTGGAGCCCAAGAGATTTGGGATCTATTCCAAGCTCTGCCATTGACCTGCTATGTAGTTTTGCTTGTAAGGAACTCACTTAAGCTCATTGTGTTTCAATGTGCCCATTTGTGAAATGGAGATAATAATGCCAAGCTCACAAGGGGGCTGTAAAGGTTAATTAAATAGAGTTTTTAGGTGATTTCCCTTCTTTGGATGAAAATCATGATAGATGTATTGTTTATTAATGAAATTAGTGCAAAAATCACAACTGAATTTTTGCAGTGAAAAAATGCATGGTGGTTTTTTTGTGTGTGTGAAAAATGCCAGTGTATAAATTTTTAAAAAATTGTTTTCAAGCTATATTGATTCAGTTTAAACTTCAAAAATCCAGGAATGTTTTGCAAATTTTTTTGGTCAATTTTGGCATGTAACTACATGATGATGCCTGTACTAGCAATTAGAACAGCTAGGGATCACGATGGGAAGGATTGTGAAAACAAACAGGAAAACAAAAAAAAAACCCACAACATTTAAATAATACTTCAGATGCTCACGTTCTTCATGGTATAAAAATGCAAGGGCATTCATGTCATAAGAATTTGTTAATACCTTTGTAAGACTTGATGCTAGCTGTTTTCAAATGTAGAAGTTTGTTTTCCCTTTCAACCAGACTAACATTTGTGATTCCATGTTTAGAAATTGCACAGAATTTTAGAAAATGAAATTATAATATACCCAGGAAAACAATAATAAAAGTAATAAATTAAACCTCATGTTTCTTATCCTTTCCAGTTATCAGTGTTCACTTCAACTGGAACTGAACAGCAATCAAGCAGTTTGATGGAATGATTTGATGCAGATCAGTCTCTGCAGGAGTGGATGGGATATGCTCTGCCCTCCTACCCCTCATCTATGTGGACTTGGGAACCCTTCTTAAGTCTGTCACAACACACAGTCACATATTTTAAGACACTAAACCTGTCCCTCATGCAAGGCACTTGGTCACAATTTTTACTTTCATGTCAGTAGAAGGAATACGGTGGATAATTGTTATTTTTGTTACCCTTGGAGCTCTTGCCTCACCCGCATGAAGAACACCTCAAGAAACTTCAAAACAACAAGAGAAGAGAAGAAAGTTAAGCCCAGCTCCTGTGAAACTTGCTTACACTGAAGCTTGAGTTTGGACTGAAGATTTAAATGCTCTCCCTCTCTCACTGGACAAGGTGACCTACCCCATAACCAGAGAAACTCCAAATGAAGAAGAGCCATTCAGTTATCCTGTCCACCTCCTCCCTTTGGCACAAGATTGAGGGTTACAGGGGTTCTGGCAGTGGGCTGTGCACAACCCATGACAGAGGCTGCACAAAATATGAATCATGTTGTACTTAAAAGGCCCAAATGAGTTTACTCTGGGCTCCTCACCCTTCCTTGCAGCTCATGGGAAGGGGGTCCTGGAACTTAAACTGGTTGACAAAAAAGAGACTGAATCAATCCCTGAAAACAATAGATTTAACCCTGTGAGCTCCACTGCTCTACTCACTGCTAGTGCTTCTCGTGCCATTTTGGCCACTGAGAGATTCCCCCAGGATGCTGTTTTTAAATGAAACAAAACCTACCCACTGTGTAAATCTAACATCAGTTTGTGGTTTCCCTCGTTCAAACTTCTGAGATGGCTGAGCGAGTCTCAGATGTGAAATCAGCTCACTGCAGAATGGTAAGCTCTGTAACTGGAAAAGAAAGCCTGCAACTACAAAGAAAAATCAGTGGTTTTGATAGCATCAAGGGAAATAGCATCTTCATTTTTTGTTATTGTATAAAGAATCCTCCTCCACCTACTTCCAGACACTCTGTGTGGACATACATGGAGATATTCCATTTGCCCATTAGATGTTGCTAGATTAAGATTTCACATATGATTTCTGAGTACTCATCTTTTGCCCCTTGTCCTTTAAAAGAGGCAGAATTAAAATTTGCACACTGAACATTGTCTTCCTCTCTGTGCTTGAATGGCTTTTCTGGTCCTTGAGTTGCACCAGTGACACTCAAGGACTTCAGCTGAGTGCTCAGCCGATCATCCTGGGGAGGAAAAAAATGAAGAAAATCCACAACCAAGAAATCTGATGCATTTTATTGAGTTCATATAAAGGATTCATAGAATGGTTTGGGTTGGAAAGGGCCTGAAGGATCATTTAGTTCCAAACCCCTGCCATGGGCAGGGACACCTTCCACTAGACCAGGTTGCTCAATGCTCCATCAAACCTGACCTTGAACACTGGGTTGGGGCATCACAACTCTCTGGGAAAACTGTGCTAGGGCCTCACCATCTTCACAGTAAAGTTATGGAGAGTCACATGGAATTTAGCCTTTTGCTCAGGTGACGCCAAAATTCTGGCTGCCTTTCACATATGCCAGGGTATGTTGGTACATGTAGGTATGTATTACTGTAATCACCTTCTGTGCTTCTAAAAAGAAGTTTACAGAGCTGCTGACATTATTTGCTCTGAGTCAAGATTTGCAGAGTGTCAGCTGGGAGAGCATTTTCCTTTGGAAATGAAACAGTACAAAATAAATGCATTTGGTCATTTCACTAAATTCTGGGATGTAAAGCAGGTTTCCCCAGCAAGAGCGAGAAGAAGCTGTGCTCACTCTGGCAGCAAAGACTGAAAAAAAGTGGCAATCAGTCTTAGTGGGGTCTGAGAATGGTGCTTATTAATCTGAATTTACATTTCTTTTATGGAAACAGGGGGTTTCTAAAGTGACCTGAATTACTGTGAGCTGACAGTTGCTGTGCTCACAGACCTTCAACACACTGCGTGCAGGGAAAGAGTTTCCTTCCCACTCTTTGACATTCTCTGTTCAGAAGATTTTTTATTTTAACCCCAGTCCTAATTGCCCTTCAGTATCAAAATTAATTGTGTTTTCTGCTAAAAGGCCAGTGCAGTTTAAGGTTACTCCAGGGTCCCAGCAGCCGATGCATCTTCTGTAAATGGCTTGATTGCCGTCTGTGGAGAGGAGTGCTGGGAGAGATTTGCTTGACCGAGGCTATACATTACAGTCCAATTAGTGTGGAGATCACTACATGAGTCTTTAACTTTATCTAGGAGCTGTCGGAATCTCTAATGCTGGGAGCAGGGAGAGGAAGAAGGATGCAGAGCCCACCTGGGCAGCCACACGGAGCCCACGTCTCCTCCTGGCTGCCCTCTCACTGCCTTGCAGGCAGCAGAGGGAGCAGTTGGAGGATGGAAACACTCAGTGAGCCGCACTTCTCATCCTACAGGTACTTTTCTCCCTTTTTCCTCCCTTTATTTCTTTGCTGATATATTAGTGTATGGATTTGATTTTGATTCTTTTTTTTTTTTTTTCCCCACCTCTTCTTGAGACAGCTCATCTGAGGTCTGGATTCATTTAATGTAACCTGAGGCAGTGGGCTGAAGTGGATGGGAATCTGCTAGCCCTGGGTCCTCTGGGCTGACAGAGAAAGAACAACACATCCAGATATTAAATTAAATTCCCACAATGATCTTTAGAGATGGTTTTCTCCCTGGCACTGTCCCTCTGTCCTACAGCCAGGTCTCCAAACTCAGGTGTTTCATTTAAGTATTTAAAAGTGAGCAAGAGTTAGACTTTTTATTGCTCTGTGCAAGAACTCAGGAGCTCCTGTTCTGCTCAGGGTGAAGTCAAGCAAAAAATATAAGTCAGTAGCAGAAAAGGCCAATTCTAACATTAAATGTTCTTTTCAGATCATAGAGTAGATCTAGAAGACAGGCAGTACTAGTTAACTCCTGTGAGCTGAAATTACTCCTGTTTGGATCTGCAAGGATGAGTGGAGATTCAAAAATAAAATAATAACTACGAATGGTCATCAGCTGAAACCATCTCAGTGTGGTTTTGAAGGGAATGGGGCCCCACAGTCCACATTAATCACACACTGCAAACACTGGCACACAAATGTGATGAAAAATGGGTCCAAAATATTCTTATCCCAGCAATTTTGTTCATACAAGTTCAGTCTGCAAGTCAGATAATCTCAACCTATATGTTGTGCATGATTGTTACAAAAAACTCTAATGAAACACCAGCTTCTGCCTTATCAGATGCATACAGAACATCTGGAATTAATTTTTGGTTGGTCTGTGCCTCAAGTCATCAGGCTTCTTGTTTGCATATCTAGGCCTCATGATATCCAAAAAATCTTCTAAAAGTGGCTGGAACAACCAGTATTAAACAAGACTATTAAGGAGTGTTGTAAAAGTTTGAAAGCTAATGAAAAGGAGAATGCCAAGTCCCTGACATTTTTCACATCTCCACCCTTTATTTTTCAGCTAGCTTTAAAGCTTAATGTCTTATTTTCTGAGTCAGCCTCCAAACCAGGGAATGAAGAGGCAGCTGCAAAAGTGGGAAAAGCATGGGGAAAAAAAGTTGTTATTTGACACCATCTCACAGAAGTTCCAGAACAGTGAACTTTCTGTAACAGCTCCACTTCTCATTACAATCTCATTTGACACTGGAGCAATTATGACTAAAACAACAACACCAAAAAATGTCTACATGAGTATTTCAGCATTCGGGGGATTACAGAGCACCATAATATGTTAGACAGCACACGCCTCCTTTAATTTCTTTTTGTGCTGTGCTAAAGATATTAGTGTCAGTAACACAATGATGGTATCCATCAAACTGCATCCCTGCTCCTCTCATTTCTGGGCGGTGCAGAAACACCTCCAGGACCTGGGACACAGCCACAGACCTCGGCCCTTCCCCTCAGCCCTGTTTCACCTGCTGGGTTCACATACTTAGGATTCCACTCACCACCAGCTCTCCTGCGCGGTTCACAACAGATCTTGTATCAGTGTGCAGCGGCGTGTTTGCACAACTCAGAGATAAGGGAGTCTCTCTCTCTCAGAGGCATTTTAGATTAAATAAAGCTGGTAATGGGATGAGAGCTGAGTCTCTCATCCACTGTTCTAAAGGTTCTTGAAAATGACACTGGATTGAGGCTCCAGCTGGCTCAAGCAGAATAGCCATATTGAACAGCAGCTTTTTCCTGTGGTCAGCAAAGCTGTGGATTG
Organism: Melospiza melodia melodia; assembly: GCF_035770615.1. Classification (NCBI taxonomy): domain Eukaryota; kingdom Metazoa; phylum Chordata; class Aves; order Passeriformes; family Passerellidae; genus Melospiza; species Melospiza melodia. The sequence continues at coordinate 15,618,375 of NC_086208.1, read as the reverse complement.
CTCAAGCTAGAAGCAAATAACATTTACCTAATTAGAACTTTATGACATTGAACATTTAAGAAAAAACAATATTCACATCATAATTATATAATAAGGTTTCTCACCACAAAATACAAGGGTATGAATTACAGGAAAAAAAAAAAAAAATTTGTGTGATGGACAAAAATGAGGTGGATTTCTCACTTTTCAGATACATGCAAACTGTGGCTAAATTCTGTGGTATTCCAATTAACAGCAGGTAATTCCTACTATTTGTATTTCCCATCATTTACCCTCTATACAACTGTAAAAAGAAAATTAACTGCTATTAAAGACAAGCAAAGAAACTCTTTTTCACAGCAATATAAGATGTTATTTCTAAGGACCAAGGTTAGTAGCAATGTAAGGCTGTTAAAAAAAAAATCCCTTCTTGTATGGGCCTTTCAGACCTGACCACAAGTGAATTTCTTGCTCATTTTTGGAAAATCCTGAGCCAGCTAGTCTCTGATACCGGACACTGAAAACTGAGGTCTTTAGTATGATCTCTAATATGTCATAAGAACATAAAAAATAATTACAAGTTGCTCTAATTTAATTCTTATTTGTGGCTGCAGCATTCCCAACCTCTCTGCCTTAACAAGGAGGTTGTGAGGCTTGCAAGGACTTCAAAGGAAAATTCTGCATGTCAGAAAGTTATGAAACAAAGGCGAAGTGGAAATATAAAGTCAAAATGAAACCCTCCATCTTTCTGTCAAACTGAAACAATAAATAATAATGGCATCTTGCATTTATATAGTGGTTTTCATCCAGAAAGCCTGAAAAGCTCTTTGGAAACTTTACAAACTACTGTGGAGGAATAGGAATGATTTCATACACTGACCTATTGAAGGCTCCCACTTCTGTAAACAGTTACAGTCTACAGCCACATTACATCTCAGTCTGGGACAGGTAGAGACTGATCTTGAGAGATATTGGATGGATCTGTAGTTAGTCAGAGTAAATCTTCAAAGTCCTGTGGGAATTTACACTGCTGACAGTTATTGTTTCTCATGATCAGGCACTTGGTAAAGAAATAAAATTACAGGTAGATGAAATAGCTGCTGATCCTAGTCTGTGAAATATGGCAATAGCAGCCAGAGCTTTACAATTAAAATCCCTGGTAATTCATCAATCGTGGGATGGTAAACATACTCATTTTAAGGAGTCCAATCCTCTGTCCAGCCATTCCTCATTGTTATCATACAGCTGACATCCTTTCTTTCTTATTTTAATCTCTGTGTGTATATAGAAAAGGTGTTTTAAGAGCTAGTTGAAAGCAAAACAAACCTCTCAGATTTACGTCTCTGCCACGTTCAATTGTCAGGCAAAGCATGGAAGAAAATAAACCCAAAGAATGAGTAATTAGTAAGCTCAGGAAACTTGATTAAGCTTTCCATTTCTATCATATGTTTCACTTAAAAAAAATCACACTAGAAACTCGAGAAGTCTGTTGGATATTAAGAGATGGCATAGATTTCCAGATCCTCAATGGAGGAAAATTCTTGCTGATTTTCATGGTCTTTTTGTTCCAAGAAGGATCACATAATTTTGGCTCTTGAATAATATTTCTATAACTAGCAGTCAGCTCAGGAATTCCCTGTATGTGAATGTATTTCTCTATCAGCTGGTGCAATGTGTTTCTGCACTGGAACACAACTCTGAAAGCATCCAGCCAGCACCTCCTAATGGTGGCAGCAAAAGGAAGAGGAATGAAACAGGAAAAACAGCTCCAGGAACAACAGAGTAAGAAATTGCCTTCAGATTTGTGTATCTTCATTTCACTGGCCTGTGGCAGGTAATTGTGAGGGAATTTCAAGTTGTGGGTGTGATTCCTGCCTAAGCTTGACCCCATGTCTTCATTAGATTTCAAAGAATATACTGGAATTTGACATTGTTCTGCTTTCCCAGTTTCTATCATCCTCCCCAATCAGCAGCCACAGGAATGTTTGGAAAGTTCCCCTGTTCCCTTTCCATCCCCATCTTTGTTGGTCTATTTGCCCTGTGGCCAAAATTTGTGATGTCCAGATGTCATCACACTGCCAAGGTGAGCAATGGAACCACAGTTCATGTTCTGCAGCCTTTTTTACCCCATGCTCCCCTGGCTGATGAGTTTGGGCAGATGGGGAAAAGGAGAAGGAACATGAACCACCCTAAGCAGTGACCAGAGCAATGATTAAACATAATAAAGCCCTAAAGATCAGCCTCTCCTATCAACACCTGGCAGAAGAGCACATAAATACTGTGCAGCTCAAGAAGGAAATGTTGAACCAAAGGCAGTTCCCCAGACTTCATCTGAGAAATAGTTCTCTCCTCTCTGGAGAATTTAGCACCAAATGAAGGCGAGACAGGGACAGTGTGTCTGCATTTATTTAAACTGTTCTCTGTACCAAGTATTCTATAGGAATAGGAAATTGTGGAAAAAAGTCTGGAGGCTTCTCAATATCAGTGGTTTTTTTAGACTATTAGGAATGTATTTTTATGCCCTCAAAGTTTTTTCTCAAGTCAGAGTATTCTCTTGAGAGACTGGAAATTTCAGATCAGAGCTGTAAACTCAATCTCTGGATCAGTAATTCCCATTTATATCATGAAACACTCAAGAAAAAGCCTGATAGCTACATTTTGTTACAAACATGAGCTATTTAGGCATCCTGATTGACAACCTAAATTTTGCACATTAAATGATGGGATCTCTGGCTTCACAAAAGTATTCTTCCAGGCAGTAGAAACAGTGTTGAGTATTGTGGAAAAAAAAAACCAAACCAACCTTTATGTTAAATCAGTTATTTCAAGGTTACATGCCATTAATTTGAATCTCATTGGTGGTTATTGGTCTTGCAGGTGGTTACTGGGGGAGCTTGGGTAATTCATTGCACAAAAGCTGGTTTGCTGGTGGAATATAGGTTGATATGTTCAAAGGCACTCAGGGTTGCCACAGGACAAACTTTTGTTAAAAGTAAGTGAACGTCAGATGCTTACTTCTTCACGCTTCTGAAAACCTCCTGCTGTTTTTGCTTCTTAAACATGAGAAGAAGGTTGTCCAGAGCAGCTATTACGGGCTACTTATATCAAATCCTTCATATTGCTGGTGACTGGGAGCCCCCAAGAGTTCTTGTCCCACATTTTGCCTGGCAATTAAATAGGCCGAGATATAATTTGCGCCCCATATTCTCAGTGTTGAAGGCAGTAGGTTTCTTCATTTTTAGCCTAACTCTTCTGTCACCTTCACCAGTTTCACATTATTTATGTCAACTCCATGGCCTAGGGGTGGGAGGGAGAGGGGAATTATTCCTAATTTACTGAAAGTGAGAGAAGAATCAGTCACTTCTTTCTTTAAATTTCTGTGGAGGATTGTTAATCAAAGTTAAAACAAATCTGTGTTCCAACGCAGAGGTGGGCGAGGAAATGTGTGCCTAACACATATGCACTTTGGGGCTCCTGCAGAAGGAAACAGAGTTCTGGAAACTGTTGTGAGAAAAACATTAAAGACACCAGACTCGATGCTATGCCACGGACTGGAAATGAGGCTTCAGACAATATCCAGCTATGTTTGAACCTACTTGAAGGGTTGAGTTCATTCTCCAACCTGCGACGCACGACGTAAATTATCTCCCTTTCTTATTTGCCTCACGTTTAAGAAGAGCCTGGCCTGGAGCAGGACAATGACTTAAAGTAAGAGCCAGGCAGAGAATACATCAGGAATTCGACCTGCAGGCCTATGAAATGCAGTGTCATCATAACCCAAAGGGCGTATCATTAGTCACTGAAGGAAGGAAGTGCAAGCATGCCCGGAGAAATCAATAGAAGGTCCTTGTCTAGTAACATGAAGAGAACAGCACCAATGTTTATGTCTTTGCCCTTCACATACTTTGCTCTTCCTTCCTCTCCAGTCATCTTTTCACTTTATCCAGAATTTCATTTTCCTGATTGCCGAGTACAAACGGACGAACGTAGTAACCGGGATTCAGGCTGCAATCCAGTCTTTTCTCAGAAAAAATATTTTTAAAAATGTCCATCAGGCCCAGTGTTTCTGCATGGTGGTTATCTGATTTGGCTCCTGCTAACTAAAAACATATGCAACTGGTTATCTCCATCAACACAGTTTAATTCAGCTCTGGTCCGTATTAGTGTGTTTTTCTGCAACTGATGTCTCTTAGTGCCATGGGTGAACTGTTACTGTTAAAATCATGTTTAAATATGAAGATCAAACAAATGGTCCAAAGGTTTCTAGCATCTAAAGATTCATTAAGCAATACAAAAATACTTTGCCATGTTTTAGTCAAATCTAATAATTCTTGCCCAAAATATCAGGCTTTCAATAAATACTTAGCCATCTTTTAATTATATGTATTAACTCTTCTCTAAAATATTATGCTTCCAATAACTGAGGACCCAGAATAATTAGGTATTTTAGAGTTTTTATAGAATATTAGGTAGTAATTAAAAATTGTCAAGGTTCCTTTTAATTCCATAATCCTGCACTTGACCTATTCTTTTTTATGCCTCAGATTTCCCATCCATAAAATGAGCAAAACAGTAGCAATGTGCATCCCAGGGAAGGTACAAAGCACCACTCATTACTGTCAGGAAAATGCTCTGAAATTATTCAGCTGTATTCATAGCAAAAACCCAACGAATTAACAAAATATGTTCAGGCAATGCACATTTGTCGGCTTCCATGAGAAAACTGTGAAGTGTTATGAATAATGTGGCTCGTTGGTGGCTGTTTGCTCTAACAATCCTGATTTGTACATTACATGAAGGCAGAGGAATCTTTTCATGCTCAGTTTGACCCTTCCTCACACTGCCCCTGATTTCTTTCTTTTCTGGCCCTTGACAGGAGTACAAAATGCACATCAAGGACAAAAATAACTTTTTAGACTAAGATAACATTTGTATTATTAGAAGAGGTTAGGGTGTGCCTGAGAGGGCAGGAGGTAAATCTGCTGAACAGTCTAAAAGCTTTATTTATGGAAATGTCCTTTTTGAAAAGAGGGGAAAAGAGGAATATTACTAATAATGTTAAAAATTCTCCAAGATCTCAAATCAGCCAAGCTGTACATGAGCCTACACATGCATACACACTTCAGAACAAAATATTTTTTTTTAGTATACAGACCTCTGACCCTGGACCAGTTTCCCAGCTAGAGCAAGTCAGCTTCAGCATATGAAATTTGATGGAATTAACATCAGTTTACCCCAGCTGAGGGCTGTGACAGAGCCTCATTATTCCATAAGGAAAATCAGAAGTACCTTACACAATAATGAACAGAGTTGCCTCCTACAGGAAGAAGCAAAGTATCTTTTCTGACAAGTTTAAGAGCTTCTGACACATCTGTCTCTCTAGTCCTTTACCCAATGACCCACTCGCCAGGGGAAAACACTGAAATCAACCTTTGCAAGGTCAGCTCAACTCCTCAGCACTTCCTGAAGGAAACCACACTCTGAAGGAAACCAAGAATCCTCTCAGCTGCTGTCAAGAAATTAAAAAAATACCCAAACACAACACCCTGAACCTTCTCGTATGATTTAGGAACCAACGTAGCTGTTTCCCCCCTCCCCACCAGATTTTAATCAGTTGAGCACTTAACCTCAATCTGCTAACCAGCTTTGTGAGAATTCTCACAGTTTGTGTGACTTGGCCCCTCGGAGGAGAGAATGCAGGCTGCTCACTCCTATTCCCTGATGATTTCTGAGAATATGACTGCTGCCCTGTCAAAGCACAAATTGTATGAAAATGCAGAATTGGCTGCTGTTCCCTGTTTGGAGGATAAGAGTGCACTTTGCAGGGGCAAAGGCCAGACTGAGAGAACAACACAAGAAATCAAAACAAAAGCTCCCCCTGAACATCTTTATAAAAGCCAGTCTTAGTCTGCTCCTCAGAGTCTGCTCCCACATCCAGGAGTGGATCTGGCACCCAAAGGGGCAGAAGACCTGAAATCCTGAATATTGGGATGGTCCCTCACCTGCATTTTTCCTCTCAAAGGAGACTGAATTTAAGATCAGGAAAGCTGAACTCCTTCCATATCTATGGGGATTCAATTGCTGACAGCTGAAAAAGCCAAATTAATACATAAAAAAGACATCATTTAAGAAAGGTTCTTTTTCATCACATTTCATAGCCACATAAAAATATTATAGTAAAATATAACTTTTCTCTCACAACAGAGAGCTTGGGCTGTCTCCCTTAAATACACACTTCAAACACACTGGAAGCTTTGCACATTTGATATATAATTTTATTTGAATAATAATATTATTTTTTATCACAGATATGCCACCATGGCTTATTTTTAACATAGTGATGTCACCCTAACACTGAGATCAGTTTGCAGAACATCCTACTGAGCAGTAGAGGTGAACTTGCTACATAATAAATAGAAAAATTCAAACCCTTTAAAGCATATTATAGGAATGCAAAACAGAGATACTGTTTGACACCTACAAGACAGCAACAATTTACTTTTATGAAAAAGAAAAAACTTATGTACCTTGCTTAGGAGAAGAATTTCTTTATTCTAGTGAATGCTAAATTTCTGGTGGATATATGGACTCTGTATATGTGTCCTTTCTGCAGCCGGCCAACCCTTTAATGACAACAATGCCATAAATCTTCTCATATTTGAAAAAAATCCTCATGGTGATTGGAAATACGGAGCAAAATATTCAACTAGAATAACACATATTGCCCACATACAAGGTATCTCACACTTTTACATGTCAGTTTTATTAATAATATGAATTTATTATGACATTTTAGGCATACTATAAAAACATTAGCATATGTTGGGTTTGCCCCAAAGTAATTGCAGCTGGAAAGACAAATAATGAATAAATTAACTGTTAAATCTGGTTGACCCCTGGATTTTTCAGTTTTTCAGCAAGTCCAAAAAACACAAATGTTTTATGGAGATGAAAATGTCTTTTAAGGATATATTTCCAGCATGTCAAAAGAAAACAAAACCATTTCAAATCAAATAATAAGTTTCTGTAGATAGACAGTGAACCAGGTTCCAGTTGTGGCTTTAGCATATTTTAGTGGTTTGAGTTGAAAAAAAATATAAAAGAGAACAAGAAACAGGAATATGGCATCTGTGAAAGATTAATATTGGAATAATCTACTAAATATTTGAGATGGGTTTCCTAGCAGGGACAAATTCTTCACATGTCTTTTTTTTGGTCCTCCTTTCAAGAGTTCCAGCTAAAATTTCTCCAAACCCTGCTATCAGTGTAAAAAAGGGGGAGAGCCCCATAGCCAAGTGATGAGGCTGTTTCGAGACTCACAGTCCAATGTTATTTTTTTTGGTTGGGGGCTCTTTTTTTTTTTTTTTTTCTAATAAACTATCCCCCAAAGCCTATCTACCTAAAGAGTATTATCTGCTTAATTTCCTGCAGGCTTCGATGCAGAAGCAGGTCAGTTGGTTTAATTATCAGCTATGGAGACGTGAAGGAACTTGAAATTCAATTGAAATATACAACGGCTTTTTTTCCCCTGGATTCCTTTGCATTAGCAAAAATACCTGTTCAAAGCACAGATTGACTCAGCTGTGACTTAGAGAAAGATAAGATTGTGTGGCAGGAAAGTCATAATGCTATTATTGTCCACTGGACAGAGCATATTTGCACGGTGATTAGTGATGGCTAATACAGTGAAATGCCATACATGGGGAAGCCGGCAGGAATTTACCTCCTGACTACCAATTCTCTTTTTGGGTTTAAAATGTAGCCCTACTCCCTCTATCTATATCACGCTGTCCATTAAGTGCCAGACAGACCCAGAAATGCCTTATGAATTTTGGAGTCCTAAATCCATATGACACTATTCAGCCAATGGACTCTCCCTCGCCGTGACAGAAAGGCACGCAACACTTCCTCCAGTGATTGGATCCCTTGCTTGGAGTTTTTTGGCAGAGAAGGGAAAAGCTTTTTCTTTTAGAATAGGCTTTTTCTGTGTCCTAGATAAAGTGTGAGGAAGGCTAAATAAGCAATAGTAGGTTGCCATGCCTTCCAAGTTCACGTCTTTTCTTTTTTCTCCCCCTTTTTTTCTTCTGTATAATTCTGGGAGTTAGTATTGGCAAGTCTTTATTCAGAGATAGGCATGTAGAGGGAGCATTCAGAAGGAAGGAAATCCAATTAATTTTGTTAGAAATCCAATAGTCTCCCAGTGAACACAGACTTCCACCACAAATCTGCAAGTTTATAGAGCCGTTAAGGTACTTGGAGCATCCACTCCAAGTGCCTGAAGACGGCTGAAAGACGGAGGCTGGGCTCAGTGTGGATAGAGTGATATCTGTAATATCCCATAGAAATCCATTGAGAACACTTAGGAAAGCACAATATCCTTTAAATGTAACCTTGATAATGAAAGGAAAGGGCTCCCGTTCCTAAATAAAAAAACAACAAGCCCCGACAGGTCAGAATTGATACCAGCACTTGCTGCTGCCTGAAACTCCTGCCGTGCACTGAATGCTGCAAAAGTGTCTATTATTTTTAACTGTTGGGTTATTGTCCATCTTTAAGGATGGGGAAATTTTAGGAGTGCAATTAATAATAATAATAAAAGAAAAAAAAAGTTAGTGCTCTGGCAGACCTCTAGATAAAATACCTAAGGGGCAGGGGTGAGCAGACAAAGAAAGCCAAAAGTAAAAATCAGGTATGGGAGGCTCATTTTGGGAGAGAGCAGCTCAGAAACCCCTGAACCAAGGGTTCTTTATATATAGCACCACATTGAGTGACAAAATGGTAGCTGTCATAATGTGCCAGTTAACATGTCCAATATGAGCCGATCGTTTAGCGTCCCCCGGGATTAGAAGACAGAAACATGACAAAGAACAAAGAACTCGGATCAATAATGCTTGGGGAAATAAGACAGAGAAGGTTATTTACTCTGCATTGATCCGTTGCTGCAGTCGCGTAAACTTGGCCTGTTTTTCTTTTGTTAACCTTTAAGCTTGAGTATACTCACAAGCAACTAGGGAGCCAACTAACAGGTGTAGATTAAGGATCGAAGGAGGTCATCGTACCTCTGTCACCACTAGGCACCCATGTAACAACATCCCTGAAGAAATTTAAACATCAATAGCTATAATAAGGGCAAATTTATCAAGCTTGGCCTACTTTTGCTGGGAGTCTGGCTGTGTCCAGTCAGTTTGCCCTTGCTAAAGCTCAATTGATTTGGACATTCTTTTACTAGAGTTGATTATCAATTGTGACACAACAAATTTGTTAGCTTCCAAAGCACTGGAGTTGTTGTTGCCATTGGAGCCTCTGAAGTGAAAACACCTGGCCACGCTCAAGTTTTACTCTTGCTGAGGAGAAATAAAAAACTGAGGAAGAATAAAAAAAAAGAAAGAAAAGAATAGAAAAGGGGAAGAAGAGACAAGCAGAGAAGCCTTTTGGTGATCTCTCTGTACATGCTGGCTGCATTGGAGATACCTGTACTGTGCAGCTGGAACATCTGGATTGTCTTCTTTGGAAAATTAGGAGCATGAGGAAATATCAACTTGAAGGAAACTGTTTGCAGCAGGAAAAGTCCAGACAGCTGTTAGCTATTCATTTTTTATGTTTTATGATTTGTCACCTAAGTCATATGGAATCATTCCTGCTCCCTCTGTGGATGACAGACTCTTGAAACCCAGCGGTAATGAATCCCGTATGATGGGCAGCAGTATTCTTTAAGCATGACTATTCAAAAGAAATAATCATTCTTGCCGAACTCCATGGAACTTGTTAAATGTGAAAATCCATTCACTGATGCTCAGGGGCTGTAGTTAATTAGGCTAAGTGGATATTTTGTGTAGAAACATGATGGGATGGAATTTGTTTGTTTTAAATACTGACCTTTTATTTTTCAGTTTAATGGTAAATGTTTCATGTTGTGCCAATAGTATTAGCAGTACATTAAAAATGTAATTCTGGAAATATTTATCTTATTTAGTTTACTTCAAAACCAAAAGGATGATTATAACACCATAAAATTGTAACAGATTTTCTGTTTTTCTGGATCAAAGTATATGCTGCTTGCCATGCTATATAACATTTTGATTTGTGTATCATAGAAAAAAACAAACAAATTATATAAAAGGGAAAGACCTTATAATTAAAAATTGAAAGCCACTTAAAAATATGAAAAAAAAACCCCTGTAATATTATATGGTAGCCTTTCTAGAACTGACATTTTAACCAGAATATTGAGATTGAAACAGTGGTCTACCTGTAGCATTTACTTTAATATTCTGGCTTTTGATCAACATTTTATAATACCTCTGCAGCATGAGCACCCATATATTTCCAGTGCAAGGGCACAAAATCAGTTCACCATGAACACAGACATCTGAAAATGAGTTGCATTAGTTGTTTTGCTGATCAGCACCCATTGCTCCCTGATAGTTTAGGTGAATAAACTTATGGACATGGCTCTACTCCTTGTTTACTGTCCTGTAGCACTTTTGGTCACTGATGGCAGTCAGGCATTGACTGGCAAAGCTATGGCTAAGCTCAGATATTTACAATAGATTCTAGAAAGTAACCCCCTGCTTTACACTTCCCATTGCAGCTTGATTTCCTACAGCAGTCAGAGATGCACTTGCTTGGGATAACCTTTCTCCCATTAACGTGGCAATCAGAGAACTCTGAATTTAATTTAAGGCATGTTGCGCGTTTCTTTTTGTTTATCTATAATTATGTGGCACAAAGAATGAACCTACTGACAAAGGAAATCAGATCCTGCTTCCCTCCTAGAGATGGGAATCTGTTGTTTGCATCTCTTGGCATGCAAAGTTTCAGCTTGTGACCCTTGCCCCATCACCCGTAAAAGTGTCACCACACTTTCTAAGAGCATTTAAGGCATTTAAGAGCATGGGAGGGAGAAGACAGCAGCTTTTAGGGCATCAGAAATGACAGTAATGTGCACTGGAACTGTCTGCACAAGCAGTGTGCGCTGAGGCAGTTGTATTAGATCAATCTGTGCCAGAAGAGAAGCCACTGACAGTTTATTTCTGTGTTGGAGAATGAGCTGCAAAGTGCACAGTCTTCCATAGGATAAATGGAGAGCAGCTCAGTTTGGTCCTCACCAAAACTTCCTACCAGGCAGTGGCTATTCAGAGCACAATGTGAAATGAGTTAGGGCTCTCTCAGCCCTGCCAGGACGATAAAAAACAGCACCCTGGTTAGCAATAATCAGCATCCTTGGCCGAGGGTCTATGGATTGAGTGAGCATGGAGAATGAATTACCCTCTCTCCACAAGATGTGGTCCCTCCAGGTCAGGGCTCAGGTGAGAGGAAAAAAGTGTTATGGAGCTGCTTTGATTTACAGCTGAGGAACTGGTCTTAATGGCTCAGTGGGCCTTTGAAGGTGCTTCTCTGCACCGGGAGCCTGGGGAGCAGACCTGCCTTGCAGAGACCATCCCATGGAAATACCATGGAAAAGGGGGCTTGGAGTCCACTTTTCACTGTGTCCTTTGAGCCATGGGCCCTGTGGGGAGGGTGGGATCATGACACAGGGCCTTGTCCCCCTCCCAGGCATGCTGCAGCCATGCAAAGTCCTCCCTCTGCAGCTCTGAAGTTTCCAAACCCTTCTGTGATACTGCAGAGCACGGTGCAAGACGGGGTTGGAGAAGGAGATCCTGAGGCCAAAGTGGGGCTGAATCATTGCCCAGGACTAAACAGGGCAAAAATTGGGCTAATCTAAGGAAACTTCCTTGGTGCTTTGTACTCTGGGAGACTGCTCCAAAATAACGTGGAGTCAATGAGCAGAGCTGGAAAGGATGTGGGATTGGGTCTTCTTCTAAGCAACAAGGAAAAGCTCGTCATGAGAACAGCAAGAATTGACAGGGAAGGGAAGGGAAGGGAAGGGAAGGGAAGGGAAGGGAAGGGAAGGGAAGGGAAGGGAAGGGAAGGGAAGGGAAGGGAAGGGAAGGGAAGGGAAGGGAAGGGAAGGGAAGGGAAGGGAAGGGAAGGGAAGGGAAGGGAAGGGAAGGGAAGGGAAGGGAAGGGAAGGGAAGGGAAGGGAAGGGAAGGGAAGGGAAGGGATAGCACACAAACGATGCTGAAAGGCATTTGCAATCCACCTTTGGAAGGCACTAAAACCCAAGTGTGAGCACAAGCAAATTAAGCCTTTCGAACTCGGCCGCGGAGTCAAAAACGCGAGGCAGATGACGGTGCGCTAAGACACCACGTTTCCTGGTTGCCTGCTTATGCTAGCATGCTTTCCTCACCCAGAGGCCTTGTCCAGCCTGACCTGTTCCCTTGTAGTGGCCAGTTGGCTGCTTGGCTCCTCTCCCAGCAGCCAGCGCTCTCCAGGCGTGACATCGATCATTGCTGCCGTGAGGAAGATGGCACTTACCTGATGGGGTAGGCGGAAGCTCCCTCTCTTACCATATGCTGGGAATTGTCAGTGGCTGCTTGAAGCCAAGGCTGGCTTTTTCTCCTGCCAGGAAACAGGCCTTTTCCAGAGCCTGCCAAAAAGGAGGGGAAAAAAAAAAAAAAAAAGAATATTTTTTTCTATTTTTTTTCTTTTTTTTTTTTTTATATTACGTTTCACACCGAGCAGTTTTATAGAAGGCTGGGAATTAGGGATCACAGCTTCCTTTGGTGCTGGGGACAGACAGCAGACAGTGAAATAGGAGGCACTACAATGGGTAAGGGGGAAAAAAATAAGGAAATACGAAAGAAAGTGTTTATATTGATTCTCTCCAGAAATACAAGACCTGCCACAGCCAAGCAGACTACTGAGTCATTATGGCCAGCATCCTGACTCCAGGGATGCTTCAGAGGAAGAGGAGGGGAGGAGGCATGCTGCCAGCTGTTCCACATCCTTTGGAGAGAATCACTTTCCGGATCCCAGCCCAACCGTGTCCTGGCACACAGCACTTGACTGCTCCATAACCTTTCTCAGCTCCACAGACCCCATCCCACTTCCCTTCTCACTTTTCAGGTTGGAAAAACTGCCCATGAGTGTTTGCACCATGGTCCCAGCCACACCAAGGGTAGAACCATCCTCATGGTCCTTTTTGTCCCTGAAGTCTGCATTAGAGCCATCATGAACCACACAGGTGTTGATCTTTATGTACAGAGAAGACCCAAAAATTGTATTCACCCAGGGAAATTTGGGAATGTGCTCCCATTTAGGTGACTGGGATAAGCATGGCTGTGGCATCTCCCACCACAGTGTGGATTTCCTTTCCAGCAGAAACCACTAATGATGCTATAGTCTCCTGAATAATCCATCCCTCCAATGCTGAGAAAATCCCCAGGTTTACTGGAAAAAGAGATTTCTCCATTCAGTCCAGAAGCTTTGACATATCCTGCTGGCAGTGGGCAAACCTGAATCCAAGAAAGGAAGACCAACATCTCTGAAAAGAATTGAGAGACTGAAAAATAAAGGGACTGGGGAAAAGAAGGGAAGTAATCTCTTCCTGCATCTGTGGCACAAACATTGATGTTGTATCAGAAGAAATTGGTTCTTGAAACAGATTTCCTCCTCATCTTTCTAAATATCCCTCCTTTCCTACTTTTTAACCTTTTCTTTGTTGTTGTTGTTGGTTTTGTACAGAAAAAGGAGAAAACAATTTGCCATCCAGACAGGGAAGAGATGTCCTTTGAATCACAAATCAGAAAAAAGTTTTTCTTTTGGTGAGGGGGTGGAATTGAAGTGGAAGAAAACCAGGCCAAGGGATTACTTCTCATTTCTCCTAAGGAATGAATCCTTAAAAAAAAAAAAAAAAAAAAAAAAAAAAAGGAAAAGAAAAAAAAGAAAAAGGAAGGGTCTATTTTGTATTACTCAGCAGTTCTTTTTTCTTATCATTCTTCCATGGAAAGTTGTTGGTTTTTTCCCCTAATAACGTGTTTATCACGCAGTCCTGCACATTCACCCATACACACACACACAGAGCTCTTTATACAGGGAAAATCAGGCTGGCGCTGCAAAAGTGCAGAGAAGATCTTTCGCTAAAATGATCTCAAGGTCAGTTTTGGGGGTCTTTAGGTTTCTATATTCAATCCAACCACGTTTCATGTCTCTGCTTTGCTTGCTTAACTTACAAGAAACTTGGGCACAATTTTGCTTGTGTTGGCAGTTTTTAGGTGTGGATTCATGCAGGCTATTTACAAGATGCCAAGGGATGTCAAATCCTGAACATGTGTTTTTGTCCTACAGTCATTCTCTGACAGCAGAAATAGTCTGCAGCTTATCAGATCCATTTGCTGATATTTAACATCTTTTTTTCCCGACAAAGGTTTGGGGTGAGATGAATTTTAATGTTTCTCTGCACTGAAGCTGACAAAAAAAAAAAAATCTTTATGCATTTAAGTTAGAAAGTGGAGCTTGAAACTGTGAGAGAAAAAAAAAAGCCAACTCCCTTATTTACAACATTTTTACTTTTCATACATAGATACAACTCTGCTCATTTTTTTAAAACACTCAAGGTTTTTGGTAAACATTTTACTCAATCAAGAGGTAGAGCCACATGGTCATGGATTGAAACATGCATTTTAATGTATATCCCTGATATAATTGACAAAACACTAAAAAGCCTGATAATATTTTTTTTCAGGATTGATATTTATTTAAATTTGAGCAAGATATAAAACCACATTTTCTCAATTTTTAACATTTTTTTATAATAATCACACAAAAAGCCATAGATTTTTTTAAATGTAAAGATTTTTGTAAAATTATCAGATAGAAATAACACCCTCTGAGCCTATAATTCCCAGACAATTTGAGCAAATAGTGAACTCCCAAAATGAAGGGGTTTATAAAAATATATAGGTTCTCAGATACTATAAGTGATACTTTGAAAGAGGATGGAGACTTAGGTAAGCATTGCTATAGACGTAGAAAAAGAGGTAGCAATTTTGAAGAATACTTTAATATTATGAGAGCACACACAAGTGAGTTAAATTTTGCAGACAAAAATTTCTAACAAAAAGGGAGATATTTTTCATTAATCTGAATCTTAATAAATATCTGAGCTATATCTGCTATGCAGGGCACCGTTTAAATTCACAATGCCATATACATATGTTTTCATATTGCAGTAGATTTGTCATCCCTGGTTTCTGCAGACATCATTCTATTCAGAGCTATTTTTTTTGCTGAGCATCTTCCTCAAGTTCCTTGTTTCAGCACAGCCTATATGTTAAAACATGCCCAGTGCTGTAACCTTGTGCCTAGAGGTACTACTCTGAAGGAAAAAGTGCCTAATTTTCTTTTCCTGGCAGCAAACAGAGACAGCTAACCTGGAAGTTTGAATGCTCAGTGTCTTCTCCAAAATTATCCAGACTGCTTTTGTTTGCAGAAGTCAGATTGTGCAAGCTGTTGGTGTGTGGCTTGTCCCGGTAAGTTAAGAAGAACAATCTAGTTGAGAGGTTTCCAATTATTCTTACTTCTGATCAGGTTAGATATACAATTAGATTGGATCCCTGACAGGTTCTTGGCTCCTCCAGTTTCAGACCAAGCCTTTATTAGTCCAAGAGCATGCAGATGGAAGTGATTTATTTTCTGTTAGCTGTTACACGGATTTGATTGTCAACAAAATCTTTCTCAGCTTTCAGTGAGGTTTGGAGTCAGGCTTTGTATCTGAGGTGGGGTGTCCACCTCAGCCAGATGAGTTTGGTTTGGCAGTCAGCTCAGATGATCAAGAGTCACAGAGCTTAGCATCAAGCAGCCCACGCAAAGCTCAGAGACTCCACATGTCACAGGAAAGGGACAAATGGGCAGGGGTGACTCCTGGGATCCTTCCTGCCTGTGGCCTCCTCTTCTGCCACCGTGCTGCCAGCTCTCCTCCGTATATCCCCGTTCCACTGGGCCTTGTCCTTTACTTTGTTGGCAAATAAGGGAAATGACCCCTATTCTGGCTGCCCATATGCTGCTAACATCACTGGTTTTGTCTCAGCAAACGGCGCGAGGATGGCACAGACAGATGCCAAAGGAGAGGGCCCCCATCAGCCCACCAGCCCTGCTGTGAAGCACCAAAGTGCCGGGGTGAGTGGCAGCCGGCATCTCCTTAGTTATTGGAGAGAGCAGCTGTGTCATGTTCGCTTAGTTTACATCATAACCCAAATCAACCATGAAGGATGAAGATGCATAGAAGGGAAAAGAAGAAAAAAAAAATAAATTCCCGAATCACAACAATGGAGCGAAGGGATGTGTTCAAACAAACTCCGGTGCAAACCGAATTTGGGTTTGCTCCTAAGCAAACAGAGTGATTGCAAGGAAAGGGATGGCTTGGCTGCCAAATGCTTACAAAGTGGCTGCATAACCTGGGAGACTGCGAGGAGCTTTGTCCTCTACACGCAGATATTTGTACTCTTATTCCTTCCCCGTCCTTGTCCTCCTCCTGTGGCCCCAACAATTCATTAGTTCTCACCTCAGACTGCAAGCAGGCCCAGGGAGAACAGGCGAGTTCGTTACAGTTTGGCACACAGAGTGTGTTAATTGTGATACAGATAAAGGCTGTTATTGCAGATTTGATAAAGGACTGCCACACCTGTCTCCAAAGCTGGGGTGACTTCAGCTCAGGCTTTGGTCCCAAGAGCTTTGCCTTGTCATGAAGAAGTCCTTTTTTGACAAAGTATGGTAAAATGTGAAACTGATTTATTTCTTGTATGTAGAGAGCTAATTTTTTAATTTTTTTTAATCCAGGTGAGGTCCAATGGAGACAAAACAGAAAAACAAAAAACAAACACACACCAAAAAAACCCTCACAGGGAAAAGGGCAATAAAACCATGCCTAGGAGAATCCTTTTACCTGAGGTCAGAAAGGCTGAGGTGCTCTTACACCTTTCCTCTGTGCTTGTATACGTAGATTAGATGCAGATATTTAGGTAGTACAGGGTATGGTTTACACTTCTGTTTCATATAAATTATATTTTGAGGATTAGAATTTTTTTAGTATGACACCCAAGAGGTTTTAGAGCAAAATTCTGGTAAGAGTAGTTGGAAGATTTAATCTAAATGAGCTTTAAAGTAGGCCTTAAAGACATTAATACTGAAATATCTGAAGCAACCTTGGAAAATGGTGAGGACACTGTGAGTAGGCTGCAACACCAAGTCCTATTTTTTTCTCCTAGAAAGAGAGGGAAAATTCCTTGGGAACTGCTAGAAAGAAGTCCAATGGTTTAAAACTGCAGCACCTCCCACATCATCAGAACTTCTGGAAACTCAAGCAGTGGATGGGAAATAGGGGTTGAGGGTCTGCTGGGGTTTTTCTGATAGGAACCTGAGCTTTAAGGGGTGTTTTAGAGGAGCTCCATATCCTCCATGATACATAATGAAGGCTGAGGAGGAAAAAGCAGCAGCAGAAAGAGGCAGCTTGGAGAAGGTGATGTCCCTCTGGCTTCAGGAGGTGTTAAGCAAAGCTGAAGCAGTCCTTCCTCACTTTGAAAAGAATAATTAAGTGAATGCTCAAGTCAGGTGGGCATTCCCTCCCAGCTGCCACTGCTGACAATCAAATGGAGCTCAAGCAGCAGCTAAAGGTCTGTGTTGGCTGTTCCCCCTGACCAATCTGCCAGAGACTGTGCCAGGAGCCTCCAGAGAAATGCATGAGGTTAGTCTGCTTGATTTTTAATACTTTTTGGGTGGATGTCACCTAGAGAGCATCTATTCTGTGTAGTATGGTATGGAGTAGGGAGGTTCTTAGTGGATATCAGCCTGAATCCTGGATCTCTTCTGTGTTCACCATGGATGAATGCCTATGGTCTGTCCTATATTTAGTGCCTTGGAGTTTGGGTGAGTTGGAGGAGTCCTCATGTGCTCAGGAGAGTTTATTTCTTACCAAGGTTCCTCTGAGGGCTGCCTGATAAAAACCTTTTGCTCCTCTGAGTGCCTAGAGGAGGAAGCATGAGGTGTGTCAGCTCCCTGGGGCTGGAGTAGCAGGAAACAGCAGTGTGTAGGCACAAGTTCAGCTTGTTTCAAGTCCTTAAAAAAAAATTAAAAAAATAAATTATGGTTTTCTGTTCCAAGTGATTCCTGCTGGAGGAGATGGGGAATTTTTCTGGTTTTTTGGTGGGAGCCCTAGTCTCACAGCAGGTACAGTTGGTCAGTGGGCTCCTGGGGGGCAATGTGCAATTGGAAGTTGGGTTACATCTCTTGCAAAGTTTTCAGATATGGAGACAGAAAATGTTTAAGGCAGATATCTCTCACTTTCCAAGCACAATGCATACTTTCCCTTCTTTCTTCAAGTGCTGTTCCTTTTGGAAATCTCTGTGGAGAACAATGCAATAATCAGCTCTTAACATCTAATTATGCCCTTCCCTTTACAAAAGAAGCTCATATTCTTAAATAACACTTCCTGGCAGCAGAGCTCTGTGGCTCACTTTGAAAGAGAGGGGAAAACAATGCAACCCAACCCAAATATCTTCAGATCATTAATGCACAGGGAATTGGGTGCACAATCCTTTCTTAGCCTCATCAGTAGATGAAAATAATACTTACCCTTGAGCGCCTGGTGATGTTCTTGTACGGAATGCCGACAATAATCTAATCAGTTAACAATTCTTATTCTGATGATCATTTTCCTGTGAATTGTTTCAGGGGTAGGAAAAAAAAAAAAAAAAGAGAAAATATAAATAAATGAGGCATTCTTGCTGGAAAGATGATGACTTACCAAGACCCTACTCTTTACTGCCTGGTTCCTTGTAACAATTCAGATTCTTCTCCCTGCTGGGTGAAATGTCAACCTGCAGAGCAGTAAGCTAAAAAAGGCCGTTTACACTGAAATCTTGCCCCTGTTTTGCCCAGAGGCGTTTCATAGCATAAGTAAAACACTTGAGGTCTGCAACTACTGGCCTACATGGCAACTTTTCTTTGTCTGTGTTTCAGGAACAGGGTTGGGTTTTGTTTTTTAATACAGAGAATGTTTGGGGATGGGGGGGGGGGGGGGGTTATTGGTTTTTTCTTCTTCTCGTGGAGTAAATTTCAGCCCCGAAATGTATGATATATGCTGCATTTGGTGCACTCTCCCCGAGGCAAACCAGGGGATCTGTAAGTGGTACTATTTTTCCTATCAGCCCTGGAGAGTAGTGTGGCAGCCCTGCGTGTTATTAATGGATAAAATCTGAGCAGCAGCCAACCCCAAGGTGAACCCTATGCATTTAAAACATTTCATCAGACAGCTAAGTATTTTTTTTTCCTTCACTACAGCGGATATCTCTACTGCCACCACTCAATAGATCCCGATAGAAGAGAGCAATAGCTGGACTCACTAATGTGAAAATTGATAGTATGAGCTCTCCAATGAAATATAAACAGCTCTGTGTTTCTTAAGTGTCAATATCACGGGGCTGGGCTGAGGAGGTGGCGTGGTGGATTAACCCTAGAATTATCCAGGAAGGGGGGGGAGAAGCTGGTAAATAGGAAATATTTGTCCAATCAGCCAGGGCTCATTTCTGAAGTGGATAAGATGGGCTGCTGTTGACTCCCAGCTGCTGACAGCTAGAAACCCAGCTGCACCTCGCTGCCCCTGCGAGCCGGAGTGTTTCCGGAGGCAGGAGGAAGGTCACTCTGGACTCGTTTGCCCTTTCCTTTCCCCCCCCTCCCGTTTTGCCTTTAAAAATCGGATAAAAGAGGGCACCAGGAGCAGTGTGAGAATCAGGGCTGCAACCTTGCAGACGCCTTTGCAGATGCACAGGCAGACATGCTGCACTGGGAGCAGCTCCTGGCAAGCTGCAATGCTGCTGTCAAAACAGAGCTCATTAGAAGAGCAGCTTATTCTGGAGGGAAAACCTGCAGCCTGCAGAACAAATATCCTTGCTTGAGGAGAGCTGAGACCTTGCACTCTCATTCCCTCTTCCAGAAGCATTTAACACAACCAGAAGGGCCCCCGCTAGGGAAGGCAGGTGTCTTTGCATTTGGTGGTTTCCAGGGGTCAGATTGCCTCAACTCTCTCACTGTGGCTGTTTTCATGTGTGGATAGTGCAGAAATGTTGCTTAGCACCTTCTGCTCTGGCTAAAAAAATCTAAAACCAGCCAGGACCACTCCTTTACTGCCATCAGAGTCACCTCCTGGTCTCCATACTGAGCTGGACAGCGCTAGGTGTGGGTTACAAATAGCCCAGAGCAATGTTGTTCTTTTGACAAAGAAATGGTTTCCATGGAAACTTTTAAATATACCCAAGATTATGTAAGTTTATATCCAATATACCTCCAGAACATTTATATTGCTAGGTTGCAGAAACACATTTTTAAAAAAGAAATTACTTAAAGTTCTTTGGCATTTGTTCTTTTTGAGAAAAACAAGCAATTCTACATACTGCTTCTCAGTCTTTAAATGAGAAAATTATTGAGCTAAACATGGACAAATGGGTACACAATAAACCCATCTTTGACTTGCAAGGGTTGTGGGAGGAGTAAAAATAATAAAAAAATACAAAAGGCATCCCATAAATCATTACAAAGTCACTAAAAACCTCTTTGCAATGATATATTATATAAAGTGCTTTTCATGCCTCTGTGGTGGGAGACTTGGACTTCTTATCTTGAGTTTCTCTTCTTCAGCTTGTTTACTGAGTTTTCAATCTCTTTTTGAGGCTTAAGGACTCTTCTATTTATGAGTCAACCCTGGAACCAAAGCACAGGGTGGGGGATCATACCTAAGTTGAGTGTCCTTAATCCTGAGTGAGCAGACTGAAGATTTAGTAAACAAGCCAAAAAAGACTTGAGGGGACTGAGCAGCCCCTTGGGAGAAAAGGAAGATGTTAGTGGGAAGGAATCACTCAGCTGCACAGGAAGAAATGGGATGAGGGTTCTCCATTGCAGCACTCTAAAATCAGCAGGTTTTTGTAAGTTAAGCGCCCACAGATATTCATTTATGGCTTTGTCTATGCAAAGGAGGTGTCCACAAAGTCCCAAGTCACTAGGAAACTTCCCATTAGTGGCACTGGGAAAACTTCCACTGTTGAAACCTTTTCCCTCCCTACACAAGACAACCTGTGAGAGCTTTAAATTTAATTCTGAATGTGGTAACTCATAGCTTGGCTTCTGTTGGAACCCAAGATCCAACTCAATTGGAAAAGGAAGAGCAGATAACAGTATCCCTGCTGGACCTTTTCCTGCTATTTGATAAAGAATTCGAAATGTCAAATGAAGATAAAAATTTAAAAAATCATCTGCAATTTTTGAATATTTTAGACTGGACTTGAGAAAACTGTGTCATGCCTTAAAGATAAATTCAACATTCAGATTTATATAAAATACATACTGAATTATATAAAAATCAAAAGCATGTCCTTCCACCCCAAAGCATAAGATTAGTTTAACTATAATGAGGTTGCATAACTTAAAAAACAGTAGTTAAGTAGTTAGCAGAGGACGATTACTGATGGGTTCCTCATTTAATGTTTAGATTTCAAATTTCCATTTTCCTGTGCACAGACCAGAGACCTTTAATGCAGTCTGAATTTCATAGAATATCATGATATCAGAAGGAGAGAAAAATACAAGACACACAATAATAATGAAAAAATGGGACTGATAAACTTTAAATTTGTGTCTGTAGGTCTGGTTAAAAGAGCTCTGCAAAGTCCAAGGATTGACTGTCTGCTCTGGGTCTGCTTTGGACTTGTTATGCGGGGGAACTTCAGACTTTGAGAGGTACCCTCCTGTTGGAAGGAGATGGAAATCTCATTAGTTAGAAGAAATGTTAAATGGTACATATGAAAACATTTGAAGTCTGGTTTTTATATTTTATCAACAAATTATTTTTTGTAGAAAAAAAAATCCCATTGTCTGACCAGCTTTAGCGTGAGCTTCGTTTTCTGTTTATTATTCATGAACACTTCCAAGAATTATACTGATGTGTTTATTATCAGTGAATCAAAGCTTGATTGATAAAATAAACTAATGTGGTCAAGAGTTGAGCTATTTGAAAAGTTTTTCTGAGTGGCTGAATCAAAGTTGAAAAGAAAGATAACCTATGCCAGCTTTCACCTCTTGGCTGTATAGAAAAAGGCATTAGAAATCTAATTCCTCTCCATTCATAGATATTGAGAAAATCATCCTGGGCATCCAAAAGGAGCAAAGCCAACGTTAGTCTATGAGGAATGGTGAGCACTTGAAATCAGAACTCTGGTGTCCTGATGACATGGATTTTTACCTCACTTTACTTGGTTTTCCTTTCTTCTCTTAGACCATTTTCATGGGCTGAAGTTTTGGAGTTATGTGGATACCCACCTCTGAAACTGGCATTAGCTAGATAGAAAAAAAAAAATCATTGTAAAAGATAGTTTCCTTTGGTTTTTTCCTTCCTTCATGTGAAACTAAGGCAGAAAAGCCTAGAGAAAATGGTGAAGGTAGAAGGGGTTATGTACATATTTCATTGAACTTCATTACAGTCATTTCCACCTGTACAGTGGCTGGATCATGGAGCAAGGGTAGAAATATGAACAGTGAATCATCAATAAAAAATGAAATGGTATTTGCTGAACTTTTAGCTGTGTGTGTTCTGCCTGGGTCCTTGGGAGGACACCTGAAGCTTAGTGACCATGCACTGTCAGACGTGTGTGTTTCTGTCAGGTGATTCAGGGAAAGGCTGAAATTACAACTGCAGACTGCCTTCTGGAGTTGTAAATGCGCAAGAAACAATTCCTCTTCATTTTCCCATTGATCTTTGCCTACAAGTGCACAAATGACTCCCTTTTGGCACAGGTTAACACCCCCAGGAAGGAAAGGGGAAGCTGGAAAAGTATCTCTACCACTGACTAGAAAAGGTTTTGGAAATCATTACAGGTCCACAAAAGGATCAGCCAAAAGCCAGTGTTTTTCCTTTGGGCAGTAGTGGCAATGCAAACCTAACAGGAATGGGTGCCCCAGCACCCAGAAGTTCACTAGTGTGTGATCTGTTAAATGTTTCAAGAAAAGACTACATCTTGCCTGGCTTCACCAAGTCCCTATTCAGGGTCCATAGATCTTAAATATGTTTTAATTTAGTCCCTTATTTGTCTCTCTGGAAACTACACTTATGCTGGGCAGTAGATTTTAATTGCTCTCTATGAACAAAGGCAAACTTAACCTGGATTTCAGAAGCACTTGGATAGAAGAAGGTCCAGTTTTACCCCCCCTGAGTCAGTATCATCCGAGGCCTGAGAGGAGGGGTGATGGGCACACTGTGGAAACTTTTCCAAACATCTCCCTTCCAACGAGTCTGTAAAAACGCTGAGCTGAAAGACTTGAAGCAGCTCACTTGAGACTCATTTTCAGTGTGGGTAAAGTTCTGAAACCCAGACTGCAGAATCTCAGGAAGCAGCTGGGTTCCTAATTAAAACAAATCGTTAATAGATTTAGCAGGCCAAATTTATGCTTTTCAATTAAAACCACTGTGGGGCTCGGTGTGTGCTCGGGCTGGAGATGGGTGTGAGCTAGAGGAGTTAGGGGCGTGATGTGTGAGGGCTTGGGTCAAACCTCTTGTCCACAACACATGTTAATGAATTCAGAACATCTCTCTAACCAGAGTACAACAACTCCAGAGCAAGGGAGTCGCGACAAACGTGGTGTCAAGGACACTTTATGCATTTGTTTCCTAACCACAGGCTGCATGAAGACAGTCAGGCATTTTCCTCACAAAATGTTTTTTTCTTATTTGGGAGCTACAAATGTTTTAGTCAGCATGGTGAGTCCGAGCTATTGTTTGGCTGGTGGTCACCCAGCATGAATTAGTCCTTCAATTAGCCCTGCTTTTTTCTGTGTATTGTTGATTTTCACACTTCAGACCAGAGCATCCATTTGCTTCCCTAGAATGGCTCTTTTGTAGGCATTTCAGTAAAACTGGGGTAAAAGCAATTTTGTTGTTGTTGTTATTTAAATTATTTTTATAGTATGACAATAATTCTCATTACACCAAATTTGATGAAATTATTTTTATTTCCATCTTTTTTCTACTGAGACAAAGATTGCATCTGTATGTTTTTGTTGCAAGAAAGAAAGAAAAAAGCCATGTGTTGCCTCAAAGCATTAAGCTGCCGAAAAGTTCTTTTGTTGCTACCAAAATGAGGCTAGCAGCTCATATATCTGCTTTTGAACAAGAAAAAGCTAAAAACTGCTCTCATTTTGCAAAAGCTAATTTCTCTTTTCAAGTTAAATGGAGGACTACATCTATAGATAATTCCTGCTCTCCCCCCCCCCAAAAAAAATTCAAATGTTTTCAAAATGCTGATGAAAAATAAACTTTTTCCTGCAGTGAAATGTGAGGCAATTTTAAAATTAAAAAAAAAAATAAAAGAATAAAGGGCAGGAGACCACATATCTCCCAGAGCCTGTCCTCAGCTGATCACAGGACTCTCACTGTGCCTGACCCCTGCATGGTGTTCAAATGAAAATAGAAGCTCCAGTCCTCTGACGGTATAGATATTTATTCATTCGTGCTATAAATGGGGAACTCGGGGTTATGGGTTCACTGTAGCAGATTCCAATGCAAAATTGGGCCCCTCTCTATATACAAACATTTGTAACAGCAAAAGACTCTGTGGGCGCTATGGCTAAATGCAGGCTGGCTGCTCCATCTGCCTAAAGATTTGCTGCGACGCTCATATTTAGTGCACTGCCTTGCAAAGTGCTTTCAGAGACATCTCGGTGGCAAGCAGACAAAAATTCTCTTGTATTGTATTATAATGTGCAGGGCTGACCTGATTTATCCTCGCTCCCAAGAGCAGCATGGGGAACGTGCGGTGATTTTTGTAAATTTTGGAAATGCAGCAGTCCCGGAGATGTATTTGGGGTTGTCGTGCTGGCAGCCAGAGGGAAGGTGGAAAGGGGAAAAAGCTGGGTAGATTCCATGGTGCTGCATTAAAACCCTGGAAAGCTCATTTAGTCAGAGATTAAGCTCTGGAGCTAAATCTGAAAGTGAGAAAGGAGAGGAAAAGCTATTGAAAACTGAGATTCTACTGCTGACTATGGAGGCCACATGACCCTGACACATAACTTTTACTGAGTTGACTATATCTCACTTCCTTTAAGTGCCTGTCCCTCCTGCTCACTCTCAAGGACTTGGCCAATCTCCTTTTGTAAATAGAACAATGCTTTATATTTCTCTATTACTCTGGAGTGACTATATCAATAATGCAGGAAAGGCATCTGTCCAGCACAATGAGATTATTTTTCTGATTTTGGTTGACAGTTATGGTAATAGTTTGGCAAACAATCTACTCCACCATCAATGGCCACAGATTACAGCTGTTTTTAAAAATCTCAGCCGCTCCTGGAAACTTAGAAGATTGATTACTTGGACAGAAAGAGACAGAAAGATGTGTCAAAAGCTTTTATGGCTGAAACTTTTAACTCTGTCTTGCTCCCATTTTTTTTCTCCCCCTCCTGATTCTGCAAGTCGATGTGCAGCCTTATGAGTGCAGTGAGTAAACAAGAGACCGTGCTGCAAAGGGAATTGAGGAGCTGCTCAGCACCAAAGCCTGTGGAAAGCAGGATGGGAGGTGTGAAGGTGGTTTTGTGTCTCTCCAGAGCTGTGGAGAAGAGCCAGGGCTGCTTTCCTTGTCCTCTACATGTCCTGTGGATTGTGCTGCATCCCCTGTGTGTGTTTGTGAGGCAGGATCTGGGTCAGGATGGTTCCTGCTTATGGGAATCTCATGGAGCAGTGCCTAAGATTTGTGCTTAACACCTAAATTTGTTCCCCTTTGTGATTTCCTTGTCCTCTCATTGAGCAGCTAGAGGATTTGACAGGGTGGCACCTGCAGGTTTATAGGAAAATCCCTAAAGAAAAAGCACTTTCCTCTCGTTTTACATATTATTTATCTCACATGGATCAAAAATGGGATCTTAAAATCAAATACACATTGCAGAGCTGAACACTACATTAAAGGACTCAGAACTACCAATAGGCAGAGTGGAAAATACACTGTTTTGAATATATGTGCCCTTTTTGCAAGGAACAGAAATAACACCACGAGATCTGTGTGTCTAGCTAGCACTGGGATTTCAGATAGCAAATGTTCACAGTGAACTGCTCAGGGACAAATTTGCAGAACAAGAATTATCCTCAGAAATTATTCAGCAGATATTTTCAATTTGAGTAACAACGGAAGAGAGAAAATCAGAGGCTGCTTGTGGACAGGGCCATGAACAGATTAAAAAAAAAAAAAAAGGAGGTCAATTCATCAAATAAATTATTCCCTATGAATTATTCACGCAGGTCTAACTTAACTGTTATTCCTACTTTCCCAGCTTCACTACAGGGGTTGACAATAATACAGCTTTGTCAGTTTCTGGACTTTGATATTAGCAGGAATAAAATCTCAGAGTGCAGTTAGGTCTGCCAGAGTCAGTCAGGAGGCGAATTTGGTCCTACAAGTTGACTTTTCTCATTGGCCATGACTTTGGTATGTTATCAGCCATCATGAACGCAGAAGATGCAGTCAAGAAGGTTAGTCAGAAAAAGCTGACAATTACAGAAATCTCCTGATATTTTTTTCCTTTTTAGTTAAAGAGCAAAACCACTCCCAAGCAGTAGTGAATATGGTTTAAGAATCTGGCTGCTCAGATTCTCAAAACTAATGTGGGTTCATCTGTCTTATGAACTCTTCACCCAAGCCCCAATTAGTATTATATTAACCTCTTAAAATATGGCATTGCTGTGATCTTACAACACTCCAAAATGGTCTATTAGCTACCCCATTTCCTGGCTCTGTCAGATGAGAATGCCTGCAGTAGGTCACTTGAAGGCATCACTGAATTAATTCAGAGAGCTGCTGTGGGTACCCAGGATTGTCAGCCATGCACAGGGGGCTTGGAGGACTTTTATTACACACCCTCACAATTTTACACTGAGAGTGCATGCAAACATGATCTGAGAGCTTGAACACCCAAACACTCCGAAAGAAACTAAACCTTGACCTCTTGCTGAAATTGATAAAAATTAGGTGCTTAAATCCCACGAAGAAATAGGGCCACATTCTAATAAGTGGCCTTGGATTAAGTCCCAGGCAAATGAGATTATTATTCTGGATGGTGTGAGCACCATATTGCACCATCATATATTCTGGGCATAATGCAGTTTAAAAGCAATGTAGAAGTTACCTCTACTTTTAGAGTTCCAGATCATACAGAGGATTTTTCAGGTGGGCTTGGGGAAAAATTTATTTTTTGTTGTTTGTTCGTTTCCTACTGAAAGTTACTCACAACATTGCTTGAAAAAGCCCTCTGGTTAACTAAGCATATTTTTCAGAATCTGACTTGAACTGGCTTTTGAAAATGCTGGCTCTCAAGCCAGCAAGGCATTTTGAAGGTATTAGCTGAGGTGCCTGTTATATAATTCCATGGCACCACGTAAAACCTGCTGCTATTTGTGGAGTCGTGGCATTGCTTCCACTGAATCCTTGCTAAATCAATCCAAAGTGCCATTTCCCATCTCCTTTCCCAATCATGGCTCATTAAGCATCATGCAGAATGTAATCTATTAGCAGTGATCTCCTTGGCTGGTGAGAAAATCAGTTATGAGTCGCTAACTTTTATAAAACAGGAAAAAAAAATAAAAATAAAAACAACATTATAAGGCCTGCCACTATTAAAGAGATTGAATGCAGGAGGTGTGTATTTATGCCATTGAGCCAACTTAAATGTTCATAAAGACGATGAAACTTCAGTATCCTGAGTCGTTGATTTCGAGCTTCAGGTCAGAGACAGATGACTTCATGCTGAGATTTATTACTAAGAGGCAAAGCTTTGGAGTTTGTGTCAAGGTGGGCTCATCCATCACTGGAAGAATTCTGCCATAATATTCTGCTGTCAGATCCCATCTACCCTTGATCAATCTATCAGTCGGCCTGCTTAGGAAATTGTACATAAACCCAATATAATCTGATTAGACATCCAAAAACAGCGTCGCTGGTTAATCATGCAGGTAAATTGTAGTGTGCTAAATGTGACTCCTTTCCCAGGGCATGCATGCTGTGATGGGGGAATGTCCCCAGCCTGGCTAATGAATTTCTCATTCCTCTGTGCCTGGGGAATTGGTGTTAGAGCTATGTCCCTGTTAAAAATTCAAATGCTCAGGAAATCATCCCCTCTGTGTGTGTGTGTGTGAGGCACTGGAGTTTGTACTTGTAAAGCCTGGCTGATAATTTTAAGATGTTTTGAGGTGAAAATACTGATTTTTATCAGCAGGTACAGGTGATGCATTGTTTCCAGGGAATATGTAATGTTATCAACATCTACTGGTATCTGGTTGTGAACTTTGTGATATAAATACTCAGACTCTGATCCAGGAAGGTGAAATAGTTGATTTAACAGGGTCCTTCTGCTTTCTGTGAGTGCTTAAAATCCATACAAGCAGGGACAATCCTGTCCACTCAATTGATCAATAAATCATTCCATGAGAACTCGTGAGTTGCTACAACTCCGAGATGAGGATACAGGTGGATGTTGTCCACCAGGAAACATTTCCCTCTGATCTTAGTCATGTCCCCTCCCACTTCACATCCAGGGAAAGCTTCAGGTCATGCAGTCCAGACCAGATCCTTGGCCTCGTGATGCCAATTTCAGTATTGGGTCCTTTCAGGGCATAACTTCAATTTGGGACTGCAGCGTTGCAATCCTGAGTTCCCACAGTTTAGCAACCGATGCTGAGCTTCAGTAGGGCCAGGACATTAAAAGAGGTGAATTTTCCAAAATGAGGGAGACCAGTGAGCTGTGCTGGCAATGTAATTCCAGTACTTTCAAAGAACTTGAGTCTGTTGTAACCAGTCCTATGAAACAGAGCTGTGCCTTAAAGAAAAATGTTGGATTTTTTATTTTAATGGTTGTTACTTACTAATTATTATTATAATTATTACTATTATTATTCTTGATGATATTATAATAATAATTATAACATATAATAATATTTATTTATTTATTTATTTATTTATTTATTTATTTATTTATTATTAGTCCAATGTGAGAACACTAAAGAACTGGAATAGTGGAGTTAGGTAGCAAACACACGTTCAAAGTGACAGAATTTTAGTTTTCCTGTGGTGTAAAATAAATCTGCTCGTAGTTCGAAAAGTGCCTGCCAGTGATTCCCAGATAAATTGATGTGAAATGGAATTAGGGAGCACTTCACCCTCTGGTGCTTTGCCCATACAGGGTATCCCCTGTTGCAAGCACAATCCTGAAAATTTCCATTAATTAAGGTTCCCAAACCAAAGAACCATCCAAAGAGATGAAGACTGAGGGTGAGACTTGAAGAGCTACTGAAAGGAACTAGAAGCTCACCCCAAGATCTTTTTTTCCAATGTCTCTGACTCGCCTGTTTGGATAAGGAGAACTATGCAGAGATTGTCCAGACATGCAGAGTCTTCTTGGCCACATCCTTCAGGTTTATCTGAGTTTCTCTCCAAAAGGAGAGGCATAGACTCAGGACATGGGCAGTGCCATGATGAGAGAGGACATTTCTCATCCCTGCCTTCTGTTAATTTCTCAGCCTGAATTCAAGATATTTGGAAGAGCTCATCAAAAATATTCCAGGGGAATTATTCGGATATGAGTTAAGAGAAATCCTGTGCAGGTACAGACGATGAAGGAAGAAAAGGCGGAGCTCAACAGAATGTAAAAATTTCCATCCTACTACACACAGGATGCTGCACAAACCAAGCAAGAAAAGAGCTTGAACAGCACCAATATTTATAATATCCTGAAGCCTGTAAAACACTGAGCTGTTTGAAAATCCAGCAGGAAGGTGCACTGAAGCTTAGCATCGATGTTTCAAAACAGAGGAGCAAAGGCACAGAGAGCCAGGGACATTTTCCCTGGAGCCCAGCTCTGAAATGCCAGGCTTTAATGATTTTGAAAGAAACACATTTCAGCGCTAGTGTGGCATGGAGTGGAGATGCAGACAGGAGCCTGAGCAGGTCCTTCTCCCAAACACCCGAGGGGGATTTTCTAACTGCTCCAACCCACTCAAGTGCCTCCCAAGGGCAAAGTGCTAACAGTGTGGTGGCCTTGTTGGGGTCGGGTGATCCTGTGTATTACACCACCAAAATTGTACCCAAGCAGCTACGGGGGGATTAACCGCAGGTATTTGACAGCTGCTGTTAGGCTGAACTTTGTGCTGGAAATGAGCACCAAGTCGAGCAGCATTGTTACATGACACCACTACCTCAGATCTGGGTTACTGACCTGACAGGCCCTCCTTTGTTAGGGATTAAATTATTTGGATTTTTTTTTTTTTTCAAACGGCTCCATTAAGGTTAGGTGTTGTGGTTGCTGTTTCAACTGCCTTGCTAATTTATTCCCTCCAGGGCATTATTTTGAAAACTCCTCTGTATATCTTTAGCCAAAATAAGTACAGACCATGGTAAGCATTGCCTGGGCATGTGATCAATTGATTTTTTAATTAATTTTTTTTACTGTAGAAGATGTTTATCTGTCTCTGAACTGCTTAAAATAGCACATGACCAGGCAGTCTTATGATCAAATGAATGTTATAGAAGTGCTTGAACTTCAAGGACACTTGCAGTGGCTGGGCAAACCATTCATTAAAGGAATTTTGATTTCTTCTACTAGTATCCCTGTATTTTCAGGTACACTGATTTACTGTCAAACCAGCACCCCACCCTTGCTACCATCAGGAAAATACATGAAAGTTACATTCCAGTAGAAAATCTAGGTAGCTCTATGACGTGCCTTGCTTGAAAGAATTCATATATATCTTTCCTCTCCCCACCACTCACTTCTGGCTATTTGTTTCCAGGTTTCTCAAGAGACCAGTTGCCTGGAAAATATGATAGATGAACAAATAAGCTGGGGGTTGAAT
This sequence comes from Melospiza melodia melodia, assembly GCF_035770615.1. NCBI lineage: Eukaryota > Metazoa > Chordata > Aves > Passeriformes > Passerellidae > Melospiza > Melospiza melodia. The sequence goes on along the minus strand of NC_086208.1, from coordinate 15,587,623 downwards.
TTTTTTATTTGTGGAATTTTTTTTTTTTTCCTTTTTTATTTTCTAAGACTTTCTACCTTCTGCAGATGCTTTTCAAACATGGAAAAACATTCATTTCCTCAACATTTAACGCTCAGAGTTTAATTCCCAGTGAGGGAATGGCAAAAGCCAATGGACAGTGTGGTACATACATGGTTTGGATCTGTACCATCTTGCTGGGCTGAACTTTCCTTGTGACATTGTTATGGTGTAATGTAAGTGACTCTGAATAGCCCCACGGTGACTGTGACCAAGCTCGGGCACATCACTCACAATCCATGATCTGTGCTTGAGGAGACTCAGATCTAGATTTTCCAGAAAGTGTTTCCAACACTAGGTTTTACTGTTTTCTTAAAAGTAATTCTTAAAAAGTTCCAAAATTGTATATTTCCTCATAAATTTTCCTGAGGATTATAGAAGAAAGGGGCTGCTGTTGCACAGAAAATGAAAATTATTTGTGGGGAAATCATGACTGGTATGATCAAGCTAAATATCCTACAAAGATCAGTAGAAGCTGCATTTTCATTGGTCCTGATGTCTGAGTTTAGGACACAATAGTACAGAATTAACTAGAGATAACTAACTTCAGGTCAAATTTAGTAGCGGAAGGTGGAAGGGCCTTTTGCTTTCTAATTAAAATCAGTCACTGGATCCAGCCCCAGCTATTAAATTTAATCCAAGAGTCTTGCCCAAGATCACAAAGGCAGCAGGAGTGCATCACAGCAAGAATTGGCTCCCGTCACTTGGCCCCAGCCACTTCCCCTTCCTCCACCCCAGTCTTCCCTTTTGTGCTTGGATTACTCCTGTCTGTGCAAGGGGATATCTGGCGTGGGTGCTTGTGCATATCTGGACATCACCAAGTCAGTTGGGTTTTGCATTAAAAGAAAAGCAAACAAAGAGAACAGCTCACCTTCCCCCGCCCTCGCACCCCCAATGCCTGTTCTTTACTGACCATGGCATGCTGAATTCATTTGTTTTTATTAACCAAACTCTGCATCGGTGGGACAGCTAAAGAGGAGGAGGCAGTTATCAATAGATAATCTTGCTGCTGTGGATTAGAGCCACTTAGCTATCTATTGTACCTTTGCTCTCCCAAGGGTCTGATTATAACCCTTGGCTGCGCTTTAGTTGATGTTAAAAACACACTAAAGCAACTGATATCCCTTCCAACCCCAAAACACATGCTAAAAAGGGAGATTAATCTCCTTTGGCAGCTGATCACCTACCTGGTGGTGAGCCACTTTCATTAGAAGAGGAAGGGCAGGGCTGTGTTATATATACTTGCTGCTAACTACACAAGCACGGGAGACGTGACTTCACTGGCTCCCTGCTGGCCCTTGCAGCCTTGCTCCTGGATAATTTTGCCTATTTATTGAAAAATGCTTAGAGGCAGGAGAGGGAGAAGCACATCAGGCAAATATTACACGGGATAGCTAAAAACCAAAAACGTCCTGGCCCTCTACCAGATTCCACTAGAGTCATAAAAATCCATCTTGTGGACATGTTCACGTGCGTGTGGTGAAAGGCCTTTGTCAGTGCAATAGATGCAGAAGAGAGATGCAGAAGAATCTGATGTTTTCCCCACACACAGGGTAGTCAGGAACTCCTTGATCTCATCTCTGTTTCAACTCCTTCTGCGGCCTTTAGAAGGTCACTCCACTATTTTTTCTCCATCTGGAAAATGGGAATAAAAATAAATCACATGCTTATCTAACTATCTCCTGGGGTTGGTGTGAAGTTGTTCATAAAACACTTTAAACATTGAGCACGCTCTGTAGGGCTTGCCTTTATTATGAACTTTGTAAGTGTGTCCCAGATGAACCACTGCTGATGGGAGGATATTACTCCCACAAATTTTTCTGCCTGTAGAATCTGGCAATGCAAGGGGACAAGAAGGCAAATGTTGGAAATACGCGGGGGAAAAGAGTAATCATGGATAAATTCAGAATAATTCCAAATTATTTAGTTAGGAGTTTTGCCCGATTCACTGCAGTCAGCTTCCTTTCATGCTCTCAAGACCTATCAGGAACCCCCGAATCTTATCAATCTCCTTCACCTGAGTATTCCCATTCCCAGAGGCTGTACTGCTACATTTCCATGGCCATCCTAGAGCCCTGTGACCTTCCCTACAGGAGAAAATGCACAAGGTACTCCATGTCCTCCAGCAATGGTTGCCTTCTGCACCAGACAGCTGTTCCTCCAGGCATTTCTAAGGATCCAAGTGGCAGCAAAGCCACAAGTGCCATGTTCTAAATACAGCTGTTCCAGATGTGCAGTTGTGCTCCTCTTCCACCCCTTGACAGTTACTGCCTCGACACATTTGACACTGACACATAAAGTGTCACCTTGTGTTGACAATGTGAAATCCACACTCACTGAGGCCAAGTAGTTTTCATGTTTGTTTATGCTATGAGAAGTGCTTCACCATAAGAATTTGACTATTGGCTTCCTTTATGCGTTTTCTTCTCTGCATTTCACATCTTCAGGTACTGAAATTTAATGTTTTTTCCCTTTTAATTCAAGAATAGGACTTGGGTCCAAGGATATTACTATCTGAAGGAAATAATCAATAACAGGCTTTAGTTTTTTTCATTTATCCTCTTTTCTTTTTCACCCATCCACCCCCCTTTTCTCTTTCACTGGAGAGAACCAAACCTTTTAATACCCAGAATCCTTCTGACCCATCACTAATTGTTCCTATTTTTTAGGAGAGCTTGGCAGGTCTGGTGACATTATAGAAAAAGTCCTCCCTAAAGAGCACTGCCAATTTCAGCTTTAATTCCATCAGTAAACAACTTTGACTGTGTTGGGAAAATTCCATTAATCATTCATGTTCTGTGAAGAATGATACACAAAGGAGCTGTCAAAATCAAGCAGCTACTCTCCATTTGTTTGGTAATTAAGAAACTCCAGGCCATTCTGGTGGTGCAGGGACACAAATTCCAAGCCCAGCTAGAACCACTTCAAATGAAACTATACAGAATCACCTGCACTTAAACACCAGAGGCCAGGCTTTAAAGCCCTCTTTCCACTTCTGTGCTCTCACTGGGTGTGTTTAAGGTCACCTGCACATCTAAATGCCCTATTAGATTTTTTTTTTTTTTTTTTTGATGCCTAAATGATGTCAGCTGCCATTACAATTATTTGGGGGAATACACAATAATGCAGCAGGGCCTGAACAAGAATGTCAGAAAAACAAGGAATGAAAATAATGTAGGTGGGTAAAACTTCAGGTTGTGGGATTTATTCTTGATATTTTACTTTGGTCAGTGCAGTTTTCCTAGGACCTCCCCTCTCTCCTGTCAGTTTGTCCACTGCCTTCCCCTACCACATTTCACCTGATCCTTGGAAGCCCTGACAATTTCAGTGCATTTCTTCTGGAGTAATTCACTATGGAAAATGGGGTAGAATCATAGGATATCCTGAGTTGGAAGGATCATCAAAGTCCAGCTCCTGGCCCCATGAAACACACCGTGTGCCTGAGAGCATTGTCCAAGCACTCCAAGAACTCTGGCAAGTCCTTTCTGGTAGGAGAATCCGCCTCTCAGTCATTAAATTAGTTGACTTTTGAACATTAGTTGACTTTTGAAAAAGCGTTAAAGATGACTTCTTACACGATGATTCTAAACTTTGGTGTGAAGCCCTTTGTTCAAATTTCAACTGAGGTGGGAGTTAACACATTAAAGATATTTCAGAGTTATGTCAGACTGGTCTGGATAAGTATTCAGAACTAATCATCTTCTTTGAAATGACAGGCTTTGGAAAACAAGGCAGATTTTGCCAGGATGCTCCTTAAGAGAGCTGCAATGTGCCTTGGTGATTTGCTCTTGAGGGTCCAACCTACTGGAACCTTGGAACCTGCACTTTTTAGTTTACACTGGTTCTTTTCTTAAAAAAAAAAAAAAAAACTATGTTTAGCATTGTCTTTTCCAATCTTAATGATTCCATGATTCTGTGATGAAGAATAGCAGGATGGAAAGTTAATTACATAGGATTTCAGAGTATAATTCCATATACAGATTTACTCCCACAGTGCTTCTGAGTAGGCTAAAATGGTAAACACAGATTGCTGAATTAGGCAAGGATGTTCAGAAAGAAATGGGCTGAATGATGAACAATTGACTGATTTAATCACTGTCCTTCTTTTCTTATTAAAGCAGAACTAGAGGTTTACAAATAGAAACTTTGTTAAACTTTCACAGTATATGAAATTGCTTCTGGGGATTTTTTATTTAAGCCAAGAAATATTTGATTTTCCATATAATAATTATATATGATACTTTATTAATCAGTTGAAATATATTTTTTATCATAGAAATAGCCTATCTAGTACAGACATAAAATCACTCCGTGCTACCTAATGTCCAACTACTACCTAGATGCCTCCCTAGAAACTCCAAATCAGGCAATTAAATGCTGTGAAGCCCATTCACTTTTAACTGATGGTACAAGCTCATCTGAGGCCCTTCAGAGGAATCTGTGCCTCCAGGGTTGGTAGTACTTCATGCTGCAGCCTTGGCTGCCTGGAGCTGAGGGCGATGTATTATTTATGAGATTATTATTAGATCAGCAATGATGATCAGTAATTCGCTGGTGGTGCTTGATTCTGGGCAGATGTTCTGGAATCAAACTTGTTTGGAGAGATCTGCAGAGTGGCCTGGGTTTTATGCTGAGGCCAGGTTGCCTTGCAGACATCCCAGGCAGCCTCGCTGGGCTGATCCTGTGGTTGTGATAGGAATCATCTCACCAATACAATCCCTCCTCTCCCATTCCAAAGGTACTCCTTCTAAATCTCACCTGGACAGGTCCCAGACAAGAGGATAATCTCCTCTAAAGTGGGATTGGACACTAGTAAAATAATGCAATCCATTTTTTTTTTTAACAAAGTTAAGAATCCCACTCATTACTTTGGAACACAATGCCAGAAACATGTTCACTTTTTCGCATTTAAATGTAACCTTTCCTTAAAACCACAATGTACTCTCTCTCTTACATTATGCTGGCTCTGGCAGTCTTAAACCATTTATACTGGACCAATGCAGCTGAAGATAATCCAATGATATAACAAACTACATTGGAAGAGCTGTTATTTTTTTTCTCCAAAATCTGGGTCTTGCCTCTGTTCTCTGAGGTCCTTATAAACACTTTCTTGGCTCTGACAGTCAGGACTGTAAAACTCCTAACAATTTGGAACAATGCATGGTCATTCAGGCTCATCAACTATCTGGGCATTTCTTCTTCCTTGTCCTAACATTGATTTCCTTGAAAATAATTCTGAAACCATAGGTTGCATTTTTAGGGTGGGAAAAGATAACCAGCTATTTAGTTCATAATATAAATTAAGAAAATCAATCAATCAGCATGTGCCTCCATTAATGGGCCATATTTATTTAGGATTAATTAGGGTGGTGTTTCCAATTATCCATCACTTTGAACAAGTTGAAATGCATGTTTCCTACCTGCTGCCAGGGAACAGTTACCATGTGCCAGCTGAGCTGGAGTGATTTGCTGCAAGTGCATTCCTATGCCTGGGGCAAATGCAAAATTACACACATCACTTTGCCCTCTTTCATGGCAGGCTGAGCCTTACCCTGTGAATTGGCCTTTCCTTTGAGATAAAAGCATGCCCAGGAATGGTTGCTGCAGCTTAGCTGACTCATGCTGACTTGTTGAACTGTTGTGATTTGATCATCTCTTCCATTTTTTTTTTAATGAAAGCAGAATTTTTTTCAAGCTTCTTTTTTTTCAAGCTCCTCATTCTCTGAAGCTGTTCCTTAGGATAAAAAAACCATCCATCATCAAACTAGTGACACAAGTACAAGAGTGGGCAAAACTGCTCTTCTGCATATTCTTGTAGCTTATGGAAGGCATTTAATAAATTCCTTGATATCAGACAGTTTTAATCTACAGGGCTGGTAATTGAGATCGCTACTTGGCATACATTCATCCTGCATCTCATCTCTCCCTCCTATGTATATCACATCATATCTTAATTAGAAAAGTGAGTAGGTCTGCCTTGGAATACACTAGGAACATGTCTCTTGAGGAAAAAAAAAAAAGCCAAGTCTTGTTTCATATTCCATTTCTTTTGACTACAGAAGGATTAGAAGTTATAGCATGTACCACATAGCCATGAATTTTTCTACCTGATGACAGTGAATGTCCTTTCAGGAAAGAATGATCAGCATTTTAGTACCTAACTGGCAACTTGTTGAAAAGACTGAGGAGCTGAGGTTTTGCTGTACACCAGCAAGTCTGGAGCTGCATTTGGAGGATGAGTCAGTCAAGCTGTCCAACATGGGGAATCAGATGAAACCAGGCGTGGGTTCACAGCCTGAGTCCTAAACCCTGGGAAATTACAGGCCCAGAAGGGGATCTCAGCATAGCAACATGGCAGAGATAACATATTCCACAACAAAAATAAAAAATTCTCCCAGCTAACAGGTCTCCTCAAGACAAATCTCAACTCTTCTGACCACGGCCCTAGAGAAGAAGACTTGATTAAAAAACGTGTTACACATCCACAGATTTAGAAACCGCTTTTCAGAAACCATATTAAGCATTTTATTTGATAGTCCTAACAACTGATCAGACTCTGTGTACCCAAATATAGGGACAGTCTGGGACATTGGCAGCCAAAATTTCAAGCGGAACAAAACTGAAGGAAAGCATTGGTCAGACGGAGGAAGGACTGGCAGACCTTGTCCTCAAAGGCAGCTGTGGCCTTGAGCAGCCATCCTCAAGGAGGGCAATCTGGGAGGAGATCCCTGTCTAGCCCTGGCATCTGGGGGTGCCCTCCCCTCTCCTGGCTCCTGGTGGCAGAAGCTGGATGCTCTCAGCACAGCCAAGGGATTCCCAGGCATTGCCTGGTTGTCTCTGCAGAGGGCAAACATGAGGATTTCTGCAGCTCCTCAGGTCTATTTGGATGTCTCACAATACTGGAAATAGCCTGGTGCTGGCATTGCCCACAGCAGTGGATTTGACCTAATGAAGTCAAAAACCAGTTCCTTAAATTGCATAGCTCTGGTAGAGCAGCATAATCTCAGTCAGAGAATTCCTCCTCTGGTCTCCCTCTCACCACTCCTGCCTTTCCATAGGCACGCAGGAAAGCCTGTGATTTTTTTTTTTTTATTTTTATTTTTAATTTTTTTTTAATGCCCTGTTTTCAGTAGGGCACCTTAAAGGTCAAGTAAGACATTTGATATATTTTAACACAGGCAGCTTTGGAGATGAACAGATTTGACATATTTAAATAAAACATCCTAATAGTATGTTCTGGCCTTGAAGGCCTCAGGCAGCATACATTGTATTTGTTAGACACTATGGCTTAATTACTCTCATAAATGAATTATACCCATTTCAATTTAAAACCATAAGTGTTGCATTTGAACTAGGGTCAAATTAAACTTTCTGTCAATTATGCAGATTACTTAAGCAATTATGTAAATTGTTAATAAATTCTTAAATGGAGGGAAATTTTTTTTTGCTGCAAAAATATATATTTTATGCATTACCAAGCTTAAATATTTTCAGTGGACGAAAGTATGGGAGAAAAAAAAAAAAAAAAGGACTGTGGCTGTAAATAGCTCTCTTGGGATTTGCTGCACTATCTCCATCTCAGACACTGCTGCTTTGGGGTCACCTGCTCTCCAGCTGGATCAGAAAGGGGCCACTGAGTTAATGCCAGGTGATGGTTTTCCTTCTTTCATGGCATGAAAAGTGCCACTAGGCTTAAGGCAGGATGCTGTGGTGGTGACAGCCAGCACTGTCACAAGATGTTACACCTTCTCAGAGGTCAGCGTAAGCTCCCCCTCCATCCCAGGCTTTGTAAGGCGTTTCCATAGATGAAAACCTTTTGGAAGCAGAGATTGTGTTTTGCTTCCATTTCCTTTATTGTTTAGGGTCTGTCCCCTTCAGTGAGGAAGAAGCAAGAGCTCTGCTATTGATTTCAGTATATACTGGTTAGAGTCAAGAACAATGAAAATATAATCAAAGCTTTTCTTTCTCTGGATTTGTATTTCCTTCTGCTCTCTAACCCCTGAAAGCAAAATCCTAATCTTGCTTCCATGAGGAAGAGAGTGGAATTACACAGTGACGAGTTTGGAACATTCCCTCAGAATTCAGGCCACTGCTTGCTGGATGTGTTTTGATGTAATTACGCTGAATTTATTTCAGCGCAAGTGTGTTTGGAATTTCCAGGGTTCCATTTCAGTCCTGTCATTAGGAGGCTCAACTCTCCCAAGACCTGCTAGTCCCCTCACATCCACCACTTTAATGCTAGTGTAACTCGATTGACTTAATTAAAATTACGCCCTGCAATGAGAAGAGAATCAGGTCCATTAACTTTGGTGGGAACTTTCATTAGGACTCAGTTCAGTCTCCAGGGGCTTCTAAATGAATTAAAGCTACATCCATTTTGTGCCCCCACAGAATCTCAGAAAGGTGCAAGTTCCATTTCTGTGTCACCTCCGCCCATTTGCACTGACTTGCATGTTGCTGTTATTGAATCCTGCTGATTTGTGTTCCTCCCAGGCCAATTTTTGCTTGTCAAAAAACCACAGAGGTTTCCAAGTCTCTACAAAGACATGTCCGTGATTTATCTCAGCCTGGCACTCGGCTCACAGCTTAGCTCTGTTTCTGCTGTGATGCAAGTTGTTCCAGTGGCGGGCGGGGTGAGAACTGGAAATCCCACCAGGAAAAACAGGAAAGCAGACTAGTGGTTGGGTCTAGGAGTTCAGGAGCTTTTGCATCTCGGCTTTGGCAAGGGCGGTGTTCAAACCCAGAACCTGGGCGTTCCCAGCTTGGCCCGTGACTAATTGAAATCCTAATAAAGAAAAGGCCTCTGCCCTCAATCCTCCGGGCCACTTACCTTGTGCAAATTAACATTTTAACATCAGTTATAAAATGTGCTACATCTCTGGGAGGTGGGTGGAGGGGGACATGAGGGAGGGGGAAGCATCTAATGCAATGAAATATGTATATCAAAGCCTAAAAAGAAATAGGGAAATTCAATGAATGCTAAATTATGGATCTACAGAGGGTCATCTGTTAAAATCTACACGGCGGTATCTTTAAACTCCAGAGTATTAACCAAAGGCATGGGGGCAAACATACCTGGCAACCCTTTACTTTTTATTCTTTGTGACAAAGAGAAAATACTTTATAAAATACTAGATGAAAGGGCCCTTTCAAAGCTACTTTGCTTTTATGGTGCCTTTCTCTCGAGCTGTTCTGCATACTTAAAAGTCAGAGGCACCTTGAGTGGATTACATTTTTATTTTTTTAAAGTGCATTATAGCTTTTTCGCAGCAGCCGACGTAACAGCCACCCGACCTGAGTTCCCAATGCCTTGTTGTCATCATGATAAGCATTTACTGTGATAGGAAGGCAAAGAGAATCAACCTTTTTAAACACACACAAAACCCTCGCTGCTTTGTTGAAGCAAGCAGCAGCCCCAGCTCACAGGGATACACAGGGGCTGTAGACAGAAAGCTATTTAGAGCATTGAAAACAGGCTTATTACCCTGCTATTTTTTTGTGCACAGGATTTTTTTTTTACCCTCCCTCTCTCTCTCTCTTTCCCTCTCTCTCCCTTTTTTTTTTTTTTTCCCTGTGACATTAGAGAGTCCGAAGTGACATACATTTTTTATAGCTTCATAAAGTCGTCTCCTGACCGGGTCACCCTTCTCATAACTAGGGAGCAGAACGCTTGAAAAAAGCCATTCATCAACGTGAAAGGAGCCGCTGTCTACTGGCTCCAATATGCACACAGTCTGGCAAGATTCAGCTCAGTGCAAATGCTAAGTTACTCCTTTGCTAATGCCAAATGACCCGCTCACTTCTATTAGCACACAGAAGGGGACAAGAAGGGCATGGCTGCTGTCCGTGTCTGCATAAATGCCTCTCAAGACGCAGACTGGGATCAACACTTCTTGCTAAATGTACTGCACACGTAAAAAAAAAAAATATTAGTTTGGTATTTATACTAATTAAATATTCAATTAAACAAAGATAAAATTATGGGAAGAGAATTTGTTCTTGCCTAATGGGCTATGTCCCATTTATTACTTTTCCACACATATACCATTAAAATCTCTGCAAAGGGATGCAGGGTTGTTACTCCTGGTTTATGTCTTCCCCTTGCTCCCCCACAGCTCTTTGTTCTGATCTGAGCCTGGAGGACTGGGGAGGTAAAACCAGCCAGAGGGACAAGCAGACTTCCCTTTTTTCCTGCAGGAAAGCTCTCCAGTGAAAGGGGTGTTCTGCGAGGCACAGACATTTGCAGAGGGTTTGCATACGGGAATACACCAACACATGGGAAAATGGGAATGATTATCCGGGATAAGGCCTCTCTTTGCTATTAATGACGACCAAGACCAGATGCCTTCAAGGAACACCCTCGAGACCCTCTAGTGGGCAACTCTGGGATGACCTGCCAGGAGAAGAAGTTTCTTCCTGACCCTCAATAATTAGGGTTTAGATTTCTGCCAGGGAGCCCGAGGGTTTATCCCAACCCCTTGGAAAAAGTGTGCTGAAGATGTTCAAAATGAACAGTAGTTTTTGTCATTATCAAAATAAATGTCAAATGGCTTTTTCAATCTTGCTTTGGACTCCAGAGAGGCTTTGTGGTAATGAATCTCTTAGGTTAATAAGTCACTGGGTAAAAAAGCAACACCAAGGAAACTGTTTACTTTCTCAAATTTAAATGCGCTCCATTGTTCTTGGATTATAGGAAGGGTGATAAATCATTCCTTGATTTAACTTCTCTAAGCTGTTCATTATTTTGCCAAACTCTTTAACTCGTCTTCTCTCTGACTCACCATTCCCCAGTGCTAAATGGTCCTCCTAGTTTTCATGTATGATTTTAAGAAAGAATTTCACTACTGCCTTTTATTTTTCTGGCATTTCTGGGAATTTCTGTTTTGTGTAATTTTGCAGACAAAGTGATGATAAACTGCTTATTAATACAGTATATTGGTACCACTACCTTACAGGTTTATTCCAAATGTTGTTTTATTATTTTCACAGCAGCTATACATTTAACCATGGCTTTATTCACCTTTTCCTAATACCCAAAACTTCTGCATCTTTTCCTTTTTTTCTTCCTTGAAAAATTATAAATACAAGGCAACTCTAGAAATTACAGGTCAATGTAATCAGAGCTATGTGCTTATCTGGGATTTTCTTTATTACCAAACATGAAGGTTTACAACAGCTGCAGGTTTGGGGTTTATTTTGGGTTTGGTTTTTTTTTTTTTGCTTTTGAAAGCAGAATTCTTTTACAGGATGAATGTAATAAGGCCCTTTACCTACAGAAACCTGAGTTTGCCATAACTTGTGATTTGTAAAATAATATGCTGAGTATTTTTCTCATTGTTAGACAGAACTAACTTTCTTCATTTTTCTCCCGGACAAAGCACTAACTTTTAAAATAATATTAATCAGAAAGTAGTTTTCTCAGAAGCAAACTGGGAGTGTTTCGGCAGCAAGTAGGTCCAGAGGAAAATTAAAGTGCATTGTTAGCGCTTCCTGAATAATTTTCTTTCCAGAACCCACCTCAGCAGATCTCAGATATTAAGTGGAGGAGGCAGGCTCATCAGAGGAGACTCTAAAGCTTTTGTTTTGAGGCAATCAACATGGTGTTTCTTATGGGCCTTTCAGGAGCTGTCAGTCAGAAGCAGCTTCCCAAACTGCATGGAGGCACATAACGCTGCAGTAAGACTCTGCTATGAAATTCAGAGATCCAGCCAGAGGAGGGGAGGGGGGAAATCAAGCTTTCACGATTCCAAGCTTTAGGTCAAAACTCCCAATGGAAAATTTGGAAGGCCCTTTTAACCCTTCTTGTTTTGTTGTTGCTGTTCAGGCATCTTCTCCAATGAATAGCACTTCTTTCTTCAAAAAGTCATTTTCCAGTTAGATACATGAAGGTCAAAGAAAGGCAAAAAATGTGGGGGAAGTTCATGCGTGGAGTCAGTGGCTTAACCACAAACTGCTGACCCTGTTCCTTGATGCAGACATGCTGCTGCCCTGCCTGGAGCTGCCTGTGCAGGAAATAGAGTAACACACATGAAGATATTTGGGTGTCAAGGCAGCCAGGCTGTAATTGCTAATTGCAGAATAAGATGGTGAGGCTGCACTGCTGATTGAGTTTTTGGAAGAGAAAATTAAATAAACACAGTGCATTCTGTAAGCATCATACATTCATTATGCCAAGTTAGATAAAAAAGGGACAGAGGATTTTCTGCTATAGGAGTTTGCCAAATGCTCCGCTTGACAACTGAGTGTCTTTCCCCCAAAATGGTGTCTCTAGAAGGGTTTGCTTCTTTTCTGTGCCATTTGCCATGAAGAAAGAACCTCCCAAATAGAAAACAGCAACAACAAAGTTTTGATTGCTTTCGAAACACAGATTCTCTTTAAACTCCCAAATGGTTTCCAACTGTTTCAGATTCAAAGCAATTCCAAGTGTATGTGGAATTTAAAGCACAGAACTGGGCCACAGGAATGGATGGAGTTTGAGCACCCCTCATGGCTCTTCTGCCATCATCCCAGTGAATGTGGTGTGACACTGAAACTCTGAAGATGGGAACTACCAGGCTTTAGCAAAGGTCAAATGTCTGCTTGGATCAGCTAGGTTAAAATTCACCTGCAGGCTTCCTGTCCTGTTCCGAGGCTTCTTCATCCTATCGTGCTTCCAGATCTCTCCCTGTTGTTTTCTGGGCATATTAAAAATCACACCAGAAATCAGCAGAGAGCAGAGGCTCTCAGTCCTTCAATCTAATCTTAAAATACAAACCATAAAGAAGAGTTATCTGTGAAGCAGAAGGGAATTTGGGGTTTCTTGTTCACTGACAATGAACTCTTCGGAAGTTTCAGAAATTGTCTTCAAAAGCAATGAAAATGTAACTTCTTTTGCTAGTTTTCATGTTTTCTTTGCTAGATTATTTTTTGAGTACATGTTTTCTCGTAAGATTTGCTAAACAGTCTAGTTACAGTCAGATTCATATTCACAATTTCCTTTGGTTTCACTGTGACTTACATATGAATTTGTGGGCAGAACTGGATGGCTGAGTAATTTATAGAGAAGGTCAATACTAGATTTGTGTGAATAATTGATTTTTCAGCTTGTTTGTGATTTTTTTCTTTTTGTAAATAGACTGTTTAAAGTCCAGCTGAAAAAGAGCCTTTGTTAATGTCCTGAATGCCTCAGTGAGTTGAAGAAAAAAACAATCCACAGTGAAATATTTTATTCTTGGGAAGTCTTAATTTTAATTAACTTAAAGTGTACTTAGAACAGAGCGATTCAAGTTGAAAAAGAAAATTAACAAAACGTTGCAGTTTTTCTTAGACTTCTTCAAAAGAAACAATTTGGTCAGTTTGACTTTTTCTTTTCTTTGCTCTTAAACCAAAAAGACATTTTGAAAGAAGCTTTTACAACCAAAATATTTGTCTAGCTGTAACTATTGCTGAAAATGACTGCCAAGTGTGAAGAAATTGAGTATTATCATTTCTGTAATTTCTGTTGTTCTTCCAGTCTTTGGTTTTGCATATCAGATCTTGAGCTCTCAATTTAAATGTCAAAATACATTGAAATTAAGAGTGACCTGAGAGAAAATATATATTGGGTTCTGCGCAACCTTGGGTGCCCCAAGGGGGGCTATATTTGTTTTAATGCAATTCTAGTTGTTGAAGTTTAGTTGAAACTCTGAAAACAAGCAAACAAAACCCCTTGCAAGTAGAAAAAGTAGCATTATTTGGAAATAACCCTTTTTCTCCCAGTGTGAGGTATATTCTCTTTTCAGAAAAATATTCCCATTAACTTCATGTTTCTGTCCCTGAGGTCCCACCTCAGATGTGATGTTGTCCCCTCCATTCTCTGTATAATTTTCTAGCTATGCTCTCCCAGCAACTCTCCCAATCACAAGCACTGCAACCTTCAATTCCTTGTAACAGCTTTGCCCCAATCTCTCATTTCCATTTTTCTGCATCGTGCAGTGCTCCTCTCCCTTTCCCCAACATGCTGTCCTATCTTTTGCCTCCCAATCACATCTTGCTGTTGGATCACTTCATGCTGCATCCCATTTGCATACTGAATACCAGCAGAGACAAGGTACCAATGTCGTGGGACGTGACCCGCAACATTTAGATTGAGACGCGCATTTTTGGATCACTCACCCTAATCCCAATTGAGATGAAACACATCTGAGCCACAACTTTGGCAGATGGCTCACAAATCAGGTGTTTTCAAAATCCCCCCCAAAAGTGGGAAGTATTTGTGTACGCTTTGTAAATTCCAAAACTCCCCTGGTGACAGAGCCTGATTCTCTCCTTGGGCATTCAGGCTGGGCTTAGTTTTCAAGGGATTTCCCAAAAAACATGCCCTCTGTTTTCTGCCATGAAATTTTTTTGAAAGGATTTTACAGGGCCTTTTGGGGGAATGCTTTTTGTGTTTTTCTAGTTTCTTTTCTTTTTCCTATTTAATTTTTGGAGCTCACCTCAACCTCTTGCTCAGTCTCCTGTAGATAATTAGCTTGAATGCCATTTCCATCCGTTGTGCTAATGTGAAATCAGACAATGTCAGGAACTGGTAGAATGGGTTTTGAAATGAGATTGCTTACTTTGTGGGTGTGCAGAGAGGATTTTTTTTTTCCCCTGGACTTGGGGAGCCACTGGGGAGATTGCTTCAGATATCTTTTCACTTACTTTTATTAACTACATTGTACAGAGTTTACATCAAGTCAAGAGCAATACACAAATGGCTGAGAAAAGGGAAAAACAACCCCACTCGCTCCCTTCACTTGAAAAAAAAAAACATCCCTGAGAAGGTTACAAAGGGTAGTTACGAATCATTTGGAAACTCTTGTTTTTCAGCTATCTTTTAATAGTTGCTTGTCCCCCTGACAGTTGCTGCCTGCCCTCTTCCCAGTGGTGTCTGTATCAGGCAGAGATGTGTTAATCAGCTTTATGAAGTTTGACCGTAGCAAGCCTCCTGCCTATACCCGGTCAATCAGTGGTTGGCCTGATGGTGCACTTCTCCTCTTCCCTGTTCCACTGGTTGAGTTCATTGTTCCAACATCCTTGGTGGAGCCAGCCAGGAAGGGATTCTGCATGAGGTCAGAGTGCCTCTGTTTCATCCTTCTTGTAAACTCTGAATGAAGCTCAGCAGAATGACGCTTCTTTAAATAGTGTCTTGTTATTTCTCTTTTCTGATTTGCCTCCAGATTGCTGGGAACAAGGGGCTTAAGTCATGCCCAGTGTTTTAAGTCTGGAGGAACGGCCAGAGAGCTGCAGATTTACACAGGCATAAAACAAGTGGAAGTGAAACCGGAGTCTCCAGTTCTTTTATCCTGAGCACAATGCCCTTTTGCCTTTGCTCTGTCTTCCACTGAAAGGAAAGATCCCTACACCCACCAACACATTGCTTTCCTACCACCTCATTACTCCTCTCTGAATGCTTCTTGCTTTACCCTTTCAATGGGGAACGGGTCTGAAAAATTTACAACCTCCATCTTGTCTCCAGGGGAAGAGAGGAACCCTGGAAGGTGCTGGGTGAGCTCACCAGCTTCCCAGTCCCTCCTGTTTCCTGGGGAATGTGCTTCATATCTCCTAGGCTGAACCCCGTGCTTGAGCTGTGATCCTGTGTGGGTCTCTGCCCCTGTGCTTGTTTGAAGTCCTGTACCAGAGCGTGTCAGTGCCCGTCCCCTGCCCGTATCGAGGCTCCAGACATCCAGGCAGTGTAAACCAATCTTCCCAGCGCGTGATGCGTGCACAGCAATTTGTTAAATTTCCACATATGACACCTCCTTCCCCCGGCAGCCCTCCCCATGTTTCCTCTCAGCGTAGTTGAACTTTAAAAGGCCCAGGAGAAAAAAGAAATAAGACTTTAAATAATTTATTTTGGAGAAACAGTCAGTGAAGAGGAACAAATAATGTTTCACTAAAAGAAGCGGGACCTTTGACACTCCCCTTTTCGCTCGGGTACCTGAAGGCCTAGCCGGATTGCATTAGTGAAATTTTCATTTGATGGCATTTTAATATTCTGCCTTGATGACTTTTTAGCAACATTTACTTTCAGAGGTCTTGAGTGCTCCCTCGGAGGAAATGAAACATGTCAAAGCCCATTACAAAAATCAAAATTTAAATACCTCGGCCACGTTGGGGCTCACACACAATCCCATCAGCGCTTAAACTGCGGCTCACAACTACTCATTCACTTGCTCAGTTGGTAATGAGTACATTTGATGAAGCATTCTGGGGTCATGGAACATACGCTAGTGATCTAAACTTAACCCATTGATTGCTTATGCACACAGGGACCAGGGGAGGGGGGATTTTATTGAAATGTAATGTTAGAATAATTTCCGTCGGTGCTGAAATAACTTTTTTCTTTTCCTTTTTTTTTTCCTGATTTTTTTTATTTAACAATTGCTTTGATGAACTGGAATGTTAAGAAGCATGATGGGAGGGCTTTTTATTTAAGGTGGGGCGAAAGGAGCCAGGCTGGGAATACAGAGCAGTTAGTTCAGTTCTTCAGCCACTCAAAGGCAAGTACAGTGCTGGAGCTTTCTTCTTATGAAACCTGCATTTGAACTTCACTGGAAATCTTCCTTGGTTTATCATCTACCTTCTTTTCTTACTGAAATATTGATTGGCATGGTAGAGGGAAATGGAGATGTTCAGCATGATATAGTAGAGTGGTAGCAAGAAAACGCTGTATTCTAAATATCATAGCTAGAATTCAGCTTTAAAATTTTCCATAAATTATCTGCACTATATAAATCAGTCTGTAGATATACTGCATTTGGTGCAATGAATTTTGCATTTTCTCTCAACCCCTTTTCTCCTTGTTTTTCAAGATGTCTAGAACAAATGGCTGAGAATGTACATCTTTCTATTCTTTCTCCTCTCCTTCCTCTTAAAAATGGGAAACCTTCTTCTGCTGTATGCTAATCTGGTCCATGAGATAACTGTGATTTCAGTACCCCAGTGTTTTGTTGTTATCATCTTTAGGAATGATAGTAAAGTTCATTAGTATCCATAATAACCTTTAATGTAGGAAAGTCTACACATCATAAAATCATTACAGACAACTTTGCATCCATGAAAACCACTTTCTTCCTGCCAAACGCTTGTGTTCCATAGTGGAAGCTCAGATTTCAGCACTAAATTGGCTCCTGTACTCAGATTTGCATCTTGGGAAAGTCCTAATAAGATGCTCTACTGATAATTTTGAGGTGTTCAGTCTTTGGCACTGAGGTTACAGGAGCAATAAAAAATGTCTTAACTGAATAAGTTGTTGAAACAAGTCGCAAATTCATCCATGTTAAGGACAGCTAAAAATCTGAAATCTGGAGAATTTTCCAAATATGCTGAGCAAAATTCAGGACCCACACTGAAGTTCACAAAGCACAATCACCTTTAGACCTGACTTGACATATGAGTGATAAGATGCCAAACAGCCCTTGAAGATGAAGGAATGATCAAACTTTGGAAAACATCTTGGATCTCACCTGAATATCAATGACTCTTTGAGCTGATGGGACCCTTTCTCCCTCACACACCATTAGATAGAGATTAGACTGGGCTGGCAATTCCCAAAGGCAAAATACAATAAAAACATTGTACATGGGGAAGGTTGTAACCCTTCCTTTTGTTGATGAAAGAGTAGCATAACTCTAAGGATTCATAACATTAAACAGTTGTAGGTATTGTGAGGAGACCACTATTAAATTGAATCAGGCCCTACCACTGTTTTGTTGTGGGCTTTTATTGCTAGGAGGAACATAGAATGCAGGAAACATCTTGAGTGTAAAAGCTCTTTCTGGGATTATGAAGGACAAGTGGTTCAGTGCAATTTATACAAGCTATAAATGTTGTCAAAAGTCCAGTTGTGGCCTCTTCCCAATTACTCTGCTTTGCACTAACCAGAGAGGAGGAGGAAAAATGCTGATTGTTATAAACAAATTTTAGGAGTTCTCACTATTCCATTTTGCAGTCTCTTCAGATATGACACGAATCATTTTGGCCAATTTAGCTCTAAATTATTTTGAAAATTTTTTTTTAGTCATCTTCAAGAAATGTGCCTGTAATCAATTTTTTTCAAGAAAGAATAGTTAGCAGGAGCCAGTTTTAACCACATATATTTAGATAATGTCAAATAGCAGCGCAGGCAGTTAGCAAACGGGGAATTCTTCAGTGGATTTGTGTAATGAACATTTTTAACATTCTATGAAGAAAAAAAGGAGGCAAATTCTCAGAACTTGTTACAGATTCCTCACTCGTCTCTATTGGTAACTGGGTAAAATCAATACAGTATGAATGAGGGATCCTGAAATCAGGTAAATGGGACAAATATAAGGAGGCTCCTGAAATTCTTATTCTTGGTGAGCAGCATCACACTTTTCGCTTTTGCAGAATTTGTCAGTATATCCATTACAGAACCAGGGAGCAGAAATTGATCTGTGAGAGCTGTCCTCATCACACAGTAAGAATGCAAAGCAGAGGACCTCATGTGCACTCCAGGCTTTGACGTCTTCATGTTCAAACCCATAGAAAACAGCAACCGAGTGATTTGACTGTTGTGTGATAGATAGTCACTCTGAGACAACACCACCACTGAAAAGCAGCCTGGTTGCATTTGCCCTGGTTCTGCCAATCTGACTCAAGACCTGCCTATGAATTTGTTGACCCATTTCTCCCTCGTTCTGGTGCCCGCCTCACGCACCGCGCGCGCAATAAATCCATCGCGCACGATGCTGCACTGCTCTTCTGTAACATGAATTTATGCTAATGGCTGTCTGCATATGCTTATATCACATATCTATATTAAACTTAATAGTCTGTTACATTGCTTCTTAACCCTGTGTCCACACATGATTAACTTTTCTGATTTCTTTCAAAACCGTTATTAACACAGTGTAGCATTTCACTCAACATGTCACCAACTTTCCCTGCCTGATGCAGGAGTTGGGGTAATTATGCAGCCCTATAGCTCTGCCAAATAACACTGTACACAGAGAGTTAGGAGTTTATTCAGAGATTTGGGGAGCTGCATCGATGCGTGCTTGTGTACACTTATTTTTCTTTAAGGATAAGTGGTGGTAAAGGATGATCCTTCAAAAGCCGCTTTTCAGCAAAGTGATTTTTCATTTCATTCAGTTAAATGAGTCCTTTTGGGTCCAGATGTCAAGTTTAGACAAAAGAGCGTCATCATCCCTACACTTGTAGTGATATTCATGAAAGTCACTTGAAAGCTGGAGTTTAGAGAATGATTCAGATGCCATGGAACTAATTTGGAGCTAATTTGAAAATCTTCTTGGAGACCTATAAGGAGACAGGGTTGAAGCACTTTGACGATCACAATCATAAATATTCTTTTTATGAGAATATCACATTAATAAAAATTAATTTATGTGTAGCATAAAATATTGTATTTGCTTTTGGACATATATTTTCATTAGGAACTCCAATGAAGCTCCTCAACTTTCTGCTCAAGAGTGCACTGATACATTTTCTTCCCTCAGTCATAGCTCTGATTGCGGCTGTTGAAAGCAAAGAAGTTAGAGCTGGAAGGTTATTCCATATAGCATATGTTCTGAAGTCAGAATTGCAGAGAAAACTCTGCAGTTTCATTTTCATGACACATTTTAAGGTTAAAATGCTACTGTCATTTATAAGCCTCTGAAATCATGAAGTTGTGCTGGAATCCAAAGGCCTTTGGAAAACTCTGCCTGCTGCAATTCACACTGAAAAGATGAATTTGTTATTTCCATCGTATTTTATTTGTGGCCTTTGAATTTTAACTAGTTGGAAGATGGGACAGCAAAGAAAAAAAATCACAACAAATTGTATATCATCTGTACCTTCTTGCAATGTACTTGCTGCATAAAGGAATGGGAGTAAAAGGCACAGCCACTACTTTTGCTGGATGAGGGTGATTATTACTGAGCAAGGTAAAACAGTGGTTTCCAAATCAGCGGCAGGGACAGCAGTCAGGAGTTTCTAGTCACAGACTCCACATCTCCAATGGATTTCACTCTCTCTACATCCGAAATTCCCAGGGAAAGGAGAGTTTTTTTACAGGTTCAAATAACAAAGTGAATGCTTAATCAGTAATTATAATAAGATAATCTGAAGGTCATGCTGATATACAGCTGAATATATGTATGAGCCAGGTAGAAATTAAACACTGGAAAGTCTTTTAGTGTCTCAGCCCAATGATGACATTTTTGTTTTTCTTCATTCTCCATGCCCTCACTGTTTTGAACCTCCTGTGCACTCATCACGATATCTTGCAAGAAAAACAGTTTTAAGACATTTTCCACAAAACATTGCATTAACAGGACCACAAGGTTTTACAGGTTTTCTAATAGCTGCATGCTAATTTTAAAGTGGTTTTCAAATTTGCTATTAATCTTGCTTTAAAGCTTTTTGACAACATGATTGAGGAATGTAGTAGTAATAATAATAATAATAATAATAATAATAATAATAATAATAATAATAATAATAATAGCAATAGTAAAAAACCAAAACCCAGTAATTACAATGGTGATAATTTTGGTGGCCCAAAATTGGACTGAATAAGTCCCTGTGGATGTTTATCCACTGCATCTAAATCCACTCTTTATGAATGTAAATGTTTCTCGTAACTCACATAAGCAAGTGGTTGTTCACTGGGCTAATGGGACAAAGCCATTTCAAATACACTGTAAACTATCACAAAAAGGATCTTTTTCATCAGACACTAAACAATGATGAGCTGTCAATGAGTGTTTCTGCTCCACAGACATTTATGAAATTTTCTGAATATGTTCTTGATCTGTTTTACTTCTCTACAGAGAAGCAGATCCACTTCCAGCTGCAGAGTTGGACCATGATGCTCTCTCCACCACTGCTTCCACTGCTCCAGAGCTCATGTAGAGGTTAGGAGCAGCTCAGGAACATTACCAAGGAAATTCAGTGTCAAAGCAATTTTTTCAAAATTTGAACATGACAAAAAGTAGTATCCGTTGACAGGGTGTCCTTACATGTACCATTACTCTGCAATTTTTTGTTGACAACTGTTATCACTGTCTTGAACCCACAGAGAAAGTTAGTGTGTTTGTGTTGTCTATCAGTCCTGATAGATGTGAAGTAAGGAGAAAGGAAAAATGGAAACTAGTGGAAAAGTAGTGCAAATAAACTGTTGCACCCATGACATTTTTTATTTTCTGATTTAGTTCAGTTCATACAACAGCTTTATGAAGCTCATTAATGACAATGTTATTTATTCAGCCCAATTTTGAAATCAGAAAAATAGCTCTTTTCAGAAGATTAGAGCCCATGAAGAGAAATAGGCTTTTTTTTTCCTGAGTAGAGACTTGGGAGGTAAATTATAAAAGCCCTAGCCTAATACAGTCTGCAGCTTCTGTTCAAATAAACCTTTCCAGTTCCATGGACAGGTAGGAAAGACAGGGGCTCCTGAGGTGCTTTGAAGGAAACAGCACCTGACTTGTAATCCTTGCTGAGTGGACTGGCATTTTTTACACTTACTAAGGGGACAAATACATAATTTACTAGCTTATGTGCAAATGTACTTCTAGCTTCTGCTGGATCAGTTCTGCCTCACAAACTTCTGCTCCAGTACTTGAACTTACTTTATCCTTTAGTCTTTGGCCAATAATTTTTTATTTTTACTGGGTGACAGTTAAAGTGATAAAACTATCTCTCTGGCATTATGTAGGGCTTCACTGGCAGCCACAAAGCTATGAAATCATTGTAGTCATTATGCAAAATCACTGTAAATGTTGTTTTTAACTCTAGTCTACTTTTTAAAAAAAGCTTGCCAAGCGTATTGGAGATAACCTAGATTGAATTGCTCAGATGATAGGTCCTGGCTATCCCAAAGGTTGGGATGTATCTGATCCAGAGCAGTATCATGTTTAAATGCAAAACAAGTGGCAGCCAAGCCTCTATGAGCTCTCAAAAATATTGAGCTTTCTCTGGTGTAATACATGCAGCCATTATGAAACAGACTTGGCACTAAGGGGGCAAAAGCAGAGTGAAATACCAGAGTGCTCTTGGGATTGATTGTACACAGAAGTGAACAAGGGAAAAGGAAAGGACTTTTGTTAGTGGAAAAAAAAAGGCTTGGCAACTCGGGGATGTGTTGTAACAAGAACTTGAATAAAATAAATAGGGAGCATTTTCAGGCTGTGGGGGCTGAATGAACACAATCAATCTTCCCTGGGCTGGAACTGCATCAGTCTCACCCACAGCTCCCTCTACTGAATTAAAATCCCATGGTAACTTTAGTTACACAGTGACGCTCTGGCGTGGGACATTCACTGAGGACTCCATCATGTGTATAATCTCATATGGGATTTCTGAGTGGAAGGTTCTGGGGATGTGCAGCCTCCCACTGGCACAAACCCCACAGACCAAGGGCTGGCTTGATGTGGGCATGTTCAAGAAATCCAGCAGCCTCTCTGTTCAGACTGGATCTACATCCAGGTCTTGGCATGAGAATTAGTCATCAAACTAATACTGTGCCATGACTTTCCATGTCTCCTGCTGACCTGCCTTACTCTACCTACCACTTCTTTATCAGTCCTTTACGTTCTCCTTGCTTTTAGATTCACATTTAAATTGTCCAGGATCCCTTTCCTACTTTAAAGGAACCATGAAGGAAACTTGGTTTTAGTGCCCCTAATCCTGTATTCGCTTGTGTTGTTACTTCACAATTATTTGAAGAGTCTTGAATTTGGGCTGGGGGAAATGCTTTTCTCCAAATTTCAGACCTCAGTATGTAACTTCTGAGCAGAGAAGCTGCAGTCAGGACTTCCAGGTTCATCCAAATGGTAGAGTTTTGATATTGTGGTTTAGGGAGTTATTGTGCCCTACTTTGTGCATTTGACAAGCGTCATGCGGCTCTTTGGGTTTTTAATTATTATTATTGTGGAAACACCTAATATGAGCCAAGTTCGTGTAGACTCTTGAATAAAAGATTTCATTAAAAACCTTTGTGTGGCTATTTATTATGCTGTTGATCCCTGGAAATAGAAGATGTCATGTGCAGGAGTCAGACCTTCAGCTCTGTAGAGTTTCTGCTAATTAAATTGCTAAGTGTGTCTGTTATTAGGAAAACCATGAGAAATGCAGCAAGGGGAGGGAGAGAAGTGCCCATCTTGTCCTTTCTCCGCAGAGCAGCATTCGGAGCTCTCCGACCTCCAGGTCTCACAGAAGCTGGTTTCTATCCCATCTTAGCCAAGGAGAGAAAAAGGTGATGGGCAAAGAGTCAGGGCTGGGGGAAGTGCGTGGCCAGGAGTTCATCTGGAGACTTTCAGGCAAAACTTGCCCTCCTTAGACACACACTTCACCCTCTCCTCCCCCGGCAGCCCCGCGCATCTGACATTTCTGTCAAAAGATACCCTGAGCCGCCCCTCCTCCCTCTCCCTCCTTTCTCATCCCTCTGCCCTTTTTTTATTCCCCTCTTCTTTCCCCTTATATGTGAATAGTGAGAAAATGACTGGAAACAATGTGCCAGTTTGGAGCACTTTACACTGAGGCCCTTTTCTCCTCTCCCCTGACTCGCGAATGACTGAGAGTTGTTTTATTGTACAAAGATTCTCAGAGAAAAGAACTTTTATTTTGCCCAATAACACAAGAATGGGCAACGGGCAAACAGTTAGTGCCTTGTT
This sequence comes from Melospiza melodia melodia, assembly GCF_035770615.1. Taxonomy (NCBI): domain Eukaryota; kingdom Metazoa; phylum Chordata; class Aves; order Passeriformes; family Passerellidae; genus Melospiza; species Melospiza melodia. The sequence continues at coordinate 15,563,927 of NC_086208.1, read as the reverse complement.
CCCAGCTGCCACTCAGACTGCAGCGGGGGAATCGCTAATGGGGTCTCTGTGCTGCCTCTCTGCTCTCCTCCGTCTCTCTCTGTCTAGTTTGGCTCGCGCCTCCCTTGGCTGCCTGTGAGCCAGGCTAAAATGTTCCTGAGATAAGCTGCTCTGATGGGTTTAATAACTCCACCTTTAGTTTCTCAGGGGCAAAAAGATTCTGATGGTGATTTTTTTTTATCATCAAGACTCGGCAGGCAAGCGTACAGCGGGGCAAGGCCCATGGATGGAGTGACACAACTTGTAATTTGTCCCTTTGCACCTTGGAAAAGTGGAACATAAGAGAAGAACATAGCACAGGGTGCCTGTGTTAGAGAGAAAAAAAAAAAAGTTACAAAATCATTTCACTAATACTTCAGCTGTTGATTCATAGTTGATATCTAAATGTCAGCCTTTTACAGCTTAATCATGGCTTTATTAACCCCTCTTTTTCTTAGCTGAAAGGCAGGCTGACTAGGAGGAAAGAATAATAAAGATTGGAGGATGGGGAAGCTGAAATGTGAAGAGTGAATTAGACTTGTTTAGAAAAGAAAAGACTAGACAAGAAAAGACAAGCTGGGAAAGAAGGGTGTGAAAAAAAACCCAGAAAACATCATGCCATTGGCTGTCCAAGTGTTTCATATTCTCGGCAGCAAAGTACGAAGCATAGTTGTTGGAGACATTGAGAATTTGGGAAAAAAAAAAGCCTCTACTTAATTTCATCCATAATTCTCAAAGCTCATCTGTCATTTAAAATCCTTCCAACTTGTTATACATCAAGTCTTTGACTAGGGATAGGATTTTTAGAGTCTGGTGGAGTTAGGTATTTAAACTCAATGTGACATGAATCGTCACATTTCCTTTGAAAATCCCACAGTTCGGGGTCTGTTTTGATTTGTTTGATTTAGCAGGATGTCATTAGATTTGAAATAACAACATCAGGGGCCAGAAATTTTTCACAATGTACTAATGTTTTCCTGAGAATTTCTAGTCATATAGAACAGAAGAAAAAATACCTATACCCAAAGATATAAGGCACCTTTTTATTACAATACTTTACTTTTACTTGCTTATAAGCACTTCCTAAGTGTTTTTGAGTAAACTTCAGGTTTTAATATTAATTTTTATCATTTCTATTTTTCAGCAAGAAAAGTTTTCAGTCATTCTGAGAGATTGAAAGGGTTTATATTGCTTGCCCAAGTTAAACACATGGGAATTGAGAAAGTTTTGTGGACATATCTTCCATTATGAAATTTTATAATTTTCTCAGCTTATTTCTTTGTTGGGAAGAAAATCTTTTTCTCCTGTAGTTCCTATCATGAGCTTCTGCTCCAGATTCTCCTGAGGATCCCTTGGCTTCACTAACAGCCAGGTAGAGAGAGGAGGGTAATACCATGGAAATTGTGCCAAGAATAATAAATTACTGATAATGATTATATCTAATCTATAACTAATAAATAATTATATTATCCTTCATATATTAAGTAAAAAGTAATTGACATGCATTTGCTGAAGAGAATTTAAAAATTAGTGTTAGATCTGTTTGAATCTGTTTTCCAAATCCTGGAAAAGCTGACATATTCTTGCTAAGAAAGTCCAGATGCATTGAAATCAAACTTGCACTAGGCCAGTTGAAACCCTTTCTGTATGGATGCAAGATTGTTTAAATATCTTAATCCATTTTTGAAATACAAAGTAGGTCTTCTCCAGTTTCACTAAAGCCTCGTGTGCTCTGTGCTTCAAAGGTTTATATCCATGAGTGTTTTAGGTGCCAAGCATGAAATGTTGCATTTGTCTTTCATCCTATTTAATCTCTTTCTCCCTCTTACTAGAGATAGGAAACACTTATTTGGGAAATTGCAAAGATACAGGCAGATATCTTCGAGTTCAAATGTATCTTTCATAAGCAAAATGAAGAATTTAGTCAATATCAGCCTGTATCTGGGTGTATTGATTCTCCCCTGTTTTTGTTGGCATTGAAGAGAAGAGAAATGCATTTCATATTATCCATATCAGAATTTCAGTAGTGCAGATCCCTGCTTTCAGTGCTAATGTTCCATAGACTGTATTCAGTGACAATAAACTGTAGAGATTGCAGGAGGGTCTTAGAGAAAGGCTGGAAAAACTTCAGTTTTAACATCTATACCAGTTCCAAAATTTCTAGCTTGGTGAAGCAGAATATAAATACGGTTGTACCTTGCTCACAACACAGTGGTCAATGCCTGACTGAAGGCACAGACAGCTCACACATGGACAATTTGCCTTCTGAACATCACTCATTTCAGGGATGCAGATTTGTGGGACCAAATTAATTTGGTACAGCCCATATGGGAAAATTGAGGGCGGGACAACAACTTTGTTTGTAGAGAGGCTATGAAAATGTCAAATCCCAATTAAATCTTGATGCTTGGCCCATAAATTTCTCCAGGTAAGTGCTGTACATTGGCTTAGTCTCCGTGCCTTTGCTGCTCACATTTGTGACAGTCTCCACAGTGAGTGTGATCTTAGTTAACTGTTGCTCAGGTTGTAACTCAGAGAAGCAATTCAGGCGGCGAGAGCAACATTTCAATTATACGAATAATCAAATTCAAAATGTTATTTGAATAATTCGAGTTCTTAAATTAAGCAAGCACTTTTTTTGCAAGTGGTCTATAAATTACATTTTCCGCTACATTGGCAGTAAACGGGTAATTAATATCTCAACTTTTCCTTCTTAATGTTGATTTAAGAAAAATAAAATAAGCTTAGAACATAAATGAGCTTTGCTTTCACAGCTCAAACATTACTGTCCCTGCTCAGCTGGCTGTGTAGCTCTGCTGGCTTTCTCTTTCCCATAACTGGATTGATAAAAGTCCTTCTGTTTAATGTAAACAGAGGAATTTTAGAACTAAAGAAAGTACAGCTAAATTGTACTACTTTTTTCTGTTTATTTCATAGAAACTATCTCTTCATCTTAAAAATGAAATAATTTAATTTGTTAGTTCATGCCCTGTACCAACTAGGCATTTTGGTTCATTTACCTAACATCAAGTGCATTGAAATTCAACTACTTTCCTGAGAGAAAAAGGTGTACCTAAGTTAAACCATTACAACAATAAAAATTTAAAGTGCCATAAATGGAAAAAATTTTTTAAAAATATGTCATCCAACTTCTCAAAAAGGCCTTATGAAAATGCCCTTAATTTTTATTTTTCTGAAAAAACAAAGAGTCATTCAAATTTATAACATGGGATGAAATGTTAATATTTCTCAACCAGGGAGAAGATAATAAAGGGACCACTGGGTGACATAAAGAAAGGGTCACTGGTGACTACATCCATAGTTTAATCACTTTACCCCTACTATAAATATTATGCTGATAAGTATGTTTATAAGAAATACACTTGCTCAAAGTGTGAAGGTTGGACACGTGCTGTTCCCTTTGGAGGGTTAAATGTACTAAAGTTTCAGATAAGTGACAATAAGATATATAAAAGACAGCAAGGCAGACAAAGGGAAGAAAAAAGGACTATATTTCCAAAGCTGCACCTAGAAATAGTAAAAAAATGCAGGGAAATAAAACAATTTGTTTCAAAAGGATTTATATTTTTCATTTTTATTTAACCAATTACTTTTTTTCTTTTGCGAAATATATATAAAGCACCTATCTTAAATAGCTTTGAAAACAGATGTATTTTCTGTAAACTGTGAGGAGTGCATAGGAGGCTAATGACAATCATTCTTTATTTGATCACTTCCTTTGTTCATCCATCCATTTTTTAGTGGACTGGCTTTGTTTACAAAATGCTAAAAAACAACTCAAAATTGACTGAATTCAGATATTTTTTTCCCTCTCAGACTCTATTTCCTCAGTCTCTGCCTAGAGTTACAAGCTGAGCCAACAAGGTGGTGTGAAAATAGTGAAGTGTCAGAGAGGAACAGTGAAATTGAGATACTGGATTGTTTTAATATGGCACTTGGGAGATGAAGAAGGGCAGAAAGTGGGAGGGGAGGCTACATAACTGAAAAGGAACTTCAAAACACAGGAAAAGGCCTGAAACATACTCAGCAGCACATAGCCTTTATATCACAGTTGTTTAAAATCTTTCATATAAAAACAGTTTTATATGGTCAGAGCTTATCTAGATGGGTTCAGTTCTCACATTTTCTCCATGAGTGTCAACCCAGGAAAAAACTGTTGGCTTCTTAGAACAGAACCTGAATTCAGAATTTGTTTGCCCCACTACATCTCACAGGGTCCTGGAGGTCAGAACCTGCAGACACCTTGACCACACTGCTGTTTTAAACTCCTGCACAAACCCCTGCAAATCCCACAAGGGAGCCAGTGTCCTTCCAGATGAGATAACATTTCCAATCCCAGGTTTTATGGAATATTCCAGAGTACTTAGGTGATTTTCTATGTGCTTCATCAACCTAAGGAGGTATTAGACAGGAATATTTTTTTGCTGTTTGAGAAGATAAATAGATGACCAGAAATAATTACTCCATCATTTCCTACTGGTCAGAATTAGTAGTTGGTTAATTATTCAACAGTCCCTGGTGTAGCTGCCAAACCCATGCTTTCTTCTCAGAGAGGAGCAGACAAGCTCGTTAGAGCAGCTTTCTTTGGACTGGCACTTTTATGTTGATATGGGGTTTATTGAGATGCCAGCACTTTAATTTTAGTTCATTTCTTTATTCTCTTATTTCTATCATTAAAAATGTACAACTTTCCCTGCATATTTGCCTTGTCAAGCTAAACTATATCAGTATTACCTTTGTTCTAGTGTGCCATTCTTTTGCAGAAATGATATGCAGGGTTTAATGTCTTAGTGGAATTCTAGAATTAATGTGTGCCTCTTTCCTGGTGCCGTATGTTGCTGTTTTCCACTCGTATGGAAATGCAGGTAATCTTATGCCCTCCGTGACATGGGCAAGTGCTTTACAGAAATGCATCTTTGACAGCTATCTTTCACACTTTAACATGACCAAAGAGTGAGGCTCTTAACCAGTAGGCCTTGTACTACTTTGGGATTGGACAAAAGGCAGGAGTCTTGTGATAGTAGTATCCATTTATGAGTTTGTATTATCATTTCATAAGGCAAAACAGAAGGTGATATAAGCCCACTGCCATTCCTTAGTTTTTGACGGAACATATTCATCAAAAAAGCATGCAGTCCCCTGAGCTTGCAGCCATATGCTACAGGAAAATGTCACCAGTTAAAGATGTATTCATTTGCTGTTTTGAAAACTCTGTTTGATATTCATGCATTCCAAGTGTTTTGACCTAGATTTCTGTAGAGGCATTAGATCCAGTACTGAACAGGAAGCTAGACAGCTGTTGCTTGTGTAGTCAAAGGAAGAATTTAAAGTAAGGGGGGGGAAAAAAAAGAATAAAAAAATGAAAACATTTATTAATGCATGCCAACATTTTGCGCAGCCAATATGTTTAATACTAGATTAACTAATATAAGCATATGGAGATGCATTTGTTGCAAAGCTTTAAAGAAAAGAACAAAGAAAAAAGTTGGATGTATCTAAAGTTCAGAGAGAATAGAATTTGCACTTTATCCTATAAATGAAAGCCTGGTGAAATGGCAACATACTTTAATTATAAGCTACTTGCTAATGTCACAACGTTTAAGTTTGGGGGCTATATTGTAGTACAAACCTCTCAGTGAATGCCTTACTTAATCCAGAAACCTACAGGTAATAATAATCCTTCCTGAGTTTAGTTGCAATCTATTTTGCATTGAAGTTATATAAGCAGTTTGTTTGTTGTAATTGTAGGTTCCTTTCCTGTAAATCCAGGTGCAACACAGTTATAATATAAATGTAGACATCTAATAATTAAATGCTGGTATTCATTCTACAGCTATGTCAACGTTTCTGCCTTTTGTAATTACTGTGTTTATACTGATGTAGTTCATCTGATGCCTATAGGACCTTTGGCCATTGGGTAACAACTGTAAATAGCATGGGAAACAAATGTTCTCTTAGCTTGAGAGGACCTGATGGGGGAATTCACATCTAATCCAGCTTTAACCAGCCAAAATTCAGATGTCAAAGCTGCTTGTCCAGGTTGTCTCTTCATAGCTCTTCATAGCACCTACTGCAGATGTCTTTCTTGGGCTGGGCTGGAAAGGAGCCTGTTTCTTTCCTCTGGCTGTCAAGGGGATTTGGCTGATTTGTCCAGATCAGGTGCCAAACCTTAAGACAGCTACAGACAAGACATTCTCCTTTAACAGTAATAAACAACTCCAAGTCTTTTTTAAGTATTAGTGGAAAAACTTTTTAACTATTACATTCAAGCATTTAACTATTACATTCCATGTGTTACCAATTTCAACATTTTCTAGCAATGGATTTTATACCAAGCCAGTTCAAAAATAGAGGAAATAAGTGCAAATATTTCTCCTACCTGAAAACAGTCCTCATTTTCCCAGTGAAAAATACAAAGATGGATTTCCCCCCCATTTCTCTTTTCCAAAGTGTTTATCAAACAGTTTATGCAAACACACTTCAGTGCATGGTTTATTTATAAACAGTTCAATTTCATTTTTCACAAAGGTGTGGAATTGGTTATTTATTTATTTATTTATTTACTCTCTTATTTATGACTGGGTGAATGAAATTTTTTAAATGTGGGAAAAATGAATGAAGAATAGTGAAGAAATAATGCTGCAGTTCAGAATGAATAAATCACCAGGTCTGGATGTCATGAAACTGAATTCTTCAGTATCTTTATGAATAGTCAGGGTACTCCAGGAGGGCTGTTGACAACTAAAAACCTGGATATTTCATGAGGTGGTTGAGCTAGTCACACACAAATAAATGAATGTATTTGGTCTAAAATGATTTGCCATATAAATGTCCAGTCCCTGGGTTTGGATGTGCTGTAGGTGCTGCAGCCTCCCCCATTAGAAATGATGCTCAGGAGGTGGTGACCTTCTTGCACTCTCAGAAGCCAGTTAAGGGAAAAAGACTTCTTGGGATCACCAATCATCAAATATGATCCAACAGGTGTGGCAGAAACATCCTGCTAGAATCCCAGAAAATGGAGTAACACTTAATGAAGATAGTTAAGGAAGGCTGTGGGAAGATCATGGCTGTGAGGGGGTGGGTTGAGCAGTGATGAGAAACATAAGCCTTTGGTGGTTGGAATTGCAGGATTTTGCAACCTCAGTAAAAAGAAAAAGAAAAGTCATAAACACTTCCTTTCCTGTTGATTTATGAAAAAGTATCTTCCTGGCTGCTAGAGAAATTTCTCCTGTGAAGTAAGCAATGAAACACTGGACTTTTCTGTCAACTGTATAACATCTGTGTAACATCTCTGTATACAGCCCTTATTTCCACAAAAGTATCTTGAAAATTTGTTCCACATAATCCTTCAGTGGTGATTACTGCTGACAGTGGAGTTTGAAATGTTTGGTCCTTCCCTTTCCCAAATCAATCAACAAAATTAGAGGTTTTTCTAAGCCTAGCTGACCTACTGGACTAGGTTGGGTGCACAAAAGAAATGTTTGGTTAGTCTGACATATGGGCAGCTTTGACACCCACCCAACTGTCCGTGAATTCAGTTCTGTCTGGATCATCTAGGCACAGGACCAGGATAAAGCTTAAGCACATTTGTCTGGTAATAAGATGTTTCAATCCTTCCACCCTTGCTTTCCCAGTCAGAAGACACTTTGCATCTTAAAATGACATATTTTCAAATTTTATAGTCTACTTTTGCAAGATCCTTCCATATGGTTAAAGTTAAAATTTACAGAGGCTATAGATAGCTGGGCCAGTCTTTGTATTTATCCAAAAATGTGCCTGGTTAGGGAACACTACCTCTGAACAACAAAACAGGAACGAGTAATGGGTTAGTTCTTTGCTAATAGCATACCTGACACAAAATATCTTGTTATCCAGCCTGAACCACTTAGGAATTAGCAGCTGCATACTGTGCTATAGGCAGTTTGAACAGATGGATTTAGAACTGGAGACTCAAATATATCCCTTTTTGGAATTTGTCTGCCTAATTTACTCATGTTACTGTTACAGAGATACCAAGATAGCTGCTGCTACTGCTCTGCACTGTATTTACTCGGCTGCATTGCCACACAGAAATGTGATTCATAGACTCACAGGAATTGCAGATGGAAGAGCCATATTAGATCATTCAACCCATCTCCCTGCTGATGCAGAATTTCTTGCTATGGCTACAGTACATTTTCTAGTGTTTTGTCTGGTCTAGATGTAAAAGTCCCCTGACATGGGACTTCCACTGCTTCCCTTGGGAAACTTCTCCAGAGTTCATCTTTCAAAATTGGCACTGTCAGAGACAGGCTAGAGAACTAGAGGGACCATTGCTCTGTAGTCAGTTGGGAATTCCTCCCTTCCTAACCACTAGATGATCCCGCATGAAGATGCTGCATCACCAAAAATCTCATCGTGCTTGTGGACACGTCACAGATTTACAATAAGGGACGTTTGTCTTCTCATTTGCAAGATGCACTTTGCTCTTCCAAACCTACCAACTTCTGTTCCCTTTTCATCCCAATCCCGCCGGTGCATCTGCCAGGCCCCAACAAGCAATGGCTTGATGCTAAAAATCCATCTGAACAACCTCAGTTCTTGTCTGGATCCCTGCATTTCTCATGTAAAGTTCAAGATTTTAATTCCCACAGATTCCTGGCCATTTTTCAGTGCAGGGCTTTTCCCTCCTCATCCCAATGATATTGTCTTTCTGTTTGATTTTTTACTTCTACAGTAGCCTTTGATATATTCCATAAAACAAAGTAATTTTCAGGTTTCATCTTGTTCAGAAAAAGTCTGACCAAGGAGGTGGGAACTGTTGTCAATCAACACCAGTAAAAAATTAAAATTTCTCAGAATGTCTGAAAAGCAAGAAATTAGTAAGGGGTGGGGGGAAGACTTGTTGATTGAATGAAACATTGCACTTAAAATTGTGAGTACACTGTAAAAATGTAAATAAGCAAAGGAAATATTTATTTAGAAATGGAATTGTGAGCTTCTCTTGACAGAATACTTTATTTATCTGACTTCTTTATGTAAGAAGAAAAATAAAAAAGAAGTACAGGGAGGCATTTCAGTTATCTGTATGTACACTGGCTTTTCATTCAATATTTCTTCCAAAGGAGGTGATATGACCATCTCCCAGCCTTCATGATTATCTGCTTTTATTATGACTTACCAAAACAAGTCAGGCCGATATTCAAAGATTTCACTTAAATCAGTGGGCTCTCTGCTGAAAAAGTTCTGATTTCTCTACAGTTCAGGAACAATTAGGAAATGGAGACTGGAGGATAAAAACTTTAAAAATGAAGAACAATCAAAATTTACACAATATAAAAGATACATATATTTTTTCATCAATTATACTTTTTTCCCATGTTCTAAGCCAGAGCTGGATATACCAAATACCAAGTGAAAGGGGGCAGTTATGTCAGTACTTCTAACCCATCTGGAAGCAATAACTAGAGTCAATCACAGAGTAAATCCTTATCTGATGAGATTTCCAGCCCAATTCTTTTAGACACCAGAGGTTCAGATAGTTCAGATACGGTTTGGCAGCTGAATTGGTATTTGTCCCAAGCAAACCTCCAGAGGTTCACCAGTCACTGGCAATAAATGAAAGTCTCTATCAGGTGATGGCTGTTTTGTGGTCAGCATGAGATAAATTGGTGGTGCCAGCCCAGGTCCTAGGAGACAAATGTCTCTGTCCAAATGCCATCACCAGCCTCCTCAAAATACCAGCAAAGGCACTGGCACCTGGAGGTTTTAACCAGCCCTCCTCCAAATGGGGGTGGCTTTTGCTTTTGCCCTGAGGTAGAGTGGAAACCCAACTGCTTTCAAGGGCAGCAGCTCCAGCATGTTCATTTTCTGGAGCAAAAAGGCTCTTTGAAGGAGACATCAGTGGAGAAAACAAGCTGCTTGGGATGCAACACACGCCGTGAGATCCACATCCATTCCATCTCTTCCCCATTAGCTTGTTTGCCTGCTATGCCAGGTGTTCTCATTAGCCATATGTATAAATATTTGTCTAACTTTTTTTTAATCATTCTGGTACTGTATGTATAGGGAGAAGTGAAGTCAATCTGTTTGTGAAAATCAGTGTTTGAAGATTTCCTCTTGGCTGCTGGTAGCTGGGCCCTCTTTAATAACCCCTGTTGCACTTGGCTGTTATCTCAGAGCCCCTTTTCCAACTACTAGAAACCAAATTAGAAAAAAAAGAAAGGATATGGATGAGATATTGACCTTCCACATGTTGTACATTTTACCAATAAGTATTAATGACAAAGGCACTAAGGAGTGTAATCTCCCATCAATGAATCAATACAAATCCCATTAACACTCGATGAGGGGATAAGATAGACTTCAGAGTTTCACACTTACTCTTTGTATATGACTCCCTCTAAAGGCTCTGGAAGTCCTTTTTGCCTCAGGACCATCAGTATATTGTGAGTTTAGTAAAATGAACAATTTGCAAGAGGACAAGAAACTCAGCTGGACACACTTTACAAATTCCAAGTCTGCTCCATACAAAAATTGATTGCTTATTTGAATGCAAGTCAATTTTTTAAGAATCTGGGAACTAAGAAGCCTATGACATCAGCTGTTCGAGTTGCCAGCAAGATCAAAAAAAAAAAAAAGAAAAAAACAACGAAAAACCTAGAGACAATTGAACAGTTTCAAACTTCTTAGAAATACAAGTTATCAGCTTTTAATCAGCTGTCTCCCAACTTTCTCACTTGTGCTTTAACTTGTCCCTCCAGTTTCACAAGTGATACCAACATTATATATAAAGATCCACCCTTGACCTCTTCCCTTGTAGATCTACAATCATCTGCAATAGTGATTTAACTCACAGTCCCTGCACTGTGCAATATCTGCTTCTGCTAAAGCCAAAAACTGGAGCTAAACTTCATGGGAACTTGCAAGAGACTTGAGTACACAGATTTAGCTCACTGGAGATAGCCAAGGATAAATTAGTTAAAGAAAGCACTGATGTTACTCAGGGTAATTGGTTTGAGTTAACCATTAGACCTACTGGGCAACTCTAAAGTTCTTGAAATGCTTTTGACTCCAACACTGTGGTGGGAATAAGAGAAAAATTGCTTACATATATCTAAATCCTCTGGGCAAAATTTTCATACCAAACAGTCTTAATTTAGGCTGATAAATCAGAGAAAAAAGAAAAATCAGATTCTGAGCTGTATGTTTTGATTTGGAAGGATCTTTTGGTTTTTATTTCCTGAAGTGCTTGGTGGGGAAATGTTCAAAGCCTCTGAGAGTAATTTGTACTGAATATTAATTTGAGGGAGGGGGCTTTGAAAGCTTTTCAAAGCTAAATCAACAGCAAATTTAGGTACCACAGTGTCAGTGAATTGAATAGTTTTCCTTAGTCTTCTACTTCCCTTTCTTCCTCCACTCTCTTGTATTTATGTCTCTCTGAAAATCTGAAAAAAAAACCTGCCTGCAATTCCATTCCTTACTCTCTGTTTTTGCAATTAGATGTGCAGTCTGTGTTACCAGTATCCTGGGAAGACAACCAGGCTGCCTGCCTCCTTCCTGGTTGCTCTGAATTGCTCCAGCCAGCAAAGAAAACATTGTGGGACTTTGTTCAGAACAGTAAGAAACTAAATATTTATCTTCCCTCTTATAATTCATGCAGCATGGGATTAATATGGAAAGTACCAAGATTGAAAGGTCAAGTGAGCTTCCAAACAGTGTTTCACAATGATATATCATTGCACTTTACCATGTCCTGCTTTCTAGAAAATGAAACACCAGTACCAGTGATGCACCTAAAGAAATTATCTGAACCATACCATGGTCCAGTTTTCAGTCATGTATTTGTAAGTTTTATTTAAATTTGCTGTAGGAATCGTTATCTCTGGTGAAAATTTTAAATCTGTGTTGGTACCAAGAGAGTCTACACTTGTGTCATTTTTTGCAGGCACCTGCTGATATTTTAATTATTCAGGGGACTGGCTATGGTGTGGAGATATTATGGTTGTAGGATTTTCTGGTGTTGGAGCAAGTCAGCACAACCTAAATTCCTATCACCCATCTGGAGCAGGCCAAGGAGTAAAATTGTTGAGAATTCCTGGCTTTTTTCTCAGGCATATGGTAGTAAAAACACATTGTCCTTTCTCATGAAAGACTTTTGGGATGGACAGTTTCCCTTCCTCCAAGCTGCTGGAGCAAGAGTTCTCACATTTATACTCAAAGGACCTTCCCTGAAATTTCAATACTTGTGCCATGCCGTTTGCATGCAACTATTAGAGAGACTTCAAGTAAGGCCAGTGCAAACCACCAGCCAGGCTGCACGCCACAAAAAAAAAAAAAAAAAAAAAAAAAAAAGAATTTATCTTTGGCAATTTCAGTTTTCTTTAGGCTTAAGTTGGTTGAATCAGACAATATCACTTCTCACATGTCCTTTAAGTTATTCACTTAACTGTGCTCTTCTCAGGCTGGAAAAGATCCTGTTCACAGCATTGCACCATGGGTCAGAACAGCACTGTAGTTTCTACTCAAAAGATATTTTAAGTTTGGTTTCTTTTTATTTTCTTCTTTTGCTTAAGTTGAATAACCCAGGTTCCTAGTGGAGGTAGTGGGTTCTCCACTTCTTGAAGCCTTCAGATCAGGAGTGGATGCCTTTCTGAAAGATACCATTTAGCCCAAAATGATTTATTAGCCCCACTACAGTGGGAAATGAGTGAAATACTAAGACTGGAATTATAAAGTCACTTAGCATAGGTGACCTGATGACCCTCCCTGGTTTTAAAAATCTAACAGCTTAGCCAAAGATCTCAGAAGTGAATACAGCTTTTTTTATAGGCATGATGTAAACAAGTTTATATGGATGTTTTGTGAACCAGGACTCACTGAGGTTTTGCTAGGTCAGATTTGAAGCACTTTAGAGCATAAGGCCACTTCTTCATGAGTACAGAAGTCATAAAAGAATAATTAAAAAGAATAATAATATCATGGGTGAAAGCTAAATAAAGCAGTGGTTCAAATCCCTCAAATGTCACATTCTTTGGAAGAAGAGAAGTGGAAAATTATAGGTGCATGGCCAGAAAAAAGGGAGGGGACATGAAGCAGAACCATCAGCCATCAAAATCTTCTGGTTTGCAGATAAGAAGGGAATGAAAGACTTCCTGCACACAGGGAGCAGAGGCCCTGGGGGCCAGAGCCAGCTGGGAAATGCCTAACGCTGTTTATAGAAACCCTGGCAAACAAACAGCTCCTGCCTGGCCCAAAAGTCATAAAAAGCAAAGGGACAGTGCCGGTCCCGACCCCTCTGTGCCTGCCTGGCCTGACAGATTTAACAAGTCCAGCAGTCACATCAAAAACACCCTGAGCCTTTAGATGAATGAGCTGTTTGTTTTTCTTCCCGATGGCTTGATAAGAGGTCACAGGATGTGTTCAATTTATTTTCCTTTTTTTCTCTCTCTTTTTTTTTTTTTTAATATATAATGAAACAATAGGTTAAGAGAGAAGCCCCAGCCCAGTCCCAATAGGTCTCTCCGTCCCCCCATGCTGCTCCATTTCCTGCCTTTTTTGAAGCAGACATCCCGCTTTTGTTTTCCTCCGGCCCGGCCAGCGCGTGTCGGCCTGGCGGCCACCAAACAAATGAGTTTTGGCCAGTGTCACCTCCTCGCCCCCGCCTGCCCGCCCGCCGCCGCTCGCTCATGGCCGGCGGCTTCCTGAGGCCCAGCGGGCGCTGCCGACGCTCTGCAGGCCTCGCAGGAAGCCATGGCGCGGCCTTGCAGCCGCCCGGGCGGAAGGGACGGGAAATCCCTGCAGCCGCCCGATTGCAGGCCCGGCCATGCGGCGCACGGCGAGGGAGCCTTCCTGTTGGCCCGGCCGCGCTTCTCCCCCGGCTGCGGCAAGGCCGTGGCACGCCGGCTCCCACACGCACGCCGGGGGAAGTGCTGGGAGCTGGAGATAAGCGCTGCTGCTGCTCCTGCTGCTGCTGCTGCTCCAGCTGCTCCACCGCGGTGAAAGTGGGAAATAAGGCCGTAAGTGGGAAATAAGCCTGGGAGGCTCGCTGTGATCTTCCAGGATCTATCTGTGAAGAGCAAGGAGGAGGGAATGGAGCAAGTTATGGCTCTGAAGTTACAACCAATAGCGCAAAAGAGCAAGTAGAGCTCAGCAGTTAGGGGGAAAGTATGCGCCTGAAGACAATAACCTAAAGCACACGTAACGTTGAGTAGCTCGGTTCTCGTGAGAAGCACGGTCAATAGATAACCATGCTCTCTGACTTGGGAGTGCTTGAAGGCTGTCGGCAGAGAATATTACCTAAGAGTTGGGCGAATCCTGTAGACTATGGGAATTCAAAGGTGTACTGGGACGTTCCTCGTTCATTGGGTGTTATGTACAGTAGATAAGTTCCTGGGTCTTTGGGTAACACTTGCGGCTTGGCCGTAAGTAGGAGCATTTGGGCTATATGGTACCTGAAACAAGAATGTGTCTGGTGGGTGTATTGGCCAAATACCATCCGTTTAGGAGATAATGTTTGGGTTTTTGATGGAAGGGAATGACGTATGATGTGGATTATCCTACATTTCATGGACTGTCTGATGGGGCATACATTTCTTCTTGCTTTCAAAGATACCCTGAAAGCAAGAAGAAATGTGCTTATATCTGTCTATAACTCTCCTACCTAGAAGAGTATGTTCAGAGGAGAACCCCACCAGTCAGAAATCCAGGGAGACCAAAAGAACCTGGAAACAGAGCAAGGACACCATAACCACCACCCCATCCTGCTCTGTGCTCATTCCACTCACAACTGCCCTCAAATCCTGAAGCATGGAAAACATTTCCAGGAACAAAGCAGAGCAACCCTCTGAGGAGCTGAGAGCCTCCAGCAGCAGCAGAGTTGAAGAGTAGCAGATGAATTTCCATCAGGATTGTCCCTGCTCCTTAGGACACCCTGTCCTGGAAGGGGACACTGGGTATCTCCAGCCATGGTTTGAGGGAAGGGCAGGACCAAGCAGCTTGCAGGACAGGAGCAAGGGAATGTGCTGGAAACTGCCAGCCTCCCAGTAGAGGTGTGGGTGAAGGAGTCCAAGGTTGGAGTCAGGTGTCGAAGCTTTCACAGCTCTTCCCAAGCTGCCAGCTGGTCTAAAAACTGGGATGTAAATGGGCTGTTTCAGACAGATATGAATTCTGTGGTTTTCAGGGAGTTTGGTCTCTCCCTCTGGGCGATATGACACCAGGCATCCTCGAAGGAAATGTGTCCTTAATCACAATAAACAGGGCTGGAATTCAAAAAGCAACACTGCACTGATTTCTTTTAAAGTTCATACACACCCTATCTGTGCTCAGAAGGAGCTGAACAGAAGTAGAAAAAACAAATTTTCTCTTCTGGCTGGAGCTGCCCAGAAAGAAGGATGATGGCAGGTGTTGGCAGACCCCAGACACAGCATCTCTCCTGTGTGAGGGTTGGGGAGATGGCATCTTCAGGGATGAACTGCTCCTGTCTGGAACTTGTTCCATGTCAGCCCAACTTCTGATTTTGGTCTAAAATTGTAAAATTTAAAAAAAATAAGATCTCTTAAACTGCTCATTAAGGTTTTCACTTTTCTACCTTCCATCTGATGACCTCTTTATAATTCCCAACATTGGAGTGACCTTTTCTTTTGCACAGAGGACACAAAGCTCATCCACCAGGCAGTGCATGAGTTAAAAATATATTCATATAGACAAATTTGAACACTAAAATAAAATTGTCTTCCTGAGGTCATTGTCTCTGTAGACCAAATTGAGGGAGGAAGTGCAGGAATGTGATGCTGATTAAGATACCACATGCTGGGCAGGTATCAGTTTAAACACTTTAGACTGTTACCTGCTCAGCAGGGGAGACCTGAATCCACATTTGATGATTAGACCATATTTATGTCTCAGCTCAGCGAGTTTCTATACATTGGCCTGATGAGCAGAGTGTATAAAACTCACACTGGTGTCTCCATATTCATCAGAGGGGTGAAAAAAATAAAAGTTTCACAGGTATGTAAGATTTCTGAATACGTGGGTGTCCAGGGCCCATTTGCCCCAGACTGTATTATGGGGAAATGAGATTCCACTCAGTCTTCCCCCTTTCATATTTGGGATGAATCATGCAGCAAACTGAGTCATCTCAAATTAATACTCATTCACAGTTGCACAGGCAACAAAACCAATAATGTGTTGCCTGAAGAAGGGAGTTTCTAGCACATGGAAACTCTGCAGATATAGATACATACACAAATATATGCACATCTATCTATAACCTCTACATGCACACCTATATGGGACCTATGTATACATGTTTTGCAACTTTGCATGACAGGCAGTTGCTGTGTTGCTTCCTATGGTATTTGAAGGTCTCCAATTCTGATTAGCATTCTTGATGGGTTCTTTCAGCATGGTTTACTCAGGAAACCAGGCTTATGCAATCACAGTCTGTGTATGTGTGTACGCGTCTGTCACCATTAGACATCAGATAATTTACACAGGAGAGAGGCATTATGAATGTCCCTAGACCAGGAAAAAGCTTCCTGGAGAAATAGCTGCTGTCAGTGTTTTCACCTTAAAGAAACAGAGTGAACCCAGCTACAAGACATGTCTCCACTAAAAATCTTCATTAGGTTGTATTAAATCCTGTACTGGTGGAACTGTTTGCTCCTTATCTAAAGAATTATTATGAATAAGGAGTCACCAAAGAGGCAAAATGCTCCTCATATTTCTTATTAACCTGCTACATTTTTCACTGCAAGAGATACACTTTTAAACATTCTACTTTCCAGTTTACAAAATTCTCCTCTTGGCTATACACAAGTAGGGTTGCAGCTCTGGGCAGAGTTCAGCTTTCAGGATATTGCACTCCCACATGACCCAGACCATCTCACATGACACAAGGACTAATATTTCTATTTGGGAGTTAAAGCTGCCTTCCAAATGCTCATGAGCGATGTGTGAGAGGAGCCTTTAGCCCACATGCTCTGTAAAATACAATTCAGTAAGGTCTGATTAGCACAACTTCTGCTGATGGACCTGAGTGCTCCTTCAGCAACAGCCCATGAAGATTAAGCCCCATAAGGCCCAATTATGAACTTAGGATTTAATATGGTATTTAATATAGGACAATGGTTTAATTTCTTTTCCTGGAGTTTTATGTTTTGGGGATCATTATATATATATATATATATATATATATATATATATACATGGCCTTGGCACTGGGGTTCACACAAAAAGCAAAGAATTGGGCTGTGCTGTTGTTTACACAGAAAATCCAACTCAAACAGCTGTGATTGCACCTGGAGAAGTCCTGGCTCCTGCCAAAATCCATCTCTGACTTGGAGAGTTACTCTAGTACCCCGTTAGGCATTTGTGCCCATGTGCCCACTGCCACAGCTCATTGTTACAGTTGGATCACAGACAATTTACTGGAGTTCTTTTGGGACAAATAATCCAGGGATATGGAGAAACCAGAAAGAGGAAGGGAATTACGGTTTGAATTGCTGATATTTCTAAAGGAAAAACAGCAGTTGCCATGACAATGAAAATGTGAAATATTCAAAGAGGTCAAAATTAAAATACATGATTTACTCTTCACAAAGAAAGTGCTACACACACACATAGCTTGTAGACTTTAGTTTTTCAGATTCAATTTTTAAATTATTTTTCTTTTAGATTCAGGAGACCATCTCTTGGAGAATCCCTGATTGTTAATACACCTTCAAACTGACCTCTGCTGTGAAGCCCATTTCTGAAATAGGGTCCTAGTAATGCTTGCTAGTAATTTCTAGAAAATTAGAAAAATGTGTCAAACATCTCTAGTCCATCTTTACATCTGTGACTTAATGGGAGTGAACAGGCCTGGAGAGATGGAGAATCCCCAGATGGGAAAAATGAGAGCATTTGCTTCTGGAATATTAATACCTTGGCAAACAGAGATGTTTGGGGAAGGACAGACCAATAATCAGTGTTTTGTGTTTCTTTGTTTCAGATTCTCTTGAGAGGGAGGGCTGTTTAGTTTTTTATTTTTGTTTTAGTTTTAGCCTCCCTGTAGCATATTTCCAATATAGCCACCTTGGCACCTCCTTTCTCTTTATTTTATGCTTCTGTAAGGAAGAGTAGCTTGTACCAGAAGATTGACCCTGTATCTATATAACAAAACTGTTCACAGGCTCCATCCACAAAATTTCAAATTTGACCAAAAAATCCAATACATTTCGGAACGCTCAAGATACAAAACCAGATTTTATTTTCCCACTTGTGGTAGCATAATAAAATGAAAGAAGAGATTGTAATTTAAAAAAAAAAAAAAAAAAAAAAAAAAAAAAAAAAAAAAACAAAAAGCAACAAAATACCCAGAAACTCCTCCTTCCAGGCTGGGACTGATCTCTGTTTACCTTGGGGGCTGCAGACTGGCAGGAGAACCTGCCATCTGAGCATGGCACCTGCCAAGTTCTCCTTGCAGCCGAGTCCTTGTGCTGTAATTTACTTTCCATGGAACAGGGGAGTATCCAGAAGGATCAGTGAGGTGTAAACCTTAAAGTGTACAAGGCCTCTTTTGTTCTGAGCTCATAATGTTGTCACTCATGTGTGTCTTAGGTTGGAGATGGCCACGGAAGAGCAGCCAAGTCTCTGCTACCTTCACCCTTGGTCACTGTTCCAGCCATAGTGGACAGCAGCATTTTTGTCCTCAGGGCAATCAAGAACAGGGCACTTCAGGAATTCACAAAATCAATGAAGAGTAAAACCATGTGTGAGTGGGAAAAGGGAGGAGAGAGGTCAGCAGAGGGACCAGCCTACCTAATGTCTGGGGCTTGTTCAGTGTGGGGTGGGTGGGCTGGGGCAAGGTTTTCTCAGAAGCTCTCTATTTACTGAAATAGGTTGAAGAGGTTGAGCCACTTAAAATCAGGTTAGTTTTAGTTCTTTTGCTGTGCTTGCTCAGGAAATGTCAAGGGTGACCCTTACCCGCACTGTATTTTGAAGAGGATGGATTCTGCTCTCTGTGGTGCTGCTGGAAATCCCAACTGCATTAATTGTACCAGATTCCCCTTGCACAGATCCTTACCAAATTGTGCATGCTTCTCATTCACTGTCATGGGTATAAAACCCAGTTGAATTAATAAGTAATGATTTTGTGTGTTCAGCTTTCCTTTTCTTTTTTTTTTTTTTTTTCAGTCATGTAGAAGGCTGATTACTTTTATTAAGCAGCTAACAATTTGCCACCAGAAACCTTTGAACCATTCATTTAAATTCCTGAATTTGGGGCAAAATATTATGTGCACAACAGAGTCAGCTCTCCTTATCTCTATAGCCTGAAGTATTCCAAGTGTTACCTGCTGTACAGTGCATATCTCATTGCAGTACATAGGCTCTGAAGTGTGCCAAGTAATAAGCTATAAAGAGAGAAGCAGGACTCAAGCAACACAAGGATGCAAAGCAATATTTTCTCTTGACACCCAAGGTCATGGCATAAAGAAACGTGGAACAAGGGAGCGTCAATTTTCATTGGAGAACAGGGTACAGTGCTGCTGTACCAAGCTAACAGGAATAAATTAATGTGATGGAAAATTTAGAGTATCCTCTTAAAATGTGTTTATAAATGTGTGAGTGTGCATGCAGGGGGATGATGCTGCATTGCTCTCTATATTTTCATGGCTAGCCAAAACAGGCTGCTCAGACTTAAAAAGAAACACTTCTTAAAGATAATCTACTCTGTATATGCTATAAATACCGACACACAGTTTTGCAAGGAGCTCTGGGTTAAAGAGCTGAGAGGAAAAAGTATGGTTTGCTGCCCAGTGAATTACTCATCAATACAGTCTTAACTTGTTTGCAATTCCTAACCAAAATATTTACCCGATGATAATTTTCTAGAATTGATTATACTTATACCTGGGCCCCTGTAAAGCTGGAAAAAAACTATTATTGCATTCTTCCATTCTCTTGACTCCATGGTAGGAACTATCTGTGAACAGGGAAATAGAAGGAACCTTGTTTGCCTGGCTATAAAGTGTAAATAAGGAGTAAATGCAGAAGAATAGTTGGGTTTCTGTTTGTTCTGTGCCCAATTTGTCCTGTGAAGGCAATGGAAAATCTTCTGCTGTCTTAGGTAGGGTTTATATCAGTCCCTTAGACATTAGCAATCCATCCAGAAGGATTCATAACATTCACCCTATGGCTCCTACTTACTTTAATTCTTTACCTAACATTTCTGAAATGCAGACTGTAAGGGAGCATTTCTTTATAGTTAGGAAAGCACACGGTGCTTAATTTTAATGGAAAACTCTTTTTTAAACACAGACGGATCCTGCTGTGTTTGACAAATATGTTCCAGAAAGAAGCTCAATCTAGATGTTATGTGTAACTTTATCTTATTCCCTTTTGAGCACTACTGTTCTTGCAAAGTGATCTCTCAACTGCCCAAAGTCATTACACTTTTTCCCTTTCACATTGTACCTCTGTAAATGTCAGGCATAACTACATTTTTATTTGCAGAGATACCACTGCTATGAATGAGTAAAAATTTCCTGCTCCCCCGCCTCCTTCTCTTTACCCTGTGCGCTTTCTGCTAATATGATTTGTTGAACAAATTGTTCCATTAATCTGGGGCTGTTTGACAGAGTGAGAAAATAAGTGCCAAAGTGAGAAGATTCACAAGAATCGGAAATCTCAGTCCCTCTTTCTCAAGGTAAATAGTTATTATATCAGGGTGTCAGACTGGTGAAATGGATGTACTTTCATTCTCAGTTTGTAAATGTCACTTTTCCTCAGCCCATCAGGGTGACAAATGAGGTGTGGGTTACAGTAAGAGTTCATTCCTTGACAAAGTTCTTGCTGGTTTATTTCAACGGGAAGGTAACCTCCCCTTTCTGCCCCCCACCCAAAAAAGCAGGGGGAGGGGGACACATCTTCACTCAGGAGAGAAACAAAAAACAAGGCTTGAATAACGCCCAAATTGCTCCCATTTGCTGCTAAAACCTGGTGGAGGTTTCTTCAAAAAAAACAAGTCATGATACACTTTGTTTGCTTTCCTACTCTTTCCTTGCTTGTTGTTTTTAGCAAAGACCCATATGACATACTTTTACTGGTGCTTATGTCAATATTTATTGAACAAGTGGTCAGGAGAGGCCACTTTCTAAGCCCTGTGCTATCTGGTTGTTAATTACCGCACTGCAATGTGTTAATGAAGAAGAACACCCACCTCTTTTGACAGGTAATTGATAAGAGATCAGGAGGCCCAATGACTGAGGAGGAACGGGAAATGGCTTCTTTGATTGCCCCAAAGATCACAACTAGCAAGGAGCTCACATGGCTCCTGGGGAAGCACAGTCACAGGGAGAAGAGAAAAGGATGATCTAAACAATTTGAGCACCAGGTCTTTTTGATTTTTGAGTCTCTGAGTGCCCTCAGGAAAATCAGATTTGCAGGATCTCATTAAATGTCTTCCAAGTCTGAACTATTATCTCAGGACATAGACTGTGGGGTTTTCTTCCTGATGGTTAAGTAACCACGAAGGAAAGCTGCTCCTGCCAGAATTTGCCATAGTGGGAATTCGAAAAGATATTTGTTTGATGGGTTCAACTCTTTTCTTTCGGCTTGTAGCAGCTCTTAGCTTTTACAATTATCTGGTAACTCAATTTGGGTTCTCATATTGAGAATGGTTTGTGGGTTTACTGTGCTTGGTGCTGCTGAACAAAACTGTTTTGAACCAAAAAGATGTGATTTTTGTGAGAAATTCTGGAGAAAAAGCAAGAAGAAAGTAAACATGGATGGATTTTTTTTTTTTTAGTTTCAAAATGAAATAAAATTTTCTTCAAAAATTAGGAAAACAAGCAAGCTGAATGGAAAAAACAGAAACAATCAGCAGACCCTACGTGTATATTCTCAGAAGCTTATCAAAAGCAATATGTTTCCATGTAACATTTTGCTTTTAGTGAATCAGCATTTTCTGATGAAAATACATTTTATTGCAAAATGTCTGCTCCATTGGCACATAATCCTGCACATGTCATAAGAAATGAAAAGGGCTGAGGGTGAATGGGAACAGGGACCTCCAGATCTGGATCTACTGCTTGAACTGAAAGGCTCCTAAATGAACTGCTATTATAGACTCCTGTGCGTGTTCGAACCCTCAGAGGGAGATATTAATTAAATGCATGTAACATGTTTCTTTTCCTGACTGATAAAATGTCAGGCTTTGAATTAGCTTGACGATGACAATGCTTATGATTCAGAAATGGAAATTTGCTTTTCATTATTAAGAAAACCACTGTACTCCAACACTCACTTGAAAGAATCTATTTCTACCAACACGTCTGCTGTTAAATTCCCATGCTAGAATATTTGTTAGAAATTAACATTAAAATGGAGACTACACATAATCAAAAAAAGTCTAATTTTTTCTCTACTTGTACATTTCCAATATATTTATCTCTATAAAATCCAAGTAGTAGATAATAGTGAATTTTGTATGACATCATATGCATTTCAAACAAATCACAGTTTCATCACCATAGGATTATCTTTTCCTAACAAATCAGGGACTAAAAGGCCATGCTGAAAATAGAAATTTGAAGAAGTAATAGTACAGTGAATAAGAGAAACAAATCACTTCATACTGTGACTTTATTTTTTCTTTAAAATGTTCTTCTCTTTTTCTCATCAAGCTTGCTCCTGCACATAAATTGTTCTTTGAAGACCTATTTTCTCTAGTACTGGCTAAAATAAGCAGAACAGTTACAGTCAACAATATTCTGCCCACTTTGCCAGAGCCTTCATAATTTATGTCTAACCTGGATAGGAAAAGCCCTTATAAATTTCAACAAATGTCTCATTAATTAACACCCCATCTCCCTAAGCCACAGAGCAGCTGGTGAAAGGAATTGTGTAGGTTGATTCTGTAGATATAAACTAGGTCAACAAGAGGGATCCATACTCACTATTGCAAGCTGATATTTCTCTGGAGGGTATTAATAGTTTCTCAGATCTTTCAGCTTAGGCTCATAACTATACAAAGTCAACAGTATAAAGCTGCTCAGCCTATGTACTTAAATTAAAGAAAAATAAAATGAAAAAACCCACAATGCATTACAAGGTTTCTTTGCAATTTGATGCAATGGGTCAAATCCTGAAATCCTTCTTTAGGCCTATAGCCAAGACAATGGGAAGCTTTCTATTGATTTAAATGAACTTTGTATTTCAAATTTTTTCTGGTTAGTACTTGATCATGCAAACTCTTTACTGATTACCCTATATATTCATGGAGAGTCTGAAGTCCTTAGTAAGGCAACTCTTTCTTCTTGCCTGCATGATAAATTATCCTGAGAGCATTGTTCTCTCCTCATTTCTAAATACTCCTTTAGCCTATTCAGCATGCTAATTTTAGGGCAATTTATTTTTTCTATAACTGTGCATAACTGTAATAAAATTAAATTAAAAATATAAGGCTGGACAGCAAGGAATTAATATTACAGGTCTATCTAATGCAAGAGCCGAATACGAGGTGGAAAAACGAGAGGAAGAAAATGCCTGGGAAGCATTTCCCTTGCTATGGATGTCTTGCATATGAAAACCTTGTCTGAAGTCATCTGAGGAGGCAGACAGGCAATTTTCACCTATTCTTAGTGTTAGTATATACTATATCATGATGGGATGCAGGGAAAGGAGAGGAGAATGCAGTGGCTCGCAGGGAAAGATTAGCATACAAAATTTAAGCAGGATCTGATAGCAGGAGGAGGGAGTCCATGGGCAGGCAGAGCAGAGGAAGACTTTTCCACACGGGCAGACTCATTTCAAAAAGGTGCAGAGCCAGGAGTGCAAGACCAAAATAAATGATAGCAAGAGGGTGAGCATTTATCAGAAAAGAGGCAGAGCAAGTAGGGGATACAGTGGGATGTGCAAACAGCAAAGCAGTCAGGAGTGAAGCCATAAAGCCTCTCGGAGGAGATAATCCTGCCTCTAGTGAAGTCAATGGGAGTTTTGCCATTGACTTCAACAGGGTCAGGATTTCACCCAGGGAGTGTTAATATGATGTGGAAAGAGATAGGAAGACTGGGGAGATACTCAAGAGAGACAGCAACATGGTCATAGCATATAACATTAGCATATTAATGGCTATGGCTGTTTTATTTTACAGCTCTGTATGAAGCATAGAGACTATAGGAACTTTAAGAATACTAATATGTCCCTCATTATTAACTAATGCAATGTCAGGAATCCTCCAAATACAGATTCCCCTGCCCACCCCTATCTCCCCCTGCAATATCTCATGAGGGAGCTGGAGTCAGACTAATTTTGGTATTAAAAAAAAAATCCAGAACAAACATCATTGTGTCCAGTAAGCCGAATGTATTGATTGAATCCAAGCTGACCACAAAATTTAATTGCAGGTCCTGAATTATTTGAGGTTAGGAAAAGTTACATTATAGTTTCTGAGTTAAGTTAAATAGATCAAGACTTTTTATCTTGTAAGAGAACAACCTAGAAGAGGGATAAGGAGGTCAGAGATAGGTCTTTAACATACTGACTGGCCTGGAAATGGCAAATAGATAATGAATGTTCACTGTCTCTAGTAGTGCAAGATTTAAAAGTCATCAAAGGAAACTAGCACAGGGTATATTCAAAATGAACAAGACTTCTGTCTTTGTAGCACAAAGGCAACTTGCAAATTCCTTGCAAAAAGATTTAGGGGAGCTTGTATAGCTTCAAAAAAAATCTATGGATAAATTCATGGAAGAAAACCACATTGAGAGTTATTCAATGCATAGAGAGCTTTTGTTTAAGGAGTTTCTGGGCCATGGGGATTTTTTTTCTGAAAAACAGCACAGAAGTTTAGAAAAATACGTTTGCATTGTTCCCAGGATATCTGCTTATATCCAAATCCAGAGAGCCCACATGTTTATACAACTCTTAGGTCCAACATGGTGCAGCAATTCTCTCTTCTAAGGCAAGAGAGGCAGATTTATTTACATAAAGTCTACATTTCTATTTTTTTCCATTTTTTTATTCAAATATTCTGGGAGTACCAGGTAAGGGATAAAACTGTCTGCAGGAAAAGGTTGGGTTTGTCAGAATAACTCCACTGGGCAGCTCTGGAAGGTTTAGCTCTGCCACTGCTCACTGAAAGGAGACAAGGATGCCAAGAAATCAGCAGCTTTGTTGGCTGGGATTTTGCCTTCTACTGGAAATTCACTTAGGAGCTAATCCAAAGCCAACTAAGTCAATGAAAAACTCCCATTAATTTTAATGGGTTTGGGATCAGGCCCTTAAATCATATGTAGGCAGCTAAATCTGCCAGTCCTTTAAAGCTGCATAAATTTACCTGCTATTCCCCAAAGCACAAATGCATCCCTCCAACACCTGTCTGACAGAACTATTGCATATAATAAGAAAACCTTCCAGAATCACAAGTAAGCTGTGAACACCAGCCTGCCACCAATCTCTTCTGATGCTGAGGTAGTTAGTACCTGGAGCTGCTAAAAAACCACAATCAGGGATGGGGCTGAGATGTGAAATACAAGTATTCCATCTGCTTTAGCTGAGCAGCTCACAAAACATTAGCCAACTGCTAAGTTGCTGCTTTTCTACAAACTGAGTCATCCTCATCACACATTACACTGGGTTTTAAATGATTGACAGGAAAAAAAGCTAAGAGAAGCAGCTATTTCTTTACATTTAGCTGGTTTGTCAGGGCATTTGAAAACTTCTGGATTAAGGTGAAAATGCTTAAGGATTAAGTGGGGAGTGAAGGGAAAGGGAATGAAAACATTTTAGTGCTGTGAATTTAGAAGTCAAGCAGACACGCTCAGGAGAGCTAGCAAGACCTTTACCAATATGCTGTATCTAATCAACAATATCATTTAGAGTTTTCCACTTTATGGAGGAGAGAAAAAAAGTAATGTTTGAAGGTTTCTCTAGCCAGCGCTCTATCTCATCAGGGCCTTAATATACTCAGCGTGTGTTTTGGAAAATGAGATTTTGCAAAAATCAGGGTCACCCCTTGCACCCAGGCAAGAGGTATTAAAAGATATTCATCTTTACAAAGAGTGTCCTGAAATGATGGAAATAAATATAAGTCTCAAGAACTTTTGAGAGAGTTACCAGAGTCTCGATCACACCAGACAGTTGTGAATCATAACAAGAGATGTCTGGGAATGTATTATTGAAATGAAAGTGCTGATATTGATAATATTCACATTTAAAGGGCTACTGTGAATTGTTTTAATGTTCCTTATCACATGAATAACAGACAAAAAGGAGGTACCCTTCTGTACTCTTAATTTCTTTGCACTGTGGTAGGCAAAAGGTGGCTTGAGGGGGTCAGGAAATAATGATTTGATTCCTTGGCCTATTGCATGTCTCTGGTAATGCTTTGAGTACTTGGTTTTCTGTGTTTATTTCCCCATATAATATTTTTTGGGCAGAAAATTTTAAAAAGAGAGAAGAAAAATCACATATGATCAATTTTACAGAGAATACTGCATAGTTCTATCACATATCAGGAGATTAAAACATCTTCCACTAGCCATGGAAGCTTGGTTTGGAGGACTATAGGAAAAATTAGGGAAGTTTTTCAAATGCTTGAAGTTTAAAGACCCCAGAGAGGAAAAAGGCAAGTAGGAAGAACAAGAAGATTTAACCTTATCACTTGTAGGAAGCTGTTTCTTTTGTAGAGACCCCCAGAGCTGGGGAAAAAAAAAAAAAAAGGAAATAGTGAATCATTAATTCTCAGCTCAGTTGTTTTCTTTCATGTTTGCTATTCAGAGTAAGTATTTTATGCCCATTCTGGGACTGGAAACATTTATATACACAGTAGCAGCAGCATCAGCATCATAATAACTGAATAATTTATATTTTTAAAAAAAGGTATTGTTGCATTTGCTCATGTAATGCTCCACAGCAAATCTCTGCCTAGAAAATGTCCCAATGTTTAGGGGAAAAAAGTATACTTAGCTAAAGACAATCACCACCTATAAATAAAAATCTGAGGTAATTTCAGCTTATTGGTAAAGATTGATTCATGTAACACACAAAAGTAGCAGTTATGATTCAGGCCTCTCCATCACAGCTCTGATTATTTCTGAATTTTCTTCCTGGGGCAATACTTGAAGCTAGCAGGCAGCTCAGATTTTGGGTGGTGTGGCTGCCAACACCATGTTCCAAGGAGCCGTGCTGGTTTCCTCACATGGTCCAGTTATTTCAAAGTTTTGACTGGAAATTCTTCTGCTCTCATGGCAGAGATGTAGAAATATGCTTTAAGGAAGATGAAATATCCTGAGGGTATCCCAGAGATGGAATGTTCACTCTGAAACCTGCTTCCCTTCAAGCCCAAGACTACAAAAATTCCTTGGCTTGTCTCTGACCAACACAAGCTTATAGGCACACCATTGCAACAGGCATCCTCCACTGAGCACCAGTTCAGGGTCTGCTTTTTCAGAAAAGATACAGAAATTAGACTGATCTTTCTACCCCCCAAAAAGCCCAGCCTGATATGTCTATGTCAATGAGTTTCCTGGATTTAAATTTTTGAGGTACCTGCTTAAAATAAGGGGGGCAAAAAAAGCCCATACTAGGGGCTTGAAACGTTACATAAACTGGATTTACTAATCATCCAGTCTGCACCCTTCCAAGCCCTGTAAAATACATGTAGGTTAACATTATTAAATCCCACTTAAAAATAGGTTGGTTTTGTTAAGTGTGGCATGATTTTTACTGGGTGTTCTGCTCTCCTGGATTCTGGACCTCGGGGAGCACATGTAGGTACACGTGTCACTGGCTGATGCAGCCACCTGGCTGCCACCCTCCATCAGGTTCCCAGCCATTCCCCCTTATTAGGAGAGAGGGTTTTTTCTTATTTTAATCTGCGCATTGCACATGCATTTAATTTTACATAAAAATGCATGCATAATTAGGCATAGCAGCGATGAAACATTCCCATTTGGAAATGTCCTGCCCAAACCCACACAATTCAGTGTCACATTTGGTACCAAGGTTTTTTAGTACATGACAGTCCATTATCCATTAGTTCTGAATCTCTTCTGTTAAATGCCTTGTTTCGGTTAGGAGCTGCACAGTAGGAAATTAAAACATGTTGATAGATTGGAAAGTTATTAAGCTTCCTTGCAGTGTTAAACAAGAATTTACAAGAATTCGCTCTCCAGATTTATCAGGGATATATTTACAGTACTTGAGTAAGTGTGAATATTACTCACTGGAGATATTTAGTCACATACTGTATCTCTCTGAAGGGAGACCATATTGCATTAAATGTCTCCACCATGTTCTGTAATTTGAAAGATAAATCCTTGAGTGCTGATTAGTCATATATTGATACAGAACATCTATTATTTTGGGTCTATAAGAAGATTTTCATCTCTGTAATATTAATTTCTTGGCTATCATCATGCTTTTTCTTAGCAACCATCTTTCATTATCATAACTCAGGCCACTCGATATTGTTAAATTTCCTCATGTACAGTGCCAGAAATGGCATTGCAGGTGGGGGAGGTAAAAAATCTTACTTAAATTAAATGGTTTGGTGTGGGCTTAAAACAAGAGCAGATATTGCTAAGGTTTTGTGTGAAGTTTTTCCAGTGACACATTTTATGGCATTAAGGAAAAAGCTCAGACTCACAGGGACTCCATTTCTACATCGGAAAAACTGGGTTGTAATGTAATTTCCCAGTGATATGGGGAGATGTTGTTTTTATTCCCAAATTATTATGTAATATATTAGTTAAAATAGGGTCCAATTGCTAAGATAAAAAATAGCATTTAGCACCTCAACTCCCACTGCATTCAAGTATCTGACTCTGCTTGGGTATCTGGTAAGGAAAAAAAAAAATAGGTGCTCTGTCTTGCATGTGTATTTCTGTCTAGTTATGAAATACAGGCAGCAATGGTGACCAGAATAAAACTTCAATTTACCGAAAGAAAAGATAAAATAATTTTGATAGTTTTGTAGGTAGTGGGAAATATCAACTATCTCTGATACACATGAGCTTTACTCAATACTCAAAGCCAAAATAGCTCTCGTAGTCCCATAGCTCAAAGTTGAAGTTAGGAGCAATTTTTAAGCATTGATTTTTGACTAACCATCAGTGTAGCACTAGATTTTTCTGTCTTTAAATCACAGCTGGGAATGGTATTCTCAAAATACTATGGTTGAGTAAGAATCGAACGGAGTTCCATGGAAAGTTACTTTTCACAATGCAATATTGTTCCTATACATTAGAGAAATATCAGTTCTCCTCGTCTGTCTTCAGCCCACTTGTCAGGAGAAAAAAATTGTCATGTTTTCAGGTTTTCTCATTTTTTTTCCCCCTTTCCATTAAAAAGCAAACAAAATCCCTGGAAAAATAAATGTCCACTAAAAAAATCCACACAGGGACCCTAATTTACTCCTCTCCAATGTAAATGTTTTGCAAGTGTTTCAGCAAAAGGTAGAATTTTTTTTTTTTTCCTGGACAACAAACACAGCCAAGGTATTTGGTGCCCTGCTAACACCTCCAAGCTGTGAGACAGAGGGGCTCAGACCCAGGATCTCATCCCTGTGCCTTCCCAACCCTCCTCTCTCTCTGCGAGGCAGCAATGATCACCACAGCACAGGCAGCTCCACATCCTTTGTGATCAGAGAAGCTGCTCTAACACCAGCAATTAATTTCTCCTATTGGGACATCAGGGCCTTCAAACAGTTCACAAGCGCGGCAAAATAGATGGCAAGACTCCAATTTTCTTCCATGAACTTTCTAGGTCAGAAATCAGGTTTTAAGGGCACAGGAGATCATACTGTCTGGCTTGCTCTATAATCCTGGAAAAGAGACCTGTCCTAGGCTGACCAGCTTGTGAATCGAGGACACTGTTTTTTCTTTAGTTGGCCCTGCAGAAAAAATAGATTTTTCTTTGAGCTAAATGCTCAGAATTCTTATGGAAATAAAAAGGTGAAAAAAGGGAATGGAAACAAAAAGGAAAGGGAAATGGAGGAGGAAGAGAAAGGGAAAGGAAAAAGAGGTGAAGGGGAAAAAAAAAGGGGAAGGAAAGGGGGGAATGAAATAATTTCTACTGTGTTAAACGCAGCTGGATATGTGCCTGCCATAATTTCACACACAAATCTTAACCTTTCCTCCCTCAGCTCGACCAGACTCCTGTAGTTCACAAAATGTTATCACAAGCGAGTTGGGCTGGCTGCACACTCCCGGCCCTGGGAGCATTCAGACCAGTATGAGACAAACCAGCTGTGCCAAATCCTGAGCTGAAGCCTTGCCGTGAGGTTCATCTGGTTTAGATCAAAGGGCTATAGGGCAACTCTCATCAGAAAGTGCTGGGAATAGGAGACCTTAAACCTTTTGATTCCCGCAGTCCCTCAACCTCCAGATAAATTAAAATATTTAATCAAAATCTAATGGCAGTGATCTTGTTTGTAGAAATGCTTTATTATCCCGTGCATTTTAACCACAATCTGGCTGGTTCCTAATGCGACCTAAAGAACCAGTCGGCATTTATTACAAATGCAAGGCAGAAAGCTTCTGGCTCAGCAATTAATCACTGACATGGAGGAATTTCTTCTCTCCAGGTGGGGAACCCATCCAAAAACTAAGAAAAATAATCGGGCTAATTAATTCTTATCTGCAAAGAGCAATTAGATAAATGACCTAAAAACAGGCCTGTCACCCCTAGTGAGGTGCTCGGCTTCTAAATAGAATAATGTCTCTTTGCCAGGCCATCTCTGCAGTGAAATGGAGATCACAGGGAGGAAGGGGAAAAGGCAGCATGTGGGGAGGGAATGGACTGATAGGGGAGTAGGTTAATTAGAGCTGAGACCAGCCATTGATATTAAAAAAAATTAAACCAAAGCTCTGCACTCGGGTAGATTTGCTATGATCCCATCACCTTCACAGCTCTGCCTTTGTGCAGCCAGAGGTGCTAAGGAGAGTGAAGCCACGTCTCCAAGCTACTTTTGAAGAGGAAATCCACTCACCAGGCTTGTCCACCACTGCATTGCATTTCACCTTGGTGAGTGGCATCCCTGACATGGCATCCTCATTAACTCTGAACTGTGTCTGCGGCATGGAACGATGGCACCAAAGTGAGATGCAAAATACTCTGCTTCAATTAGTTTGCTCCAGCATACTTCTTCTGGTTTATATAGGAAATATGCAATGCCCAAACCTTCAGGAGAGAGCCAAATTAATCTAAGCAGCAAAAGTGAAGAAGCAGTAAGAGTATTTGTACAGCAGACCTTTGCTCATCTGTGTATCCCCAACAAACTCTTGCTGTCCTTTCAGACATCTCATAGCCAGGCAAAAACCAGGAGAGTAATCAAAATATGAGAGAAAGGTCTTTGGACACATTAGGATAATATTAAGGGTTTGTTTTTGCTTTCCTGTTCACAATTAAATTCCTTGCTCAGTGGCACAAGATATCTTTTCCCTGATCCTGCTGTTCTGCTTACTTATGTCATGACACCATGCCATGTCCAATGGCAGGGGACAAAGGCACATATTGAAGGAATTGATTCAGGCTTATTTGAAGTATTTACAGAAATAAGCCTAAATGACCAGACATAAAATACTGCAGCAGTCAGATTAAAACAATCCACTGCAGTTATAGTTAATCAGGGCTTTAGCCTCCAAGGAACTGATTTGAGACTAACAAAGTGTTTTCCAGCTCCCAAACCCCATGCCAATCACGTTACTCCTGCCTTGGAGCTGTTAACAATACCAAATACAAAAGTCTGCAGATAGTTTTACTGTTTCCAATATCCAAAGCTTCTTACAGAAAAAAAGAAAGACTAAAAAAATTACCATCCTCAGGGCTACAGATGCTGGTAAGAGACCTTTGTCTCTGTCTGAAACCTTGTGTGACCAAGGTTCTTATAATTTATACAAAGCAGATGCCTGCTTAAATGCTTTACTCAAAGCTGTCATGGCCCCTACATCCAAGCAGTTCACAATAAATTACAAGGACTAATGGATTAGATTAAGATGCATGAAAACATTGTATATATTCTGAAGAATGATACTTCACCTACCAAAAAAAAAAAAAAAAAAACACACCACAAAAAAAACCCCATTGCTGTGAATGTTTGGAAAGGAAAAGAGATATATATTCCAGTTAAGTACTTTGCTGCTTGCATTGGCTGAAATGCGGCGGCACAACAAAAGCAACCATCTGTGTTTAAACACAAAGGAAGAGACAAGCAAGTCTGTGTCAGTTTAAATTTATATTTTCCCTCGATGATGCTAATGTGAGGTTTAAGGCAGAGCAGAGCCCACAGGATGCCTAAGGATGTTTCTGGAAGATGAATGCGTGTGTGGAAGATGGGCAGCTCAGGTCCAGGTGTGAGCTTCTGCAGGGCTGGGGATGTTCTGGGGAGAAGTTTTACTGCAGGAGCAGGATTCGTTCCCGAGCTTTTGTCAACTTCATAAACTTTGCCACAATTCAGAAAATAAAGATGAATAGGTTTCAGTTTGCACTTTTTGCTGCATATATTAAAATGGACAAGGCTCCAGGCATGGGCTGTTGAGGGGGGCTAATTGGAAGATTGTTCTTATAAATATCCTCTGTTCATTTTTTGTGAAGATGCAGGAAAGTTCTCAAGAACTGGAAATTCAGATGTGGCTGCAGTCCAGAGTGGATACTTGCTAATATTGCTGCATAATAGAAGAGCTGGGAGTATCTGAAAATAAAACAGGAAAAAAATGGAAAAGTAGATGGGAAATTTGAAGGCCAATTGGTGTTTACAAGAAAAGCCACTGGCATATTATCCAAACTTCAGAATAGAAGGATGGAATGATGCAAATCAACACAGATTCACTAATAATTTAATTAAATTTAGTAAAGAAAAAAAAATGTGTGAAAACATCCGAACTGCAGTTTTCCTGCCAAAGTTTATTCTCTTTTATTTCTGAGCCTGCTTTGGCTCTATCAAGAAGAGCCAAACCAAGGCTCATTCATATCTTATCTAGAGTATGTTGATTGCACCGTGTTGGTAATATTCATGCCCACAATAAAATTGGATCTACCTGGAATGGAGAAATTTGGGACAGCTGACACATCAATGTCCCCACCCCACTGCAAATGTCTGCAAGGGCTGTTTCCTCTATATGTATCCTGTACAAGGATTGAGAGTCAGGAGAAACACCTTTTTCTTTTTTTTTTTTATCTTTCAGCCAACTCACTTATGTTTAATTTATACAGAAATAGGTACAGCCTCCTTCAGCACCAGAGCATTAGGGTGTTTTTAATGAATAACTTACAAGAAACAGTCACCTGCTAACAGGTCAGCCTCCCTTTTGTGTTTCATTCTAGTTTCATTAGTAAAGAAAAAAAGGCCTTTGATTGGATTAATGGAAATAGAACCACAGGGTTTAAATTATAAAGTATCCAGTGGTTATTTCTAGTAGCTCCTACTTTCAACTGGGATCATGATTTTTATCATCTCAGGCTCAAAGCTTTTGTGTTTGACTGCCTTGGACTGCAACATGGAAAGGTTTTGCTTTAGCAGAAATCACATTTCATCTTTCTCTCTTCAGTGATGCAGCTAAACAGCCCCTGGCTTTAAGGCTATCACCCCTACTTGATCCCTGAGCTGCTGGGGTTGCTCTCGACAGAAACTCCTGAGCAGAATCCCTTTGGTTGTTTGCTTTTTTCTCCCCTCTACTCTCCTCATATCCCTGCACCACCACGTTCCAGCGAGGGGCTATTTTTATTTGTGTATTTATTTCTTTCCATTGGAACTGCAATATCTGGAGGTGGCTACAGGCAGGACACAGAGCCATATGCTGTGCCTAACTTATATAAACAGCGTCCTGGGTGACAGCCTTTCCTGGCCCATCTGCAGCTGCCAGGGAATCCATTATTTTTCTGGTCCCTGGGGACAAAAAGTTCTTGAGCATCATTACTCCTAGGCAAATGTAACTGACTCTACCATGCACCCTAATTTGCTTGCCATAATTATAGGTCGCTCACCCCCCTTTGCTATTTATAAACCTTTTTTATTTATTTTTTGTACTTATCAATAATGAATGGAGGCTAGTGAATCATGGGGCTGTAAATTTGAATATTATGAAAATGCTAATAACAAGGTATCATAGGCAGCAGCACCCAGGTCTTATCAGCTGGTCAGATGCTCTATTAAGCAGCCAGTGAGGAGTTCAAGCAAATTGGTTATGTTAATGTCCTGTAGTACTTGGGGAAGACGAGGAGTTAGCAATTAATTTTTTTTCCTTCTTCTTCCCAGGCTGCAAGCCGACAAGGCAAATTTATATTCCTCCTATTCTGTGGGACCCCAGCTCGCAAGGGGGGCAAGGTGAAAATGCAGGAGCCTACCAAGAGCTTTCTGAGATCTAATTGAACGGTGCAACTGAAAAAGCTGCTGGGAGGGCGAAGGGCTGAGCAAGGAATAAATAAAGAAATATATAAATAAGCAAGCAAGCCCCAAAACAATGGGAATGAGGCATTCTTCCCCATTCATTCAGCTGACAGTGCTTTTGCAACTTAAACCTGTTTTATTAATTATGTTTGACATTTCCTTAATTAGTTTCATTTACATCCCATCAGCCCCTACCAGACGATTGCCCCATACATCATTTCACCAGAGGACTGAGATGCCTACAGAATTACAAAAACACCCCCCTCACTGCAAACCCCAGTAACTCATCACTGTATATTTCACAGATTTTGAGAATTAATCTTTTCACCTCCTATTTCTCTTAAAAAATTATATATGGGCATTTCATTTTTTTTTAATTATTATGAATTTTTCAAAGGACTGTGATGCAGGACGGAATCTCTGGTTTCCTTCCGTACATACAATTTGCTTTGTTTCACAGTTCTTATGTATCCTGACATTGACAAAATATGGACTCTAGTGAAGGATCCAATTCCATGGACTCTGCCTTGGCTCCAGAGCCTCACTAGTAACCTCAGTGCTTTTCCCAGTTAGCTCTAGAAACTCACAATATTTTAATTTAAGGAGAGATTCTTGCTGCCCCCACAGTTGATATGCATTTTTCCATATATTGATTAATTTCCACAGAAGCCACGACAGACTTTTTGCAACTTTAGTAAGAATGAAAGGATTTTTTTGTTGTCGTTTCATGCCATTGCTCAGAGCTCCGGCGTGTTTGTCCTGCCTCTCTCTCCATCCCCTCCAGGGGCTGGTGCGTGCGCTGCCACTCTGCACACTGAGCAGCCAGACGCAGGACTGGCATTAGAGGCAGGCGTTTTAGAAGTGCACACTATTTTAAAAATCAGCTCAGCGCAGAGAACGGAGCGAGTCCACAGCTTAGCACGAGGAGCATCCAGTCTGGAAGCTGCGCAGCCAAAATCACACGGTGGAAATCCAATCTCCCGCAGGAGCAGAGACCTGCGTGCCCGACCTGGGAGCCACCTGGCAGGAGGCAGGACCTGCTGCCCGCTTGGGCTGTCAGATGTCTGGTGCAGAACGCGGCTCTGCTGTCCAGCCCTCGGCACACAGACACTGCCTGATCCCGGCTGGGCTAAAGTGACAACCTGTTTTTGCTAATCCCAGAACGTGCTACCAGGAGCTGTCATTTCAGAGTCGTCACACTCTCTGTTGATAGCGCTGGAGTTAATCATGCAGAAGGAAAAAAGCTTGTATTAAAGCAGATAATTATTCCCCAATTCCTTAATAATGCATGCGAAGGAAAGTGATTCTTATTGTCTTGGCAAACTGTGGTGCTTCAGCACATTTTTTGTTTAATATTGGTGCCCAGGTATCTTTCCTCCTTTACACCACCTTGTTCAGGGTTGTTACACTGTACAGTGTCTGAGGGGTTTCTTTGCTGTGCATTGCTATACCTTATACTCAGCCCATACTCGTGTTGTACCATTGGCACAGTGGGAGCTAATTGACATAAGTAACCAGGTTATCTTGATTGATTTGAGAAGTTCATCCAATTAAAAAGGCAGCTGAGGAGATGCTGTCCCTATCCAACCACCTACCCTTGCAAGGGCTCTCCAGATCTGTGTGTAACAGCAGCACAGGGATCTGCCAGCTCAAGCCCTCCCAATACAAATACCAGATGGACTTACAAGCCCCAATAAAAGAAATATTAATGCAACATATGGAAATATATTCACTAAAAGAAACAGACTCAAAGAAATATTGATGTGCTTGCTTTCTCAGTGGGACTCATTTGCTAGGGCAGAGCTTGCTGCAGTCTCTTAACCACATTTCTCAGCCCTTTTGGCTCTGGGGCCAGGTCACGTGAAGCCAGGCAGATATTTCTGAGCTTTCAACAGGATCCAGATGTCACAGATGCTCCCGGTGTTCTGTCCTCTCCAGCCTTCACATAGATGGCCCTAGCCTGGGTTATAACCAACTGTCTCCTCAAATTAAGTCTGCCCAAAACTTTAAGCCTTCACTTTAATAAAATTCTCTCAGCCCTCAGAGGGGAGAAGATGGGGGAATAACGTTCTCATTTCACCTCAGAGGTTATTACATCTGTGCTTTGGGAAGCAACAGACATCAGGGCTAGAGTTCCACAGTTGGACTAGACATAGAGAAAAAAATCTTGCAATTTGTTCTGAAACCAGAGAGATTTCATCCTGTTTTGGAAGCCTTCCAGATAAAAGCCATGTCTGGGACCCTCTCCAGATTTTCTGCAAAAGCACTGGCTGTTTCATTTCCAGATCATTTCAACCCTCGAGATCAAAGGGAGCCTGATTTTAAAAGCAGGAATTAAGTACTGGTGGAGAAGAAGGCAGTTTTAACTTTGCTGTAACCATACACACGATTCACAGAGGAGTTTAATCAAAAAGTTTGGGGGGTGCTGGGTTTGTTTTGTTGTTTGTTTCTTGCTTCATTCCTTCCCTTGTTCTCTCTTATCTGTGATCCAAGCATTTCCCCAAGACATTGCAAGAACATGGGTGTGAGAGGAATACGAAGCAGATTGTACAGAAAAGGCTGATAAGTCCCATTCAAAATTTGCTGGTTTTTCTTTCTGAAGAATTCAGCTCAGAAGCCGTTGAGAGGAAATTTGGAGAGATGAAGATGGAGGATGAAATACCTATCCCTGTGGGACCACAAACAGCCCTGGGTGCTGTTCTTTGGGCTCTGGCTTCATAAAGTGGTTCTTTTTGAGCGAGGTTGGCTCCTTTTTAATAATGTCCTCTTCTGTCATTGATGCTATTTCATGGCAGGTTAACCTCAAAGGGTTTAGATCATTTCCCAGCTTTCCTGTTTGGATTCCCCTATAAACACACGAACACAAACCCCAGACCCTCCAGTTCAATTATGAATAGTTAAAAACCTCCACTAAAGTAGTTTGGTAGATTTATCAGATGCTGCTGGGGCTTCAGATTTATCTCAAATAGCATCAAATGACCAAAAAAGAAAAAAAAAATCAAAATATTTTTCTGTCACATGCTGTCATACATTGTCAGGGAACCTTGTGCTGTAGCTGCAGTGAAGTTGAATCTGATTAAAAGATCAGCAAACAAGGCAGGTTGAGGGGAATTTGATCTCATCATTGCTATGCCTG
This sequence comes from Melospiza melodia melodia, assembly GCF_035770615.1. Taxonomy (NCBI): domain Eukaryota; kingdom Metazoa; phylum Chordata; class Aves; order Passeriformes; family Passerellidae; genus Melospiza; species Melospiza melodia. The sequence goes on along the minus strand of NC_086208.1, from coordinate 15,526,401 downwards.
GAAATACCTGTCATCTTCTAGGTTGTCCTGCGCTGTGACACTCTTTCTTATCCAGTTTGCCAATGGACATTCATGGTGACATTCTCTGCAAGCAAAAAGGGGAAAAGAAAAAAGAATAAGAGGCATTTGAACCATACCAATTTTATTTTCAAGTTCTGTATTTTTATTCCTCTGAGATCAAGTCTAAACATAAATACCAATTATCAGAGCTACAGACAAATGAATAATTTGTTGTAAAACAATCCTGATTTATTCAAATGAGTGTAGAGGTGAAATTAGAGCTACGCAGGATATTATGTTAAAAAGCACACGCATACAAAAAGAAAACAAAATGTCTAATTTTAACATAGTGTTGTTATCTGTGATTAATGATTTCCGTGGGTGTATAACTCTTATGCAAAAATGCCATGTAATCATGTACATATTTGATTAAATGGCTTAATTTGTGTTCATTTAAAAAAAAATAAAATAAAGCCAAATAAGCTAGATAATGAGTGGGCGTGTTGTAGGAAAAGCAGATGGGATTTGAGGCACTAGCTGTGTTCAAAGGAAGCCACCAATTTCACTTCAAGAATATTTGCGTATGAAAGCTGATATTTTCTAGAAACATTCATGAGTAGAACACAGAGGGAAATTTTGCCAAATTCTGCTGTTTTTAATGAAGGCATGTGGGGGGGAAAAAATAAAGTTCAGCTGAGCCCAGTTAAATTCCCACTCCGCAGGAAGAGCATCTTTATTTATTTATTTTTCTCTATTTACTGGGAATGTTTTCTTTCTCTGAGTCAATTATACCTACAGCATCCTTTTGTTTACTTCTGAGCCTCTGACAACAACCTCCCCTTTCTTTGCCTTCACCTGTGGAATTAAATACTTACTTTTCATCACACAATAAAAATGACACCTCCCCAGACTGGAAATAATGGGATCCTTTGGTGGTAAAGCTGTGTAAATCACAGTGTCAAATGAATGGACAAAGCTTTAATGGGGCTAATAAACACGTCCCTCTGTATTGAGCAAGGGGACTTTTTATGAAAATGATCAAATAAAGTAATAAAAAAGAAGGGGCTTCCCCTCTGGGTTTATGAGCTCTCTTGTTACACATCATGTATGACACACTGACTGGCAGAATATATGATGGACTGTCATACATTGCAGAATGACTTCAATTAGGATGATAAGATGACAAGTTCCCATAGTTCATATCTGGGTTGGCTGTGGGTTTTTTTTTTTCAGCAGGGCTCTCACTTTGACCTCTTTCTTTCTAATGTTTGATATGAAATTTAAAGGGCTGGCTGAGGTCGTAGGAGACAAAATATGACTTATGTCAGGAGAGGGAGAGGAAGGCCACTTGTTTCTTTGTTTTCTCTTATATCCATGGGTAGGATCCTGTAATTCAGCCTCTGACTCACTATTGAAAATAATTAATGCCAACAGTTCAACCCACACTCACAACTCCAGAATTATAAACCAACACATACAGCCTGCCACTCAAAACTGACTGCAAAAATCACAGCAAACCCTCCAAAAACCTACCAACAAATCTGGAGGTACATCAGACAAGGTGACACACGATCCAGCATCCATGAGTGTCATTTATTTGCTTTATACTGACCAGTCCTGAATGTTGAATCACAAGGAAATGCCTGTATTTTTGCAGGGTAGAGACTGACTTTGGGCCCATAAAGACACACTGGAAGAAAGAAAAGGCTGAGATAATTTGCATTTCTGAGATTTTCCAGCTAAAACCTTGGTTTGAATCTCTCTATTTGGCTGATACAGGTAGGAAACTTGAAAACGGAGTTGTGCCCGAGATGGATGGTGAGGCAGTGCTGTCAGCACTTTGAATCTTAGGGAAGAAAAAAAAGGCATAAATTAGAAAGTACTTAAAATTTACGGATGGTTTTGACGGTCTGAAAAATTTCACATGTTAAAAAACAACCCCCCAAAACAGCCAGTGTACAAGCCCTTCTTTGAGGGCTGTTTTGGAGTTCTTTAAAGGGCTATGTTCCGACAGTCATCAAGAGCAAATATTGCTCTTGTAAGACCTACACATAATACTACTGGGTCAGGCTCAATCTCAGGCTGCTTCTTCTGCGGCAGCCATAAAACAGACAGAGTGAAGATGGAAAGCTATTCATCCTCAGCAGGGCTAAGCAGGCTCCCTGATATTGCTGATCCTGAGGAGCATCATGTGCCTGACCCCAGGGATGCTCCCTGGCTGGACCAGCATCTCCTCACCCACTCAGGCTCTGACCCTGGCATTTTACATGGTTGCATGGTTTGAAGCAGCCCACCAACCTGGAAAAGGAAAATGCTTTCCAATGGAAGATCACATATTTTCCAGGTGGCCTATTCTGCGGATTCAGCGTTATTGCAGAGGATTTGCCTTTAAGTCAAAAAATTGCTTGTGTACGAGTCTCAAAAGCAAATCAGCAAGTGGAAGGAGTGGGATAATGGAGGCACTTATCTCTGCACAAAGGCACAAGTTTGATTTGCATAGATCCTGGCAGGAGTGATTCTGACTTTGAAGAATGGCACATGTCATGGTACGGCCACGGCAAAGATTGTAACTCAAACACACTGGGAAAAGAAAAGCCTCACTGGGTAGAAACTGAATAGCAAAACTCACTTCACTTCTCCTTAGCTCTGAAAAGCCACAAATATCAGGAGGTTCAAGGAAGAATTTCCTGGGCATCTCCTCCTTGGGGTAAATCGAGGTCTAAATCTAGACTAATGTGCCCAGAAGCTCCTGTTGAAGGAAAAAAAGAGAAAGAGAAAAGAAAAGAATAAATGGGGAAAATTCAGCTGAGTTTAATCTGAAGAGTGTATCCATCACCAAAAATGATACAAATCAGCTATTACTGGATCATGCAAAGGCAACTCCACTACCTGTGATCCTTCCTTCGCTTTCTAAACCTCTTTTCAGCCCAGCCTAATGAATTGTCAGAACTGTCAGACAGCTCCAAGGAATGACAAATGTCTATGATTTGCTGCTGCTACTTTGCTGAAAACACCTGATGTATATAGTCCTGAAATCCTCTGTTTTGTATTAAAGGCAAGTGTAAGCTGAAGGAATTGGTGTACATGTGGAGTTATTTTCTTTCCTTTTACATAAATGTAGCTTAACAAAAAGAATATGATAAAAGAAAGTTCAGGTTGAGCGTTAAACTACTCCTAAATCAGTAGGAAATGTCAAAAAATAAGGCAGAAAATATAGCCTCAACCATGGCCCATTTTGAACATGTTACAATCCCATATTTAATTATATTATTTAATATTGTATATAATAGCTCTCTATGACCTGATATAAAACTTGCAATCATATATCTCGATACTTGCATGATGCTTTCTTAATCAGAATTATAGATAATGCAGCACAAAGAAATCTAACTCCACAAAGAAATTGTTTGACACACAATAAGATCAGTCAAATAATTAATCTGACAAATATCAGAGTTTGAGTTAAACAGGCTCCAAACATTTATTAACTTGCAGCCAGATTCTGTGAACATTTGTCATTGACTTAAATGGGTCTAAGATTTCACTTCTTGACGAGTGACAGGCCCTGATGGGTATTTAGTCATTTCTGCTATACCAGATTGGCACTGTACTTAATACATTTGCTAATTCTGTCATAGAACTTACTCTCTATAACATTCCCCTGCATCTTCCCTAAAGAAACTCTTGTGAATCTGTCCCTTCAATAACACACACAGAAAAAACATAGTTTTGAAAAACAGACAGTACAAGTCTTGCCTAATTAGTCACTTGTCCAGCACTGTAATGCATCTAGAAAAAATTCCAATTGACTGGGAGAATAATTTTTGCTGCTTCAGTGCTTGCTGGATGATATTTTCACAACAATCACTTTGTTTCTATGACTTTACAGGAAAAAGAGAGAGACATAACCATGGCATTATCCTTGAAGGTAGCAGACACAGAGGCTGATCTGAGTAAGGTTGGGAGTGTCACAAATTGTGTTTCTCAGCTGAAAGATTGGAGACAAAACACTGAGGTTGTAGAAAGCTGAGCCAACTGTGCAGGAACCAAGTGGAGCTGATCCTTCCTCTCACTGTCACAACAGGTTTACTGTCACAGACTGAGCTGCCTGGGAATAGAGTTCAGACTCAAAACTCTGCTAAAAGCAGGAACCTGGATCAGAACCATGAGGACATTTTGTCATATTTCTTGTAGACCACTTCATTTCCACACTGGAAAGAAAAAAATAATACCATTTGTAGATCAAAAGGTAATGCCAACCACCCCACCTGCAATTGCGGACAGTGAACTCCAGGAGTGGTAGAGCCAAGGGTGGTGCTTCAAAGATGGAAAATAAGGTTGAGCTGGGTCTTGATGTTTTATCAACTTCATTAATGCTTCAGGCTCTCTGCAAGTCAAGAGCATCCTCAAGTCTTATTTCCCAATGAATCAGGCCAAGTCCAAAAAGAATATACTTGCCCAGCCCTTGCGATTCTAATTAAAGGGAGGGTTGGGAGAAAAAAAAAACTGACAAAAAAAGCCTGCAAAATTTAAATTGATTAATTGACTCACATGAAAGGCTGTAGAATGGAAGGCCCCTGTGCTGTGTGTCTTATAATAAAGCTCCCCTGGCACACACTTGCACAGCTGCTACCTTGGTGTGGGATGTCTGCAGATGATACAACATTGCCATCTCTCTGGATATCATCCCAATGAACACATTCCTCCTCAAAACACTCATGTGAGCCACTCATGTGAGCCAGACAGGGAACTGAGGCACAGAGAATGCAGATAAAGCCCTCCAAGGCATCAAGCTTGCTGGCACCTATTGAAGTCCAGAGCAATCAAGCCTCTAAATGGGGGTCAAACACTGGAGGATTTCATCTAGGACACTTTGCCCTCTGTGGTCAGTTCCAATTAATCAGGGCAAGGAAAACAGGTCCCCACATATTAAGTGGCTGTCTAAACACTGGCATCCTGCCTCCTGTCCCTTATGAGCAGGCGTGGGCTTGGGCCAAGCCTGCCTGAGTGAAGGTATTGGGTTGTCATCCCCTTTTCTGTCATGTCAAAGCACGGTGATGGGACTGTGTGAGGATCTCCCAGGGCATCAGCGCTGCTGGATAACAAAGGGGAGCTGCTGCTTTCTCAGCAATCAGAGCTGAGCTCCCAAAAGCAGCCTCAGCAAAGGGCAGGAGGAAGCTCTGAAGCGCTGCTGGTCCCATGGATGCGCTGCAAATGAAGATGTGTATACCCAAGCAGGAGGAATAATGAGAAATGTATGCCGAGGAGATTACTGGGTTTCTCTGTTAGATTAACTCTGTTTTGACAGTGGTTGGGTTTGGGAAATCCTCTATGATTTAAGAATAAGAATTCTTCTCTAAGTGGCCTAAAACTCACTGCTATATCATCACTTGCTGTTGTCAAATAAATAATCATGCGAAATCAGCTGCAGAGAAAAGTCTGCTGTGGAAGAGAGTTCATGCATGACATATGATATATCTTTTCACAGGGACAGATACATCTTTCTTACAGCCAGCATGCAGCTTCCTTCACTGCACCTTCCCTCCTATCCAAATCACCTCAAATAAATGTGAGTTCTGCTGTGTTCACAGTAATTCCTTCATTTTTAAACACATAATGGAAATGTATAACTAGTCCTCATAAAAATTTATATCTCAATTCGTCCCTTTAATTTATAACAGGCCCTCCAGGCAGTTATTATTCAAACATTAATAAAATGCCTATGGATCACCAAAAGCATCAATTTTCAGATCCACCTCCACTCCTATTTGTACATATATAAAGCCAGATTAGAGTTAATGCCACTTCTGTGTCTAACAACAATTACGCCTTTAATAAGATAGGAACAAATGATATATTATCTTAATCATGTTAGGAATTTGAGTTCTTTCCATGAAACAAAGTTGAATTTTTTATGCCCTTTGTGACAATTGTTACTTAACAGCCTATGTGTTTGGATATTGCAGTTTATGCAAATGTTCATGTTCTATAAATTTTAGATTTATCTCCATTTATCATTCCACATGTTCTCATATACAGACATTATGGTTTAGCGTCTGACTCTGCACACAGTCTAAAATATGATTAGGATACCTTTCACTTATTTATAACATGGAAAAAAGGATGGGGGGGGGTGATAGCTGTTGTAGAGGCAAGATCCTCCACTTCCATAAAACCATGCACTGTGCAGAGCTGCAAAAGCCATCTTGGAATTTGGTCTTTCATATACTGACAGCTGAATTTCAAAGGATTGAGGTTTATAGGGGAACTCTTCATTCTGTGCTCTAAAATCAGTCACGAGTTCATTGTATATCACACTTTAACAACTCTTACTCAGGAGAGTAATTATGGCTAATATGAGCTCTCCCATAGAGAGACAAGGAGACAACTTGCATTCACAACTGTTTTTGGATTGAAGCCATTTTAGAGGATCATTAGGATCATAAAGATTCGTAGGAAAGAAAACCCTGGTATTTTTCATTTTTCTGCTGGGAGATTTAAAGCCCCTTGAATCTGGAGAGGAAAGCAAGAAAAGTACATCCTAGAGCATAGGATAGCATAGGATAGCATAGGATTCAACTATGGTTGGATTGACCTCAGAGAAACAACAGCAAATTATATAATCTGAGAAGCTGGGCCTTTGCATAGCCATGAAAAAAAAATAAAGAAAATACAAAAAAAAAGACCTTTCCCAAAAACCTGAGTGCACTCCAACCTGAGGTCTAAAGCAGGTTGAATTTACTCTTAGACTTCATCCACAGGAGCTCACAGTGACGTTTCAAGTGGGTGCTGAGCTGAGGAGGAATTATCAGGATTGGAGCCATTGTTGTAATTTCTTTACACCAACACAGTGAACGGGCAGGAATTCAGCTGAACCATCTCACCTTCATGATGGAACCTGTGTTGCACCCAGGCATCAGCTGAACAGGAAATCTGCCTCCTTCAGAGAGCTGGCAGCATTATCTGGAGGGTTTTATTGCCATGTCTCCCACCCCTGCCAGAGGGAAGTTCCCTGTTGCTCACTGAGGTGTCACTGCATTTCCCAGGCACTGTAGAAAAAGCTGATGGAGACCCAGGGAGGGACCAAATCTAAAGTGAACCCCATTAAGACAGGAGCTGCCTTCCTGTATGTTTCATTATTAATACTGAGTTCAATTACTCTGATTTCTTCTGTTGATGAATTAGTAGCACCAGAATCAAGTCCCTGGCTGATACCCATTTGTCTTTGCTTATAAGTGCTAATGTGATCCTGTTCCTTTAAAATCAAACTCCTGCTTCAGTCACTTTACATCTTTGCAACACTAACTGTCTTTTCACTAATTGGTTCTGTGTAAATGAAACAAGCTGAAAAACACTGTGGCACCAATAAATATTAATAAGTTATTGTTTGTTTTCTTTACCTTGCTTATGAATTCATACAAAGACAGTGCTAAGACATTAACTCCAGTCTATTAATTGCCACCTGATAATTGCCACCTGATACTTTTCTCCTGGATAATTAGGTACCCATTAGTTCTAATCAAGTAGTTACTTAATTATTGCAGTAATTAGTCTAATGGACTAGCAAATTGAAGCTTTATCACTTTTGGATACTTAATGTTCCTGACAGAGCGCTTCACAAGTGTCAGGGTTCCTGATTCAGCAACCTGCCATTGATGAACCCCCTACTGCCATCTCCACCCACCCACGCTGCTCCCCGGACACACACAGCACAACTTGGGTGTGTGAAGCCAGAGGAAACAGAAATTTGAGCCCCTGTTCCTTCTGGTTCCCCTTTCCCACCCCTGCCTATGCCTCCCCTCCTGTGCTCTTGCTGCTCAGCTTATTCCACGCCAGAAGAACTTTGTTGGGAAATTAAATAACATCTTGGCATGGAGATCACATGCATTAGGCTGCACAGCAGCGTGAGTCAAAGGAAGGAGCTAATGTTGGCAGGTGTGGGAAGAAAAAAGCAACTGTGAGGGGAGAAATAATAAGGAGTGTTCATGAATACTCATATACAGCCCTGCTTGGAAAGGGAAAGGAAGGGGAGCAAAGCAGACTGGTGGTAAATGAAGGCATGGCTCTGAGGTCTGGGACTGGTAATAGGTCTCTCCTTCATCTCCAAATTGGAGGTGCAAATCTAACAGAGGTTTTTAGTGAACAGACAAATATAGAAAGTCTTTTTTGTTCTGCCTGTGGCCTCTGTATCCCAGAGTTGGTGGACAAGAGGCCATTTCTCTGCCCCATAGTTTTATAGCTAATATCACACTTAATTCTAACTAGGCTCTCAATCCCACAGTTCTACAACATTCCACTGAGAAATGTCATCCTCACCCCTGTACTCCGTGTCCTCATCCAAGCATCGTCTTGTGCACTGTGCTTGCTTTTGAATGCTGTGTTTGAGATGGGTATAACATGCACAGACATTTAGAAGCATTAAATGTGAATTTATCTCTCCCACTGATCATCTGATGCAGATTCTCTCATGTTTCTTCATGTCAGATTTGTATCAGAATTGATCATCAAACCCTTTGGCAAGTGTCATCTGCCCCAGACGCTGCAACGTGTAACATATAAGCATTCATTGTACTGGGAAGGGGAAAAAAAGATTGATCCTGACCAGAAATAAAGAGGCTAATTCCATTCAATAAAAGCTTGACAACTTGCTAATGATTAAACTACTTCACATATGTGGTAAGATTATGTATTCTGAAATAGATGTATTTATCTGTCTTGATCAGATAGCTCCTGTTTCCATTGCTGCTAACAGTGGAGCACAGTCTCAGATATTACCCAGAGAAACAGGCTCTGGAATATGTCCTGGGTGGGTCCTGCTGGGTTTCCAAGCAGCCAGGTTCATGGGTTTGCTTTTTATGGATGGCAAGGTACAGGCTGGTGGCATTGAGGAGAAATTAGTGGTGTTCACCTGGGTTTTGACCTACTATGGAACTGGAACAAGGGCAAGTTGTGGGTCAGATGTCTCTCATGTGTCAAAAGCTGTGTAATTTATAATTTAGGTTACCACACAGAGACCAGATTCCCCTAGTCTACCATTCAATCCACACTCATAGACCAAATTAAACCCTACAACCTAGAATCCTCACAAAATATGGAACTTATTTTACTTGTTGACCTATCCTCAGTATGTTCATGTTATCAGAGCTGACAAGCCGACAGTTTTCAGGGAAAACAAGTAATTTAGTAACTTCATCTCTCCTAACTCTTCTCACTGCATGAAAAGCAGTGTCCTTTTACAGTTGCTTTGCATTCTCACCCAAAATATGATAGACAATGACAGAGAGGTCACTGGCTCCTGAGTTTTCTGCCACAGCTCCACACGCATCCATCACAACCAGCTGGGGATGTCATTTCCTCTGAAGTTACTCCTGAGGTAACAGTCAATAAAAACTCATGCTGCTACTGGAAAATCCTGCCACAAAACTGCTTAAACACCTGTGTGGGGCCACTGAGCAATAACAATCCCATGCACTGAAAGCAAAATTAAGCAAAGCATATTTGGCCCATTAAGAAAACATATTGCTTGAAATTACAGCGCCCCAGGATGCTCAGATCTTGCTTGTGGTGCTGCTCCAGAGGAGAGGGCTCCCAGCTCTGTTCAGCAAGGGACATTTACTGACCTGATTTCAGGGGCTGAGAACACTGTCTCTGTCAAGGAAATCTGGCAGAGAAGTTTTTGATGGTGAGAAACAGCATCATCCTTGTCCATCAATAAGTTGTAACTGATGCTAAAAAATAAGCAAAGCCACCTGAGGAAGGCAGAAAACTTTGGAAAATCAGTGATGCTGGATCCATCTGGGCTCCTGAGTACTGCAGGCCCCCAAGACCATACACATGTAACTGAGAGCAGGGAAACACTGACAACCTCATCTGATTTCCCCAAATTACTTGGACTTCTTTGTCCCACTGAAAACAACCTTGGTGCAGAGCATCTCCTCTATGGGTGCTCCCCAACGCATGAGCTGGCACTCAGGGGACAAAGGGACATCAGGCTGGGGGAGCCATCACAAGGGTCTCACCCAAACTGTGCCAGCTCTGAGGCTGAACAGAGACTGCCTGTCTCCAGCACTATTGATCCTGCAGAAGCAGTAAATTCATTTTTAAGGATGCTGAGAGACAGCGAGCAAACCGTACGTGACAGATGTTACTCACGTTGCTTAATGCACTACTCGGAGGTGTTCAGATGCTCTCGTGATGAGGGTGCAAATAAAATCAAGGCAGAGTAGAGTGAAACAGGCTAAGAAGAGTTTTAGTTTTGGGAAGCTGAAAACAGGGGAGTTTTAGCTTGAGGAGGAGTAAATTTAATAGTATTTTTCCCTCTGGATCTGACATCATAGATTTTCCCTCTGGATCTGACTTTGAAGCAGACTTTTAGAATTCTTTAGAAATTACACCGTAACCAGCAAATTGGAAGACAAACCAAGAATACCTTTTATGTTTAAAATACCAGGAAAAACAGTCCAGTGGCTATTGAGAGAGATGCAGAACACATCAAGGCCAAATTGTTCAGAATTCTTACAAAAGAGGAAAAAAACCCAAAAATAATAAAGCAAGATCTTTCGTACCCTTTCCCCACTTCTCTTTGTGCTGTTTCCAGCACTTCAGTTCACAGTCTCAGTTGCAATCAATTTCAGCTTGTAACAATTCAGCAGTTTAAGATCTCCATAACAGTTTAGACCACTGCTGTTCAATGGGCTGCACTGCTTTTGGAAAAGCCTGAGTTGTGCTGAGGAGGAGAGTAAGTGCAAAAGGAAGGAAGAATCAGGGAGGCAAGCTACTTCCAATTTGTCTATCCAGAATCTAAGATATTTTTATGGAGTGTGGGTTATTATTGGAAAGACCTCGGTCTTCACCTCTTTGAGAAGCTCTCTGAGTGCTTCCTTTATGAGTTTTGTCATTTTCTTGCTTGGAACACATGGAACAAATGCCAGCCCACAGGATACAGGGGACAAGGCAAGATCAAAGAGAACCATTCAGGTTTCTGCCACTGAATGAAGCAGGGCTGTTTGCCTGGCTGGGAAAGGCAGCAGCAAATATCTACAGGGTGACCACCGAGTGTTTCCTCATGAGAACCTCTGGTGAACACCAAATGCAAAACACCTTTCACAAAGGTGGTGGGGATTTTGCTTTAGAGAGGCCTCTTGAAATGTTAGTGAGGGGTAATTAAGTCATGAGCAGTCTGGCCCTTGCTCCCTTCTCATGGCCACTGGGAAGAGTTTGGCACCCAAGCAATTCAGTGGCAAAACAACACTCAAGAAGCCGTAGCTGCAAGCAGCACCCGAGGAAAGCAGAGTGATTAATTACTTTGGAAAGACACCCCAAGCCATAATTTCATCCAAGCCATAATTTCAGCCTCCTGGCCATAACCAGGCAGAGAGCAGGGAGCAGCAGCATGAGCAGCAAGGATACAAAAAAGCACAAAAAGCATCCTAATCTGAACCAGCCCCCCAAAAACAGTCTGGGGGTATTGGATGGCCACTCACTTTCCCATTTAGAGCAGAAGGTTTCCTGCTTTCCTGCTCACCCTGCTCTCCTCATTTACATCATCCTGGTGTAGAATTTAGATGGTCTGAGGGTAAAGACAGGACTGATCACTCTGAAATTGGGCTGTATGGGTGGCTGGACCCCTGGATTTGGGGTTCTCTGCTTTCTGTTGTGTTTTTTGGAGGTTTTTTACAGGTTGTTCTCAGCTGCCTGTCAGACGGGGCCATGATGAAACCCAACATCTTGCAGAGACATAAAATGGAAAACAGGCAACTCATCAGAAAAGTAGCAGCTGTTTTACACCATCACTAAACAGAATGATCATACACTAAAAACTAGATTTAGCAGTTTAAAAGAGCTACTAACGCAAAATTAGCTGGAGACAACAGCGTGGTTTTGTAACTGACAGTGCTTCACTCCAACGCCCTAATTCATGCAAAAACAACTTAGGAAACATTAAACGGCTGATGCTGTTGGAAAGGGGAAGAGCATCCACTTTCAATGGCTGCTTAGGAAGAACATGCAGATTTATTGCATCATCTTTTTTCCTTTTACAAATTTTAAATAAGAATTGTGTCAAAACTGCCACCTCTTAAATAACAACGACGCTATAGTCCTCCTGACAGAGGGAGATACCAGCTTTTATTGGCAAGTCATTTGTATTTATGGCAGGCTGAAAGCCAGTAAAAAGGTTGTGCAGAACTTTAACTGTGAATGAGATGGAATAAGAAGGCCTTGAGCACTTTGGATCATCAAATACTTCAATAACTGGATATGGCTGTTCATACAACCATAAATTCATACACATAGAGAGGATATAAAGACACAATTGCCATATGAATGGAGTTTCTGTTGCCTTCTGGAAGCTCATATGTGTCTGTGATCTGTTCTAGATACAGGTGCCACACAGTCTTTCCTTTGGCCCAGCTGTGTTTCCCATTGAGGATGAAAATTTCCCTGTGTTGTAGAAATATCCTGCCCATAACCAACACATCTTATAAGAATTAGAAATCTGCCTGGCAAGAGATTCAGCTGATCACTCCACTACCAAAGGATATGTGGCTTGGCTGGAGGTCTGTCATCTTGTAACAGTGAAGGGGTGAGTCCTGATTGCTCGGGACTAAATTTAATTTGTCCTTACAATTACTAAGATAAGAACTTGGTTTATTTTCCCATGGGGTATCTGCCCTGCTCTGGCTGAGGTGCTTCCATATCTCCCATATTGTCAAGTCCCTTCATCTGTGTGATCTGACCCTGCCTGTCTTAGGGGATTCTCCCGTCAAGTGCCATCAAAATCCTGCCTGAGGGAAGAATTCAGGGCTGGATATAGAGGGGAAAAGGGAATAAACTTTTAGGCTGAGGTCTGGCTATTTGTTCTGTGCAGACAAGTTGTGGCCCTGAAGAAGTCTTTTGTTTCCTAAAAAATTGTGAGGGTGGGAGCATAAAAAGTGCCCTGTACTTCAAGGGTATTTTTATTTAGATGCTACTCTTCAAAAGACTATATATAGCAGTAAGAGTCTAGCTGCAATCTAAAGTTTGAAAAGTTGCAGACTCTTGCAGACAGTCTGATGGATCTAAATTTTTCAGCTAAACAGCATCTATGCTCTTGACCTGAGACCTAGATTTCACATTTCAGGAATTAAATGAGCATCATTTTCTAAAAGACATTAGACCAAGGCTGGGCTATCCAAAGGATGGCTTCACGATTTAGATGAAGATGTTGTCATGTCAAGGAGACTTAAAGCCTGACATATCTTTTTTCTATTGAAAAGCCAGACCTAGTTTGTTACACCACATTGTAGCTTCTTATATGCAGGGGACAAAGGAAAAGTGGAGGCTGTTCTGGGTTTAGCATCTCTTGGAGGATTCTCTGCAGTAACAGGGCATAAGGCCCTGATGATCTGCCCTTGCCTTATATTACCCTGCTCAAAATTTATCCTCAGACTGTGCCAAAACCCTGACAAAACATAAAGGAAATATTTGTGACCTCTGCCAAGCTGTGAATCTTCTGTGTCTGAGATACCTCAGATGCTTTGATTAGACTGAAGGAGTTGAGCCTGAAAAAGGGGGAGTGGGAAATGAAAGGAAAGCTATTCCTTACCTGCTGCTGCAGAATTCAGGTGTGTGTCTGAGTACTCATCCTCCTTCCATGCAGAAATCCTGTTTTTCTCAGGAAGGTGTTGAACACAGAACCTGTTTGGAAAAAAAAAAAAAAAAAAAAAAAAAAAGATTAAAATAGAAAGTAAATTTTGATGCAGGAAAATAAAGGAGATCTTTCTCCCTTGAAAAGGCTGTATTCAGCCTCAAGGAATTGGAGCCCACACTATTCTTTGGCTGCAAACAGAAAAACTCAGCTTGTGGCTCACAGGTACATCCCAAGGCGGGATCTTCTGGAACCTGGGCAGCCCCTAAATCCACCCAAAAATGCAAAATACGCCCCTGCTGCAGCCCTGGGGGGATGGAGACAGAACCTCTGGCGAGCAAGGCACAGAGCCAGAGGAGAGATTGACTGATCTTGTTTCAGATCAGATGGATGGCTCTAAGTGACCTGTAAAGACACTCCCTGAGCCCTGAGCCACAGCATTAAGAGCCAAGACACCACGAGCACGCCTGAAGTAGTTATTCGTGACTGAAGTAGCACTTGTCAACTGCAACTTCAGTTTCAAGTAATAGTTTAACAGCATCAACTAGGAGAAAGGTTATATCTCAGTGTGTCTGGTGTGCTGCTGACACTTAAAGGAAGTAATTGGTAGACTTAGAGCAGGGGCAGATGCCAGTGGTAGAACAGGGGAGGAGGTTGGGTACTCGAAACAGAACTTGAACAGCATCATGTGATACAAGAGCCAGGAATCCATCATCCCAAGCCCAGGCATAAAAAGCATGAGGAAGCTGTAACCCAGCCTGTGGAAAGAGCTGTTTCAGAGCTGTTCTCCCCACGTGAGCTGGGTTGCTGTGACTTCTAAAGACCCATCTACAGCTGCAGTTTGCAGCCCTGTCCTAGCAAGAGGAAGAAAAAACCAAAAACATGTTGCCCCCTTGAAGTTTTTTGCCAGCCTTTTGGAAAGCACATGTAATGCAATCTCCAGCTGATTTTTGGCTTCAGGACAGCCCAAGAGAGAAAAGGTGTGTGTGGGTGTGTGTGTGCATGTTTACTGTGGACCAGGCAGGAAATGGAATGAAGTGGAATGAAGTGCACTTGTGGAATGAAGCGCAGAGTCTCATTTTACCTGCACTTGGGCTGTGTGATGCTAAAATGGAGAAATCAGCATGCAAATCCAGCAATCCCCGGGCTGTCATCACCTCCCAATTAGGTGCATTTGGTTTTGGTGGGCGCTGAAGGGTTGTGTCAGCAGGTGAGGTGGGATGGATGGCTGAAGGGTGCCCTGGGCAGGAGGATGCTCTGTGTGTGCATGTTTCTGCCTTGTGCTGGTGGCTGGAATGATGCTGGCCTGCCAAAATAAAAGCACTGCTGTCACTCACTGGCCAAAGGAACAGATTCTGGTCCTGGTGACGCTAAATTTCTGACAACATCAGTGCAACAACCACAGAATTGTAGAATATCCCTAGTGGGAAGGGATCCCCATGGAAGTCCAACTCCTATTTGATCCACCAGTTATCAAGGTCAAAGCATGGGTGTCTCAAGTACATAGTTTGGAACTTTCTGGTTCCTGATCCATTCTGCTCCCCTACTGCCATTTAATAACCATTTTCTAACTCATGTTATTGATTACCTGCATTGCATGAGGCGTCTCACAGGTTAGGGACGTTTGGGAGCTGCTGAACTTGGTGCTGGTGAAATAAAAGATCTTGCTCTTGTCCCAGGAAATGCTCAGACAAAACCAAGGGAAGAGGAACTGGCAAAAGAACAGGAGAAATATCAGGAGAACGTGCACCAGCCTAAAATGCAGCTGCATCCAGGAAAGAGAAGAAGACTTCTCTCTGTCATGAGGAGAGAGTGTGTCTGTCCTAGCCAGCCAGCCTGGGAGGGTGGGCAGGATCCTGGCTCCTTGGATGCCCCTGTGGTCTTCCCCTGACTGTGACCAGCAGTGTCTCATCAAACCAAGTTAAAGAGTGAAACAGAAGAGTGTCTTCAAAGTAAGGAATAACTTGCGTTTGTTGAAACAGAAGGACTCCCATGGAGAAATATCTTCCTCCCAAGAAGGAAACCAAAACAGCAATACATTGGTCACGCCGATAAGCTGGAAAAATTACATTTCCAGAGTAATTTGGAAAAACATACATGTGGTTCAATTTGTCCAGAAAAATAAAGAATGTTTCCACAGATAAAATCCAAGTAATTCTAAACCTCTGCAAGTGTTTAATTTGTGTGGAGCACCAGCAAATTCAGTATCTTTTCTATTTGTTATAACTGAAACTCAGAAATACATAGACACATTCTGTAGGAAATAAATTAGAGGGAGGTGAGCCAGTTGAAAAATTCCTTACATTCGGAGCCTTAGTAACAAATATGAGTTCCAGGTCATGGTAGGAAAAAAAAAAAAGGGATAGAGGAAAAGTGCCTGGATTTTGTAGGGAGGAAACTGAAATTCATGGTCAGCTTAAGATGACAGTTTACCATGATTGAGTAGAAGTCAAGGGCACTGCATGAAGTTTCAGTTCTAGACAAAAAGAAACAAGTCCAGAGCAGACTTGTGAGTCATTGTCAGAGCATGGATGCTTGAGTTTGGATATGCAGATAAGGCTGCCAAGAGAAAGGTGGGGGAGCAGAATGGAAGAGAGTAAGAATGTTTATTTGTGAAGCCAACAAAAAATTGTAGGGTGAGGAGATGGTGAAGAGCCTGGAGTCAACCAGAGCAGCATAAATAGAAGGCTGAGATCTGGGTGCTCAGAAGAACAGAATTTATTCTAAAAGCAAGGAAAAATGGGAGAAGAATTTAAGCTGCTGTTAGCAACAACAAAGTATTTAACTGTGACAAGAATACCAATGGTACTCTGAGCTCTACACATCTGTTTCTGTTGGGTTGGATTATCTTAAGAGAGAAGATGCCAAAAAAGCTTAAAAGAGCCCTGCCACCTTTGGCACCTACCCCAAATCAGGCCTGCACATCCACCCCGTGTCTCACTGAGACTGAGAGCTTCTGTCCTTGAAATGTTAAACTCATTATCTGCTAGGTGTGGACAGTCTTGTGTATCACAGAGCCAGGAAGAAATTTGACATCAGCATGTCACAGGGAGGGGGGAAAAAACCCAACTCCTGAGAAATGTTGAGAGTATGTGTATTTTTGGCAGAGGATACCAGCCAGACATGTCAGCTGATAGCATCCATAGAGCTGGAAGACTGAAAATGAACTGCAGTACAACAAACACAGATTTCACCACTGAAAGCAGCGCGCTGACATTTATATTAGCTCCGTTTGACATGACCTGATGAGCTGGGCTTGGCTGGAGCACAGCCTGTTGCAGCAGCCACCATCCACCCTCTGCTGGTCCAGCTCTCCAGCCCCTCTGCCCTGTGCCTTCCTCATCCTCCTGGAAATAAAAGGACATCATGATGTCCATATGCAAATATCACTGTTGGTTAGATGGCACTGCCATTATCTGTACATTAAACCATACAGACATGAGGTGGAAGGAAATGTGTAGGTGTTGAAAGTCTGAGCAAGCGGACCGTGCTGGTGCTCTTTGCTGTGAGAAGGTCAGCTCCTCAGCTCATGGGTGGAGGCAGGACTTCCACCTTGCCCTGATTGAGGGGACCTTGTGTCAAACCATGGCCACCAGTGCAAGTCAGGGGGACTTGAAAATAAGAAACATGGTGGGATCAGCAGAGGTTCCCCTCCTCCAGGCCATTCTGCCCTGACCAGAGCGACTCCTTTGACCTTGGTGGAGTTACCTTGATTTACCCGAAGGAAGCCCAGCCCGATAAATTCCGTCTGGTTTATGGCTTTGTGTAGGAGAGAAAGGGACGTTCGGACCTGCAGTCCCCAGGGCTACTTCGGGGGCTGACTGTCAAGGTGTGTTTTTTATTGTGTGTACTGCTTGTCTGATGATAGGAACTAAATTGAGAAGAGGCTCATTTCTCACAGGCCACTGAGCAACCAGAATGTGCTAACTGTCATACGTAGGAAGCACTCAGGTGTCGGGATTGTCAAGAGAGAAAGTGCAGTGCTTTTTATTAACTGCAAGAGCAATCAGCTCTGTCTGGGTCTGCTCAGTCTTGTGGAAACACATAGTTCACACTGGGCAATGCTCAGAGGCTTAACACAGGTATCAACACTGTGCCTGCGGTAATAACTTCACATCAGAGCTGTTGCATTACAGGCTGGTGCATAGTCACAACTGTGCTTGTGGTGCTTGGTAGTCTGATCCCTCAAAGGCATTTGCCAAGCCTGAATAGGCTGAAAATTGCACGACTCGATTGCATATTTAAAATGGATTTTGTCCTGCCCTCTCAGGTCTTGCGTGGTGTATGCAAAGGCTTTGTGCACCCCTCTGCCTGGCGTGGTGCCCTGCTCAGAGCCTCCTGTGCTGCTTCATCCTCAGGTCTGAGCAAAGGCAGCAGCTTCCAGGGCTTTGGGACAGAGCAATACAAAGAAATATCCCCTAAAAAGAACAAGGGTGATGAATATTCAAGGTCAGATCTGAAGAGGCTTTGAGCAACCTGGTCCAGTGTGAGATGTCTCTCTGATCATTGTCTCTCTGGACTGCATGATCTCAAGCATCCCTTCCAACCCAACCTATACCATGGTTCTGTGAAGATGATGTCAAGACACTTGAAGCCTTTTTTTCCTCAAATTAAGTTCAGGTCCACTGAGTCCTTCCCTGGAGGATATGAAAATACCCTCAGATTTCAAGGGGAATTCAATCTGATCTTGATTTGAATTTGGCTAACTTGAATTGAACTAAAATTGGGTTAGATTCAAACACAATTTAAAAAAAAAAATCAAATTACACATTAGAAAAGTGTTTCTAGCAGCAGCGTCAGTGCCACTTAATGGTGACAAAAGGGTCAGATGTGGTCCAGGTTCCATTTGCATCCTGACACTGTGTCACTGATGGACTTTGTGAGAGGAGCTCAGGGACTTGCTTTTCTCAGCTGGGATATCTCAAAACATGACCCAAAGTCATGATCACAAGCACATCCCCACAGCATGCATAGGAAAGAGGTCAAATATCCCTCAAAATTGCCTCCACACTGCCTAGAGCTTATTAGAAGCAGTATAAAAGGTTCAATCCCTGTCAAGGAGTCCCTACATCCATAAGACCTGCTACATCTCAGGAAGCTCCAGAAGTGGGGAAAATCTCTAACCTGTTGCCTCAGCTGGGAGTTGTCTGCCTGAAGTGATGTGTCTATTACATTTCCCTAGCCCAAAATCAGCTCACAATTAAACATATATGTGTGGGCAAAGTTCCAATCTGTTTACTTCCCCGCTCTACCCAGGGAGAGCCCTGAGAACAGCATTAAAACAAGAGGCCAGCTGAGCCAACAGAAATGTTCACGGCTGGCTGCAGTGCAGCACTTAGTTGCAAACGCAGAAAATAGCCCACTACATCAGAGAGAGAAAAATGAAATACACGAGGCGCGCTGCAGTGCCGGAGCTGCTCCCTTTCCCCATGGTCAGGGGTGCTTGGTGTCCCTCCCTGGTGCCTCCAGGGTGGAATTCTGCCTTGTGGTGCTTGAGGAGATGCCCAGCCCCAGAGCCATGCGCTCATCCCCTGGGTTATGGGTGGGCTGCACGCTTTGAGGACAAGCAAAGTGACACACGC
Organism: Melospiza melodia melodia; assembly: GCF_035770615.1. Taxonomy (NCBI): domain Eukaryota; kingdom Metazoa; phylum Chordata; class Aves; order Passeriformes; family Passerellidae; genus Melospiza; species Melospiza melodia. Next base: position 15,507,192 of record NC_086208.1, on the reverse strand, counting down.
TGTCACCAGAGCAGGGTGGGTCAGCTGTGCAGCAGCCTGTGCCCTTAGCAGGTGCTTCAATGTCAAAGGTATTAAAGCTGGTTATTTCCAGAGCTGTGCCAAGTGCTGTGCAGGCTTGTTCCTCCCCTACCCCCATTCTAATTAAATTTATAGGCAGCAACTACGAGCTGGGCTAAGAGTGGAGCTGTCAAGTCAGGAGAGAGGCACCAGCACTGCAAAACCCTCCAGCTGGAAAGACAGAGTTTCTGATGGTCGCTGTATTTTCTGGGAATTATCTCTCCAGCCTCATCTCTCATGTATTTCCCCATATATCTCATCTCTCCCTCTGTCTCTCACACACCCAGGTGCAGGCACACACGCAGAGGCACGTGCCCACTCTCTGAGTTATGTGCTATTTCCTCAGTTTGCTGGATTACCCCTGTCTTTACAGGAGTATATACAATATAGCTGAGGGCTCTATCCTTCTGCCAGCTACATCAGTGAAAATGCCTCATTTAACCCTAGACACAGGCAATTCTGATTTTCAGTGGAGCAGGCTTGCAGCTCTCAACTGATGGTCCTGTGACTGCATGGTGCAAAGCTGTCTGAGTTTGCACCTCATCCACCACCATAAGACTTGTTAGAGAAGTGCTATGGGCATGTCCTGGATAAACTGGGGCAATCCTGGTCACTGTTCCAAGATTAATTTCTCCAGCAAGGCAAAAAACTGAGATCTTCACATGGTTCACAGTGAACATTTCCTACAGCTTTCAGCTTTACATAAGACCATCCCTGCAGCCCTCAGCATCTCAGAGGAACTCTGATTTTGCTTGAGTGGTGCCTCCAGAGACAACAGCACCTTAAGGGATGAGGCAGCCCCAGGACCTACAGATGCTCTTTTTCCCCTCTTGAATTGTTCTGCAGGGTTTCCCCTGACCTAGACTGGGAGAGGTGATAAGATTGCAGCCAGCAGCAAAATGGCAGCGTGCCAAACAAATATATTTTCTGCAGCCCTTCTGAGGGTCATGTTACTTCAAACTGCTGTGTGCTCCTACCTGCACACACGTGGAGTGCATTGGCTGGTCCCTGTGTGGCACAGAACATGCTCATCCAGTTCATTTCCCTCTGGCCACATTGGAGGAGGACAGCAATTCCAATAAAGCTATCTCATCCAGAGGTTGCACACAAAATCACCAGGGAAGGCAAGCTTGGTGGAGGGTTTCAGTGTGCTGTTGTACACGTTGCAGCTGGCTTTGAAGCAACTTAAATAAACTGAGGGATGATGTGATTCTGATTTCCAAATCTCCTGGATGAGATGTTGCATTGCAAAGCCCAAACCTGATCCCCAGAGTTTACAGAAGAAAAACTCCCTCAACCGTTCTACTGCTACTGCAACTCCTAAGACAGTTTTCCAAAACTGAAAAAAGTCAGACAAAGATGAGGCGAAGGATACATGAGGGATTGAAGGATAAAAAAATTCTTTTTGGTAAAGTAGGGAACCTGCAAGAAGTGCTGAGTGTCCACAAAAAATGGGAGGGAAGATGGAGCTCTTTCAAAGTCAGGCTTTAGGTTTTCCCTGTTACTATTTGCTGGTTTTGTGAAAGAAAAAGGAACAAACTAAAATAAACTATCCAAAACTTCATGGCTGATGATGTTAGAAAATCTTTCTCTAAGTGCTGCTGGCGGGTGACACAGAAAACCAGGTACCTGTGATGTCTTGGTACCATCTGTAAGTAAAGTCTAGAGTGGGGTTTGGGTGCAGTTTAGGTCTCATCACGAATGGCTTAAATTTTCAGATGTTTTGAGACGTAACCTGGAAAACTTGCCATCCCTTTATTGCCCACAGAGAGGATAATTAACACCATAAAATGCAGCAGGTGACTGTACCCCTTTCTGATGCCAGGGGCTGATTTTAAGGTCAATGATTGAAATGCTCTGCTGGTGTCAGATGAGCCTTTGTATCTAAGATTTCACTCACCAAGGACTCTTAAGACCATGCACATTCATTAGTTTAAAAGATATAATTGCCCATCCAAGCTCACCATGTTCCATTTCTTCCTAACTTTGCTCACCTAAGTAGGTGGCAGTGAGTGCATTTGCTAACTGGTGATTACCAAATTATTTCATTGATAAACCTTCATCGGCATAACTTTTAGGGAAAAAAGTAAAGTTAATAATGAGTTGATCTTTTACTTCAACACAAGGTAATTTTATATTAACTTGGCCAATTTATTTGGGTTGGAAAGGAGAAAGAGAGAGAGCTTGTATTCCTTTGAACTAGTACTGCAACAGAGGCAAACAAATAGGAAAATTTCCAAACGTACTCATATTTTAAAATCCACATTAATTATAGATCCACTTATTCTTTGTAAAGGCAGGGTCTGCAGCCTGTCTGGGGGAGGGAATAGGGGGTCATGTATAAATTGTGTCCCAAGGACCCCACTGAAATTTCCATAGCATTCGCCATATGACACTGACGTGTGAAAATTGACATGAAGATTTGAAAATTGGGACCGAGGGAGACCAAGCATAAAATAACTTCAATTTTGCGCTCCCTCTGTCTCTCAGAGGAATAGTGCAGTGGACTGACCAACACAACACAAACAAGTGAAGGGGAGAGAAAAAAATATTCAGGGAGAAGGATAGTAGTTATTAAAGAGAAAACACACTCCTCACTCACTGAGAGAAAGGATGATCAATGGATTTAGTCACAGAGAAATTCAAGCAGAAAATTGCTGCTGTTTTTTATCTGAGAGGCAGAAAGTTTAACCAAACCAGAATCCTCTCAACTCACACCCAAGGAAACAGTGAAGAAAACCACTGTGTTTTAGAACAGCGGGAGAATTCTGTTTGTGTGTGCATGTGTGTAAATTTTTGTTCGTGATTTTTACAAGTGTTATGATGCCAAATAAACTGTAAGGTAGAATCCTCACCTTCAGAAAAGAGCTGCATTTTATCCTATCTCTATTTTTTCACTCTTTTTATGATTCTGAATGTGGTTTTCCAGAACTAAGTTTTGGTATTTTGGAGCCTTGTGCTAACACTTATGTACACCAAACCCAGCTTTAGGACTGGTCCCTTATACTTCCCAATAAATAGATCACTTTGCAAAGGCAGAAGGTACCAAAACATCCCTGGCCTATGGAGATAACACCAAAGTTCCTCTCCTGAATTACAACTGCCATTCAGGAAATAGATATCCATAATTTTCTTATCACTGACTAGGTATTCAATAGCTGACATCTTTGGGTTATTGGTCAAAATGTTAACAGGTCAGAAACTCCCTTTGGACTCCTAGCAGGACGATCCAGCTCTGCTGTGTTGCACTGCAGCAAATACCTGAAGACTATGGGGGTTGTGCAAAACTAGATTTGTCATAAACTTGGTCTGAAAATTCCACATACTTTATAGAGACGCTCAGCACTCACCATCATCATGAGCTTTGGAGAAGAGCACAGTTGCTGCTGCTGCTATTTCCCTCTTGGGTCACAAGTTGTTTGCTGGTCCCTCTTATCCAAAAGACACCTGCAAGGCAATGGAAGTGCAAGTCTGTACATTTCTGTACATTTGTGTATGGATAGAGATAGAGAGGAGACAGGCATGTAGACCACAGCTTTAGCTTTTAAACTACCCATTCTCTAGCTGCTGCAAGTCCTGAGGTCATTCTCAGGCTGACAGGATGCACTGCGCAGTCCTGAACACTCAGTGCTCTCCCCCTAGCCTATTTTTCTCAGGATTACTTACTTTATTTTATTTAGCTTTGTGGCACACAAGGTTCCTTGTGCTCGCTGATACGATGATCTACAAGAGCGGCGTTCTCATGCTATGGATCTCATTTATTACGAAGTGAAGTATATAATAATGAAAAATAGCTGCAGCTATTCCTCCTCTCTTCAGGGTATCTCAGCACCCTTATGGATGACCGCACACACAGTCAGCTCCATAGAAACAAATGGAGGGGAAATGGCAGCACACAGCTCCGAGCTGGAGGACTGAGTGCCTTTGGTCTGGAGCATGCTTGATCCATAGCTCCGGCTGAAGGCACATTACAGAGGGTACTGAAAAAAAAATATTTTTTTGCTACAGCATGCCTAGATGTGGAGCAGATTGGCCTTGTAGGAACTGGGGAGCGGGCAGAGAGGAGAATTCTCTATTACAGCAGCCCGTAGGAAGCATTTGTCAATAAACACCTTGAGGATTTTCTATAGAGTCCAAAGCAAAATGCCCCGCGATTCGCAGTCAAACACAAGAGCTGCCCATCATTGACTCTGAATGCTCTGCTGAGCATGAAAACAACAGCATGGAGACAATATGAAAAGGCCTTGCAGGTAATTTCACAGGGTAACAAGAAATGCCAGGCTTATTGTAATTACTGGCACTGGCGACAATGGAGTTAGTTTCATTTAAATGCTGGGACCTTCAGGGCAGCTTCTGTGCTTCACACACAGCCCGGATTTTATAAATTTTGTGCTTTGACTCATCTGATGTAGTTACATAAAATTAGGTGATTTGAGCTGCACTCAAAATGTGCTTTTGAACTTTTTTCCACAACTAGGAAAACTAGGATATTACATTTAAATAAAAAATAAATAAATTGGAAATTTACTAGGTGATCACCCGATTCCAGCATCTGAGGCTTTAAGGAAAATAACAAGAAAACGACAAGAATTCACAATACTAGAACAATAACAAGGATGATGATATTAATAACGGGTTATTATCATGTAAATAGAAAATAGAATGCAAGGACACAGTATCTAATGATTTCATTACTTTCTTTTACAGCCTGTTGCAATACCCTGGCCATAAGGCAGTATTGACTTGAGCTATAGTTTTGTTATGTGTCTGTCTTTTATTGAAATACTTACATCTCTTTGTACAGTGCCTGAATATGGCAAGGTTGATGCCATGTCCCTTTTAATGAACTCATATCATTAAGTTACTTCCAATTTACAAAACTGTGTGATCAGAATATGGCTCAATACTTCTATTAGCACTTTTAAATAACTCAGGAAATAATTATAATTATTTCTTCACTCTAATAATAAAACTAATAATGTCTATGCTTCCTCAGTTTTATTTCAAATACTCTTTAAAGGGCCTGAATTTCTCACCTTTAGAACTCTCTTAGTTTGTATGATCTCTTTGGTAAAGACCCACTCATCCCAGTACAAAGGTGATTTAAAAAAGATTTTCTTTACTTATTTATGTATAATCACAGTACAGATTACATCAAATGCTTTACAATGTATAAAACACTCCTGGCTGGTTTCACGCACTTGGGAGATAGTCATCTCCCTGTGAAGTCTGAGATGAAATATTCAAACAATAAGAAAATAAAAAGGATAACACCCACCTTAAAGAGGTCTTCAGAAGCCTGCTGGGCAGAGTTTGAGGAAAGATGGGAAAGATATACTGCAATTTTTTAGAAGGGATGGAAGAATCACCTCGATTGCTACCATGGAGAAATGTTTTCAAGGTTACTTTTAACTCCAGAGCAATAGTAGCAGACACTTGGCAAGCTGTCCTGAAGATTTTAACTAGAAAAGTGATATTCACAGAAGCAAAAAAGACAGTTATAGGCCATTGGGTCCAGTGTAATTGGCACTCGGCCTCAGCCACAGAGGTTGGAAGCTCTCTCTGAGTTTGACACAGGGCATATATTGAAGTTGGAGGCAGTTTAGTGAAAGCTCATTTTCTTGGACTATATAGTTCTGTCAAAATGCAAGCGCTTCACAAACAGCTTCAGAAATAAAGACGGAAGAATAAAGTTCCCACAATTCTGAAATGTCCACTTTTAAGAGTTTGGAAATAGGGTTTGAGGTTTGTGTTTAGTTTTTATATATGTGCATTTTAAATAGTTTAATATCTGTAGATGTGAAACCCCCACAGTTTTAGATATACAAATATATACTTTAATATATATGGTTTTTAGGTATATATACACATATATATATATGCAAATATATACAGGTAAATATATATATATATAAATATCTTTTCCTTTACTGGAATTCTTGGAATTAGAATTTTTCCTTTATTGGACTATTTCCCTTATTATAAAATTAATTTGAAAGCTGAAAAGCAAAATAAAACACTGTTTGTAAAAGGGATAATCTAAAACTTCAAATATCTCAAAAAGGGAAAGGAGATTAACCTCGAATTATTTCTGTAAGTGCTGATCTGCATTGGATTAATCAGATTTTTTCCATTTGAAAGCAGAAAGTGAAGTAAGAAACTATCTGGCTAATCTTAAGGTAGATGTCATGGGTAAAATCAACTAAAAGTAGAGAAGAAACAGCCCTTCTTGCTTTGTAGGCATCAAGTTTTTTTTTTTGCAGACAGACAAGGCTTCTTAAGGACATTCTTGATATCTTAATACTTCAATCTTGTTCAGTGTCATTTCTGAATGAGACCATTGTTGAGGCAACAGTGAGTTGCATAGCTCCATCAACCTTCTTTAATTTGCTTGGAGATTATGGGAAAACCTCTATAAATCAGTTTTATGACCTCATGAAAAACTTACAGTTGTATGGCATCACTTGCATGAATTATGAGATAGCCACAAAAAGGACCAAAGATGTCAAGGACACCAAAGTGAAGCTTTATGTACCCTGGGACATGGCAGCACATGTCACAAATCTGCACTTGGTAGAAATACCAAAGGCAGACATGGAAGCTTAAACTCTCAGTGTCTCCTAAGCATGAAACAGGACTTGAAAAGGCTGGGAAGGAATTGTTAAAATAATCTTCGTGAGAGTCATTAGTCTGAAGATGTAACAATTTAATTCTTCATTAGCATTAAAAAAAAAAAAAAGAACCAGAATGTGTGCAGAAAAAATATACTTAATGAGAAAAGAATGCAGGTCAAATACTCTTTTTTCTTATTCAAATGCAAAGTTTACATAATGTCTTTTGTTAGAGACTTTATGCAGTGTGAATATGCTGCAGCTGTAGCCACATATTCAGTATGTTCACAAAATAGACCTCCAGTTGCTCTTTCCTGGAGTTCCTTCTGCTTTAACATTGCATCTCAATGTTTTTCTCATATTTGTGAAAACCTAACCCAATCATCACTGAACTTTATGTTGCTTCATGGTACTGTAAACCTAAAGAAAAGCCTGAATTTTGCAAATTGAGTTGAAAACCTCAGAGAGCACCTGGGGATCAGGATCTTTGTAATGTTAACAGCAGAGATAGCCACACATGCCCTGATTATTAGTTAGGTGCTTCCATCAACACTGAAACATTTCATAACATCAAACTCATTTTGACACTGCTTCTTTTTGGAAGAAAACTAGAAGAAAGATCTTGACTGTGCTAAAGAACCCATGCCAACTTTTTGAGGGGGACACAACAATATTTGGCTTTACATTTTAATTTTCTATCATATAATAGGGAATTATTAAAAAAAAATTAACCCAAGTAAAATATTCTGGTTTTGTCAAAATATTTCTTTCTTTTATTGACACTAAATAAATCTTATGATGTTTCCTGGCATGAGTACTGAATGTTTCCATTGTCACTCTATCCAGAAGGAGCCAGGCTCCCAAATCTCATCCTCCCCGTGTTAAATGAAATGTTTATCCTTCACCAAGTACTGATCAGCCTAAACATAACCTCATTGAGATTTGCCAGGATAGGGGAGGCAGAAGGTCCTGGGCTGAGCCAGAGTGAGCCCTGGCCAGGCTGATGTGCTCTCAGCCTTTCCCTGTGTCCCTGCAGCCCTGTGCTCAGGGAGGGGACACAAATGCAGCTCTGTGTCACCTGTGGAGGGAGGAAATTGTTGGTGCTGTGCTGGCTGTGCTGCACCAGTGCCCTGCACCACTGCAGGTGGGTCTGACACTCTCTGCTCTCCCCCTGTTTAATTCCCACCTTCTCCCCTTTCTGTCCTCACTCCAGAATTCCCCAGGACTGCTCTTATGCCTTAGAGCCAAGCAGACTTTCAGCCCAGGAGAGCAGCAGACAGTGAACACAAGATATCTGTGCCTGGTGCTGTAAACTAAATGGTCCCATTTTCTATTTTAACAGGGCTCAGTGCCTCTCTTTGGAACAGAGATCTGATATGGAGAGATAGACTTTGCTTTCCTCCCCTCCCCTGGCCTTCTCAGCTTGATGCTCCTACTAATTCTCTCACTCAGGCCCTGCTGTTTGAGTCTCTTCTCTCTTTTTTTCCCCTCTGCCATTATTTCGGGTGGTTACTCATCCCATTTGACTCCCCCCAGGGTGTCACCAGGCTGCTGCCAAAAGCTCTTCTGTTTCCTCTCCTGTTGTGCTCACTCTTTCTCTTTGTTCAACTTTTAATCTCAGCCCTCGGTGAGGTGTGCTGAACAGTCATGATGAAGCATTCAGGATGTTAGAAAGTAAACTGCTGGAAGAGGTCAGCAGGAGCAGAAACCAATAAAGCACCAGGAGGAAGTTGGATATGTACGAACAAAGCAATTGGTAATGATGTGAAATAGTTGGGTCAAACAAGGGCTGTGCACAAATGAAAAGATTCACCTCCAAACACCTGAAAAGTTTACCTAACCTGCTTCTCCTTGACAGGAGCTGGTCTGTTGCTGTGAACCATTGCTAACAGCTTTATACCCTGCTTTATTTGCACATCTCAACACCCACACGAGCGGCTGGCCATCAGCAGCAGGGTGGATTCTTTCTTCAAAAGAAACTCCTTAAATCCTATAAGCCTCCTGTTTCCTTTTCTTTTCATTGCTGCTTATTACGTGCAAGGTGTGATTTCAGACTAAGTTTCCAATACCCTCTCTTAGCACCAGAAAAGCCATTGAATTCAAAGGGGTGGCCTCTGATATATGGGATTGTTCAGTGTAAAGGTGGCCTTGTTGAGCTCCTACTTAGGCAGAGAGCAATCAGATACTACAGCTCCCACTAGAGAGGGCAAAATTCCCAATTTGCCAGGCAGGAGAGGTTTGCTTACAAGTGAAGGATGCTTTTTTTAGATGGATTTCACATCTGAATTCCCCAGATTGACCCAGGAAAAAGTGAGGGGCAAACAAACAAACAAACAGAGAAAGGAAAAAGAAAAGTTCAGTTCAGATTAACCCATTTTCATGAAAAAAAAAATTTTTTTTTTAAATAGATAGTGAAAAACAATAGCAATAGGAGAGATTTTGGGCATGGCGTTTTCAGACTGTCTCCTCTCCTTTCCTCCCTTCTGAGGGGCCAGCACTGCAAGAGGGGATGTATTTTTCCGCCTTTCACACTTGCAAGCCAAGGCCCTTCTCTGGCTTTGCTCTTGGTACAGCTCAGGGAAAATATTTTAATGAAATTTCCTCAGAAAGTGAATAAGTCCCTGTTGGTCCCTGCTGTCTCTGTGTCGTCGCTGACCTCCTCTGAGAAAGTGTTCTGGCATTTCCACAATGGCTGAGGTACACTGACCTGAAAGGAGCAGAATTCCGAGAGCCTGGCTCAGATGGCAAATTGGACAGGACTTTTCCCTTCTCTGGGAAGGCAGCCAGCCTTGCAGCTGCAGCCTGGGCCACTTCAGAGCAGACCTGGAGGGCACTTTCCTAGACCTCAATGAGAGCAGCCTTTATTAAAAGGAGAATTATAATATTAATAGGAAAATTATTTTGCTGCTAATGACAAAGAACTCGGTTTCTTCATACTTGGACACAGTTATATTCCCAGCTATGCCAATCTCAATATTATCTCAGATGGATACTTGTTCCCAGGAGGCCCTTAGGGGAGTGACCTTATGTCCCTCTACCTTTGATAAACCACTGCCTGCATGCATATAAATCAATTAACACCATCAGCTTATGCTAATTTTGAATTTAGATGGCATGCTGGAAATAAACAGGGGTGTTTATGCCTATCTAGAAAGAGACCACAATAACAATCTTCCTTCTTCCCCAATGTACACACAAAAATATACCCACACCCAGTGCACACACAAGTCAGGATCCAGCAAACCCCCAACTTCAAGGAGCTTTCATTTAGCTGCTTGTGCTCTCTCTGTTTTCTAGGGCAATTTGGACAAACAGAACAGCCAAAATAACACCATGCAACATATAAATATCCCTTGTCAGCCATTTGCTTTCTGGTTTGCTGCTGTGTCATTCCCATTCCTGCTTTTGTTGTTGTTCTGGTATTGCTTTCTTTAATTTAGGGTACTCTGAGGGATGTGATGTTACCAGGCTGGGGAGAAAAAAGACATTTAAAAGTGGAAAAAAATTATTCATTAATAAAGGTTCCTTTTTATCATAGCCTAACTACCCACAAGAAACAGCACATCACAGCTTCCCCCCACCCCACCACAGAGCATGACTTACTGGTTTTAATGGTCAAGAGCCATGCCTGAAGTGTTGGGTCCAGACAAGAGCAGCTGGGAACACATCCAGGAGGGAGACAGAGCCTCAGGACACAGAGGATGATCAGAGGAGCCCCAACAGCCTTTGAGATCAGACCAAATGATAATTCCCCTCTTCACCCCTCCCCTGGCAGCCAGGTGAAGGGTTCACAGGTGGTGGCCAAGCCACAGCAAGCAGACACCCAAGGAGCTTTAAGGCCCTCCAAGCTCATCAGCAAAAGCTCCTTGTGCTTCCTTCTGGAGGACTTTTCCCTGCCCAGGCTCTGTCTGTGTCTGGACCATGAGTGGAGTGTGAGGGTGCTATTTGTAGAGCAAAACACATCAGTACATGACATGTTTTAGTGCAAGACACGCAGAGCTGTGTGCTGAGAATCTATTCTCTGCCATTGACTTATCTCCATGATAAACATATTCATGAACTAGGGGTAATTTTTATCTCTGATTAAAGCTGTAAGCAGGCACAACTCTTTCTCAGTTGACAGCTCTGGGCAAGGAATGGATATGGCAGGATTGTCTAAAATACAAGTCAAGTTAATTTCCTTGGATCCTGCAATTCTCATCAACATGGGCATTTTCTGATGATATGATTTACTTACCAGCAGTGCCCAGCCTTCATGCCAAGGCAAAGAAAAACAGAGGACATATGCTGAAAAATTTGTAGCATGGTCCCCTAATCAAGTGCTGGCTCCATCCTGTATCCTGTTATAAATTGTAATCTACATTATGTCTACTGTACACATTCTTTCCTCCACTCTGCCTGATTGCATTTAAATACTTTTTTAAAGTCATTATTGGTTCTCCTATTATTTATATGTTGCTTGGTTTGGTGGTTCTCTCCTTTTCTTTTTAGCAGAAAGACCCAAGGTTACTTTTATTCCTCATATCTGAGGAGCCAATTAATTTCCAGCATTCCCCAATGCCATCCCAATAAATAGAGGCTTCTGTAGCCATATTTCCTTCCACAGGGAGACCAGGATGTTGAGCCAGTTCTGAATCCAGTCTTAGATCTACTCCATGGTTGAGATATTCATAGGATGGTCTCAGCTGAAACCCTGTCTGCTCACCTCATTACTGTGTGTGCTGCTTTCCTCATTGCTTTTCTGTTACACTCAGAGTACATGTGTTTCACTTTCACTCCCAGGCCAAAGAGACCCCATTTCTGAGCAGTATTACAATGACAATATCCACAGTTGGAGAGGGAAAGCTGAGGGAGGTTCTAATTTTTAGTAGGTTTTAGTTACTTTTAATAATTTTGCCATAGACTGTTTTTTTTTTTCCCCTTTGTATATACTCCTTACTTCCTCCTTATAAATCCACAAAATACCCTTAAAATCATTCCTCTTTCATTTAAAACTGCTGGGGGCTAAACTGGCCCCTGTGTGGTCTGCAGTGGGGAATTAAAACACCATAGCAGCTTTCATGGGAACAGGTGTCCTAAAAAGAGAGATGGGTACAAGCACATCCTGGGCACAGCCCCTCCATAAATAACAGAACTCCAACCCTCTTAAATAGCCTCAGCAAGCCTCCCTAAGAGTTTTAGGGAGACATCACATTCCTTTAAAACTGGGTAGTCAAGCAGCTTCCTTGCTGCTTGGGGGCAGAGGAGCAGCGCCAGGGTCAGGCACACAGTGACAAGTGCTGTTTTAGGGGGGCAAAGCCATGGAGAAGCAGCATTTATGGTGCTCTCTGCCCTCATACCTCTCTGTGCTCTGTGCCTTGTCCTGTTTTTCTTTGCTGAACCGCCGCCTTTGAGTGTGGGGGAAGGTGGGGCTGTGCAGGTTGGCGGCTGTGCCCAGGCCAGGCAGAGGGATGTGGCTGGAAGTTGGCCGAGCCCTGGTGCGGCTTTACGCCATCCCAGCTGGTGGCACTGCATCATCCCTGCAGGGCCAAGCGGGGGCCTTGACGCTGGCAAAGGGATCAGACACGAGCCAAGGTCAGCAACACGAGCAGAGATGCAAGGGAAAATGCATCACAAGGCCAGCAGCACGAGCAGAGATGCAAGGGGGAAATGCATCACGGGCAGTGGGGAGCCGGCTCCGTGCAGCTCGGAGAGGATGCTGTGGATGTGGGACTAGCCAGCCACAGACAGAAAACTGGGCTTTTCTCTCCTTGAGAAACAGGGAGGAAACAAGGCATCCTCCAGGCTGAGCCCAGGAGCAGCTCAGAGAGGATGCTGTGAATGTAGGACTAGCTAGCCACAAACACAAAACTGGGCTTTTCTCTCCTTGAGAAACGAGGCATCCTTCAGGCAGCAAAACACTGTTCAGATCAGACTTTAGAGGGGAGAGTGCTAAGCTGGAAGGCAAAGAGGTCTGACATGGGCAAAAACACATGCAATGAAGGATAAAGTGCAAAATCTTGCTGGCCAATGGCACAAAAACCCTCTGTTAGTGAATCTAATAGGCGTGTGACACACACATGGTGGTGGTAGTTGAGCCTTCCCATCTGCCATCCCACTACTGATTAATCAAGTGCCTCTAAACCGAGGAAACCTCCAAAAATATCCATCGACAAGAGCTGAGAGTGTGAGAGAAAGTAAGACAACTCCAACTGTGTCGGCAGAGGCTGTGCTTGATGCTAACAGGTGGTGACGAACACTGCGTGATTTAGAGCTCAGAGGGGAATAGGAATCTGAAAGATCAAGTATCATTCCAAAACACTGACAGACTTTGGGATCTGAACCTTCAGGCCTGAGGTCTTCCAGGACAGAGCAGAACATGAAAATAGGGAGAGGAAATGGAGAATTCAGCTCCAGTTCAGCATTTCCTGCCTTCAAGAACTCTTCATTATAAATAGTTTAAAAAGAAATTTGTAGCTCACCTGATATGCTGACATTCTTGAGAATGCAGAACAGTACAAAGTATTCTTTTGTTCAGATCTTAGAGCAGTCTTCAGACTCCATACCTTGCATCCTTTACACATTAAGTTGCAGTGACAACTGTACCCGTACCCTATACAAATGTTGATTGGCAGGATGAAGACTGGCAAAAGTAGGATCTCCAAGTGATTTATGAATGTAATTCAGCTGCTCTTGTTTATAAACAGGCTGGTTTGCTGAATTGCTGTGTGCATCATTCCTGCAAAGATACACGCAGGTCTCAGGTGCTCTGCACGCAACAAGAAACCTGCAAGGCACCAAGGAAGTGAAGGAGGAGAGGTGGAGTAAATGAAATAGAAACTCTTGAGTAGGAAAGATTCATTTCCCTGAAGTTGCAAGACTGAAATTTAGCAATGGAAGGAATTCACTGGCCTGGCAAGCCTGAATGCTGCCACAGGAAAATACTTTGGGACTGCCTCAGCACTGTCCCCAATATCCTTAGCAGTTATACACCCTATTCTTCTCCTCAAGAACAGAATCATCTTGAAAATAATTTATCCCTCTTATATCCAGTACAAAGCAGTAATACTAACCAGCCAAATCTTTGCTGTTGTACCCAAATAAAATGTGATCAGAATTTGGCTTGATGAAGATCTGGTGAGGGAACTGCACAGAGCAGAGAAGGATTTGTTTTCTTTTTCCATTGTGTCAGAACGAACCCTATGAAAAGAGAACAGTGCAGCTTTAATAATAAAAAAAAAAAAAAAAAGAAAGGAGGAAAGGAAGAAAAAAAGAAAGAAAGGTGCCTCAGTTGTCTCGGCAGCTGATCAACAAAGGAGCAGTCGTGAGCTGTAACCTCTTGGAGCTGCAGTCTGGAACATGACACATGTCAGGCTATGATAAATGGTGCGGAGTGTGTGCAATTTCAAGCGCAATGCCCTTGAGATGCTCAGGACCCCGATCGCAAATGTTATTGTTAAATTAAACCTTAAAGGAAGGATTGGGAAGGGGAGGGGTGGGTTTGTGTGTGTGTGCGTGTGTGTGTGTGTGTGTGTGTTTTTATTTATATATATATATATATATTTATATATATATGGATGTATGAAATGCACAGAAGAGAAGGGGGAAATGGCAAGGTGAGGAGAGAAAAACTTTATATTTCTTTTAATTGAATTGTGCATCTTCTAGGTCTGGTTGAGCTATGGGAGAACTTCAGGCAGGGTTTTTCTATCCTACAGGCATTTTATTACTTTTGCTCCATCACAATTTGATAGCTAGAGATCAGCTAAAGTAGGCAGGTGCAAGATTGGAAAACAGGTAAATAAATAAATAAACACATGCCACAGATGTGCAGCTTCTCTAGCTCAAGTGTTCTGCATCCAGGTACCTTTGAATCTAAATGAATGAAGTTTCAGAGAGTACTGAGTGCTGATTTTTGGGAGCTGCCTGTCTCTGAGGGCTTGTTTGTTAGTTGGATTGTTGTTTGATGGTGTGTGTTTGTTCTTTCTGAGACAAATACTCACCCTTAAGAGCTGCTCTGAGAAAGAGGCAAGTTTACATCCACATCCCACTGTGAGGAGAGCAGGGACAGAATTTTGCAAGTTCTCCAGGCAGATTTCATCCCCAGCCTGCAAGAATGGCCTCGAGGTGCAGCTCGTTGGTACTGTGGTGTCAGTGTCCTTTTTCCTGTGGTTTTGGAATGGGAGTGGGGACAGGGGCAGTGAACAGTGTTTTAGACAAGCAATTGCAGTAGAGTGAGGGGTCACGGGGTATGGAACAATAAGAAACAAAGCAACCTCTCCCACATGCTGAATAACCTTTTGCCAGGAGAGGTAGCAGGAAGGGCTCCACAAGCCTTACCCCCTGAATTTTGCACCACGTGGGTGCTGTAGAGAGCAGAAACTGGATCTCCTGGGCTCCCACCTCTGCAGCTTCCAGGTGCTGCCTTGCTCCCCCTAAAAAGGTGAGAACCAACACGCTCCTACCTTGAGGCTGACTCTGGCCACTCTGGACCTGGAATTTGTTCCTCTCTCCTCTTCCTTCTGCTGCCTATTTTATGCCTCCCATCTTTCCCGTGTGCAGAGGAGCCTCCAGTTGGAAACTCACGCAGATTCCTCAGAAGTCCCCTCTTTACTTTCTCCCTCCCCTACCACATCCATGCTAAGTGCAATTAGTGTAGGCAGAGCAGGAAACACAGTGGGGAAGGGAGCTGTGTAAACGAGGGGGAGGACACAGGGTGGGTGAGGGACGGGGTGGGGGAGCTGGAAAGGGTTCAAGGGGAAATGCTTGCGTGGCTCGCGTAATTGAAGGGAAGAAGGAGGCAATGGGAAGGAGATGGGAAAAAGCCTTTAAATCATGATGGAAAGTAAATTCAAACAAACAGTAAAAGGTAACAAAGGACTAGCAGTGACTCATTTAGCAAGATATATTGTTTGTTCTAATTTTTACCAGGTACAGGACAAACCCAATGGTTGGGAAAATGACAGCGTAAGAGACCTCCATGACCTATTTAAAACACTTAGGACAAGGAAAACAGGTAGCAGAGATTTTGCTGCACCAGATCCATCTACTTATTGCTCCTGGTTGCCTCATAGTGACTCATTGTCCATTAAAACCTTCAGAGTGTCATGACAGCATTAAAACCAAGGCTCAGATTTGGGAAATATAACATATTCAAAGAACTTATTAGATACCAAAGTACTAAGATTATTATTTTTAGTTGCATCTTATGAACATCCTACATCTTGTTTTGTACTTTTTGGCTACTGTTGCCTAGCGTCCAGGAAAACTCAAGTCCTTTTTCAGTTCTTTGGAATATTTTCCCCATGTTTCTTGTTATTAAAGAAAATAAACATTAGACAAAAGCGGATTTTATTGTATCTATAAATAATTTAATGCAGATGGATTCATGGAAAATACCAGCAGGCAGATTTTCAGAGAGAAAGAAAGAAAGGGAATGGTCTAAGGTTAGATGGTGAGGAAACAGAAAGAGTGAAGAGACAAGAAATTACAAGATGTGATGAGTAGATACAAACAAGAAGGTAACTAATAAAAGGTAGCTGAACATAAAGATGCCTTGGAAAGACAACTCAATCACTTTAAAAAGAGATTATCCTTTAGCTATGAGCTTCCTGCTACCAAGGAAAAGAAGGCATTTTCTCTGTGTCTTGGGAGGGTACCACGGACTTATATTTAATAATTTCTCATACTGACATGTTACCACTCCTAACTTTTCCTTTTGGGGACAGGTGATGACAATGTTGAGATGATAATTTAATGATGTATCCCTCCTTTATGACTTATCACAGTATCCTGTGGACTTAGAAGCCCGTGTGGATGGATGCCTGAAAAGCTGTTGATATTCAGCGCTGTGTCTCATCCTAGAAGAATGCCTGTTGTATTAGAACATGGGAAGTTATATGAAATGAACTTTGAAAAAAATCTTGGCCTTTAGGTAGGAGGAGCTGGTGAAGAAATGAGTGGGAAGGAATAAAGACATTTTTAGGAGGAATGGAGCAGCTTTGCTTGACTGCAAACAGCCATTCCTAAGCCACCAATTTTTGCTGATGTTGCACCAGAAAAGCCTTCCTTGAGGTATTGCTTCTGCCAGGCAAAGTGGAATAAAAGCCAGTTAAGAACTCAGCTGGAGTCATTGAAGCAAACATAAAGCAAAACCCTGTGTTGTATGGGATCCCTCCCTCCACTATGTAAGACGTACCAGGCCTCTTTGTCCAGTCACTGCTTGGACAAGGATTGCATTTTTGTGGTGTGTCTTGGCTATTGTACCTGTGCATAACCAAAAGGCAACGGGCACTGAGGAGGAAGGGCAGAGGAGCTGTAAACCAGGTCTGTGACAAGAGCTGAACGTGTCTCTGCTCCCTAGGAGTGCTTTTGGGAGAGGTGCTGCGGCACTGAGCCATCTCCTGCAGTCACAGGACATCAGGGGAGGGAGACAGGAAGGTTTCCAGGGAAGAGAAACCACCCACCCACAGACGAGAAGAAAGGTTTACTTGAGACATTAGAGAAACAGGAGTGGAAGCCCAGGGAGAAATCTCCTTCTTGCCATTCTGCTGCTGTGCCACATGCTGGGGGAGCAGCACATTGTTCTCCAGCTGAACAATGCCCAGTTCCCACCACGTGCAAAGGGGAAAAGAATGTGAGCTTTGCTTTGCTTTATTATCAACTTGTGCAGTGCAGAGATAACTGCACAGGCTGCTCGGTCCCCGAAAAGCGAAGATGAATTTTGATCAAAATTGGATTACAGGGCATTTCATTTCTACTTAAGAATGGTTCTGAATTGGTTTCCCATTTACTCAATATCCACAAAAATAACAAAATAAAAACTGTCAAGACAGAATAATGCTGCTGAAAAGAAAAAATAAAGCTCAAAAATTTGAGAAAAAAATAATTGGACTGAAACAGCTCCAAGTCAGATTACCATTAAATCTTCCTAAGAATGATGAAGGCTCTTGCAACCAAAGGCAAGATATTTCATTAGGCTGAATCTGCATATTTAATTCTCAGTGTGCCAATTTAATGTAATTTTTTTTGGTTATCAGGGATGGCTCTTTCTTGATATATAATAATGACATTGCATTTGGTTTAAAAGTAGAAGTCCACAATCAAGGCAATCACAGACTATTAAGTGCTCAGTCAAATCCCAATCAAATTGTGTTCAAATGGGTTAAAGGGAGACGGTCAGAGCTGCCAATCCCAAAATACAGCCCGGCCCTTCATCCCATCCTGTGGCCAAAGGAATAGCACTCTCTTGACTTCAGCAGACCCTGTGATGGAAAATATTTCTGTCCAAAACAAAATTGGCCTGTAATCTGGGTAAGCTATTCAGAGCAAACAGTGGCAAATTTAGCCTTTTCTCCTGTTCACAAATCATCCATGTACGGACTTTGTTGTTTTAATGCCTTTGCATGTATTTGTCTGACAAATACTAAATATAGAAATAGCTCAGCAGCCTGGTGACATTGATTATATCTTGTATTATCTGTGGTAGATTGTGGTATATGACTGGTCCTTTAGGTTACACTGCAATTTAGCCATAGAGCAAATATGTTAAAATACCAGTGTAAAACGTACTAAATCAGATCCTCATGAATTTTAAAGCCTGGAGTCTGAAGCTCTTCCTCAATCTGTTTACCAAATCAGAGCGGCTGCTCTCAAATTAAAGTGCAGTGCCCCATCCCCATAAGCAAGATCAGGCTTATGAGCCATCATAAACCCACTCTGCGCTTCTAAATGGCAGCTGATTCAGCTGTAACCTGAAAGCAGCTTTTGGGACCAGAGCATTTAACATTTCCAAAAGTTTCTTACCATTGTCAACCTTCTAGATTCTTTCAAAATCATCCAGCATGCCAGGCCGTGGGTTCTGAGTTAAGTGTCTGTACTCAGTAGGCACCTACTGAAAGGCAAGAGCAATGTCCCCTCTGTTTTAAAATGTTTGTTTTGTAACAATACATGTTTGCAAATGTGTTTGTGTTTCTGTAGGGATTGATTGAAAATAAGATCATAATACTGAAAAGAAGAAAATCTGCATTTTTGCCCAACAATGTAGAAATGTTATGTGTAAGAAGGCAAGATATGGAGGCAAATTCCATTTAAAGGGTTGAAGGCTCAGTGCGATGGCACAGAAACCAATGTCAGCGTTTGCTGCTCTGAGCCTAATTTTGTCAGAAATTGCTGCTTAAGGACCTCAGGTGTCATCTCTCCATGGAGGACACAATGAACATCTTAGGGTTTAGTCTGTTTTCTGGTGCCAAAAGGGCAGAGCCGGGGCTGTGAACGTCTCCAAAACCAGACTGGAGAGGGCTGAATCCTACCCACAGGCACAGGCTGCCCAGAGAAACTGTGGATGCCACATTCCTGCCCGTGTCCAAGGCCAGGTTGGACGGGGCTCTGAGCAATCTGGTCTCGTGGAAGGAAGGTGTCCCTGCCAGTTCCAGGGGGGGTGGGCTGGGTGATTTTTGGAGGTCGCTTTGAACTCAGATCTCTGTCTGTGAGACGGCTGAAGGATATCCATAAATTCCTTGTGCCCTGAGTGGACATTCAGCGAAGAGAATACTTGTTCCATAGTTACACAAAACCTATTTATTACCTGTGAGAGATCTGATCCTCAAGTATGTGCCAGGGAAAGGAAAGTATTCCCAGGGTCATGTTGTCTCCTCTTGTCTCGGATGCTTTGCAGTGTTTCTCTCCAAGAGGAAAACTTTTCTTGCTGATGTGCCAATCTCTTGGACAAAGAAAAAGAAGAAAAACCAAAAAAGACAAAAATTCCCCTTCTGCCGACATTCCCTTCCGAGTCTGGGAACCTCTATTGTCTTTTCTCTGGTAATAAATGATAATAATTAAAGGCAAATACACAATAATTAGTCACACTAGGTTTATCCATCTGGCATACCTGTATCTCATCACTGTGTCTTTGAAACAGATGACAAGCACCATATTGCACAACATCCTGCTAATGGGTCTGAGCAGGGAAAAAGAAGGTAAAAGGGTTACCAAAAAAAAAAAAAAAAAAGAAAAAAAAAGTCAAGAAAGTAAAAGAAAAAAAAATAAAAGGTTAGCAACAGGGACTGGCTGATATTATAAACATTATAGAACATTTTAAAAAATAGTGGTGGCTGACTCTCACATTATAAACCACTTAGTGGCAGATGGGCTTTTGACTGGGGATTAGAAAAACATGGAAATATGCAGCCCTTGGCTTAAACTACCTCCTCCTTCAAATACCTGTACCTGACTGTTGAAACAAGGCTCACTTCCTGGAAGATTTTAGCTGGGCATGCAGATGGATGAGGAAAACAAGCCATGCTAAAAGCTAACTGAAAATTTGGGTTTGTTCTGAGGATAAGACATTACAGACCCAGTAATCAGCTATTTTGGTCCCTCTTCTCTGGGTTGATTGATGCACACCAGGAGTCCCTCCATCACTATCGGGGCTGCCTGAGAAAAGGCAGAGAAAAATTAATACAGCAAAGAATTTTCAACAAATATTTACTTCTTTTTTTAAAAAAATGATCATACAAGTCTGGCATTTGATTTCTGGGAACTTGTGAGAAGCAGAGATTTACTTGTATAAATAACAGGGAGCCAATTTCAGTCACATGCATTCAGATTTCGATTAAACCTCCACAAGTGCTTCAGCTCCCTTGCAAAGAAAAAAGCAGAGCCTGGCATGCTGTGGGAGCTGATTGTCTGGTTGTAATGATTTTTGGGTTGCAGTGCAGTCATGCCCAAGACGCCCTCAGTGGAGCTGGGCCCTGCTATGTTACCTAGCTGCATAAAAACAAAGAAAGCAAACAAAGGCAGGGCCAGACCAAAAGCCTCCACAACCTTGGTGAGAGATGATAATCAAGTACAAAAGTGATTTTGGGCTTCCCCAGGTCTAACCTTCCCGAGCCTTGCAGAGCTGATAGCTGAAAGCTACCAGATGGCACTCTCTAAAGCAGTAATATTATTTTTTTAAGTGTAATAGATTATAATAGATTTATAATAGATTCTGAGGTGAAAAAAAAAAGTAATTTGTAATTTACACCCACTACCCATCCAAGCTTCAAGGCAAAATCTTCCTTCACAAACATCAAGCTGCCCTGTCACTGTCACTCTGTGAAGATTTCTATCTGGTTGGGATTTAGGGAAGATCTCGGTTCTGCCTTTGCAATGAAGGGGCCTCTTCTGTAGGTGTTATTGAGCTGAAACCCACCCCAAGTCATGGGTGGTTGATGTGATGCCAGCAGCTGTACCATTTTCTGTTGAACATCCCAACCTAAGGAAGAGCATAACCATGACCCTGACCA
Organism: Melospiza melodia melodia; assembly: GCF_035770615.1. Taxonomy (NCBI): domain Eukaryota; kingdom Metazoa; phylum Chordata; class Aves; order Passeriformes; family Passerellidae; genus Melospiza; species Melospiza melodia. The sequence continues at coordinate 15,486,257 of NC_086208.1, read as the reverse complement.
AACTGCACTCAGAAAATGCAACCAGGTGCTCCTAAAAATGGTAATGGCAAATTGGTTCATTTGCATGTAGTTCTTGTGCCTTAGGATCCCTGATCATACAGGAAGATAAAGAAAATAATGGGAAGGGTGAAGGGAGGTTCTGCAGGTGATGCTCCCCTAACACCTCCCACTAACTCTATCCCTGACCATATGGACATAGGGAATGCATCATTAACTGAGTTGGGAGAACTGATTTTTTTTTTTTTTTTTATACACCTGGAGCTTATCTTGCACAACTTTGCCTCCCAGAAGCATTTCAGCCAAGCTAAGCCCACTGGCATACATCACACACAATAAGCTATGATGCTCTTGCAATAGTCTGGAAATGCAAAAAAAATTGTATTGGTCTGCAAATGAATTGTCTCCTTCAGTCTGGGAAGAACCACGAGGCTCTGGATGGGAAACTTATATAAAACCAGAACAAAACCCTGGAGTTTGTCATTAATTCTTCCTAGGTAAATTAACTGGGGACAAGCTTTTCAAAATACTTCCTGTACATATTTTCTGTACAAAGAGACCTTCTCTTGTTTGTTTCTTTCTTCCTCTGGACAGTCCCTAGTGATGATTTTCACAGCTCTTATGGAAGCAGCTCATTGTTCTGCGGAGACTTAATTAAAGTGTACTTCCATGTGAAATTAGGCTATTATATTTATTTAATCTTTATGGTAATTGCTGTAGAAGGGCTGTGGCTGCCTGCATCCTACTGTCACACCCACGTCCCTCCCAACCCCAGGGCCACCCCTCCCTGAAGGAAATGGCAAGTTGCTCTGCCCTGGTTGAACTCCCCATCTGCTCAAGTGATGCGTTTGAACTTTAACCCACAGGCAGCAATATTTGCTCACCATGCCAGCGTGGTTCACAGCCTTGAGGTGTGCTGGAAATGCTCTGCAGAGAAAAATGTGTTGGTGGTTTTCTTCTCCCAGGTCCCAGCTGGTTTTGCATTGACTTCTCACAGCTGGGCTGACTTCTTAGCAGAGCTCATGGGGTTTTTCACACTTTCTGTGCCAGTCCATAGGTCTTTCCTAGGCTGAATTTCATCTTGAGGCTATGCACTCCATTGTCATGGGAAAGCTTTTTCTTAAAATTAAGAATTAAATGTCTATGAGTCCAGCTTAATCACCTGAAATGTTAAAAAAACAATGTCAATGAACATACAATTGCCAGGTATCATTTATGTCCAAATATTGTCCAAACAACATGTAAAATAAATCTCTGGCACTTTCTGCTCTAGTTGGGGGTAGAAGGAATTGTTTCAATTTGTTTTCAGGACATCTCTACAGTGAGATGGGTCTGTTTTCCAAAGAGATGTTGGTAAATTGAAAACAACACCAGGTTTCCTTGACTCCACTGTGCCTGGAAACAGATGAGTTGAGTTGCAGTGAGGAATAAAAATCAAATAAATGTAATTAAAGTCTCCAAATGGTGTGATGACAATGTGATTGGCATTTTTTTATTCTGTCTTCAAAGAGTGAGCTCCCAAAAAGTGTTTGTCCTGAGATGCACCAGCAGACAGGTGATCTGGCCTCCTCTCAGGCCATAGCTAAAGTTGAAGTCTGACTCAAGAGAGTCACAACATAGGAAGAGGAAAATTGAGGTCTCTGGCTCATCACTGTAAAGATGAAATTGTATTTTCTGTCATACACTAACATCCTGTTTAAATTACTATTTCTGCAATCCTCTCTCACAGAGAGAGGATTCGTATTTAACATAATTTTGCACATTGGTTGAATAAAACACAAGAATCCAGCTTTTCATAAATTAATTGTCTGAAGGACAGATTATAATCCAAAGCATTTCCAGAAATTCTCTCATCTGTCTTCTGCCAGGTGTGTATTTTATGCAATTGATAGCCTCCACTTTGTTTCCATATGAACTGACTATTCTCTTTCATTCTGTCCCACAGGGCTCCGTGCTGGCCCTGGTGCTTCTGAAGCTCTGAATTGGCTTCCTCTTCTAAATCAGCATGAGGAGTGAATTATTATTGCAACATCACATCACTATCACTCAGATTCACTTTGATTTATCTGCAGGCTGATCCCAACAGCCCAGCTCTGCTTTCTTGCTGGGTTTGATGCAGCTATTGTTTCGATTCTGGTGGTGGAGACGCCGTATCTGCGCTCTTTCTTTGCAGTTTGCCTTTCTGGGTGGTGGGCTGTGTAACTCCATCCTGACATAAGGGACGCGTCCACCACTTTGGAAGAAGATATGAGAAACCGCTCACTAGGCAAAAATGGAATAATTCATCTCCACTGCACTGCAAAAGCTTTAGCCTAATCCTTTGGGCACAGAGAATTGCTTCAACTCGGGGTTTTATAGCCATTCAAACTTTTAGTGTTAACCCTGACTATTCCTCTGCTCCATGTAACTATCTGGTGGCTGTACAGATCCCCACTGAAGTCTGACTCTGGGGAAATCTTCCCACAAAATTAACTTTTCTGACACTCTAATACCTGAGCTAGTATTTCTTATTCTCTTTCGATTTTTGTTGCAATGACAACAAGAAGGTAAAAAAAAGATTATTCATAACTTCTGAAGAGGCATAATATTCAAATATCTGGAGGCTCTGGATGGTCTTTGAGGATGACCCTTCTTAGGTGCTGTGTTTGCATGTCAAATGAGGCATGTTGCAGTCTGAGAGGTCTTCCCATCTTAGGAAAACACCAGATTTATTAGGTACCTAAAACAACCAAAGGTATTAAAAAATGTCTAATCTGCTCTTTTACTTGTTTTTCCCTGGAGCAGGCTCAGTTTTTAGGTAAAGGGAATCTGGGGGATTGTTTGTGGGACTTCAATTTGCCTTGATTTTGCTCTGTAGCTGTGACCTCAGCTATCTGCAATCTGTCCCTGCACATTCCCCCTTGTGCAGGTCTAGAGAATGGGGGCAGGAGCTCAGCAACTCAAATGAGCTTCCACCTGCAGCCCCTCCTGAGCACATCTCCTTAGACCTCCACCCTCTTTGGAATTCCTTCTTTTCTACAGTGCCTCCTCTCCTCGGAGAATTGCTCTTTTATTGAGCTTGTTTTTGGACTGCAAAGGTGCTGTCAGGAAAGGCAGAGATGACAGCTCTCTTTGATGCAAACCAGGTAATGCCACTGCACTTGCTGGCATGTTGTGCCTACAGGAGTGCAGGCAATGCATCTGAGGGGATGTTTGATCTCCCACGACTATCTCTTACAATCCCCTTTTTTATATGGTTTATACACACTCCACGTGTGTCCAGGCACTGCAGCACCAAGGGCTGATCTCAAACAGAGCGTGGCTGTGTTTAAACTGGCCAGTGTTATCCTCCAACCCCTGAAAAATCCATGGGGCCACACCTGACCACAGGGCCTAAAGGAGAGAAACAAGGAAAACAAAACAAAAAGCCCGGTGACTACGAACGGGCAGAAACTTCAGCTCCATTATCACTCCCCTTCATCTGCTCAAAAACCCTCGCTGCAGGGGTTGTCATGGTGATGCAGGTTTGACCTCTCACTTTTTACTCTTCCAGGAGCTAAAAAGGTAAAAATGAGCCATTCTGTCTCGAACGAAAATCAACCTTCCTCAGTCAAAGGACGCCAAATTGCTTTTTTTTCCCTTTGTCAAACCTGAATGTTTCCATAGGCGACACAGAAATATATAAATAACCAGTACCAGCATCAAGGAGCACCCGTGGGATGTGGCAGTGGCCATGGTGGATGGGGCTCGGCAGGAATGGTCCATCCCTAAGTTTCCTGGAAGTCACAAGGTGCCACATCCCACATTTCCCCTTGTTCTGTCTCTACAGCCAGCTCCTTACTCAGCCACTTCAGCGTGGGGTTCATGCTTGTGGCAGCTCTAGGGCAGAAAAATCAAATTATTGATTGAACTGTGCAGCAGCCTCATAAGGCATTATTAGCAGCCTGCTATGAGCAGGACCAGAAAGGGTAAAACCATTTATTTTTATTAATATTCTCGAGAGTTGGGCTCTAGCAAACCCCGCCATTTCCCTGGGTTGGCAGCAAAGTCATTGCACCATCTCCTCGTTCCTGGATGAAGCTGGCAATGCACATGGAGGTCCTTCTGTTTGTGTGAGGGGTGGCCTGATGTATTGGGATAGAGCCCTTGTCTGAACTACCAGCAGAAGTAATCTCCTTCTGTCAATTACTATTGAAGCTAAGTCCTCTGCTTTGATAACCAAATCCTTCCCTACTTGCTCATTCCTCCCATCCAGTCTCTCCTCCCACCACTTTCACACAGTGCCAGGGTAGCTTGACATGTGAAACCAGCATGACTTCAAATCAAATATTCGGGTTAGCTACGATCTGGCCTTGAATGAAACATTTGAAGAACCTCTGATGCTAATTCCCTGATGTTTAACACAGTTCCATCAAATCTCTTCCTGCACGAGACTCTCTCTACCAGCTCTACCTTAAACGAGAGCTACTGAATTTTTTTGACAGAACAAAAACAACTTGAGGTATATATATAAATACACACATGCACATATATATATTTTGCATGTGTGTGTGTATTTATATATGTCATATATATGTAAAGCACCAGCCTTAAAATCCTACTAAACTGCAACTGAAGTCTGGAGTCATCTAAAGTTCAAATATTTCCCATGATTTTGGTATGGAAGGTTCTGAGAACGAGTGGTTTTGGATGGTGTACCAATGAGGGAGGCCCTCAGAGCACCAAACAGGAGTTCAGCTGCTCTCCAAATACCATTGTCCTCAAACCAGGCACCATCTCTCTGAAGACTCTTCACTCCCACATCTTTGCTTCCACTTTTCCCTCCTTACGGATGAACCTTTAGCAAAATGCCTTCAGCAGATAGGGTCTGACCGTCCCTCCTCCCACCCCACGTGCACTCACCAACCGCCAGACACACTCCAGGGCCCTCGAGGGTTTTGTGCCTGAACCCCTGAGGTGTTTTGGCAGAATGAATTAAGGCACTTCTGCCTCCCATACACTCCAGAAGCAGAACTGTGCTGAGCACCCAGAGCCTCCAGGCCCAAGACTATCTCTCAGATCCAGCCATGGGACCTTCTTAGACCTTCCCATTTGTTCCTTTGCAAATCAGCCACACTCATTGAGGCACTAGGGCCTCCTTGGCCACCGTCTCAATGAGTAACTTCAAGTGTTTTGAGAGCTGAAGAATATGGGCAGTGCCTGCAATGACCCACCTTTCTCCTTTGCCAGCCTCCCTGGTGTGTGCAACACCTTCCCTCTCCTGATCCACCACACAGCAGCCTTTCCAGATTGGTTGAATAAAACACAAGAATCCATCTTTTCATAAAGTCCTTGTCACGGGGCTCATGCTGGATCTCTTTCTCATTTCTGGAAACATCCACAGACTTTTCCTTCAAATCCATCATCTTCCTCCATTTCCAGCAGTGAACATTCTCTACAGGAGTCACCACGACCTCCTGATTCATTCAGAGGAGGCATGTCATGAAGGGACACAGTAGATTGCTTCAGATGATGCCCTGAATTATGAAAACAGACAGTATTAGTGACAACACTTTGGGAGTATCTTCTGGAAGGGCATTCCACAGGTTAATTATATCTGTGAAACTTTTCCTTTACAACAGTACAGCCCAGTGAGTCTGATTTGCCTCTATAAAAGGTGACTGTCATATTCCACACAAGCCATTTCTCTAGCACAAACAGGCATTCTCTAAGAGTAAGCTTTACAGGGAAAAATAAATATTTTCTCAGACATAGCCTTTTGTCTTAATTTCAGTTATACCAAAAGCAAATGCACCTTTACTTAGACTTATTTTGGGGTGAGAGGGTTGAAATAGTGCCCTGATCCCATTGTTTTTGTATTGTAACACTCTGGATATAAGCAAGGGGTTGTTCTAAAGGTGTTAATTTCTGTATGTTTATGCCCAGAAGTTCAGCCTTGAAATGCAAATTAAAAAGAACTTACCACCACTTTTTCTCTCACTCTGTTTTTCCACAGCCTGAAAGATATAAGTCATTAGATAAATGACTGCCAGTGCAATGCTATAGCTGCAATGTAAACTATGAAGACAAAATCCATAACAACAACAAAAAAAAATAACGCCTCCCTCAGAGAAAAGTTCTGCTTTTCACATTTAAATGTACTAGTTATCAGTTATTCCTGTTCACAGGGCATTAAAATACATGCTGTTTCCCAAGCACTGGTGCAGCTCTAACTAGACTCAAGCTTGGAGCTAAAATAGAACATTTTTTACCAAGCAGCATAATGTAAAACTGTTGTCTAAACATCTCTCCTCCTTACTAGGTCTCTCTACAGTTTTCTCCAGAGAATCCTGCTTTTTTTTCTTTATAGCACCATCATTTATGCCTTTGTTTATTAGTGGAATGAACTTGTCAGTGATTCTCTTCCCACCAGCCAACCTTTGTCCCAGCTCCCTACGTGCTCATCTCTCCAGCTCGGACCAGACACAATGGGGAGAGCTCCTGCCAAAGTGGTTTCAACATCAGCTGCTCAGGCTGCTGCAGGGCAGGGAGGTCACCCCTGGATGCTCCAGAGCCCAGGGGCCACCCCGGGACCAGGACACGCTGACCAGGGCTGCAGTGGCCATGCCCGGGGTCACAAGTGGCACTGTGAGGTGGAAGGGATCTTGCAGGGTGCCCTGAACACTCAGCCATGGACCCAGCACAGGCATGGGGTGGGAAGGGGTGTCTCGTGGAAGTCCCGGGACAGGCAGATTCCATGTGGAATTCTACACTGGGCTGTAAGGTGCTGCCATGGTGCTGGAAGCAACTTTAATGCCCCAAACCCCTGAGATATGAGGGTGATTCTCAAAATTCCAGGACTCGTCTTCTGATTTCACCACTCTAATTCACCAGTTTAACCCAGACACTGCCTAGGCACGTCCTGCAGATGCTCCGTCCTTCAAAAGCCAAAGTTTATCTCCCCCCAATATTTTGCTTTTAACTCACAACTTCTTCTTTCAAGGCCGCAAGGATACTTGAGTCTGACTTTGAGTCGTCCCAGAGATTTCCTTCTGTGATTTTTAGGTGTGGGGAAATTAGTGACAAATAAACTCTTGCCTGAAGTTGGAGCAGATGAGCAGCAGAGCCCTGTGGATGGCTCCTCACCGATGCAGGGATTCACTGTAGGTTGAGAAGTTGCTACGTGTCAGCTGATCCATGGCAACTGTCTGTCCATGGCAAATGTGAGATAATTTAGGGCAGTTTAATCCTTTTTCTTTGCCAGTCCACATGATGAGTTCGTGCGGGGTGGTTGGTACACAGTAAATTCACACCGTAATTTACTGAGCACTAATTTCCCAAAGCTTTTAATTTCACAGTGTCTCAGTTTCCTCATCTGTAAAAGAGAGATAATAAATACTTTCCTTTCTGGTAGGAGTGCTCGAGATCCTTCAGCAGTAAACATAAAAGGAAATGTTTTAAAATAGTTACTTACTGAAACTTAATTTTTGGTGTAAACAGTTATTTGTGTCTGATCTTATACTACAACAGTATGAGACTACATGTAGGAGCAAATAAAATTTGAAAAGTAAATAACTTCTGTTAAAAATAACAAGGATATTGACCATAATATTATTTATATGCAACTGGAACTGCAAATATTTTATTAAAGCTTTCTGTTTCAATCCATCTGTGATTCCTTATAAAGAAAAACTAAAATGATGTATTTGCCATAAAGATGCACTAGACTGTTTTCTTTAAAAAGAAGCAACATGTGTCAGGAAGGCCTAAACCTTGTATTTCTCAGGAGGCCCTAAACTTCTTTTTGAGGGAGTGATGCATGATCAGACCCAGAAAACAGTGTGGTTTTATTTCAGATTTTTCTAGACTGTAATAGCCCAAGGGTATGTGCTATAAACTGGAGGAGTTGAAGGAGACCTGTTTTTAAGAGGAACATGGTTAGGTTTCTGTTTCTGATTGGAATGTTTGTTTTAAACTTTTCTTTTAGGGGAACATTTCAGAACTAGTTGCAGTTTCAATGATGACTAAATTCACATCGCAATCCCAGTCCCTGGGAGTTGTCCTATTCTTTCTGGTGCAGCTGAGACTTCAAGAAAGGGAAATTTACCTTTAAAAATTATTCTTCATGCTGAAATGATGAGTACAGTATTAAAACCTAAAGACTGTTGAGGTCACGAAGCAAAATGAAAATCTTTTTTTCATTAGCATCCATATACTGAAAATTCAGATTAACATATAAAAAGGAAACACTTGAAACTTGTGTATATGGATATAAGATTCTTTTTTTTCCCCCCCCTCGGCTGCTGAAGGAAACTTTTAGATCTGCTCCCGCTCTAGTAACAAAGCAGTTTAAATCGAAAACGCTTTCCATTTCTTCCTTTTCTAATTCTTCAGGTATTTCTGAGTGGTATTTCTCACAGGCAAAGAACAGCTAATTCCAATCAGCGGTTGCCTCCTTGAGAGAGTTGCACCGAGGTGCAATCAGCTCTGCTCCGTTCCATGGTACTCAACTGCCATCCACTGGAGGAGAGAGGCAGAGGCAGGAGCTCTTCCCAGATATTTAAGTCACAGCAAAAATAAAAAAGAAAGTATGAACTTGGGTCGTACTTTGCTTATTTACCTGTTCTCTTGGCGTCTCCCTAACACAAAGCACAATTGAAGTTAATAAGTCTAAGAAAATACAGCTGACAAGAAAATCCTTTTGCTTTCTTGACCAAGCAAATGCAGTAGTGACTGTCCTTAAGCGCTGTCTATAAATTCAATAATTTTTAATAGCCATATGAGGAGAAAGAAAAGGAAAGGAGTGAAGGAAAACTAGAGTTTTAAGAACACTGTTTGATCCAGTCTAGGGCGAGTAAGGACTCTTAGAGTACAGTCTTTTACACTAGAAAGCACACAGGAATCTCCTTTAGTATGCTTATGTAAATGTTAAATTCTCAAAATATCACTGATTAAATAAAAAACACTTACAATAAAAGCCTCTGCTTTTTGACTGCAACAAAGAGTAACAGCAGAAAACAGGCTGGCTGCAGCCAAGGGATCTTGTCCATCTGCCCGACATTTTGATGCCTCAGCTGACTTGAATTAGGAGAGAATAACTTGGAAGATTTTTGAGTGCATCCAGCCCCAAGTTAAGAGAGTCCTCTGAAGCAGTGACTTATATTGCTTAAATCACGCAGGGAGCTCCCGGTTGTGGTCTTGATGGCTTTATTAGAAACACAGTGGTGGATCTGTGCGATATAAAAACCATCCAGGGGAGAGCTTCAACACCTGACCCCCCCCCCCCCACTTTGCAAGGCACAAAAATATTTGGGTGCAAAGGGGATTAAAAAAAATAGCTGCGAGTGATTCACCATTCCTGGTACCTCCCATCACCATGCCCTTTTCCCCCAAAGATGCACCTCCCATGCAACACATGTTGGAGTGAACTTTAGCTCCTTGGAAAACAGGATAACACAGTTCTCCATGCATGCATTTCCCTTGGATTCCTGAGGATCCACACTGAAGGATGCTGTGTTGGATAAGGTTTGAGATCCTTGGTACCTTGAGATGCTCAGTACCCTGAGATGGAGCTCTTCCCTTCTGGTGAGGCCCTTGACAGCTGAGATGGGCAGCTCTTGTTTGACTGTTGCTCTCCACCACGCTCAGGAAAAACAGGGCTGGAAAGATGGGTGGAAACATCCTTCACTGCCTTCCCTTCTGCAGGAGCCTGACTTGTGCTTGACTCGTGTTCTGCAAACGCCGCAGTCCTTGCGTAGACAAAATCTTACCAACTCAGAGGTTTAGTTTGCCCGGCTAAAGGCTGCAGGATTTGACCTCTACAAGCTCACGCTAAGTCCTCGCAGCTCTGATTTTTGAGTTTAAGCTTTGGCCTGGAATAACAATGACTGTGAGGGAAGCAATAGGTTATGAGCTGGGTTAAATGATACCTACTTCTTGCCAGAAAGTCTAACTGTACTCAAGCAACTTCTGTCCTCATTTTCCTTTAAATAAATATATAAAGACGTTCAAACTTCCTATCTGAGCTGCAATAATGAAAATCATGTGCACATTAATTTGTGCAGGGGTCACCGAGTCTCCCCAGCTCAACGGTTTTCAAACAGAGTGTGTAGTAAGCCCATAAAACATTTATTTTTCATAATTTATGAAGCATTACATATTGTGAGTCCACAATGCCAGCTGACGTAATACGTGATAAATTTGAAATAACAAAACATTTCTCATGTATTTTCCTCCTGATGTGACAATGTGGGACATAAATTTAAAAGAAAGTTCCCTTAGAAGACAAAAGCACAGGCAAAAAGAAAAGGCTGCCCTTAAATCAATAAATACTTATATTACACCAATTTACTGAGCCATTCCCCCACTCCAAGGCTGTGTCTCCCAGCTTTTTGAAGCCTCTTGCTAGCCCTGCTTCAAAGCTGGAATGAAAGGCTGCTGGGGTGGGTCATGGTGCCCCCCATGAGTTGCAATGCCGCAGCTGCCAGTGCTGCCCTGTCCCTCCACGGCCACCAACAAGGGCTCCCAGCACAGCTGCTCCCTGTCCTGAGCCTGGAAAAACCTACCCAGGAACGGTGACAGGCAGCAGGGCACAAAATCAATAGCGTGTAAAGGTAATTTTCCTCCGTAACAATTATCATCCCTGTATTCCCAGGAAGAGTAGCAGTGAAAGGCTTTGCACTCTTGAAGATAACTTTCTAGTGCTAATTTAGTAGGCATGCAAATATGTAATTGCAGGATTATGATACAGAGCACAGAGCACTGCAGAAAACACTTAAAACTCACCTATGTGGCTCTGAAAGCCAGCTGACAAATTCTCATATTACAGGAAACACCTTATGGGTTGAAGGTTGAGACTCTCAGCATCTGTAAAATTGCCAAGTGGCTCCTACCAAGCACTGAGTACCTGGTGCTGAGCACTATTTGGTTTCATTTTGCCTTGTTTTGTTCAATTCAGTGCACCAAAGCAATATCTACTTCAAGAAAATGCTGCAATCCAAGGAAGTGAAAAAATGTGAAAGTTATTTGAATGCATGACGCAGAACAGGAGTGAAGGACAGAGCAGGGTAAAGAGGTTCAGGGACTTTGCCTGGTGTCAGTACTCTGTTTCAAAAATAAACACAAAAATTTTTAAAGATTGTGAAAAGGAGGCTTTGCAATAAAATAATGATCTTTCCTTTAAGTTCAGCTTTTATATTTGTAGAGATCAATTAAGCTTTACATCAGAAGCCCAAATGAGAGGGGAAAAAATTAAAATCCATATGAAAAATGCCCAACAGGAATTATGAGAAGTTCAGTGTGCTGGAAGTCAGTTTTCCCAGGAAAAGACACAGCACATCCACCACAGCCAGGAGTGCAGGGACATCTACTGGCAGAGCAGCCAGACCTGGCCTTGATGAGTACAAAAGCCTCGTTTCACACAAAAAAACCCATCAGTTTTAGTGACAGCAGAAGGTTTTGGCTGATCTAGTAAGAGGAATGTGTTACAGAAAAGGGAGGAAAAGCTACTGGCTTGTCCCAGGGGTGAAATTAAGCTTTTTCACAACCCATCTCAGGGTGGGGTGTCCTTAGCACAGCAACCCTGGCTGCAAAACCATGCCCATGGTGGGGATGCTGGGCACACAGCGAATCTCACCCTTCCCAGCACTATTCCTGCATCCCTCTCCTGCTAATCTGGCCCTGTGCACAGGGGAAGCAAGGCTCAGGTCTCACACAGAGTTCTCCTGCATTAGCCTTGGGGACAGCAGTGAGGTTTGGCTGCTGTTTCCTCCCTCTACCCCTGGCAGAACATTCCCAGAAGCAAAAGGCTGCTTGCCTCCTCTCTGCCCTTTAATATAACCACAGGAGACAAGACACATTTAATCCCTCCTGGAAAGATATGTACACCAGACTGATGAGACAGAGCAGGAACCAGCCTGACCCCAGCATTTGAAACACTGACTACCCTTCTTGAGACAGGGTGAGGATCACAAGCCAGGCAGCCTTACTGTAAAAAGATAAGAAGTGTTTGTTTTTCTCATCTCCAGATCAAGACAAATTTCTCAACTCCTTGTAGGAGTCCTGATTCTATAACTCATAAATGGAAATATCTCCCTACCCCCACCCATGGCTTCTTCTCCACATACTGTTTTCTGCCCTCAGGGTATCTGTTCTATACTTCCAAAAAAAGTCCATCTGGTTATTTTACTGTAACACACTTACCAGAACTGTAAGATCATAGAAAAAACATTTGAGAAGGACCTCTGGAGGTTTCTAGGTCAGCCTCCTTCTTCTGGGAGCTTCATTAACATCAACACCAGACCAGACCGGGGATGGTTTTTGTGTAGGTGATCCCTGAAAGTCACCAAGGAGAGAAATCCCACCACTGCCATCAATGACATGCCCTAGGGTGGTACAGCACTCAGGTAAAGAAGTTTAATTCTAGTTTTAGACATGAGACATTAGTCTTGAAGTTAAACACTCATCCTTAATAGCTGAAACTTATTCAGCAATTTTGAAATTCCAGTTTGTACCTGAATTTCAAAACCACTCATTGGGTTATTTACGTTTCAATTTTAGTTCAAAGCATCCTTCTCTCCAGCATGGACCCTCAGAAAGGCCACAACTGGATGAAATTCAGATTTCTAGTGCTCCTCCACCAAGCAATGTAGGAATAAAAAGGTTGAGAGGAGTTGAGATCAGGCAGGAGAGCTGGGAAGCGAGGGACCATAGTGATGTACTATGACAATGACATGGAGACCTTAGAAGGGACTCTTACAAATACCACAGACATGTGCTACCTTTAAGTCCCATTAAAACCACCCTAAATATACTCACTTTTACTTTGATTACACAAGGCTTTCAGCATTTTTAGGCTCATCCCAAAAGCAGCTGCTAAAATCCAGCTAAGTGTTTCTTCAGAAGTAAAGCACCTACAAGATCTTTCACTTAACTGACATTATGATATCAGAAAATGATACATACAATTGCATTTCTTACAGTTATATACTTCATTTAAAACATTTCACCTGCTTTTATTTTTTTCTTTCCTTTTTTTCCCAGTCATTACACAACATCTGAAAGATAAGAGAGGGAAATCATTTTGTTACTTTAAATACTTATCTCAAGCTCTCATTTTGAGTACATTGAATACATGCACTGTGCTAAAAAATGCACAAGGGAAAAAATTCCAAGGATACAGCTAAGAGATTGTGAGAAGAAAAAAAAGCCAGAAAACAACAACAGCAGATCATAGAAGAAGAAGTGTCTAAAAAATGAGAAACAACAAAAAAAGGGACAGAGCTATAGCACGGTAGAAGAAAAAAAATAAATATACCACATAATTTATTGCAGGGAGAGTTCTGAAGAAAATGTCTTGTGAAATAAATATAATGCTCATGAGGACAAGAGATCTCATTCATATCCAATCTGTCTTGTGTAAAGAACTAGGCAATAATGTTCAAGTGAGTCACTGCGAGCTCTCCCAGTTCGGCTGAAGATTGCTCAATAGAAATAATAACAAGCCTCAGAAAAAAGACAGTGTAAGTACAGGTGGGAAAGGGAGACAAACTCAGAGCAATAAGTACATACAAAATATCGAGATTGCTGTACAAAGTAAAGGCATGATATGTGTCATTCTCTTCCTTCCAGACTATTCCTTCTGTGCCAGGGAAGATCTGTGCCCAGGCTGACAGCTTCCCTCTGCCCGTGCTTGAGACAGCACAGATGTGAGCAAGTTTCATAAAGGGTGATTTATTTATGGATCCAGAGCCAGGGATTTCTCAGTAAAGGACCTTCAGCTCTGTATTCTGTTCCTCACAATGAGCCATGGATGTCCAAGTCCCAGAAAATGCCAGGTGCCCTTTGAGGCCACCACTGTCCTGTTGGCAGAGGAGCTGGTGAGGATCAGGGAGGTGGCAGCTCAGGATGCAGGTGCTTTGGTAAATGAGAATGACATACATTTGCCATGAATTAGCTACATTTAACCTTTATAAAGGGGCATAACCTTTTGTGTCCACGTGGTCTTCTGTGACAGTGTTCACAGGGGTCTGAGGAAGAGGGAAGAGATGAGAATTTGACTTCATGTTTCAGAAGGCTTGATTTATTATTTTATGATATATATGTCATTAAAACTATACTAAAAGAATAGAAGAAAGGATTTCATCAGAAGGCTAGCTAAGAATAGAAAAAGAAGGAATGAATAACAAAGGTTTGTGGCTTGGACAGAGAGTCTGAACTAGCTGACTGTGATTGGCCATTAATTAGAAAAAGCTCTATGAGATCAATCACAGATGCACCTGTTGCATTCCACAGCATCAGATAACAATTGTTTACATTTTGTTCCTGAGGCTTCTCAGCTTCTCAGGAGAAAAAAAAAATCCTAAGGAAAGGATTTTTCAGAAAATACCATAGCTACAGTCTTCCACAGACAGACAGAGGGTGATTGAAGTCATGGCCAAATGGGCAACCCTGGCAGTGCAAGCTGCTCCTGGACACATCAGGAGAGCCCTGAACTGACACATCCTTGGGAGAGACTGGCTTGGGCAGGACGGGAACAGCATCACACAGCCCTGGGAGTGCCCCAGCACAGCGCGCTGGCACAGAGCCCTGCCAAAGGTCACTGTGAGTGGTGGGAACAGAGGGCACACAGCCACCCTGCTCCCCTGCAAACCGGCCCTGCCCGCCAGGAGCAGGGCTGGATCCTCGCAGAGCCCACAGCCCCTGCCTGGGCACCCTGTGCAGGCAGAGGAGAGGAAACAGGAACCTTCAGGGAGTGATTCATCGTGCTCTAAAATCCGAGCCTTGTGGGAATGCTTCAAAACACACAAGTTCATTTCCTCCCAAAATGCAGCAAAACTGGATGTGTTTTTTCCTCAACTGCTTCTGTCCTCGCCGGTCTCTCAAAAAGTTTAACAGAAAAAAGAAAAACAACAGGATTCCGTACTTTTGATGTAAACCTGCTTTGGCAGGTGTGAGGTGGGAAGGGAGAGGGGATTAACAGGGTGGCAGAAAGATCCACTGATGACTGCATCTCAATAGGTCTTTTTCCAGCCCAGGATTACAGGTTCAGTGAAGAGATCTCCTTACTACTTTTAGCTGCCACAAATATTTGTATATCCAGGCTAAAATACAGTAGGAAAATTGTTTTGGATGGTTTTGCTTCCACTTCTTCCTCATTTATTGGAGGTGAGGCAGCAAGGAGACAGCACCATGTGAAAACCAGCTGTGGGGAGAGGTAGGGAGGATGTAGGGATGGGACAGGACTGAGAGGGGAAGAGCATCAGTATCCAGCTACTGGACATCTGCATCCTCACCCCTGGAAAAGCATAAACACCACTGGAGTACAACTCTGCCTTCTGGGTGGTCCAGCATGTCCAGGAGCTCCCAGCAGGAGCCTGAGTTGCAAATTTAAATACTAAAAATTTCTGATAGCCCAAACTATTTACAGAGGAAAAGGCTATTGATGTACGTTTGGAAAAAATGTCCTCTTGTCTGCACAACTCTACATTTTTTCAATCTAAATTTGGAGTTTTGGCTACTGTGATTTTTCAGGGTATGAGATGTGGGTGGGTATTTTTGTACAAGATAATGTATATCCAGAATGATACAGACTGTTGCTAGAGCCAGAAAGATGTTACAATGTCAGAGTTGTGAGGAGAAGAAAATATGCATTTTAAAGACTATGAAATAGAGAACAACAGCACCATCTAAGTGACCTGACCGAGGTTAGAGCATGAGTCACTCACGGAGGCAGGCAGGGAACTTGATTCTGTGATCCAAGTCAGAAGCACTTGGAATTCACTCACTGTAAAGAAACCTCAGCAAGGAGGGTCCTGGGGGTTAAAAAAACCGGAATGGAATTATTTACCATGGTCTATGGGTGCAAACAGTGGCTTAAATGGACACCCTGATGTCTCTGAAGCTCTTGTTAGCAAGGGAATGCATCTACAGCTGTGCATCAGCAAACAGAACTACAGAAGCCCTGGACTTTTTAAATGCAATTAATGGATCATTTTTCCTTCTATAATATCTCCCATCCTGCTCTCCAGCCATTGCAAATGTTTCTCTGGCAGTGGACACATTGCTGTGCTCTACAAACAAACTTTGGCTGGTCTTATTCTTATAAATTCCAAGGATTAGGGGACATAGAGTGAGTTGGTGTTGTATTGCAATATCTCAATTCAAGTCAATGGAACTGCAAAACTACACAATAGTCAAGGAACTACCTGAAGACATTAGAAACATCAGCCTGACTCTTGATATCATGGAATTAAATGAAAGAGAGAATAAGCATTTGTGAGGTCTTGTTATAAAAGATTATCCCACCACCACCTCACACAAGTGACGTGAATGCAGACCGAAGAACCAAAAAACACAGCAGAAAAAGAAAACTCTTGAAATTCATTTTAAACATTCTGATTCTTTCAGCCCGACTTCATGCTTTTAGAGAGCTCTGTGATGACAATACAAACAGTAGCTCATTTCTCAATCAAATTCCACCCACATCAGTGTGTCACACTTGTGCCTGATGAGCAGGGAAGGGGTAGTGGTGGGGTGCTACATACCCAGGGGCATGTAGAGACACAGAAATACAGATACTGCAAGTCTCTTTTCAAGCTTTTTAGTGCCTGCTCTAGTCCTAGATACAGGGCTGGCAGCAAAGCAGATTACCAATACTGTTCATAACAATACCAGAACCTTTTGAAATTTCAGAGGGGAAATGCTTATAACTCGCATATTTAATTGTGCTTTCTGATATGTCTCTGAAATAAATTTAATGACTGTGATGATTTCTGCCCTGGCAGTGGGCAAACTGAGGCTGACTGACCTGATCTGCCCCCAGCCACCCTTCTGTGACTGCTGGCACTGAGCTCTGAGCCCCCCTATCCTCACACAGCCACCACTGTGCTCTTTTCCGGGCCGCAATTGCCACATCAGTAACGATGAGAAGATTTTATTTGACTGAAAGGCTGCTCTAAGTGCCCAGCCTGCAGGTTACATCTCACCTGCAGGAACTCGGGGGCTGCACAGACATTCAATTTCATGATTCATTTAAAGCGATACGAAATGTTGCTTTGAAGCTACCCCCCCCCACCCGTCCCCGTTCCCTCTGCACATCCAGAGACTGCACAGTGAAGGGAATTATACTCAGCATGTCAGTGGACAGAGATGGTTTGTAAAAGCTGACAAGCCTCGTTAGGGTTTGCAACTTTGTGTGAACTTCAGTGATAAATACTGCGTTCGTGAAATGCCAAATAGTGCTGGAATGTTGGCGTGAGCACGACAGAGATTACAGCTAATGTGGGAGCGCGTAGGTACCCTGTGCAGGAAATTACAGGCATGATGTGCAGCCACTTTCTGGGGAAGTGGTGGGCTTTGAGGCTGGGGTATTTCCTATACGACAGGGATCTAATAGAGCTAACAGCTTGGAGTGAAATTAATGAAGTGGGGATGATATGACGAGGATCCTGAATGGGTACGGAAGGAAGAGACAATATTCGTCAATATTTGTTCATGGCTCTTACTCATGGGTTACCTGCTCTGGTGAGGGTATGAGTTTATAAACATACTCAACTAATGGCTAAAGAGACTCCTTTTTCCTTCATTTTAACAAAGAAATTACAACTCACCAACTCACATCAAGAGCAAACTTTCAAATTGTCTTCATTTCTTTTTTTTTCCTCCATGATCAAAAGGAATTTCAGAATGATGTCCCGCACTCAGATGAAAGCAAAGTTTGATGTTCTGAAGTGGTAAACTTTTCTGCTTTGACCTGCACAATTGAGATGAAGGAGAAATTTGTCTGTAGTAATTAACATGACAAATAACTGTGAATGGGAACTTGCTGTTCTGAATGACAGCGTTGTCTTCTGCTTCAGGGTGAGAAACCCAGGGCCAGGATCCTGGGGATCTACCCCTTGCTTCCATCTGACTCTTAACAGGTTTGAAAATCTCTGTCTCTCACCTGATGGAGACAAGAATGGAGGGTGGTGGCCTGCGGGAGCACAGCAGCTTTGGATGCATCCTGCTACATGCTGCAAGATATTGCGGGGGTGGAGGGGAGAGGAGCTGATTGCCCAGAAAAAGAATAATCACCAGTGATTAAAGGTATTTCATGAGCCCTGCCTTTCATGCTGACAGTTCTGCTATAATCATTCCCAGCATACTGCTCTGCTTCTGTGCGTATTCATCTGTTGCCAATTGCCTTGTAGTTACATTGTGAGCGTGTTAGTTGGGGACTCTTCTCTTGTTCTTTGTTTTCACAGCCCTCAAACACACAAGGGATGCTATGAGCAGGATCCTGGATGCTTTGAGGCACCTAATAAATAATTGTTAGCATCTTAATATCCAAACTATGCTTTGCAGTATCAGGAAGCCTGTACAGCAAGGAGATAACTGATAATAGCTAATTGTTATTGAGTGGCTTCCAGGCAATAGATCACGGAGATTTTTCTTTGTTTTCAAGTGGGATGCTTTTTGCCTTTTTTTTTAATTACACTATGAAAATGCAATGCATTTTATCACTAATTTGATAGTAGATGGCTCCAGCAGAGAATCCTAAAACTTTCCAAGCCACAGAAAGAGATTGAATTGGGTTAAGCTGCATTATCAGTGTGGAGGGGGACGTGTCCTGCTGTCTATGCTACACCCACTCTGCACAAGGCATTTGTATCTCCAGGCATATAATTTTGGCTTTTCTCATCAGATCAGCATTATCTACAGGAGACACTCCTCAGAAACGCGGCAATCCTCACCTCATCCATTTCTCCTCTCCGCTGGCTCGTGCCTGGTGGGACGCGAGCAGCTCCCGAAACCCTGCCCCAAGCTGCTGGTAGCAGTCCGTGTGGGAGGGGAGCAGAACCATCCTCACCCTTCCCAATTAAAACTTCATCACCAGCACCGAGATAACAATGCGACAGAAAAAACACTGAATGCTGCTCTCGCTGGTAACCGACACGACCTCCCAGCTCAAAAAACCCAGTGCCCTCTTCCTCTGCTGCCATTCCCCTGCAGCCTCACCCACGGCGCCCATCAAACAATCAGGCACAGACCCCATCTGTCAGCACGGGGTCTGCAGTTCATGGAATCTGCCCGACCGTGGTGTTCTATTACTGAGACTCTCTGTAAACAGAGGTGCTTTGAATGACTTGTCGTCTCTTACAAATTGCACGGGGAGAATGAAGGCTACAGGACTGAGTGACATAATTGTAAGACAAAAATTACAAAGGCTCTTCTTTCACTTACCCTGGCAGTCTTAGAACTGAGCTAGACTTTCACACGCAGTGCCAGGGCCGATCAAAGCTGCCTTGAAAAGTTTTTTCTTGCTTGTTGAGGTTTTTTTTGTGTTGCCTTTTTTTGGGTTTTTTTGGTGGTGCATTTTTTTTTGTTTTGTTTTTTTTTTTTTTTTTTTTGTTTGTTTTCTTGTTTTTTGCTAAGGATCCTTGATGCTAAGTAAATTTGCATCAGGGTTGCTTTGTACATCACAGTCCTGCGTATTGTGATGGCCAAGTCTTCCCCCTCCAATAGCAGTTGCTGATCATGACGTTTACCGTGAAGCTTGACAAAATACAAACTCTTAACATTATATTCTGTGTTTTGTTTGTATTTTTTGTCTGTATCTTCCACCCCTTTCTTCATCTCGTCCTTTAAACAAAATTCACAGTACCTTGAGGCTCACAGCTGAAGATCCTGGGGAAACCTCTGCTCTCATATTCAGTCAAACCTGTCACATCCTGCTGAAGAAGCTCTTCTGTATCCCAGTCCTGTCCCTGGGAAGCAAAGGTCACGGTTAGACTAAGTGTCCAGATGTCAGAACAAAGGGACCACATTTGTTTAATGGATTATGGAGTCCAGAGAGATATTTGGGATCTAGTGATACTTCCAGTGGGTCCATGTATTTATCATGTTTTCCATCTAAACAACATAGAGTCTAGCTAGATGCCATTGTGATGGGTGACTGATAGTTGTGTGTAATAAATAATTTTTAAAAAGCAGAAATCAGTAATACTGTCAAAAAAATGAGTGTGGCTTCCAGGATGCTTTTTATGTCCCTATGTGTAATGCTGTAAAAACTTTTTTTACTCGCATGAGAAAGATTTGAGACTTTTGTAAAGTAGAAAACAGTACCACCAAAGGCTTAATTATATAATGTAACATTCTCGAAGCCCTCACATTAGCTCACTGATGCTTAGTGAAAAAAGCATTACCTAGCAACAGTCACTTACAAATCACAGGAAAAGTAATGGAGATTATATGCTATACCACTCCATAGAGTCAAATTTGTTAGCAGGATGTGCTTGCCCTTTCATTTCATGTGGAAAAATCCATTGTTTACAGGTGTGAGGGTGTAAGGGATGCACTTCAGGAGGAAAACAGGCCTGTTTATCCATCATTAAAAAGTAATCTTTAAACGAAGCCCAAAGATGGAGCGAGACACATTAATGTGGTCAGAGAAAACAAACTACAGCACAGAGTAGAAAAATTACCTCTAGCTTTCTTTCTCTTCAAAGAAATTGCTCTTCATATGTCATTCATTCTCTGGTGTTTAATTAAAACAATTAACCCATTTTTAAGTGCTGACAGGCTTGAGTTCCCCAGCACCAGTGTCCTGCCTGTGACTCAGACAAGTTACTCACATCAAGGTGTTCAGCAGTTCCTCAACCACCAAGATTTGGTGGGCATTGCCTCTGTACTTTGTTTCCATCCCACTTCTGTGCACCACAGTGGCAAAAACTCTTAGAAACTGCAGGGGAAATACATTGGTATTTCAGAGACAGTTATTAGAACCAGCTCCATATTGCAAATGCAGCTAGCAAAGAGAGAGCTGGGTTTTATTCCGAATTATGCTTTGTTAACAAGTTGTTAACTAAGTTCTCACTCCAGAATATTTAGAGCCAGCTAAATAATATGTGTCAAATCATTGATCTGACAAGTTTCACAACTTTTTTTTTTCCACTTTAAATTTCAAATATCTATTCAAAAAATAGCATGTTCAGTTTTTTCGCTCAGTTTTAATTACTGGCGACAGCAGGGGAGGGAGAAAGAACAAAGCTGAACGCACAGATCCCAGAGGGAGTTTGCCATCTCTGACCATTAGGGGAAAAGAGAAAAAAACAGGATCTTTTCACTTGGAAACTGAGCCCACTTAGTGTGGAGGTCCTGGGAAGAGAGGAAACACAGAGTCCTCCCAGTGGAAGAATCCTCCTTTGCTGTTGCTCTGCTGATCATTCCTGTAGGCGGCTGCTATGGCACAAAACCTGGTACAACAGCACTGTTGGACTGAGGCAGGAGTTCTGCAAGGGTGCAACGTTTGCTGAGTTGGGAATTATACAGCTGGCACTGGGGACAAAGGGAAAAGTTACAGCACAGAGCTCTGCTCATTATACAGAAAACTGTTCAGAGACAGGTGGCTTCAAAGGATTGTGATTCTGAGGGATGAAACTTTGCCTTTTGCATGTGTGTGTGTGTGTGTGTGCGTATGCAGGCACACACATCGATGGAGATTTGCCTCAAAAAGCAATAGAAGTGTTTCTGGCTTCCCTGGGCAGTGCTCAGGCAGTCAGTTGTGGCTCAGAGCAGGAATGTGTGAGGAGAGAACCCCATCTTCCCCTCATCTCACTCACCAGTCCAGGATTTTGATGATGATGTCAAAAGCAATGTCCATGAGACTGCACTGGAGATTATGCTTTGGGACTCCTCTCACATCACAGAGGGAGTAGCAGGATTTCTGTATGGACCTGAGAAATAAACATGTATTTTCTAAGTGAAATACCTCAATCTATCTTGCCTAATACAGCTAACAGCCCATCAGTGGGCACAGACCATTAGCAGATCCAGCCGGAGAGAAGCATAGGCAAGGCCATAACTTGCATATCAGTAAAGTCTTGTGCTCTGTGACAATCTTCTTTTCCACTTTTGGAGATCTCAGACCACACAGGGCTGCTGTGGATATGAGGCTGCTCAGTGCATGTTCAAGCAGCACAACTGGATTCCTAGCAGCTCCAGTAATTATCAGGTATACACCAAAGAGCCAATCAAGCACCCAAAAGGACAGGCTGCCCTCTGCTCCCCCCGGGTGCAGCTGGCTCCTTATTTCAAGCACAATCTTAAATTACAAGGAAAAAGGATTTGCTGCAGAAGCAATGTTGTTTGGTATCAAAAAAGATTCCTCCTTCCTTCTGCCACCTCCCCCCATCTGTTTTTCATGTTTTATACAAAACTTGCTGCTCTGAACACTCCTGGATTTTCTCCCCTTCTAATAATAAAGAAGCGAATCTGATGTCTCCCACTGATGGCTTTCTAACCTTCAAAAGCATGTGTTTATCATGAGTTTCAGCTATCCAAAATAGTTTTGACCTGAGGTTACCATGCAGGCTCAGCCTGCTTCGAAGCGGGTTAAATGGATGATAAGCAAACATTTCATTACAGACCCTTAGTTGTTGTAAGGATGTGCAAATCCCTGAGAAAGATTTTCAGCATATCCTCCTGAGCAGTGTGGGGCTTTGGACCTGGGAGGTTCATTCAATCAGAGCCCTGCTGTCACTTTGCAAATATCTCCGCTGACTGTGCCCTGCATCATCACTTTGTGAGGCCCTGGGTGAGCCACGGGGCCGGCGAGAGATTCCTCCCACCTGATGCACTGTGAGGGATGAGATTTTTAAGTCTCAATTGAAAACAGTCTTTTTTTTTGCTATCCTGTCCCTTCTCTGGTTTCTGTCTGAGCAGAGGAGTGTGGAGAGGTGCTGATGGAGAGTTGGGTGGCCCTGGGGGGAGATCAGTCCTCCTCCCAGCCCCGGCCTCATGTCTCAGAGCCACAAGCATCCAGCAGTCCCAAACCTCCTGCCAAAACTATTTTGGGCAGCACTATTGCTGGGCTACCTGTGCCAAGTGAAAACAGTCCAGTATGAACATCACACAGCCTCACCCCACCAGAAGGCAAACCAGCACAGCTCAGAAAGCAGTGCTTTATTCTGCATCTTCCTCAAAATAAAAGAGTGGCAGCCCTAAGTGGCTAAGCACACCCAGTTCCAGAAAGGCACATCTATGAAACACCAGGTACTTTGTCTCTCTCAGCTCTGTCTCTTTCCTACTTTAATCCACACAACAGCAGCCCTTTGTGAGTCACCACTTGCTTTAATCCTGAGCAGGATTCACAGCCCTAGCTCTCCAGCCAAGGACCGTGCCCCATTTTCTTTATTCCTGTCTCTCTTCTGTACCCATACAGCTAAAATGTTCTCAGTGCAAGAGCCTGATTAAGGGCAGAGAAAGGTGAAGCCTGGGAGAGAATTCACAGCGTGCACATCTCATGTCTCTGGTTCCAGCAGCACAGGGGATGGAGGAGTGCAGGGCACTGTGTGCTCGCTCCATGTGCTCCAGGTTCATTATCCAGCCAGTGGATTGCTGTTTTCAGTCAAGTTTCTGACAAATGCATCAAGAATATTGCACTGCTGGGGATGCAGCTTCCCAAATCCAGCCTAACTGCACCAAGAAAATCAGTACCTCTGCTCTGAAGCTGCATGAGTGACATGCTGACATAGCTGTCTTCAACTGGTCTCCAGAATTATTTTCCTTCAGTCCCAATCATTCCTGGTTTTGGGCTGTACACAGCAGTGTTCAGTACAGCCCCTTATTTCTATGGTATCACTGGGATTAGCATGGATTTACCTATTTTTTTAAAGAAAAGTGTGCAGGAATACGTCTAATTATGCTTTGCTAAGTATGAAATGTCCTTCTATTTAGCAGATGCTTGGGCCCTACTTTGACCTAACACTGAGTGTTTCAAGTAAACTGCCAGCAGCCCCGTCAAACTGTTGTGGGTAATTTGGAGTATGAAATGTGTTAAATTATTCAAAGAGCTGAATAAGCATAAACAGGCAGTACAACAGGAGAGATATGCATACCCAGCGATGCTGGTGTGACATTTAATACATCATATTAGCACTCCTGTTAGTACAAAGAGCTGGATGCCTAGCACAGCAGCTTGCAAATTCACAGGCAGAGCACAGCCTAGCTGCATTTTGTCCCCCATATAGCCTTCCTCCAATGGTTTTCCTTTGAAAAGCAAAATACTGCTTGTCTATAACCAAAGGTGAAAGTTGGGAAGCGAAATTTGATTTCTTCCTGAAGTGCAAAGTGCATGAGGTCCATCTAACCCACCTCTGCTTCGTGCTGGTGTCAATCATCCTGCTGAGAGCACCTGTCTGATTTAGAACAGTGGTGCAAAAACAATCAGAATTGGGCTCAAAATTCTCTGATGCTGGAAAGAGGACCCCAAGACAGACAGACTCTGCTTAGTAATAGAGCTGAAGCAGCAGAGGAAACACACAGGACCACAACACATGTCTAGCTCAGAAATACATATAAAACCCCATGTCCTACTAAAAGCTGACACTAATTCAACACAAACCCCCCCTTTTACCTACTGTGGAAGCAGTCCATTATTTCTTATCCTTTAAAACAAGAGTGTTTTCAGGTTATGGAGTATTTCTGAGTTCTCAAGAGATTACACTTCAGGGGATGAATGAGATGCTTCTGTAGTCAGGGTTTTGTGATGGTGAGCAGCAAGGGGGAGGTGATTCTACTTTGAAAGCTTTTTCCCATTTTCAGAAAAGAAAAAAAAAAATCCAACCTGTACTGTGGAGAAGTTTGGGCCTGGCAACCCAATCTTTACTGCTTGGTTTGTCAATGAAAATAAAAATAAAACTTAAAAAAAAAATCCATACCGCCAACTCGTAACAAATAAATGGAATGATCTCTCCTGAGAGCAGATGGAAGCCCCAGTGATGGAGGTAAAGTAGCCTGGACAAAGCACTCATGGATGTGAAAATACTGTCAGCAGCATGCCTGGATCAGCAAGGGATGGAGCAGCTGACTTTAAAGACCTTTCCTTTTATTTTCATTTTCCCCCTTTTTTCATTTTCCTCCCTACAGTTTTAAGTTAGGAGCTGTGGGGCAGCAGAATTCCCTTGTGCTGGGGGGAATTCTGATTTTAAGTGGTACTGGAGATAGTTTGCTGGCTTAGCATAGAGCCCCTAGTTTTGTCCCATTTTGTTTATGCTAAAATTTGATTTTAACGTTCTCTTAGAAGGTGAGAAGAGACATTGGTACATTTTTTTTCCACACTTCTTTGGGACAAATACATTGCAGGCGGTCTCTTGGCTCTCTTCTTCCTAGCTTCCAAACTCCATTTAGTGATAGCATGGTATTGATGAGTCTAATTTCATGAAAAATATTTACTAGCTTTGCTATCATGAGTGCTGAGTGATACTAAAAGGAGCATAGCTCAGTTTTTAGATGGTGAAGGGGAGCTTCTAATATAGGCACTTGGAAAAACTCCATTTGAATTTATAATCTGAGCAAATTTTCATTCCTTTTGGAGTAAACCACAGAAAAAATATTAAATGTCAACTTGCCAAAAACATGGCCTCTGCCTATAAACACAATGGAGACGGACAAACATTGTGTGGGGAAATGTCAATTCAAATTCAAATCTTAATATAAATTTGGGGTTTGCAAATACTTTGA
This sequence comes from Melospiza melodia melodia, assembly GCF_035770615.1. Taxonomy (NCBI): domain Eukaryota; kingdom Metazoa; phylum Chordata; class Aves; order Passeriformes; family Passerellidae; genus Melospiza; species Melospiza melodia. The sequence continues at coordinate 15,460,799 of NC_086208.1, read as the reverse complement.
GACATACAAGTTGGCTGTTTCCCTAGGAAAACGTATCAATTATTTAGGAGTGTTTGTGAGAAGCCAGCTTAAATTCCTAACAAGACTATCAGTTCAAGAAATATGAACCTAAACATCAACTTCACTGAGTCAGGCAACAAAACCAAACCAATCTCTGGATCCAAACTGAACCAACATCTAGAACTACCTACTCAAATTATGTGAGAACCATTTGAAATTATGAGTTGATACAAAGAGCTTTTTGCCTTCTCATAAATATCTCAAAAGCAAAAAGGGTTGGGAGGGAAAGCCTGCATTCTCCATTTCCCCTGTTGCTTACACCAGTCTTTCTGATTTGGGGAGGATCACTTCTCTGAGCCAGCTCCTCTTCCTCCTAAGGCAGCTGGGAAGAGGGAAACGTAGGCTGAGTCTATATTTGTATATCTGTTTGGATTAGAAATGTGCTTTTATCTCCCAGTCACCCCCACAGTCTGCACTGTGGTGCGTGTCACACAAGGTCAGATAAAAATAACAAAACTTGAGCCCAAACTGTTGAAGGAAATTCATTTTATGGGACCATAGTGGAGGAGGCAAAAAACAAATCATCCCCAAAATATGTATAGCACAGAAATCAGACCCACAGCATCAGCTATGGCCCTCCCTGCAGCTCCTCATAAGGTGATGGATGATTTACTGATATTGATGGCATCACACAGGAGGCAAAACCATCTGGGGAAAACTGAGAAAGGCAGCGAGATCATCGAGGGCCAGTTGACATAGCTTGGGAGCCAAAGTGAACTCCAAGGTTCATCCACTTCCCAGCACCTCAGCAATAAAAATAAATCCTATTAACTTCCATGACAATTGAATTCTTGTTCAACTCTGCCACAGTAGCCAACTCTTATTAGAGAGAGGGCACGTCAAGAGCCTGCGCTTAATCCCTGCTCCCAACTCTGCATCTCTCACCACCAGAGGATGTCTCTACCCATCCACATCCTCTGGTAGTGAGAGACTCAACAGGCTTGTGAGATCCTGGAAATTGGTTCAAAGAGGCTGGAGAACACTTTTCTGAATCTAGCTGCCTGCACACGGGAGCTGAGTCCCTTTTCCTCGCTGACTTCACGTGCAACAAAACCACTGCGTAAAGCGCAATGTATTTATTAAGAAATAAGTAAGTGCAGATTAGTTCCGTCTAAACATTTTAAGCTACCCATTGAACCAGATCTGGTAATAAAAGCTAAAGCCAAAACACTTGAAAAACTTCGTTAACAGAGAAAAAAATAACTTTAATGGTCATTGCTATGTTTTAAATTAGAAGAATTGAGAGGGTGAGGAGAGATTGCTTTGAAGTGCCTTCATCCTCCAAGGAATATTTCTATTGTTGCAGTTTTTTGCTGATGTTCATTCTTACAAGCCCAGCTATTTTGTGAGTCACCTGGAACTGGTTTCAAAATTTAAATATTACAGTCTAGAAGTCTTATTTCATGTAACTTCACTGACTTCTACAACTCTGCAGGGCTTTGTTTTGGCTTGGGTTTTTTCTTCATTTTTGGTATATGTGTGTGTTATTTTTCAAAAAAGTTCTTCCTGCAAAGTACCCCCTCAAAGCAAAAGCCACCACCCTTTTATTTCTCTCTTAGATATCAAACTATTTGTGTCATTCTTGTGCATGCAACATAAAATATGATCAAAGAGAAGTCACAGAGCTAAAAAAAAGTTAACTTTCTCTTTTCTGCCTGCTTTACTTATGTGGTAGATTTTGCAGTTTCTCTGCAATAGCCAAGCAGCACTTACTGTTTTCTTTACTTTCCAATTGCTGATGTCAGTGATGCCTTCATACACACTTCATCTAGCCTAGAAGAGTGCAAGAAGAGCCAAAGCTGAAAAAAAAAATACTGAAAGCTTTCATAACAGCCTTTATCCAGCAAGTTTCAAAGAGGGCTCATTTTGCACTTTCCCCGTATTTAATGAAAACAATTTCAAAGTTGAATTGTCCTCAAGCACTTTCAGTTTTGTTTTCTTCCTCTCATTCTCCTTTCTTTTTCCCCATCGCTGAATGTACTCAATAGCAGTAGAAAGCCAAAATAATCAATCATTGTGCCCTTTCAATGGTTCATAATGATACTAAGGCTGCATAGAGTATTAGGCAATACAGTGTGAATAAAACTCTATTTTTATATAATAATCTGGATTTTACAGGTCATTCCTGAGAAAACGGTACACTCATCTGTGCAAGTTTTCCGTAGGAGCATACAGAGCTGTTATCATTTGCCAGAACTTTCTCATTTTAGTCCCAGAACTGTCACTGTCAAACCAATCCTGTGTCTCTAAATGACTGAGAGGTAGCAAGAATCCATCCTGAAAGCTCTCCAGGGCCTTTAACAGGTTTTTGTGTTTGTAACAGCACATCTATCTAATCTGCAATGGTCTGCTCACTTAAGAAACACTAACTGGTGGAGATGAGCACAGGTTTCCAGTTCCTTACCTGCAGGGCAGTGGTTAGGTGGTTGATAGGCAAGGTGACCTCAGGTTGTGGCCAACTCTGTCCTGTTATTCTGGGTGCTCACATAAATGTCTGAAGTTGTACATGTCATATTAGCAGCCACCTGAAGGCTGGACGTGCTATCCATTCTGCTCCTCCCCAGGAATGGGGGAGAAGGCAGTGGGAATACATCCAGGGCTCTCAGCAAGTGCTAAAGGGAAAAGAGAAGAACAAAGTGAGCAACACAGTGACTCCATTAATAGATTTTCATGCACTAAATCAGCTTGCCCTCAAGAACCAAGAACAGAAAATCTGAGTCCACGAGCATCATGCAGAAAGAGTGCAGATCAGCTGAAGGGATTCTTGATAATTTTAAAGATATTTTGTATAGTCTAGTTAGATTATTTAAGAGTTTTCACGAAAGCAAATGAACTGCCTTATCTGATGTGTGATGGTTCCAGATTCTTCACTTTTCCTCTGTCCATCCATCCATCCATCCATCCCATCTGTCATGGCAGTGCGGCTGTGTCAGACCACTTCAACATCCAATGGAAAGTTGTTGAATACAGAAAAAAATACAAAATCAGGACAATCAGGGTAAACTGGGACCCCTGAATCCAGAAGCTGGAGGATTTTTTGTTGCTTTCAAGCCCAGGGCAGAGTTATATATTTTTTTCTCCTACAATCTGGCCAGGGTCACATCAGGCTCTGGTGCCACTTCAGCAGCATCACACCACAAATGGGTGTCCCTGAGGTGATGCAGTCTCATGCCTGGGTGCAAGGAAGAGAGAGGATCTGACTTTAGGGTTTTGCAGCTTTGACACTTAGATAAACCCCCACTCTATTAATAAAGGAAATAATAAAGGAAAGTTCACCTACAAGAAGACACACCCCCCCACTTAATATACCAAGTGTCTGCTTTCCTAATCAAAATTAAAAAGTACTTGTGATTAATTTGGAAAAGTAGTGTCAGGCAGGTGACTGTGCATCTGCTTGACATATTTCCCATTCCTTTTCTATCACATGATGAAGACTCTCTGCACTAGTAAAGCAAGGTATTATAAATTCAATATCCAAATTTTCCACCACGCCAGCGATTGTTTTAAGCCTGCTTCTTGTGCCTTTTATCTCTCTTACAAATCTTGAAGAGAATCGGATTCATCATTACACAAATGGCCTTTATTTCTGGCTGTTAAAAACCTGATGATGAGCAACATTTCCAAGGAAGAAAAAGCAGTCAATTTCCGAAGCATGTGCAGAGTTAATGTCTGCAGTAATTGCGACTAAGTACGGTAGAGCAGAGATGCTCTGCCAGCTGGAGCCAGGGATTAAAAAGGAAACATCTGTGCTGAGATTATAGGAACAGAGGAAGCTGTGGGAAGGAAGGAAGCGAGAATGCCCATGTAGGTCCACCTACCTCATTTGAACTTCTCCTTTTCCCCATGGTTTTGTTTTCCCCTCACTAAATTCTACGTATTTGCCACCATGAGTGCAAAGAAAAGCCTGTCTGATTTCTCTGCTGTTTGACCTTTCCTTTAGACCATCCTCACAGCCACCTATCTTACCTGAATGAGTTATAAGAGCAGGAGTTGGGCATAGCCTTAAAAATGAGCATTTTCTAAAGTGATGTGCTGAGCAAGGACACCTTTGAGCTTTATGACTTGAGATAAAATTCTGGGCCTCAACCAACAAACTACTTATAAAGAAACTAACTTTAGGCAGATAAGAAACTCCCCTAGTCTCACTGGGACTATGCAAAAACTTAAATTTACATGAATTAAATTATGCAGCTAGACTAGGAGCTACACAAGCAGGAAAACTACAGTCCAATAGCAAAGTATTGCCCATTATATCAGAACCAAAATGCATCATTGCAAATCTTGAATACTGACTGTATGCTTAATTCTGCATCCAATAAAACATGCTGAATGTAATGAAAATCATGTTCTTTTCAGGTATCAGAATTTTAAAACCTGTCCTACCTTTAGGAAGTTTTTTCCCTTCATTCTTACTTAAATAGCAAATGAAAGCTACAGGAGATGCATTCCAATAAAATAATAAAAACCTCTGGTGGCTTGGTAATGTGTTAAAGAATATGAGACATACTTAAAAGCAAGGAGAAATTTCTATACATGCACAGACACACATTTAGCTAGTCAGCTTAAATTCCAATGAAATATTTTATGTTGCTTTTATTCCTCCCAGTACTGAAGATTTACAAGTTTGCAGCAGATTTGCAGAAATTGCCCTTCGTACAGGAAGGTCAAAAAGAGATTAGAGAACTCTTCACATTCACAATATTTTGTTTTTATTTTTATTTCTACTCCAATTGCCTTTGAACTCGTGTTCCTCTGGTGAGGTAAAAACTCAGGAGTGAAGGAATTGAAGGTGGGGAGGAGGAGGGAGGAGAGGAGGAAGAAAAGCTAGAAGGGAATTACTCCTTTCAAAAATAAATCAATCAATAGAAAAAGCACAGAAGTATTACTTAAAAAAAAAAAAAAAATTCCCAGAGCCAGCGCACACACTCCATTTCTACTAATTGGATTGTGATGTGCTTGCCTTTAATATGTGCAGCCAGCCCCTATGCCCTGCCTTGTGCACATGTCATGTCCTCTCAGCATCAGCAGCCACTGGCCTGATTCTCAGTCCTTGATAACATGTTCCCAAGCAGTATCGTGTGACGAGGGGGAACGCACAGGGAGAGCAGCCAGGGCCTGCACGAGCCATTGGTGGCCCTGTTGAGATGCTGCAGACAATTCTCTCCTCATCGCTGACCCTTCCAATTCTTTGATTTTTGATTCCAATCCTTTGTTTCTCGTTGATGTGTCCAGGAAAGGCCACACTGGCCGTAAAACAAAAGGATGGGTTCAATCAGGGCTTTTCCTTAATCTGCTCTTCTCCTTTCTCCCTCACCCTGCTTTCAGCACATTTTCAATATCATTAGTTTATCCGAGTGTTTGCATTTTGCTGTTCTTGCTTAGAAAGGGAGGAGCTGTCAGAGACCACAAAAACGGTATTGGGTTCAAACCACAGAAGTTCGAGATGCTGCAAGAGCATTGATGAAATCCTAAAAGAGGGTGGAGCTAGGGAGGAGCATGATGGGCAAGGAGAGGACACTTGCTTGCTCATCCTCTCTCAGACCAAGTTCCCTCCTGCTACTACACCTTTACACACAACATTTTATCTATCTACTTTAAGCAATTTGCTGAAATAACTTGCAAAGGTTCCCTTTGCCTACCTGGTGGGACAACACATCCTCCACAGAGGAGCCTTCTGTGTTACACGGGGGCCAGAAAAATCAGAAGAAATTTATGAGCTGCACTGCCATAATATTTTCCTTTCTTTTCACTCACTGACTCCGTAAAAGGCATTATAGAAAGCTTTAGATGCAAGTATTTTTCCAGTTCCTTGAGGAGACAAGCAGGTCAGCCATTTAACTCTACTGCTCTTTTAGTGAGATTGCCCAGACAGGACATTCAAAATAAAGGATTTTGAAAATAATTCGATTGCACCGTCTCTAAAAGTGAAACACACTTGAATAACATTGACCTTCTTTTAAAGTGTGTAGATGCTTCTGCACAGGTTAAATGTCAGATTAAAACCTACATGGACTTTTTGAGTGGCATGTGAGCAGAAATCAGACAAGACCCAGACACCACAGAACAGACTTTGCACTCATTCTGGGACCACATCTGAGTGCCTGATCATTTTGCCTGATTTTTTTCCATTTGATTTATAAAAAGAGAGCAGCAAAGTTGGGCTGGGATACATCAGACTGCAAATTACTCCGGACTTTGAGGTCTCACTGGTTGGCTCTCCAGGGCTTATCTGAACTAAGTGCACATTGGGTTTGCTCAATGGAACCTTCTCCTAAATGCAGTTTCCCACCAGGTTCCTGATGTGTCCATACTGGTGTGAATAAGAGATACCTTCTGGTTCAGTGGAGATACAAGTGTGCCTGCAAAGTTACTCAGCCAACCTCTCCAGTGTTTACTTGCTGCTTTAAAGTGAACTAGAGCACTTTTTGGACTCGTTATTTCCTGAAATCTGAGATCCTGAGTGATGCTTTGCCTAGAGATCAGCCCTCCAATATCCTGAAAAACTGTTAATAAAAGCAAAATTTCATCCAGCAGGGACCAAAAGAGAAATCAGATTCACAAATACAAATTAGAAAAGAGAGTATACTGCCTTCCTTATTGTCATAACAAATACCAAGCTCTGTATATTCCATCTCCTATAAAAAGGCTTTATGTCACTATTCATCGTCACACAGGTGATGGTGAGCAGTGGGGTAACACAGAGATCAGCCTGCCTTTCCCTTTTGGATCCTCAGCTATCCCAGACACCAGCTAGGTGACAGGCACCTGCCCTTAGCATCTCTCATTGTTTTAACTGTTAAAAACAAAAATCCAGCAGCAGCAGAAGCTTTAAAATTTTGTGAAAAGACATCTTATGGTTGACCCTATAAAAACAGATCCAGAATTTTAACCTGTACCTTTCACCAGTTTACATAGCTGAGCCATTTGTTTCCTTACTGCTCTGACCATTTCTTTGGGCAGGAGCAGGTAATCCAAAGCCTTCAACTAATGACAGACACTACAGAGAATAAAGGAGAGCCAGCACGGACCATCTCAAAGAAAACAAATGCAAACTTAAAATATCCTTGGAAAGGGGGAAATAAGGTAGCATAGGGGAGCTCAGCGCTTTTACTCACTGTCCTTAAAGAAATACTAGTAGCAATAAAAATGCCAAACTATTGAGAGCTCCAGGAAAAAATATTTTTAAAAAATCTAAAATAAACCACAAAAAACAAACCTAAATCCTTAAACCAATAGGCATTCTGGCTGATGCAGCTTAGTTCCCCCCTTGGCCTGTGTTTGATTAGCAGATGTGCACATCCTGACTTCTGGAACCTCTCCTGCACCCTAACTCTGTGTCCCTCCATGCTCCATCCCAGCTCTGCTGCTGTTTCAGTGGCACTGGCACAAGCTGCTGACAATCCCTGTACCTGCAAGCTGAGCCTGTGCCATGCACCAGCCAGTTGTGCAGCTTACCAGCATGTTACTGCAAGCAAAACCCTGTAATGTAGCAGCTTGGCAAGGGAATAGTTTCCCTTTTATCTCTTATTAAAGGGGATCAGGTGTTTGCCCATGAGAACTGCACTCTAAGCGACATGATTCTTTTTTTTTTTTTTTCGCCTGGAATATGCCCATAAACTAGATATGTGTCTGTTTAAATAAGCATAAAATTATGAGTATCCTGCAGCAAAAATGAGACAGCAGCGTTCAGGAGTAATGTGGATAAAAAAGCTCATTCTTTTCCCCTTCCATGACTTTGGGAGTGAACTTTGAGCCTATGGAGAATTTTCAAGGACACAGAAGAAGGGTCCCTTCAGCTGACAAAGCCTTTTTAGAGTAAGCTTTTCAATGTATTTGATTGAGAAGCAGCAGTGTAAAAGCTGTGATCTGTATTTATGTGCACAGATAATCCTCAGCGTGCTGGCAGCTCGCTGTGTTGGGGAGCAGCGTCTCCCTCAGGTTTGCCACACACCCTCCACTTCTCCAGACGTCAGGGAGGACTTTACTGCTCCCTGAGTTGAGACCAAAGAGCTTTATTAGCTGCACTGACTGCAGCATCCTCATGTTCTTGAGCCCTCTCATTTTAAAGCCTTTCATTTCCCAAGACAGCTGCAAGGCGTCCCTTCAAGGATTTTGCTTTTTTTTTTTTGATTTATACTTTTATACACTCAAATCTCAATGGAGGCATCCCAGGCTCATTCCACTCCTGACCTCGTGCTATCAGACTGGACTGACCCTCCATCTCTCAGGCCTGGGCTGGATTCCAGCCCCGGTTATGGAAGCGCTGGGGCAGAGCTGCCGGGCAGCCCATCAAGCCTGAATCCCAGGGAGACACTTCACCCAGAGCTGCTCTGCCCACGTGAGCCCAGCTCAACTCTCCACCCTCTGAACTCCTGACTCCAGCCTTGTTTTCAGCCAGGGGTTCGTCCTGGGTTCACTTTGTTTTTCTGAGAAAACCCTGACCGAGCTGAGCATGGCCATCCCGCAGATGGCGTGGAAGTGGATGACATGGGGCTGAGAACGGCGGACAATGCTGAGAATTGTCCTTTTTTCTTTTTTCTTTTTTTAATTTTTTTAGAAAAAGCAGCAATTTCAGCTAGTTGGCAGTGAGCTGGAGTTCCTGAGAGCCAAGGCACCTGCTTCTGGTCATTGTTCTCTATCTACCACACCTGTAAGTGTGAGGATATCCAGGTATTCGAAAAGCCCCAGCCTCAGCCAAGAAGACCCAGCCTGCAGACAGGCTACACCCAAGGGCTGACACTTTTGTGTCACAAATCTGCAAGTGAAACACACCCAAATGAAATAAATACCTTCACATTGCATCATCATGCTTTTTTTAACTTTAAAAGAAAGGGGAAAAAAGGAGATGCTTTACTGGAATAACCTTACTGTCAGAATCAGACTGGAAAAATGCAGCTGCTGAGTAAACCTCTTGCTGAAAATCCTTCCACTGTCAGAAAGCCCCTGTTCTGCACAATATATTCCTCTTAAATTAAAACCCTATAAAAAAAAAAAAAAAAAAAAAAAAAAAAAGAATCAGTAGAAGTAAGAAAAAAGCAGCTCTTATTCAGGAGAAACTGAGGCAATTTGAGCCAGTATAGGCTGGAATAGCTTCCAGCATGGAAGCCATTTAAATAAACCTCTAAACAGTCCTTAGTACTTGCTTAAATAATAAAGGGGGGGGAAATAGGGAAAATAGAGGTTTTAAAGCTGGAGGTCTATAAAATCTCTATTCCTGTCCTATTCAAGAGCCACCCTTAGCTGCTGCTGATGAGAGCAAAATTGGGAGCAAATAATACTACCATCCTGCTTCCTCAATAATGCCTTTAAAACATATAAGTGCCAGTTGAATTAGCCTATTTATAAGACTTCTTTTATCCCCCTGACTGTAAACTCCTAATGACTCTCCGTTACACAATGCAATTCAATATGACTCAAGCTTCCAGGGGTCTTGATCCCCTCTAGATAGTGTACCACAAAAGTGATTTATAAACTACAGTCTGAGAAAGTCACAGAGACTGAAGTGATTTGAGAAAATAGTTCAGGCTTGTAAGTGAATGCAAGTGCTATGAATTCCAATGACAGAATAATACCCCCTCCCCAAATCTTTTTTTAGCTCATTTCATACAACAGAGAGAAAGGTAGTGTTGAAGGAAAGAGAGGAAAGGAATAAAAAGCCCAAAGGGGATAAGAAAATTGAGAGCTGTATGGCGAGGGCTAATCAGGCACACACCAAAGTATGATTTTTTTATTTTTTTTTTTTAGTATGAAGAAGTGTAATGAGAGCCTGTTTGCATTGCAGATCAAATCTGTGAAACTGAGCAATTTTGAATGGAGCACTGGCTGGAGGAGGCAGGGAAAGAGCTAATAAAAGCAGCGACCACTGATACGCTGAACCCAGCTATCAGGTGTATCATTGGAGGAGAAAAATACAAATTTGCCATCCTTCCCTTCCCCAAACAAGTGGGCAGCAAACCAAGGTTCTTGTGCTTTATTTTTCAAGAAGGACTCTGTATCTCAAAAGTTATTTTGGATTGAACCGGGGCAGGGGGGGGAACAGAAAGAATCCCAAAGCACACAGTTCCTTCTCACAACACAGATTTTCCTCCCCGAATTTCAAAAGGGGCTGTTATTTTGGAGCCTGTTCCCTTCCCCCTCCCCTTATCGCCTCTCCCAGTCTTTCATATTGAGGCGTTTGGTCTAAAGACAACCAGGGAGCTAAATATATATTAATTAGAACTCTTGAGGCTGCCATCAATGAGATACAATTATCCCAAACTGTTGCTATTACAGGCTCTGATAGCTTCATTTAAATTCCTGAATAAAACATGAAATATCTTTAATGAGAAATGAATATAGTTGTCAGGAGGGAGTAGTTGTGATATTGTTACTAGTTGAGATATAGAAGATGAAGACATAATATGAATACCTCCGAATTTATATAAAAATGATGGCTGTTAGCAAAAGACAGATACTCCTTCAGAGACTTCATTTGGGCTGCACATCAAAAAACGTGGAAAATAGCAACATATCTCTTGCAAGGAAACTCTGCTGCCCAAAAGGCAGCTGGGACTGCTGTCATGCTGCAACCATATCAGCTACAAGGTGTAACACTGGTCTCAAAAATTCTTTACCATTAAGGGGAATGTAAACAAATCATGTGAAGCCCAGTGAGATATTCCTTTTGTCTTGTTCCTCAGTGGCTGACGAGAGGGTTCAGTGTGGAAAGCTCCCACACACAGGCACACGCTCTGTTGTTTTTCTTATGGTTTTTTTTTGGGTCTTTTTTTTATTTTTAAGACAAATGCCAATGAGTGAGCAGAGACACGGTTCTCTCCCTTTCAAGGCAACTGCAAGGCACAAGGCCAGGCTAGCAAAGAGCAGCTCTTTAAATCACACTGTCAGGGAGAGAGGAGCTGCAGCACCTCTTCGTTCCCCCACAGCTGCCTGATGGACTGCGCCAGATGTACTAAAAATTCACCCCTAAGCTGCAGCCGAGCTTTCCTCACCTGCTGTTACTTCACTGCTTTTAATGACTCTCTCCTCCTTTCCACACTGGTGTATTTGTCCCTTTTTTTTCCTTAAAGTGAGATCTCCTGCACGTTTCAGGCTTTTCATGCAGGAGAGTTTCTGAAATAGCTTACGGAGATGGGGCAGCTCTGACTCCACCACTGGAATCCCTCACTTTGCTTGGTTCCACAGGATGACAAAGCTCATCCCACTCCTGGAAAACAGTGGCTCCTGGGGTGGAGCACAGCAGCTATTTAACATCATGTACCATCACTTACACTTCAGTGTAGGTCGCAAACTGGAGATGATTACCATACTAATTGAAAGGGCATGGGAAACATTAAGGAAGCAGAACATAATTATCCAAACTGGAAATTGCCAGGTCGTTCCCATTCTTGAAGGATCCTCTAGTGACCACAGAGAATGGTCAGGACCTCAATTTAAAGTCTCAGCACAAGTTTGTATCAAGCTTTTTTACATTAAATCAATTAATATGCATGGCCTGACTATTATTTTTGAGATACTTGTAATGTAGTGTCTCTGTTTCTTCTCCAAGCATTGGTGTTGCCTATATTCTCTAGACACAGAGACAGAAAATTATCTCAGGGATACAATTCAATTTCTCTTAATCAACACCTCTTTGCTTCATCGAGTAAAGCATGCTTAATCCATTTAGAGTTAGTTGTCAAGGAACACACACTCTAATTAATATTTTCCTGAAGATGTTCATACATGACAGTATAATAAATTAAACAAAGAAAGTGAAGGATTGAAGAGGTCTTAAGTGCCTCTTTCAGACTGGACCAGAAGGGAGACCTTCATGGATTCTGTTTTTCTTCCACACAAGTTAAGACCTTAAGAAGTAAAAGGAATTCATAAAACTAATATATCTTTTATTCTTGGAAGCCCTCAGGGCTAAGTATGCTGCAGTTATGGCAATGAATTGCTGTGCCTCAAAACTTCTCTCTTACAGAAATGGATCAACAATTACTCGCAGATTCCTGGGACAAGAGAGAAGAGCTTCCCAATCTATTGCAAAGCTTTTTCTGTCCTTACACTTGCCATATTTGTGATTTTGAAGGCTCACAAGCTGACATGTATGTATTCACACCCCACAATAAGAAAATGGTTATAATTCAACACCAAAACTGGCCACAAAGTACCTTGGGGGCAGAGAGGTGCAGTCACAGGTCCAAGAGTACAGCACAACCTCAACTGCAACACAACCAAGAGTAAAACACAAATACCTGAATCTCAACCTGAATATTTATGCCACGTTCAGATGCGTTAGATTGATATGAACAACAACCATTCCTGGGATCAAAAGCCAGCTCTAAGGTGAAATATTACAACCCAAAAGCAAATATGTTGTATTAACAAGCGAGTTCTTTCCCTTTATAGCAAATTTGGGATCCCCTTGAGATAGTCAAACTTGCTGAAGCAAACACTCATCCCTGACTGCATAAGTCATCCTCAAGGAACAGAATTAAGGGCCTCCGAGCCTGACACCGTGAACATCAAGTGCAATTTACAGCCCTACAATCAATGGTACCAGAGCGATATCCAATTATACTCATTTTATTTATGTAGTTTATTTCCTCCAAAAATTATTTTTATGTTCCAAAAAATTGCTGGATTAATAGCCCTAGTAACTGAGGCCATCCATCAACACAAAATACACAAGGCAAACAGTGACTCTGCAGATTTTACCTTTCATTTTAAACCAGGACTTGGCCAGAGCACGTTTGGAGAGTGACAAGAAAATCCAGAGAGTTGTTCAATATTTTTACCCTTTTCTGAGATGACATCTATGGTGTCAGCCAGCTATGACCAGCTGCAGTGCTTCTATTTCTGATGGGAACAGGCATTTTTTTCCAGGAGGCAGCTGACAGCAATGACTTTTTGACTGGCCCCTTCCAGTTGCTCAAATCTTAAGCTGTGGTTAAATGGCAGAAAAACAAGGAAGAAAAAAGAATTGTTATACTCAAAAGATGGATGTTTACCTCAAACTCACAAGTTGTTTTAGATTTAAACCCAAACTCTCCTTTTTTTCCTCACCCCAGCATTGCTGTGTTTAGGCCCTGGCAGCTTTTGTCCATATTCCTGCTATATCCTGGGCAAGGCAGGGAAGTTTCCTGGGAGAAAGAAACATGAGCATGAGAAAGAAAAGAGAAGCCAGGCTGTGGCACTGTGATCTCAAGGGTGCTGACAGATATAAAAGCTAAGATATATAAACTGTATGCACAGCAGCAAATCTGAGAGTTTACCATTGGGTGTGGTGACAATAATTTGCGTGTGTTATTTGTACCAAAATCTTGGCTTCAGAGCTCCTCCAAACTCAGACTTCACCTTCCACTCCCATTGCAACCTCTCCCAGATTCACCCCTTGTCCCTGGGGCTCAGATAACACACCCACCTTTGGCCACATCTCGGCAAGATGTTGGTTTTCCCCTCTTTTCTTCCATTGTTCTCTTAATTCTTAAAATAAAATCCCTCCTGGCTGAAGGTACCTGTTTGTTCCTATATCCTGAGAAGCCTAACAACAAAGCACTTGGAATTACTTATTGTTATGGCTTGGGGACAAGATTACATCTCTAAGTTTATAAAGCAGCGGCTACATTTGCCACTAAATACAAATGATTTTAATAATCAGCATTATATTTGCTTCCTTCAGCAGGGTGCCTTGTCATTACTTTAACGATAATAATGCTCGCTTTTCATTTGCTAAGTGTTATTATGATTATTATTCAGAAGCTTTACTATAATTAACTAACTGAGCCTCACAGCACCCCTGTGAGTCAGGTAAAGAATTATGACTCCTTGCTTTTTTTACCTGGAATTGCTGCAACAGGGAAGCCGAGGATTGGAACAGAGAGGAGGATTAAAACCAGCAGTTCTCACCTCAAAATCCCATACACAACCCACACCCTGAATTCCCTGTGCCTGCAGTTCACCATCTAGCGATTCTGTCAATTCAAATTCCCCAAGATGACATTTTGGAGAGGCAAGAAAAAGAGAAGGAGAAGGAAGAGGAGACGTGGCAATCCCTAACAACGCTGAGACACTTTGCTCTCTGCAGCTTTAACAACCTGCTCTGGCAGCTCCCGCTCCCGGCTGGTGTCAGTTCCCAAATCCTGAGCACTCGTGTTCAGTGCATGCATTACACACATCCGTATCCATACAGGCGACAGCTTCTGTCTATAATAGCCACCTGTGAGACCAGGGGAGGGGCATTAAAAATTAAAGAACTGCAGAGTAGACTGGAAGCCAATCTTGGGTTTTATAGACAGGGAAGCGTTTGACAGGTGGTCTCTGCAAAAGAAGTGGCCTTAGAGACACATTTCTCTTGATTTTATTTTTTAATTAACTTTTATTCTCAGTATTATCATGTCCTCCCCTCACACACACACTTCCTTCCCACCTCTTTTTCAGCCTGAAATGCTGATTAACTCACCAGACTCTCACCACAGTGCAATTATAGGCACCTTCAGCGTTGAAATCCAGCAGGAACGTTTTAAATATCTTTTCATCTACATACATCCTGATGCCATCCATCCACCCAACAAGCCCAAAGACCTTGACAACCACACACAGTCAAACTGCAGTGCTTGTCATCAAATTAAGGCAAGTGGCTTATCCTGTAACTCGCCGTAGTGACTGTCCAGCAAAGCCTGTAATTACAGGGCTGCTCAGTGATGAGCAATCCAAGACCTGGGTCAAGCATGTGCCTGTTAAGCTCTTCCACATGCGCCATTCCGACCCTTCCTGTTTGGGTTTCGTGCACTGGCTTTGCCCCTCTCCCCTCACATAAAACCAGATGACCTCAGAGAGACCAGAAGGGCCATCTCCCTCACTGTCTGCAGGGTAGGCTTCACCTCCTGCCATAAAAACGCTTCCTCACCTTCCCTCCCGCTCGCCCCTCGCATTCCCGCTTTCAAGTTAATTGGAATAACACATCTGCAGCCCAACAACAGAGCCCAGTGCATCCCCTCCAGGCCCCCCCTGCCCTCTCCAAGCTCCCCCAGCCCCGCTTTGCTTCATTGACTCCTCCAAACCCACCGCATTTCGACAGGAGCACTTAACCTTCTGCGGAATATCTTTATGCTCCATTTTCCTTTCCATTAGGAAGGAGATGAAAGCAAGCAGAGGAGGCTTTTGCACAGCTGCTGCTGCTGCCAGCAGATGTGCTCTCCGAAGCCTGGGTGTGTTTTAAGCCTAGGCTTGAATACTTTGGGGTGTGAGGGGTTTTGGTGTGGAAGGGATCCTTGAAGGAAGCTTAAACCATGTTGAGTTTAAGCCAAATGCAACGACTTACACCCAAATCAGAGTAATTTGCATTCATGCTGTCCTCCACATTCTTACCAGATATCTGCTAATCAGAACTGCTGCACTTGCTGTACTTTGAGTTTGATTTTCCAATTTCTAGATGTATAAAGTCAAGACTCAAACTGAGACTAACCATAGGCCTTTACCATCTGAGGAAAAGATCTGTTATGAACCTCATAAGCGTTACTGTGGGATTCACCTCTTTACTTCCAAATTAAAAATCACTTCTGAGGTTTTCTTCATAAAAATTAATTCACGGCAACAATAGAAATACATCCATGTGTATAAATAAACCCACTTTCTAAATAACTTTTAGAAAGAGAAAAACAAGCCTTAGGAGCTCCTACACTGAGAGAAAAATATCCTGCCCAAGTGACTGATGAGCACCAGTGACTCTGTTCATGTGTGTTCCTGAAAGACCCTGTTGCATCCAGCTGAGAACCAGCTCTGAGTCAAAGCTTGGGAAGCTCCAAGTGCAGGAAAACTGGCTCTAATAAAACTGTCCAGATTGTGTCCTCCCAGGAGTCGTTTCACCCACCAAAGATGCAAGCACATCTGGGGAACGCAGCAGCTGAGCATAAATATAATAGAGAGGGAAATGATGAGTCTTTTCTGCACCTGAACTGCCAAATGTATTTCAGGAAGATCCTGTTTGGAAGCTGTTCAGTCCCATGCCTACTCTTGCTTGTTTGCCATGCTTTAAAGCATGTGACCTCTCTTTTCCATCTCAGGCTGGAGGAAGGAGAATGGAGTGGGGATGGGCAGGGCTTAGCTCAGGATCTGTTTCCCCAGTTCGTTCATTTGCTCTGTACAGTCTTTGTGGATGTCTTGGGGAAAGTCAGTTAAACTCAATTTCCCATCTCTAAACTCACAGTATTATTGCAAGTGCAAACACTGCTGGGCCAGGGAGGAACAGAAAGGAGCCAAGTCACCTGAGCAGCAGCAAACACCACTGTGATAATGGACTGTAAGGAAAGTGCCCCTCATTCCCTGATACCCAACCTGAGCCAGCTGGAGGTGGTGTTAATGAAGCTGTGGCATACCCAGGCTTTGGGAAGGGCTTGTTCTGGTTGCAGATTTTAGGCAGAAGTTATCCTGCAGCAGGCCATGGGGGGACTGTAGCAAGCAGGGCAGTCAAAGACCCCTTAAAAACCACTTTGGTGGCTTGTCCAGCTCCAACAACAGCAATCACTCCTCCGTCCTTAGTGCCATCAGGACCAAATCAAAGCTACATGAATCTCTGTCATTCTGTCCCTTCCCTTATTGAACAAGAGGCTCAGAGAGCCTGGCTCTGCCTTACCAGTCTCATTGTATTAGCTTGATAAACCATCCGTTTACCTATAATTCAACAGACTGTAAAAATCCTTGTGGCTATTGCACAGCAAGGAAAATAAATAATAATATGCCTTAACAAGCATTAGTTGAAATAACCAGGATTTGATGGACCTGGAGATAAACAGCAGATTTACTTTCCCGGGAATGCAGACAAACTAATCAGATTTAGTTGGCAGCTATGAAAACACAACTGATGGGAGGCTCAGCACCAGCTCACACAATCCCCTGCATCCCTGTGAACGCAGAGGGGCATGAAAGGAAGGGACATTAAAAAGACACCATATCCTCACATCCCTGTGCTGGATGCATTGCCCTGGCACGCTGACAGCTGGCTGGCAGCTCTCCATCCCTGGGAAGGGGGGATGCTGGTCTGCACAGCCCAGACAGCAGTTTAACCCCAGGGTCAGAGGCCAGTCAGGCGTTATCCACCGGCCGGGCGCGTTTCCTCCGCGTCTGCGGCTGCGATATTCCCGAAAAGGACACTGACAGCAGGATGAGAGCTGACGGGAGCTCCTCTGGTATTTAGAAATTTAAAGGCCTGCATTCATTTTTAATGACCTTGGAAACTCGAAAATAAATAAATAAATAAATGCCTTCAAAAACAAACAAACAAATAGTCAAAAGCAATTTATGTTTTGTGAGAGGGAAGAAAATTACTCCCAGCCTGACTCCCCTACCTGGTTTTTTCAGGACTTCTAGCTGTTGGATGAGGGGAGAATTGCTGTGTGCTTTGTTAACTAAAACCTAATTTTCAGGATAACATTCTGACTACGAGATGAATTGTACAGCTGTGCCTTGCATGTACACCATTAAGCTTTTATTGCACAGGATGAAAATAATTCCTAGGTAAAAACCATCATTATCTCCTCCCTGTTTTTCTGCACAGGTAGATTTTGACAGACCCTTGTCAGTCTGCGTGAGGCACAGGGCCAGTTTTTGAGCTAAGCACTTATTTGGTGCATCACTGTGATGTTTTAGAGCCACTCTTGCTTCCCAGCTGTCTTGGAGGTACCAGCGCTGTATAAATTGGAGCAGCCCCTAAATCTGATCACATTTATGGTGCCCACAAAAGCAACAGGGAGCTGCTCCAACACCTCACTGCCAGGCAGGCAGACGGGGTCCCTGATTGTGTCCCATCTGCCAGGCACCAGGGTGGAGAGGGCAGAGATGTCCCCAGAGCCCTCCTGCGCTGCCAGGGACATCCTGATGGTGGGTGTCCCATGTACCACCCTCCCACCAGGGTGGCAGCTTTGTGACAGCAAAGGCCACCAAGCAGCTGCTGATGCTGCCACAGGGCCAAGAGGGGTAAAATAAAGCCCTTTGCCATTACCCAGGTGGAGCTGAGCTCCTTTTATTGATTATGCTACAGCATTAGGTCTAGAGGAATGCAGCTCTGGATGGAGACAAGATGACTGTCTCCAGTGGAGGACACTCCAATGCTTTTAGGTGCACTGCAATTTAATCTTTTTTCTTTTGTTATCTTTCATGATGATGAAATCCAAATGCTATCTGATTGGGCTCTATAAATGAACCAAATAACTTTCCCCACGTGCTTGATTATTATCCCGACCTCACCACAAAAATAGTGACCGAAAGACGCGTCAGAAGGACCTTTTTGCCAATTCTTATGAGTCACTGATATTTACTGTCTCCTTCCCAGCCGTATCACAAAACCATCTCCACGATTAATATCTTTACTGGCATCCTCTGTGGAGGGGTAGCCAACACCAACATAGCCTCTGCATTTTAAAGGTGACAGAGATGGATGAGGTCATTTTCCCATCCCTCATGTCATTTCCCTCTCTGTCTGCAAGGGTGCTCCTTGGGAGAATATCCTAATGGAGGGCTTGTCTAGACTGGCCTTTAATTGACTCCAGCAACAGGACTTCCTCCATTTCTCCAGGGAGACCCTTCCACCACCTCAGACAGACCTCACTGCCAGGAAATGCTTCCTGATATTCACCCCACCAGCTCCTTCCTCCGTGCTACCCCTGGAGCTGTGCTCAGACAATGTCATGTACAGCCAGAGCTGCAGATCCCACCCATCTCACCAGGGTATTCTCACATGGACCACACTTTCAACAGGCCTGATAACTTTCTGCTTGTCAATTTTTTTTTCCTTTCAAAGCCCTAGATCAACATAATTATTTTACATTTCTCCCTTGGCTGCACATTAATTTGATTAGTTTATGGAAAGGGGTTTTGATAGCAGTGGCAGAGGAAATACCACCTTTTGGGCAGCCATTATAAACAGTCAAATGTTTTTCATTTACTACAGGGACAAAAAGGTGCTTATGCATATTCTTCAACAAGTTCCAAATTCAGAGTGCAGAAGAATAATTTTTCCAATAAATTATTGTTTAAAAAGAAATCTGTTTAGATTAATTTACTGGCAGAGCAATCACATAAATAGTGAACAACACATTAATAAGGCAGTAATAGATATATTAATAATGAGTAAATCGATTGTTATGGGCTGTTCAATACTGTGCTTATTAGCCAGGTTTATATTCATCTACACTACCAGAACTGATGAGCTTTAAATAATCTATAACATGTTATTCATGACTTGGGTATTCTTCCCTATTAATAATTTACTAACAGTTTATAAACTATTCATAATTGCATTCTTCATCTCAAAATATGATCTTTGATCTAAAAGTGAATTATGACTTAGGACAGTCCCCACTGGTCTGACCTTATCACACTCAGGGGAACCACCCTGGAGCTGCAGAAGCACCACCTGAGCAATTCCCTCAGTCCCCACCACTTGCTGCAACTCATGTTGTGGCTCCTTGGAAACCTGATAGGCAACACAAATTTGACTTGCAATTTTGCAAAACTCAGTAGCAAAAGCTGCTTAGAGCATGGCTGATGCTCTCATTGCATTTGCAAATCCCTTTTCATCTGCTGGTTTGGAAACGCATGAGAAGAAAGGCTGAGAGGGGTTCACCTAGCCTACCATGCAGGTGTTATTAATATTATCATTATTATTAATGGCCATGGGACTTGTATTCATCTTACCAGTTCTGTCGAGGCACAGAAACAAGCTCTGCTCTGCTTGGAGCACAACTTGTGCAGAAAATGGCTGAGGAGAGGCCAAGAAGAAATGGAGTTTTAAGATTTCATCAACAACCAAAGCTCTGGCTTCCTCAAACTGGAATTTTCACATCTTTTCACTCTTCCAAAGATTCACCAAGTCCTGGAAAGAGAGATGCCAAAAGTTTGGAAAAAAAGTAATATGTGCCACAAAGGAAAGAAAGAGTCTGGCTTATTGGTCATTTAGGGAATGGCTAGACTGTGCTAGGAGAGGTGTTTTTGATATAAAGCTATCAATGCTCAAAGCTTTGATAAAAACTTGCGGGAATATTTCATCTAGTTCTGGTATTTAGGAACAGACACCTCACTGGGACGAGTGCAGAATAGGGTATAAAAATGTGACAGGAATGCACTGGCTCCCTCTTGAAGAGGTTAAGGGACTTTGTCTTATTTAAGCACCTAAAGATTGAAAAGAACTTATGATGATTCTTCCTAAACGCATTCAGGATTCAGGATGGTGAGACCAGGGGAACAGTAAAGAAAGATGATGTAATTTGAAGGACACCATTGGAACTAGATCAGTTAATTTTAGATCAACCAAGAATCATCTCACCATGAAAATAAAGCAACACAGGTATTTATTATTTGAGCATTGAAACTCTGTTATCATTTTCTAAAATTAAACACAAGGGAATCTAAGCTGGAATTTGATAAGCCTTTGAAAGAGGCTGTATTGCCAAGGAGACATGAATCCTGCATGTCAGTATAACCCCAAAGGGCTGAAAGGAGACTGGATTCCTCTTTATTTGCATTGTATTTATCTTACGCATCAGGTTTCTGTGGTTACTTCTGGAGAGCAAAAAGGATTTATCCCCTCCTCACTCTTTTTGTATTCTGACAGGCCTGTGGGGTTTGTCTGGGTCGAGTTTGTGCCTTTCCCTGAGCCCAAATTGCTGATCAGCCATCATAATGAACAGGATGTAGAAAGATGCAGTGATATACTCACAGATCCACATGTCCCCAGCTTAGATGGAGGCTGAAACTGATGGATGAACTCTTGAGAGAGGAATAAAGTTTGCTGAATATACCTAGATGACATAAACATGCTTTATTTCTTTAGATAACTCAATAGTACAATATATGAGTGATGGGGCAAAATAGAAAATGGAAAGAAAATTCTTCAGGGTATTTGTAGTACCTAGATTTGATTTTGAACTCAATCCCCGCATGCTTGCTAGATGGTCTGTCTTAGTTTGTGTCTGAATGACCTTTGAAGGCTTGAATATCCTGGACCCCTCAGAATCAAGTTTGGGGCTGCAATCCTCCCTCTCTGGAGGAAAAATAATTTCAGAAAGAGCTGGAACAGAAGAAAGATTTGTTATGGCTTGTAGATTGGGTGATTTATCCAGTTTGGAAACAGCGACAAAAGCGCTATCTCCTGTTTCCCCAGAATAAGTCTGAATGGTGGGGAAAATTAGCCACCTTTTTCTTCAATTCTTTTTTCCTCTTAATTATTATTATTGCCAGCTCAGCCCCATCATTCGACTACACTTAGGAGCTAAAATTTTTTTTTTTTTTTACCCTGCAAAGTACTTTCTAACAATACTTATTAATTTTGCTGGAGGAGTGGCCCAAGTAACTGGAGTATTCTCCTGTTCTGTCCTCCCACACACAACTCAATCTTCCCCCGTGCTCGTGGAGGAACAGCAGCCTCCTCTTTCGTGCGTCTGTGCTAAAAGTGGAAAGAGGATTTGACTTAAAGGCACACTGACAACTGGTTTAAAAATCTTGAGTTAATTTGGTGTCAAAGTAATTTTTTTTAATAAAACTTGGGGGTTTTGTTAGAGTGACGAGAGAGAGTGAGAGATTTGTTAAATCAAAAGAGAATTAATTATTCCCAGCCATTACTGAAAATAACCAACACAACCTGGTTGTGTTAGAGCAAATGAAATTGATTTTAAACAAAACTGAACCTGACCATTCGTGTTTCACCGCCTGCTCTGTAGCACTGACAGCCACCCTTCTCCAAGGTGGGCTGGCCTCTCCAAAATTCACTTCTTGTTTAACAGAATTAAGTATTAATCTGGTCACTTTCAGAGAAGGCTGAACGATAACCCTGTTTGCTCAGACTGCCTCAGCTGATTATGTCTTGTTTCCAAACTGATTGGGAAGACATAGAAGGGTGACAAGCTTTTGTCTCGCTGAGATCTTCATGTTCCAAGTCTGTAAATTCTCTGCTCTCTCTCACCACTCCTGCTTCTCCATTTAAGCAGACACAAACCTGAACAACAAACCTGAAACTTGGGAACTGAACAGAAAGCTCAAGCTTTTCTCTTCCCCAAAGCCTTTCTAAATATTTCTGGCATGTTTTTCTTAATCTGCCACTTGACGTTACTCCTTGCCTGCTAAAAGATATTAGGATACAGGTTTTGTTGTTTGTTTTCCATGAAAAACATACTATTAGATCTATTTGCATAGAAAAACCAACACAGCAGTAAAGGCAGAGTAGGGGGTAGCTAAATGCTGATGAGAGCTGAGGCATATTAACCAGGTATGAATATGCTGTCTACTCTCCTGCTTTGAAATCATTGCTAACAGGCTTCAGACCTGCTCTCTCACGGCCTATAACATAGACAGAGAGGTGCAGAGGAATGTAATTAACTCTTCATTGGCTCCTCCTTGCCTCTGTAGCTGCATGAGGAAGGACGGTGTGAGACTGATTCAGTTATTCCATTAAAAACCAAAAAGAGATGGTGAAATGAAACCTTATCTGGCAGGTGTTTCCAGCTCCAGAAGACCCCACAGAACACAGAGAGGCACAAGCCCTGCTCAGGGGGTGCCGTGGGGCAGCAGTGGGGCCAGAGGAGAGGCAGCAGCAGTGTGGGGCATGTGGGACGTGCAGGACAAAGCCCTGGCTTGGTAACCCTACCAGCACCTTTTCCATCTCTCCTCAGCAAAAACAGAGAGATGGTCAAGAGATGGTCAAAAGATGTTATCCAAGGCCATGGAAAGAGCAGCCAGGAATTTAGAGGAACTTTGAGGATGGCTTAGTTTGAGCTCATGGCACACCGTTGGCACAACAACAAATTCAGTGGCCATTGCATCAAAAGGCATCTTGGAACCTTCATAAAAGCCAGGCTTGCCCCTGACAGAAGGGAGAGCCATGCTCCCCACCTGTGACACTACTCACAAGCAGATACAATCACTCCTGACAGGGCATTTCACAAAACATTTTCCATTGGGCACCAGCACCTTTTTAAATATTAACCAGTGAGATCTGCTGGCTGCCTCTCTGGAATCACCGTCCCTGGTACTGGTGATCCCAGCGTGGCAGCAGAGCTCAGCAGCCAAACCCTGCCTCTCAGCTTGCAGATGTGGATTTTAATTAAAAATATTTAATTTTCAGCTCTGAGTTGCATTTGCTCTACCTGGCATTACAGCTCGTGGTGCTCATCATCACACAGCCTGCTGCAGTGTTGCTGTGTGGAAAGCTCCAGCCCATGGCAGCTCCACCAAATGGCCCTGCTGAGCCCTATTTTGTGTTCAGCCATAACACAACCGAAATAGAGCTGGAAAAAATGAAAGTCATTTGTGCCTCAGAACCTACCTTACACTGGAACAATTCCCTCAGAGATCAGCAATATGGAAACAGCACCTCTCTAGTCCCACCAAGACACATCCCTGTAGAATCTCTTTATTGTTTTTCATCTGCAGGAGGCTGGAAACTCCCAGGCCTTGCTCACCTCTAGGGGAAAAAAAGTTAAATTTAAATTGGCACCTCAGGCTTGTATCACATTCACAACTATCTCCAAAGCCCACCTCATCCTGTGGCCATTTTTCCGTGAGATGAGATGCTGCATTCCCAGAGCTCCTGTATTTTCCCAGGATGGACCTCACATGGTCCAGTGGGACCTTACATAACTCCTTCATTGTCCTATTTTCCTTGGGAAAAAAAAAGTTAAGACAGTTGTTCAGTGAAAACTTGGTGTTTCACTTTTTATTGCTCATTACCTAATTTACCTCTTTTTAAGTCATTAGTGAGTAGCTTTACCTCTATATCTATTTTCACTAGCAGGTTTCTACATCTACAGATATGTACTCAATGAATTCTTAACAGAACATGGTAGAACAGGATTTAGTGCAGGTCCTACTCATAAAAAAGGTTCTGCCTTTGTCCTCTGATTGCCCCCTGCAAACAACACACAGAGCATTCTTCCATAGATAAACACTACTTCAGAATTCAGCAGGGAATTTTCAGCCTTTTGAAAGTTCTACATTATGATGGATAAAAAACTGAAAATCTATTTTGATTTTACTGTTTGGGTCCCAGGTTTTTAGGGAATGTGGAGGAAGCATGTGGAAAAAAAGAGCAGAAAGCAAGAAAATAACTCCAGGGCAAATAAGCTTCTCTGTATAAAATATCCAAATATAAATACACTGGATTTCAAGGTATTTATAATTATTATTAATTTTGATTGTGAATTTTGATTATGGAAAATATTTTGAAATATTATTGCACTTTTTATGTCCTGTTTTACCTCCAATTAGGAGGTAAAACTGAGAGAAATGAGGTGTCCTATACCCTCTAAAGAAATTCCTGTTACAGGGCATGTACAAGTCAGTGACTACAGAGCCAGTGAGGGCTCATGCCCAGAGAAAGACTTTGTGACCTGTTTGTGGGAAGGACAGGACATGGTTGTATGGCACCTGATGCAAGGGAGGCATGACACATGACCCTTACTGCAAACAGAAAAATAAACATCAACAAGACAGATTGAAGAACACATCAGAAAGAGTAAAAATAAAGTTAAAAATAATCTCTGATAACATTTAGCCCGGAGTGCTTTTCGCTTTGTTATTCTGTATTGACAATCCCACCTACAAACGGGTGTCTAAGACTTTTTGACTTGCAGACAGCCTGGTTTGCTGTGCAGACCCCAACGTATCCATTGTCACCCATGGGAGGGCCCCAGGGCCTTCACTGTGCTGCATCTTTGGGGACGGATCAAATGGCTCCCAGACGAGAACAGAACCAGACATTTTCTAACCAAATACCTCTCAGGTCACTGAGCAATGCTCTGGTGGCTCTTCCTTGCCAGCAAATGCCCAGGCTGAGGCACATCAATGAGCAGCTTTGCCTGGGGAACCTTCCTGCCTCCTCCAGGCTTTCTGTGCTGATGGCAGGAGGGACGCGTGCCCTGCTTTGGGCAGTGGCAGGAACCTCAGACACGGGCTGGGATCCCAGTCTGGGAATTGGGGCACTGGCAGCACACATGGAGGTTTTGACCCACCAGAACCGCTGCTGAGGTTTTGCTCTTTTGCGCTAACTTCAGGGCCATAACTGGCTCAAATCCCTTCTCCTTGCTCTTCATAGATAAAAGTGGTCGGTTGGATACTGCTCCCTAACTTCATTACCCCGGCATACTGACCTTCTACACTTGTTTCTTTTTGGCGTCCCTTCAATAAGCCCTTCAAGTGTGTAGCAGGTGATATCTTCCTCTTGACTTGTCCATCCCATGACCGCCGAGCATATGAATCCCCTAACACCCAGGATTTGTGTGCTGATGGCAGGAGGGACGTGTGCCCTGCTTTGGGCAGTGGCAGGAACCTCAGACACGGGCTGGGATCCCAGTCTGGGAAATGGGGCACTGGCAGCACACACGGAGGTTTTGACCCACCAGAACCACTGCTGAGGCGTGAGGAAATAAGTGGAACTTCCACTGTATGAGGAAGTTAGAGAAGGTGCAGCTGGCTGAGGGAGAGCAAAGGAGGAGCAGAAAAGCTCCCCCAATTGTCACAGCTCCACAGTGAGCACTACCAGCCATGGCAGGGCACAAACACGAGACTGAAGGAGTTTCAAACTCAGCTTGGGGGTGAATTGCACCAGCCTGTTGCTGCTCTGAAGTCCCAGACACCAGAGCTCCCGTGCCAAATGATGAAAAGCCAAAACAAAGCCCAGTCCCCAATTACAACAACTCACAGCCTTGGGACACGCAATTACTCATTCAGATGAAGCTTTGTGTCAAGAGCTACCGGTTTACAAGACAATTGGGTATTGCTGCAGATGACTGCCACAGCAAGGACATTTAGGAAATCTCTCAAAATCACCCAGTGAGTGCTGCCATAGGATGCAGAGCACAGCTGCTTCATCACTCTGTTCCAGGCTGTCATGTTGAAGGAGAGCAAAATAATGTCAGGTTGTTGTTTCTGCTCCATGGAAATGAGCTGAGTTACCTCTACAGGGGGACAAATCTCTTCCACAGCTTGTTCTACAGAACAAGCCAGGTTTTGTAGGATACCAAATCCTCATCCCCAGTCATCTCATGTGACAGACACTGGAAGTTACATGTCCTATGTTCCACACTACAGGATCCCACAAAGACCCTCTGACAACCACTGCTAGCTTTTCTTTCCTTGTGTCTTGAAGAGTCCACCAACAGTGATGGATTGGGTGGGCAAAGCTTGTCAAAGGACACTTTGGATGTCAGACACTTTCCTATCCCTTTGAAGTACCTCCAGAACATGAGCAAAGGTGAACTGCCCAAGTCCCTCTACATGAAAGCCTCCAGGTTGATTTCCAAAGATCCTTGAAGCAGTCAAAAAGAAATACACCAAGGTATCAGATGTAGAAAAATATGTCAGACATGAACATTTCCTTTCCCCTTCACCCCTTGCCTGCCTCATCACAGCCAGTGGTTTCAACATCTCTCCTTCCTCACCACCTATGGCATGAGGAACAGACCATGTACCCAGCAAACCCAGGGAAGGGCAGCTCCTGTCCAAACCCAAGCAGTTTCTCCTACCCCAGTCAGAAATGGCATGAGTTTATGGTAATGGTGTTCTGCATGAACTCGTTCTTCAAACAAGGACCAGCTTGTCATCAGACAGAAATGGAAAAGGGTCAACCTTTCCTGCCCTTTCTGCACATAACAATTCCTTCTTTCAGGGGGGAATGGCTTGAAAGCTCCAGTTATCGAAGCCTGTTCTCCACAGAGTGACACCTCCAGACCCAGACTCCTCTCCCTTTTTTAGGCCATGAACAAGTCCTTGGTGCTTTGGCCAGGCCACTTCTCCAATGCAGCTTCTGTCCTTAGGAAAAGAAAAAAAACAGGGGGAGGGGGATTAAAAAAAGAAAAATCTGTGCTTTTTTTGGGGAAAGTTCTGCAAATATTGTATGCCTCCTCTTTCTTTCTTCTTTTTATTTTTTATATTTTTTCCCCTTCTTACATTCACACAAGCAAAACAACAAGAGGGTCCTCTGATGAATGTGGCAGATCGCCATGGTTACGGTTCAGAGATGCAGCAAAAAGCAATTATGGTGGGACAGAGTGGAGAAAAAAAAGAAACAAAAAAAAAAAAAGAAGAGAGAAATGCACCTCTTTGTCAGAATTTCAGAACAGCTGTAATAACACTTCTGCACCCCAACCACTGCAAAGCAACTGAAATATTGTGGCATGCTAAATGCCAACGCATTAAATAGCAAGATTTCAATGTCACATTATTTAAAAAGACAGGAAGCATTAATTTCCAGCTGCACTTTCAGCTTGTTAAGTCATCTAGGGGGAATAGGGAAAAAGGAGCAAGTCCATGGCACAGGGCCTCACATTTTGAGGTGTGAAATAAAACACTGTTCAGCAAGGCAGTGGAATGCACTTGTAACAGATTTAATCTGACAGCAGCTGCAGTTTCCTATTTAAGCTTTGTGTGATTTATTTTTCCCCTCGGTGCTGGAGCTCCTGGAAGAGATGGCGATGCTCTCCTGACCTTTCCCATCAGAGGATCTCAGAATTCCTCACCCCCATGCACCCGGAGCTGGGCTCTCCCCGTCCTCACAGGGTGGGTGAGACTTGCTCAGGTCTGACCTACCAAGGGTCACACGTGGTTTGTCTTGGTTTGGGCTTCTGCAGTGGCTGGAAGAAGATGGAAATTCTCCTTTTCCATGCTGTTGTTTTAATATTATATTGGAAATAAAAGCTGCATGTGACAGGTTGGGATTATCTGTCCCTAACATTTATTTCTCTGCAGCTAATAAAAGAGTGAGATTCACCTGTGCTCTCCCTTACTTGTATTTAATCTTGATGGTTTCCATTATTGGTCTTACAGGTCTATTTTTGGTGATAACAGCAGCATAAAATATCTCCCTTCCTTTTCATACCTGTTGCATACTGCAGCCTCCAGCTGTGTTCTTGTCTTCCTGGCTACGAATCACACCAGAGATGAGATCCTGCTGGATTTTAGACCATGGAAAGAGGTAATAATGAGAAATTACTTAAATGGATCTATGTCTCGTCCTGTTCACCAATATGTTCTGCATATTGTAGTGCCAAAGGGTAGAAGGAATCATGAAAAGGACAAATGGTGCTGTGTTGGGTACAATTTGGGAGCAACAAAAACGAAGGATGGACAGAGCAATACAATGATAAACAGACAAAATAGCCCAAACAGGACAAAGACCAAACACTTCACAGGTTATTTACCTTTTCTGAATGTTTCCCTCCAGTTTTGTTTCTTATCTCTTCACAGAAAAGAGCTCTCAGGTCAAACATCCTCATTCCAGCTTTCCTCCATCTGACCACAAGAGCAAGCTCCTCCATCCAGCAAACATTTACTCAAATGACTGAGACAAAAATGAGGTTTTCCCATCATAGCAGAGGACCACTATTCCTGTCTTCTTCTTTCTTTTCTATGCCCAGCAAAATGAGAGCTCCAGACTTGTTTCCTCACAAAAGAAATCTGAGAAAACCTGTGCATAAGAAGACACTAAATCTGAAGGAAAATGAAGTATTGCCAAGTCTTGTGGTTATATATCACAAGTCTATTGATATTTTGACTTTTTTAATTGCTTTTTATAGCGCTGTCTTCTAAAATCAAAAATCATCATGAACCTCTTATGAGAACAGCAGAGAAATCATGAATAATAGAAAGAAGGGACTGCTAAAGGTTTAGCAATGAGAAGGAGCCTAAAAAAACATAGAGCTTGAAATTCTCTTCCTTTTCAAAAGCAATTCATTATTTAGACCAACCTGTTGCAACTTCTCAACACATGTATACATCATGTTAGATAATGTACCTTTCCCTTGACAATGCACACCTTTGGAGATTTGGTTTCCAATTAATTTTCTCCTATCTCGGAGCAGTTTCCAAATCAGAGGTATCGAGCCTGAGCAGTGGGGCAGCCTGGATGTCTCTCAGCCAGCCTGGGGCTTCAAGAGTGGGGTACGTGGGCAGAGCCAAAGCCAGTGATGAGGTACCAAGCAGGAAGGGTGGCAAGGCAGGTGAAACAAGCTCGGTTTCTATGTGAGACTGCAGGTGAAAGCAGAGACTGTTTGCAAAAATGTGTCAAATTATCAGGGAAAAAAATGGTCTGGGGGAAAAAAAATAGGCTGGAAGTATAAACTGTTTTAGGAGTTTCGAAATCCACTTCTCTTTCCAAGAGAGCAAAGCCTGGAAACCTGAAAAGTGAGTAATTTAGGAAGATCTGGTTTTGAACATGGTGATGGTTGTGCCCAGCCCCTGAACCAACCATGGAGAGCTCCAAGAAGGAAGGATGCTTAAGGTGAATGAATGCCAAGCTGCAGCTGCAGAGCCAGCCCTGCAAGGTGCTGAACTACCCCAAACCAGCAGGATCTACAAGCACACACAGCCATTTCTATCAAACACCCCCTGCCCAAATGGGAAACTCCCTAGAGATGGAAAGCAGAACAACCAAAAGTGCCCCAGCCCTCTGCAGCAGTGAGTGAGTGCCATTGCCAAGGCATCCTTTGTGCACTCGACATTTATATGAGAGAAGATAAAAGAAGGAAATTTAAAACAAAGGTTTCATTGCAGATTGCTTGCTCTCGTTGCTTTATTATTTGTTATTTGCACATGTCAGATAGCTGGACTTGCAAATAGCCTTAATTAGAAATGCAGATTGCACTGGGCCAGAACACAGTGGACACTTTCACTCCAGCAACCCTGCTGGGAAAACACATGACCAGTTTGCTAAGAAACAGACTGAAAGTCAAAGTTAGCTTCATTTTTAGGCTGTGTCCTGATCATAATCCAGCAGCTGTGAATAATTCTTCATTCTTAATGAATTTAATTGAAGAACTGTGTTTGCAGTTGAAACTCTCACTAAAAGAGATCTGCAGCTCCTTGTGGTGGTTGTATGTATTGAGGTAGAATGAGATGTGATCAATCCTGAACTTCAGAGCTGCAACCAGAAAACCAGTGTGTTGTCTCAGCCCTGACAACAGGCTTCAATGCTTGAAATCTTGTCTCCTTGCCCACAACTGAGATTAGTGTGTCAAATAAAAGGTATTACCTTTCCTCATGTCCCTTGGTTTATTTGTTTACTAACACTCCTCCTAAGAGTGGGACTTCTCCCTCTGAACTTGATGATACATCTAAGTATGATTACACAAAAGCTACAGTTCCTGGAATAAATGGCCATTTAAAATCCTTCTGGCCATTTGATGTTCTGCAGGTGATTTCTTTGAGATTGGCCCATTGCTTCTTTTGATTTTAGCAGCGCCTAAAATCCTCCGTGTATTACTCGAGATGTTACTGTTTTCCCAGCTGCTGCTTTGCAATCATTACCAAGTTCAGAAGCAAGCAAAAATGGACAGAGTAAGGGATGAAAATAAGATGTTTCATGGTCATCACACACACCTTATTATACAGGACACTCACCAGCAGGATAAAAGCTGCTCCAGTCCATCACCTGCTTCCAGGCAGAAGCTTTTGGCTGTTCTATTCCTGAGCATCAGGTGACAGAGCTGCAAGATGGGTCCACAACATAGTGAAGTCCAGCTTGACCTGAAGACCAAATCTGGAAAAAATGGCAGTAATAAAGAGGTTTTAGAAATATATGTCATAAAAAAACAGGATTGCTTGGAATGACTGGCTATGGATGTGAATATGGGGAATATTTTTGCTTTTTTAAAGTGTTTATTAATCGTTGTGACTTGGTTCAGTGTTCACTGAAGAAATGTAAATATTTCACTAAAGACAAATACAAAAAGTATGCAACAGGTTTCAAATAAACCATTAAATATGTGAGCCTGAAAGGAAATATGGATGTACATCCAAAAAATCTGGTGTGAAGATCAAGCCCATTCTCACAGACTCACGATTATACAGAAATCCTCATCTCCACTGGTATGAGTTTTTTTGTATGGGTTTTTGAGTGGGAAAAAAAAAAAAAAAAAAAAAAATTAGCAATCTGCTCAAAAGGATAATATCATGGTTACAGAAGGCCACAACCTGATCCCTAGCCATGTCACAGCTGTCTTGTGTGACCTGGGCAATCTGGTCAGATCCATTTCAGGAGGAGTTAGCCCTGCTGCATCTCCAATTCCTCAGACAGATACTGCAGCCCACACTGAGTTCCCACAGCAGAGGTGCAGGCAATGATTTGATGCTCTTAAGAAAGACTGAAATTCAGGTGAGAACTGGTACCCTGAGTTTATCTAATTTGCACTTGAGTTGATATAATTTTGCAGTCATGAATCAGAGTTTTAGATGTAATGTACTGAACTTCAGACCTGAACCTGGTCAATCACACCTTGTAAATGTGTCATTTAATGCAACAACTGTGAGAAGAATTGGCATGGGGACTGAGGGTGAGAAGAGAATTAGCAAATCTTCTAAAAAAAGAAAAGGTACAAGATTTTCAGCACGGAAAAGAGAGCTGTGAGAGAAAGCCCAAGGATCCAGAATGGCCTTCATGCTCCGAAATACATCCCCTTCCACAAGGCTTTGAAGGAAATTTCCAACTTTGAAACTCTCCCCCACTTATTTATTACCTACATTTGTTAGTCCAGGGAGGTTTGTTGAGAGGATGTGCTTGCTGCAGAGTGGTTTGGAAAGGAAGGAACAGAGCAGGAGAAGGGAGTGCAGCGAGCACTGGAAATGGACAGACCTGGAATGAAATCCTGACCTTTCTGACAGCTCTGTTGGAGTTGTGTCAGGGCCAGGATATCACATTTCAGCCTCTGCATCGCCTGCAGCACTGCAGAAGTTTTATAATCACTGGATTCTGCTTTTTCACTGCATAACGATGGCACCTGGGCAGATATTTTTAGAGGGGGTGCAGGCAGAGAAAGAGAACCTCAGCTGTGGAGCTGCTCAATTCAGGTTAAATGGAACTGTTTATTATAACTATTACAATGGAACTGCTTATTATAACTATTTATTGTTATTCTTGTTTATTATAACTCAGCTTCAGTCCAAAATCCCCCAACAACCCAACTACTCCTCTCTGCTAAAGCAAAAAGTAAGGGGTTAAACATTTCTTCCCTTCAAGTCAATGAAAAAACTCCTTTTGCCTATGGTGGGAGTAAAATGCCATTAAAGTTTTCTAATACTGCTTCTAAGAAAAGGTTTGGGTGGGAAGGATAATTGTTGAGATTTTTTTTTCTGTGATATCTTACATTGACTTACTGTCAGAACTATTGCACTGTTACAAAATATTTTCCAAAGTCTTGCAATAAAACGTAGCTGGGGATGTAAATAAAACATATAACTAAGTTTGTGACTTTCCAATTAAGAAATGGCAAGAAGGCCTCAGCATTTCAGAGAAATGTATAAATTTGTATCACAGTACTTATTATCGGGTTATGAACTGATTTTATCTTTATGAGTATCTCCAATGTATATACTCCACTAAATTTCACAAAGTATCAGGTCTAGGTGAGGGTGTTAAACAATGGTTTTTAGATATTTCGATTCACTTAAATTGCTTCAGTGGTGCTGATGCATCATGGGTGTTTTGTAGGGTCAATTTTACAGGGAGAATTTTATGTGAAGTGAGAAAATTTTAGACATTGGGAAAATAGGAGTAGCCACTAGTTAATATCAATGGCAGAAACATGACTTCAAAAATGTACTCAAGAAGCCAAAAACCTCCACAAGCAGACAATCTCCACAAGTGGATATTACATGAAATGCAAGTGGATCTGAATATGAACAGCTGAAGAACTTTACCTCAGAGTCCAGGACCACAATATTTCAGATTGCTCATGAAAATCCATCAGGGCAAGGTCTCTGTGTGACATCATTTAGCATTTTCAAATGTTCATTTTACAAAGTTCTGAAAAATACTTTCCAAGACTGATTAACAGAATATGCAAAGGAAAAATCTAAATTATACTCTAAAAACTATTAATTTTTATGGACAGTGCCAGCAAACCTGCACAGTTGTCTCTTTGGACAGAACCATGAGCTCTGCCCTGGCTGGTGCTCAGCAATTCTCTTTTCTTCCTATCTGGGAGGATCCAGACCCATTTCTATTCCAGGAGCTGTGCAAATCTCTGAACCCTCCCTCTGCCACCATCCCCTGGGAATGTTGAATTTCTCCCAGCAGGAGAAGCAAAACTCTTCTCTCAGCTACCAGAAACATTAATTCTCTCACACTAGAAAATCCTCCATTAGCTTCTGTAAATAAGAATTAGCCAACACTAAACTATCATATCCCTGTGTGTTAATAATTTCTTTTAAATTCACATGATTTTGGATGTCTTCCTGGCTCTAACCTTACATTTACTTCTAATCTGTGATTTGTGTTTCAATATTTCACAAGGAAACCCACAGTAAATATGAGGTTTCAAACAAACTATATTATTGCATTAATGACCTCTGTAAAAGTTTATTTTCAGCAACAAAAAAACCCAAGCATCCTTTCCCTTAGGTCTCCTCTGTGAAGGAGGAAAGAAAGTTTACAATAATGAAGCATTTCTGCTTCAGTGTGGCTTTTGTCACTTTTCCAAAACCCCAACACCTGATATAAGGCACCTGGCCATGGATTGCCCAAGGCTTCAAAGTTTTAGTTCTAAAAATGAACATTACACGTCAAAACCACTTGATCAGGCAACTTTCTCAAATTTCCAGTTTAATCTAAAACTCTGTCATTAATGCGGCATATTTGTATAAATTTGGTCCTTAAATATTAGAACCATAACAGGTATCCAGTTCTTTTTTCAGTAAGGTGACCACGGTTGAATGAGTTTTCAAAGTGTATACTCAAGGCTAAAATTCAGATACTCATGGACTTGATCTAGTGGTTGGAGAAGGTGAAATAACCCTTAAACAGTAAAGGACAGTGCAAAAACCCAAAACAAACTAAAACCCAGAGACACAAGACTCAAACAACAAGTTTGAACAGGAAAATATTTTGTCCTCACCATTTCACACGAGGCCAGATGTGAATGTGTTAGGGATGTTGAGAAAGGGGTATTGGGTGACAACCATCCTCAACTACATTGGACTTGAAAAACTGAAGCATAAACATGGATTGAAGCTATTTTTTTGGCACTCCTCTAGGATTGTGTCTCCCTAAAGTTTTCTGTCCCCAGCCCTGACTTTCTCAGAGGTTTCCATCCATTTGGAAAGCATGGATAAAGCAAGTGCTCAGCACTGTAGCTTGCAGCACAGAACATTGGTGATGTTTCAGTTCACCAGGCTGCACTTTGGTGGCTGTGGTGGTTGGGGAGGGAACCACTGGAGCCCTCCAAAGGACATAAATTCATTTCTCAGCAGCATTGCTTGAGAGAAAGTCTTGCCCCATGAAGTCAGTCGTTGGATTTTCGGACAACAGGCTCCCCACCTGGGAGGGCAGCTGCTCTCAGCACTGGTATTTTAACTTGTGGAGGATGGAAAACATGCTAGCAGAGAGTTTGTTTTGGCCCCACAATACAGGGATGGCTGAGCTCTGCATCCAGCAGAAGATTGTTGTTCCAACAATGGAAAGCGGAAGGGGGGAAAGAGATGAACTCAGAGCAGGCAGCACACCAAAGCCAAAACACACAATGCAGACATTTCTGCTGTGGTGGGATACACAGGTTAAGCCAAGTCTATGCTCTGCAAGTCTAAAAACTCACGCTCCAACAAGCATCTGCCCTCAGCAGACTTGGGCAGAGCAAAGGTTTTTACTCTGGCAAAGCGACCAGTTGAGGGTAAGCGTGAGGATTTTAATAAGTTGCTCCCAAGAAGATTTAATATCATATCTCCTCCTCTGCTGCACTCCCCTCTCACAGCCCACCCCTCCCAGGAGGCTGTGCAGAGTTAACTCATTTGGCTGCGAGACAAAGGAAGAGGAGGGTAAAGAGCGACTGAGGGAGCAGAGGATGAGAGAGGTGGGAAGGCAATGAGGCAAAGGAGAACGCTCTCCCAGGGATGCAAGGGAGAGCTGAGGGCAAGGATGGCAGAGAGATCACACAGGAGGAGCCACTGGAGCAAGCAGGTTGTCCTCCCCCAGCTCCACACCTCAGTCACAGTGCGAGGATGCCTGGAGCAAGTCCCTGTGGCAAACACAGGCACTGAGATTCACTCGTGATAAAACCAGAGGAGCTGCTGGGCTGTGGCTCACCTGGCTCTGCCAGTGGAGCGAGCCCAGGTGTGTGCAGCCCTGACAGACTG
The DNA here is from genome assembly GCF_035770615.1 of Melospiza melodia melodia. Classification (NCBI taxonomy): domain Eukaryota; kingdom Metazoa; phylum Chordata; class Aves; order Passeriformes; family Passerellidae; genus Melospiza; species Melospiza melodia. The sequence goes on along the minus strand of NC_086208.1, from coordinate 15,425,651 downwards.
CAGGGCTGTGACTGAGGTGTGGAGCTGGGGGAGGACAACCTGCTTGCTCCAGTGGCTCCTCCTGTGTGATCTCTCTGCCATCCTTGCCCTCAGCTCTCCCTTGCATCCCTTGCATCCCTGGCTCAGCCTCAGGCAGGGGGGGGACTGTCAAAGCAGCCCCACCGAGCAGGTCAGCACACCTGAGCATCTGCTGCCCCATTGCTGCACAGAGCCAGCAGTGCCCTCGGACCAGGGTATCCCAACCTCTCCCTTCCCTAGCTGAAGCTCAAGAGAGATAATAAAAGTAGAACAGGTTTGTTTTTTTTTTTTTCCTTTCTCCCTCTTCCAAACAAAGAGTGCGAGTTGAGTCTTAGAAATATAAATTTCTTCACCCCAAACACAGAGGACATGACTGTGTGCTTTAGCACTGCACATACCATGGATTTTATAGCTCATTTCCTTCTTTGCCTTTGCTCCTTCTCTCTCGCCTTCCATCCTTTCCACTGAAATCAGCCCTCCTTCTCCCCCATCCTTTCTCAGAACCTTTACTTTGTCCTTCATGCTGTTTCCAAACCTGATTCAACATCCCAGCATCAGCTGAGTTCAAACTAAAGCACTCAAATATACTACTGTGAATTGGATGCAAACTCAAGCCTGGGAATTCTGCATATCCTCCATGTATTTAGCTTGTATAAACAGCAGTAGATATTTCTGTCCCTTCTACACAAGCACACACATGCTCCTGCTGCTCCCAACCCTACAGGCATTCCCCAAAAGCCATCTAAAATTATTGCAAATGCAACACCACGTTATGGCTTCTAAAAATTAAAAAAAAGGAGTAAATAAAATAAAACACTAATAAAAATTAAAATAAATAAAATATAAAAAATAAATAAAATAAAATAAAATAAAATAAAATAAAATAAAATAAAATAAAATAAAATAAAATAAAATAAAATAAAATAAAATAAAATAAAATAATAAAAAAATAAAATAAAATAAAATAAAATAAAATAAAATAAAATAAAATAAAATAAAATAAAATAAAATAAAATAAAATAAAATAAAATAAAATAATAAAATAAAATAGTCCTGGTGTATCTCCAGAGAGGAAAGCATCAGATCTCAGCTGGTAAATAAGATGTTACTGTGAAGCTTGTAAAGCCAACGTTATTTCTCCTTTGTAAAGCCTCTACCTGCATAACATGAAGGGGGCTCAGTGACAGACACATTAAAACACCATTAAACTGTGAAATAGAACACAGTGTGAAAATAGATTTAACCTTCACAGCATATTGATCTCTACCCCGCGCCGTGCCTAAGTTCTTGGACAACTGTTTTATAATAGGTTTTACTTATTTTCCTGTTGCTATTCTGACTTCCTCAGAGGAGGGTGTTATTTCTAAAAGCTCCTGACAGCTAAGGGAAAAGTGGGCTTGTTTCTTAGTCATCGCTCAGTGCTCAAGCCTTGCTGCTGCCAGCTGCTCCATAAACAGAAATCAGTTTTGTGCAAGTGAAGGATGGGTCTGGGCAGCAGTGATTGCAGTGGGATGGGAGGAGGAGGAAGGGGAAGCGGAAAGGGAAGAGGAGACGGGCTGTGGGCAAGGACTGTGCTGAACAAAACTCTGCAGGATGCAGGCAACCAGGCTGAACCCAAAATGCCTCCTGCAAAGGACAGTGCCAAGATTTATTTAAGCTCGCAGGGACACGGGCTCTGTTTGTGGAGATAGGTAAAATAATTGTGCACGCATCTGCATATTCAGACGGGAAATCCTCCTGATGAATTGGCCGCCACAGATCACGCTGCTGCCAGCCAGTCCTTAGACTTTCACTGGGAGACAGGGATTTCTCACAGTGATGAGTTATGCCACAGGACCTCTGACCCGCCCGTCACCTCCCTCTGACCATTCATCCATCTCCCAGAGCCTTATGCTAAGAGTTCAAACCCTTTCAAATGGCCAGGTATTTTTCTTTTTCACATCAGTTCAACAAAAATGTTCCACCCGCCTCTCCACTAGGATTTCCTTTCTGACCACCCCAAAATAAACCCAGCCGGAATACGGGACAGATAATGTCCAGCCACTTCCTGTAGCCCTGAACAAGGGTTGTGTAACACCCATGCACAAACTAGATAATTTTTTTGGGGTGTGGAGGGGTTATATTTACGGAAATATTTCTGATGCCTTCCCCACTGTGGTCATCTGGCAAATTCTGGCCTGGCTGGAGATCTCTAAACGTGTGAAAGGGAGGCTGAGCCCATCCATCAGATATCCCTGTCATGCTGCATAGAAATCAAACCTCTACACTGGCTGCTGGGCATGGCTGGAGCACCCCTGGAGCAGAGTGTGGCATCCGTGTACCCAGACCTTGCCAGTAAATTAGCACCATACCAGACAAGCTTGCACAATTTGCAAATTATCTATGAGGCAACCATGCAACTGCCACAAAAGTCACCGCTCAGCAAGGGTGTCCAGGGCTGAATTCAGAATAACAGCATTGACTTCAGCAGGACTGGAATGGTGCTCACTGAATTTAAGGCACATGCCCACTGAAAATCTCAGTATACTTCCCCCTCTGGTTAAGTCATCCCGTTTTCCATGGCATCGAGCATTTCGGTGTAGCATGGATGCCAACCATTCCCCAAAAAATGTACGACAATATTAAATTTATCTCATATACCTGAACTCTAATAATAAGAGTAAAAAATGGACAAACTCACTTTACAATCTGGCAATAGGTAGAATTATTTCTCACAAAAATTACTGAGGCTTTTACAGAAATGTCCTGTTTTGAATTACCTTAATCCACGTCACACTGTGATGATGGAAATGGCCGAACATGTGAGAAAACAGAAAATAATTTTGGAAAGAGGTTCCCTGCAAAGAAGCCTAACACTCTGCATGTGCAATAGAAAAGTTGCCAAAATCCCACCCCAGAGACCCCCTCACTTTCTGAGCACATTCATACCTTGCACTGGTGGGCAGCAGCCCTGCAGAGCTTCAGAGGACAAACAAAATCCCCCAGAACCCCTTCCCTCTGGGGAAGGAGGGAGCTGGCAAGGGGAAAAGGGGTAAAACTGAATTTTCTGTTGCATGGGGTGAGCCAGGAACAAGTTCTGGAATCATCCAGGCTCTGCTGGCACAAGGAGAACGATGGTGCCCTTTCTACTATTAGTGCTCAATGATGCAGGGGAGGACAGAACAAGCCACTGCTGCAGAATGTGACCTGTGCAGGAGCCCTCTCCTGACTGATTCTATGAAAAGAGGCTCATGCAGAGTGTTCTCAGCAAGCTTTTAACCTAGAGATGTTCAGAAGCTGCCAGATCTACTGTGATGCCCCCTGCCAACCTTGGGCAGATGGGTTTTGGCTGTCTGACAGGAGCTGCATCACATCATGCTCTGTGCACAGGCACTTTCTGCTGGTTTGTGATGCAGTAAACCCACATAGTTTGGGTCTTAATGGGTCTAAACTAAAGTATTTCCTCTCTCCTGTACTGGATCTCTGCATGGGATCTCCTGATCCTAACACTAGCAGAATCATTTCCATGGAACACCGTGTTACTGTAAGGAGTCCTCTTTCAGGGCATCACCATCCTCACAGCATTAGGGGCACCCAGTTTATCAGCAGCAAATTTGGCCACTGTTTATCCCTTTCACAGAGTTTTGAAGACTGATCCAAAACCTTTGAGCTCCACAGGCATTTGATTCCAGTGCACTTCATGTGCAGCTCATGAAGAACACCACTTCAGTACAGCAATGCAAGTGCAAAACCTCAACTGTTCATTGCTTTTTCAGGCAGGGAAGTGGTTATATTTACCTACAGGAATCCTGAAACTGCTTCTGTTCCCTGAAAGGAATCTACTCTTTCCCTGTGCTTTAGAGAGGGCAGACACTCTCACCAGCACAGAGGAAGAAGTTGTTTCCATTTCTGATGATGCTGGATCAGAAGGACAAGCCACTCAGCTGTTTGACTTAAGGGGAGGGGAAAAGAAGACTTTCACTTTCCTATTCCTCATCCATTCATGGACATTCCCACTCTGCTTATGGAAGCTTCTGTCTCACACCCCACAGCTCCTATGGATCACAGGAGGGTGGCACAACCAGTTTGCCCCATAAGCAGGACAAAATGTAAAAACAATGCAAAGGAAAGTGGATAGCTGAGAATGGAAAGCCTAAATCAAAATAATCCAGGCTGCTTTTTCTGCCACTTACCTGCTCTGTGACCATGGGCAAATGGCTCGAGTTTCTCCACTTGCCCTTTGGCATTCCGATCAAAACACCAAAATCTTCAGGGTAGCACCTGAAGGTTACTCACTGTGCTTGGATCTCAAAGTTCAATCATTTAATAAACCCATTCAACTGCAATCGCAAGTGCAAAGCCTGAGATGCAAACACCTCACTCAAAAACATATTTTGATGCAAGAGTCACACATGGCTATGGAAAGATGATGATAATTGTGACTGCTTACATCAAATGGTACTGCCCAAATTGGTATCATATCCTACTGAAAAGGTCTGAACAGAATCATCTGGGCCATCACAGTAGAGTTAAAAACAAGCCCATCGAAAATGGATAAACAATTAAAAATGTATTGAAAGAAAAAAGAAAAAGAGAAATCATTCCTAATTAATTCTAGTGCCCTGTACAACCCCAGACTATTTGTAATCCTACAGGGAACATCTTTATTGATCTGGGGGACGCTGCAGCAGACTTCTGATGCTTATCTCAGCATAAAAATAGGCTCTTGTGATGAGCAGTGATTTAATTACATGACAATCACTGCTAACAATGCATGGCGAATACCAAAAATATGCAGAGCAAGAGTGGCAGTGATAAATGCAAGGGAATGGCATTGACTTTCAGAAAAGTCGTCTATTGCCAGGGCTGGAGGGAGACTTCACCCCCCTCCCAGCCCTTCTTCCCAGGTTGTGGCTGCTGTGTGGTTTCAGATACTCACTCTGGAACAAGCCAACCATGGGCAGACAGAAGATGGAGGGAGAAAGCAGACAGCCATGATCAAAGCAAAATTTAGCACGCAAGTCACTGAATCTAACAGGCTTTTTTTGTCTGTAGGAACATATGCTCTTTCCACTGTGCATCTCCTCTTGAAAATGAGGATGAGAGATATTCTTTACTTTGGGAGGTGGCAGTACTGAGCAAGTGAAAAATATGTGGTTTAGATGTGTACAGATACAGGCCCACAAAATCATTTTCCCTATCCCTATTTATGAAAACCCAAACCTTACTCTCCCCTTATATGAAATCCAGACCCACACACCAAAGCAGCACAAAATCAAAAAAAGAAAAAAATAGAAAGCTAAAACCCAAAGTATCATGATAGTGAGATCCAAGACCAGTCAAATCCCATATTCCACATATAGCAGCTAGGATAGAAGTAGCAGTGTTTGCTCAAGAAATAGAAATAATTTGGTTTGTTTCTTTTCATGTGATCTCATTGAGAAAAAAATACCCAGGGTAGGAATAAAGAGTAGTGTCACTAAGACCCTCACCCTTATATTCACTTACCAGTACTGGGTGTGAAATTGAAGTATTCACCAGCATCTCTGAAGGTTGGTGAGCAGATTTTGCACTGTTCTGAAGAGATTTGGAGCCTTTGGGACTGAAGGGGAACTGAGGCTGATCCTGCATTTGGAAGTGACAGGCCCAAGTTCTTAGGGTTTTATCACCTTTAATTTGTAGATGACAGCTCAACATTTAATGTTTCATCCCACCATAAGAGCAACTTACCAAAATGCAGAGATCAACAGCAAAAAAATTCATTCTTTCATCTGCTGGAAGTCAGATCACAACAAATCCAGCCAGGAGGAGAGATCCCCAGCTCAGCAGTCCCTAGGTTCCCCTGGGGAAGCATTCCCTAGCATAGGCTCCCGACCCAAACCCATCCATCCATTCAATGATTAAGAGTGAGAGGCAAGACATGTTGACCATCTAAACCTGACCCTGTAAGACCCAGAACCAGATGTATTTGCCCAGTCCACGAGACTGCCCTACCTTCCTTCTGCAAGAAGTCCTCAAGAGCTCAGATGCTGGTTGCTCTAGGACATCAGCACAAATTTTACACCAGCAACTCTTCCGGCTCTTACTCTCCTCCCCTGCAAGAGGCACACCATCACGCTCAGCCAAGAGGGAATTTGCAGGTGTTCAATCCAACACGCAGGAACCGACTGGCAATGTTTGTTCAGTAAAATTTAACAAGAATCTCCAGCCCTCAGGTTAAAGCCACGCTGAGAATTTGAACTCGTGCCTGCCCAGGTGCTGGTGCTGTGGCAAACACTGAGACCTGGATGCCATCTCCTGCTTCCCCGTGCTCAGTTTCAGGATTTATGTCAGATGAGCACGACTTTCATGCAAAACAGAATGACCCTCTAAATTCTCTTGAAATGTTCTGTTGTTCTCAGTCAAAGCATCACAGAGAAAAGTAGACTGAAAATGCTGTAATGTCCAGAGACTTTTTTTTTCACTCCAACAATATTTCTAAATGCTGGTGAATACTTACATCAATCATAAATACATCCTTCGCTCACATTTACCTTGAATTACTCAGTTACTGCTGAGGGTCTTCCCCTCTGATAAACTGTCAGGCAGATACTTTGTCCCAAAATCATATTTCACTTGGCTTAATTTCCCCAAATTCGAGAATTATCAAAACACTCTATCTGCAACAAACCAACAATAATTTGGAGTATTTCAGCTTCCTTCTGAGCTGGTAACTCTCAGGATGCAGAGGAGCAGGTATTCTTATCAAGCCTCTGTGAGATTTACAGGGATAGATGCACCAGGGCCCCGACACGTGGAGCCTTACAGATAAAACAACACACAATATTAAAATCAGAACAGGATTCACTACTAACACATGCCATAGTCTCTAAAGCTTCCAATTTCCAAAACGTTCTATCAGCTTGGTTAAAGGATGGAAAATCTAAAGGTTAAGGTTTGGTTAGAATGTATTTTGTCAATTTTTCAATTAAGGTATCAGAGAAACCAAACTCCTTCCTGGTGTGAACCTACCGGTCTGATAGGAAAATAACTCCAGTTCCACTTGTGGTAATGCCTGCAGAATCAGGCCCTCCAAATTAAAAATATAAAATAAAACATAGCCCCATATAGAGCACAGGAAATTAAATGGCAAGGCTCTGTTTTCTAGTGGGACAGCCCAGCTCAGGGAGATGCTGTACCCTTACCCCAGGCAGGGAATTGGCAGCAGCCAGTGTAATTCCATGGGGAGAGCCATGCACAGGGATGCTGGTGTGCTCCAGTGGGATCCCTGGGCTGCAGGACAAAGCCTGGGCTCTCCTCTGCTTCAGGGGTGGCTCAGTAGGTGACTGAGGGGGAAGCAGAGCTGTGGCTGGAGGTAAAAATCAGAGATTTTCAAGCAGAGAAAAAGGAAAGGTGTGCGGCATTTCCAGCTGTGCCGTACTCAGTTATTTGCTTGCTTCCCATAAGGTGTGTTTCAGTGATTGGCTTTCACTAACAATGATCCATAGGGAAGCCAAGTGCTCAGACTTATTCATGAATATTCCAAAAAAAAAAACAAAGCTTCGGCAGCACCTTGTGTTTGGGCAAATGTAAATATTGCACTTGCACATACATGTCAGACCCAGTTATCTACACACTGTACAGTCAGTGGACATGCTTCACATTCCCACATCTCCATGATTCTACAATCCAAAAGACCCAAAGTTAGACTGGAACTTCTGAATGGCTTCTGGTCTTAAAGACTTTAGACTGCAAGTGCCCTGAAACAAGTACCTTGAAGTAAAAATGTAATTTTTTTAATTTCATGCTATACATAAAATAGATTAAAAATGCAAAACCTGATAATTTGCATGGGGAAATGGACACAGAGAGATAGCCTTGCTTTAAGAATCTCATGACAAATCTGAACATAGAGTTTGGTAAGTGGACTGTGCAGCAAGAATACATAACCCTCCTTTCCTAGAAGTAGAGAACAGAAAATCCCACTAAAGACTTGTAGGCAGGTGAGATGAGGCTTTACCTCATTTGCTGCTGCAGCAGGAGATGCACTTACACTGCTTACTCCAAACAAACTCCAGTGTGAATGGTTACACTGCACTGCCAGGGGATGTCTTTGCACACCTAGTCAGATACTAAATATTACAGCACAGCATTTTGCAAAGAATGAGAAACACATCTCCTAATCCAGACAAATTAAAAGCATCAGCTTAACCTCAACTGTTTATTGCATTTCAAACAGCATTTATCAAAACAAAGAGCTCATCACAACATATATAGGTACTGGACCATCCAAATCCCTTCATTCGGTATGTCTCCAGCAAAACAATTAACACAAATTATTCTGAAACCAAACATATCTACACCAAAAAAAAAAAAAAAAAAAAAAAAAAAAAAAGAATAAAAAGATATCACCCTGTCTCCTGAACAGAAATCAGTTCCACGTGGAAAAACCTACAGAAAAACCCTCTAAAGTATTAAAGTATCAATCTGAATTTCTGAATAAATAAACAGTTTTTCCTGCAGTTGAATGTTTTCACTCAAATCAATGATCAGATCCCACACGCCTGCTTAAATATGCCTGACTTTGGTCCTTACAAAATGACAAGATTACAGTATGATAAACCAGATGATAGTTTGAAGCGAGACAATGAGGCATTGTTTACAGAGAAGATTGAGAAACTGGTTTAACAAAAGGGTTCCGTGGACATCTATTGTATGTACAAGAAGGAGATTTACTGGAGATTTTGTAATTTCTACAAGGCTCTTTCCAACCAGCTTCATTAAGTTGAAGTAAATCAAATCATGCAGAGATCTGGCTCAGCCAGAGAGACATGCCGGGAAAGATACAAAATGAAGAAGAACAGACGCGAGATGATAAGCTTTAGAATCTTTGGCATTTTTCATAAACATTTTCAAGGTTTTTAAATCTGTATATTCACCCATTTTCCCCCACACACTCGCCTATAAATACATTATACATGTACTCTTTATACACAACTCTGTATATGCATGGGTACACAAGCACACGTGCAAACAAAGAGGCATTTTTGTGGCTTTTTAAACCGGGATAATCTTTCCTCAATCCTTCCATTTGCAGCTACACACAGCGTTGCATAAGCAAAATACATTCTTTAGCCAATCAAGTATATGAAAATGTGCCTGTCCTTATTCAAAGGCACAGTGGGACTTCGAAAAATAAACTTATGAAAAACTACTGAATCTGCCTAATAACCCAGTGGAAGATAGTCTGCTGTTACTTTTCCTCCTTCAAATTTCCTGGAACAAGCCCACAAGACTGTGATATGGAACCACACACAACTCCATGTGGATCACAAATCCATAAGAAAGGTTTTAACCATTCCACCTTTTATTAGATGACTTTCAAAACCCTTTTTTTTTTTTTTTTTTTTTTTTTAAAAAGAATCCTATCTCTCAGGTCCAGCTCTCGTGCTGCCAATGACTTGTGGTGACAAATCACTCCCAAAATGTCCCACAGCACCTAAAGGACCGAGGGCTGCAGTATCAGCAAAATTAAGCAGGTTTTACGCATGATTCTGTGTTTTAATTTCCCCAGTCAAACAACCTGACTAATGCTCATTTTCTGAAAAACATAAAGCAAATGCACAATTGCTAAAAGATTGGTAAGCAAGCAAAAAATCACATTCTCCACAGAACACAAAATGGGGTCCTTTCTTCTGTCTTTCCATTGCTGTTTCCACTTGACTTCACTTTTGGGTCCTCTCCTTGTGAACCACCAGGAAAGACTGCAAGAAGACATCAGTGGTGGACCAAAGCCTGCACCCTATTGCACAACCACTTCTTTGGGCATGTGCTCTCTTTCTGCACAAGCACTTGTTTCTTTAAGGCTATAAAGTGTTGGTTTTTCTTTTCCTCTTGGATCTGTAGTGTTGACCCCTCTGGATTTAGACAGGAAAACAACAGCTATGCTGAAAATATCTGATGAGATGGAATTATAAAATGCAAGCCAACAGAGTCTTTTCAGGTCACTGAGTTAGCCTTTTCTCTTAATCCTTTCACGGCATAAGGTTTTCATGCATCCATTGCCAGCAATGGATCTCCGACGATTCCAGTGTACAAAGAGTTAACCACAGGCTGGGCTTTAAAAAAAAAAAGGAATTTAAAAAAAAGGAAAAAGGAAAACCCACAAGTGCTGGATGAAATATTGAGATACTGTTGGAGCTCCTAGCTCTTTCTGCTAATTATGATAAAAAACTTTTTAAAATGTACGCTGCTTGAACAGAAGATGGGTATCAAAGACTCGTTAATTCAGAGCTTAAACCTTTCTAGGCACAGTGATTTAACTCAGAAAAGAATAGCTTTCATATCTTAATGTAAATCTGTTGGATATGTTAAAAACTGGTTCAGAGCATCTCCTCACATCAGCTCAGCTGATCTGCTACACTAAGCAGAATTATCTCTTCCTACATAACACAGGGAGTGCTGCCACATCCAGCCTTGTCTCTGCAATCAAAGGGGGAAATAAAAAAAAGAAAAATAAAAGGTGCAGTTGCACCATCCTCTTCCATTCTCCTCCCCATCCCAAGAAATAATTCACGTTTCACCTTGCTCTTTTTTTTGGGATTCCGTGCCAAAACGCCAACCCAGAAAAGAAACCCAAGATAGGCGTTTATCAAAAAACCACATCTTCCAAGAAAGGGAAAGTCCGTGGCAGTGTCTCTAGTGTTGCTCTGCAGCAAGAGGGAGGGGAGGGGTGTGCAGTGTGTGTGCACGTGTGTGCAGGGAGGGAGGCGCTGCATTCCCAAACCCCGCTGCATCCTAGAGCGCGCTCCGCTTCTTCCTGACGGGGCTGGAGCCGCTGGATGGTTTCAATTCAGCCTGCTGCACCTGTGAAAACAAACAGGCATGACGTTCGCACTTAGGTAACTCTAGCTCGCTGCAGCGTGTGTTAATGGCTCCCCCAGGACAAACCCAGGGAAACTAAGGAAGGTTCAAAAGTAATGAATCATTTTCTAAACACAGGAACATGGGGGATTAATTGCAGGAAGGATTTGAGAAGTCATGCATCATTTCTTGAAACGAAAATATTAAAAGCAGATTTTTCTAATGAGATACATGGGGTTCTACCTGATTTCAGAAATCTTTTTGGGTTTGTTTTGGTTTGGGAGTTGTTTTTCTTATCTTTCTGGCATTAACCTATTAGTTTAATAAACTTCTCTCAGGAGTCTCAGTTCAAGTGGATCCCAATAGACAGTAAGATGACAGTTGTCAAAACCATACACAGACCCTGGGATGCTGAAATACTTAATAATTTCAAAAAAGGAAAGTATTCTCCCAAATAGAACCTGGACAAAGCTACCTCCACCTTTCAAAACAAATTCATATACAATATAATGATTAAAACATGTGTGGTAAAATGTCAAGGATGGTGTAATCTTCAAATTGTCTGTTGTGTGAGACAAAAGTATTCCCACTGAAATCATGTGGAAAATTTGGCTGAAAATGCCATCTTTTTCACTCCTCCTCTGTCTTTTGTCCAAGACATGTGGTTGTAAAGGGGTACAGTACAGACAGGAGTAATTTCTAACTTACTACAGCACCTCAGTGAAATGCTGATGCATTGATAACACGTAAAACAAAGCAGGCAGAGGGGCTTTGGAGCTTCCATGGATGACTTGTCCCTAAAGTGTGTGGCTGGCACTATTTTCACCACTGGTGGAAAACTCCAAGGTTTGTCCCATGCAAGGAACTTTTATCATTCCTCCCATAGAAAATGGTGATCATTTCCCTTGGAGAGCTCAAAGGATCCCAATATGATAGAAACCATTCAAGGAAATGTTGTAAGTGTAAATGTTAAATAAAGCATAAATAGAAAAGCAGCTTATCTTTAAACATAAACATTTAAAGGGCATATGCAAACCATCACTGCAAATCCAGTGGCGTCTACAAGAGCAATGACAACAAATAAAAATACACTGAAGCTTAATGGCTCTATGATTGCTCCTGTTTAGTGTTCTTCCCTCCCACCAGTCCAATCTCACCAAATGGTGAGATTTCTTTCCAGTTATTAGTGCTGCCACCAACCAGTGTGGTGGCCTCTTGAGATAAAGAAGCTTTTTCCAACCCTGCTTGGGTTGGAAAACCCAACACTGCACATGAGCAATTCAGTTTCTGTCTCCAACAGCATAAAGTCCTTATGGGCAAGATTGTGATCCCCTTATTCCCAGTGAGCAGCACCTCACAGGGAAAGTGCCACAGAGAAAGGCACAATGTCAGAGGGATCCTGGGCGTCAGGATCAGGGCCTGGGGACACAGATTCCAGTCAGTGAAAACAAAAGAAAGAATCCTTTATATTGTGTGGCTTCATTACCCAGCAAGACTGTGTTCCCTCCTCCAAGAGAAACAAACAGATCTTAACATTTGAAAGGATTTATTGTTCAAATAATTTCCAGGAAGATAGGCGAGATTGCTGAAGACAATGCTGTTGTTTCAAAGAAATGGGAGAAGGGACAAGACTTGACTGAAACTGAGGGAGGATATATTCTGGTTAGATTAAAACTTATAATTCCATAATGGTAGAAGATTGATCTGATCAACTGTAGAGTATTTTAAACACATGTCAGGGTTTCCTTTAAAGAAAAAGATGAGCAGGGCATTGTCCAAAGGAGGCCTGGAGTTCAAGCACAATGTCACAGAAATAATTCCCCCCATTCCTCCCCCTATCTTGAGAAAGAGGAGAATTCAGCAAATCCTTTTGGATGGTTATCTCTATCAAAGAGACTATTTTTCTCCTCCCTCTGCACAAATACCGGAGCAGAAAGGTGACGAAAACCATAGCTCAGTAACCGCGCTGAGTGATTTTCCAGATCATTTTTAAGTAGGTCTTTTCAGGATAATTTTTCCTCAATCATTTTATCCTTCTGACAAAGGATTTTGGCTCCCCTCTCTCCCAACAGTCTCTCTCCCCCTCCTTTTGTGGATTTTCCCCAGATTCCTTATCTCCCTTATTCAAAAGTCTTTGGCATTGTATTCCCAAAGGGAGCACCCAGCCGCTCTCAGTGTCACTCCCTGCCTCTGTTGGCTGTGGCCATTCATTACTTACCTTTTGAACATCAGATGGTACCCTGGAGAGGAAATCTAGTAGCTCATTATTGTCGATGGCATAGGGATTTCTAAGCTTCTTAGTAAATTTATTTATGCCTAGGATAAAAAAAAAAAAAAAAAAAAAAATTAAAAAAATAAAGGCAAACAAAATAATACGAGCCTTTTCTACTCCCTCCCTCTAAATTTGTTCAGGCAAGGTGAGAGAGGGAAAGGGAATTCACAAGTAAAAATTAGTGTGAAAACAGTGCCTCAGACTTAAAGCCACACACATGGTCCCTGTCACGTGGAATCACTCACAAGTGCTTCCTGGAGGAAGTGGAGGACATCATTGGTAAAGGTATTTCTCTACTTTGTTGTGCTGCCAACAACATGGTGAAAAGTGCTTGCAGCAAGAATTCATCCTGAGGGATACTATAGGGAGAATACACACACTGAAAACCAAGTGTGCTGTTAAATCTGCTACCCTACATGGTCAAATGGAAGGCTCTGAAAATAATTGGGAAAAATTTTCCTTCCATCTCTTCAGAAAATGAAAGCTTCCCTTCCCCACCCCTGATGGCTTATCTCCTTTTTGCAGAGCCACAATGACCAAACTGCCCATATTATGATGCTGTGGGACAATTAAAAACCTTATGAAAAGGCTCACTTTAGTTTGATCTTTGTGTAAATAATTAGGCTTATGAACTGCAGCAATAGCAGTCCATCTCCATGGACCTAGTAAAGCTGCAGTTGGCAGAGGTCCCTCCGTAATGGACAGAAGATCCATGGGAGAGTAATGATCATATTAATGTGAAGTTCATAAGGTCTTCTCTTGCCTCTCTTAAGGTCTTCTAGGTGAAGAAAATCAGCTAACCCATTTTAAAGAATAGCAAAAAATTTCAAATGTTGGTTGCCTCTGAGGATCATAATACAGCATTCAATTCCATCATGCCCCTGTCCAAAACCTCATAGTGGTTTCCCTGAAAGTGATTTCAAATACGATGGCTGCTCCAGCCTTCTCCTCTCCCTGAAATGTACCTGCTTCACATCTGAGATTCAGCTTTTAAGCCATATACTTGTAGCAAAATGACAACACAATTTTCTGTGTACCTGATTTTTAAAAAACAGAAAATACCATAAGGTCTTTTGAGGCCTTGCCACAGGGTAGTTGTTTAACATGTATCATATTTGAAGGCCCTGTCACTCTAGATGATGTTGAATGGATGTATAGTTTTCATGTACTCACCATGTCTTCCACACAGGAACAACAATATTTTGTTACTGAACTTTTTACTCCCAGCAATTTCTCCCATTTCTTTTTGCTCTTTCTTTTGTTTGATTTAATCCTTTATTTCTTTGTTGCTGTTGCCCAAGAATGGCTTTTTTTTTTTTTTTTAATGCCACCTTCTCATTCCCTCCCTTTTCCACATCCAAGCCAGCAGCTGATGGCTCAGCCCAGGGGTCACAGGGGATCCCTACAACTCAGAGCCACATCAGGGCTGAGCTTCTGCAGGTCAGGGAGGATTTACCTGCACTGTGCTCTCCACACCTTTCTACCTCAAGGCGAGATAAAAGTTAGCACCCTAAATAAGACAGGAGGTGATTTGGAGAGGAAGAAAGCCTTCAGCACCTGGAATCATGGACTGGTTTGGAGGGAGTCTTACAAACCATCTCAATCCAGCCCCCTGCCACAGGCAGGACACCTTCCACTAGACCATGTTGTTCCAAGCCCTGTCCAACCAAGCCTTGGACACTTCAGGGATGGGGCTGCCACAGCTTTTCTGCAAGCCTCACCACCCTCACAAGAAAGAATTTCTTCCTGATATGTAATCTAAACCTGCCCTCTTGCTGTTTAAAGCCATTCCCCTAACTCCTATGCCCTTGAATGCCATCTCCTTCTGTGAAAGATGACCTCACATTTCTTCATAATGCCACCAGGAAAGTTTTACTTTTTAAAAGCTCCTCTTTCAGTTCATTATGTATCTTCATACAAATACTATCAAATCCATGACAAAAGGAGATGCTCAGTGTGTCCCACTGGGCACAGCCTGTCCTGACTGCCAGGATACTCAGACCCAAAAGGCTCCCAGGGTCCAAATACACATGGTCTAGCTCTGCAAACACATCTTGTCCACTTCCTACCATTTCCCAGCTGGAGGGCTCCAGCACCAGGAAGCTAATTACTTTCCTGCAGAAGAATAATAACACTGAAAGTAGCTTATCTAGGCTAATGCTCTTCTTGTGGTGCTGTTGGAAACTTATACAGAACCCTAAGAAAAGCAAATTATCGGATAACCCAGGGGGGAGAAATGGTAATTTTAAGACGTTCATAACATCTTTATTCACCTCTAAGCAACAGCACTTGTTTGTCTGTGTAACAGGTCGTTTAAAGCTTGTTTGATTTCACTCTGTAGACATATATTGTATTTATCTCATACAAATGAGACACAGTGGAGTACTTACCCCAGATTAAAACAATGTACCTCAGTGGTATAAAATACAAAATAACTGTTGCTGCTGCCAGGACCAAGCAGGCCAGGACAGAAAGGAAAGGCACCGTCCAGTTGAATGTGCTGTAAGGAAAAAAACACAATCCCTCTCAACATTTCTGTTCTTGGACACTGTCTGTGCTCTGCTACCCAATAATAATTTAATGACCCCTTTGCAGTGCTCGGTGCAGTCAGACATGCTGTAAATTGCAGGCCCTTTGGAAGGTGGATAAGTAGATTCCTACATCAGGATGCTAGAATGGATTAAGGGAGATATCTGAGAGGCAGATATCATGATAAGGAAAGAGAAGAGGAGCTCTGGGGAGCTCAGTGAAGTTGTTAGGCACGTGAGTTGTTTTTGTTTCTTCTTCTATGTGTGGCACTTGTTACACATCCCTGCTGGCCACTCAGCTCTCCACTATGCATGAGCAGATAATCTGATCTGGAGACAGGGTGAGCCAGCTCCACTGGGTCACGGTGGGTGACACAAGGTGTATGTCCCCTGCACGACCCAGGTGTGGCAGGTAGCCAGAGCCAACCCCAGCAAATAACTTGCACTGGATTGATTATGATGCCAAACTGTGAAAGAGCAGTCCGAGTAATTTCTCTGCGTAACATTAGGGCCATAATATTCTATATAAACCTGTCTACATTTATATACATTTTGTCCTATATCTTTACATTTCCAGCAATTCTTTACTACACTGAGTATAGGATGCTGGCTTGGATAAGCTGCAATAAACCAGCAGCAGCCCAAGCTTCTGCATTCCAGCAATCCACATCGGATCTTTCCCGAGAGGAGCGCTCCTGAAAGGCTCAGTTACTACAGCATTTCAGGCTTTGGCCACATTGTAGTGAAAAACAGGATTTTATTTCACTCAGACCTCTCATCTGCAAGTCAATGATGGACTGAAGGTGAGAAGCCACTGCTAACACATCTTTGGAATTACTTTGCTCCCCCTGTGCTGTTGTAAGACATAACCCTATGCCCTGCACCAAATATTGAGATACCTGGACTACAAGGATGCCTGCTAGTCCACAGGAGGATTTATGGATCTGGGCATCTCTGTTTCACACAATCTGCCTGCTAACTTCATCATATCACAATGATGCGGAGTAGGAAGAAGAGAGAATGAATCTGGACCACTTATCAGGCTATAAAATAAGACAAACTTCCCTTGACAGATAAAATTAATAGGACGCTTCAAGAATTACATTTAAGCTTCAATAGACGTATTAAATATTAAGTAAAAATAGGTGGGAGAGGACCCATCATTATCAATCAATGTAGCTTAAGTTAAAGCAAAAAAAAAAAAAAATAGCAAAACAGCTCAATTGAGTTAAACTATGAAAACTCCCTGTGATTGTGTAACTGGAGTGACAGACGGAAACTGTAGCACAATTCAGTCTGTCACTTACAAAAAAAACTTTGATAGCAATTTTTTAATGGCACATCACTGCCGAGCTACAACAGAATCCTTCTGAAATCACATCGGGCGTCCACATTAATACCCAACGTGTTCTTTAAGACCATTGTTAGCAAAATGAATGCAAGAATTAATAGTGTTTAAGTGCTTGGAGTCTTCCTGCCATGCAGCTGGGCAGAACAGTGCCCTGTTCATAGACTGGAATACATCAATACATCTTTGGGCCACTTCCACCCCAGCTGGGGTGTCCAGCGTGGCACCATAGCACATGTGGTTGTTGTATTTTTAGCTTGAACCCAGCTCCTCATTAAAGTGAGGCTCGGTCACAAACCATCACTTTGTGTTCAAAACAGACATCAATATGGATCAATTAAGCTCCAATAAAGACTGAGTTATAAAAGGTTTGTGTGTGTTTGTCCGTGGGATTTTTTTTTTATTTTTTTTTTTTAGGCTCTTCACCTCCTTTGTAAGGTCAGAAATATTCTCTGTGTGTCCCCCCCTTGCCATGAGACCCTGAAAATCCCCTTTGGGCTTCCTCGTGGCAGCAGCAGGATGCAGACAGCTCAAAATGGCAAAGGCAGAAGAAGATCAATGTGCTGGCCAGGGACACAAGTGACTGGTGACCCCAACAGCCAGGTCAGGATGGGGAGGGCGTAGGAAAGGCAACACTGACCACCAGCACCCACTTTCTGCAATGGGACTGAGCAGAAACACCTGATGCTTCTGTGCCCACATCCTCAAGCAGCATCTGGGGCATCCATGACTCCCCACCCCATCACAAACAAGCAAAATTGAGGCAAACGTGAAAGCTGCATCAGTAAGGAACACTGCTTCTCCTCTCCTCTGTGCTCTGCAAAGGTTTTTTGGAATAAAAGACTGTAAGAGAAGAAGCAGTGGTGGGACTGGCCGGCTCAGCCTGCTGCACCTTTCAGCCATTTTTGGAGCAGGACAATTACTCCACCTTGACCCTCCTGGTTCTGCTTCATTGCAAGTCATGGTCAAGCAAGAAAAGGTTATTACTTACTTTTTAATCCTCTCTCCGAACGATGCTATTTCTTCCAGGATGCTTTGGACAGCTATGATGATCTCCTGGACCATGTGGATTCTCTCAATCAGCCCCTTTTTCTCAGATTCCTAATCAAAAGAAACCAGAAAAACAAAACTCTTAATAATTTGCTAGGTTGTTCACAGACACATGGTGAAAATAAGATTTCCAGCACTGCTGATCCATCCATGACCTCAAGTATTTCACTGAAGGAAGGACAGAACAAACACCCTGGGTTTATCACACAGAACCAACATTATTTGTATAGATCCCTGTATTTTCTTCCTTTTCCTCAACACATGGGCAGAGGTTCCTTCATCTTCTAACACAACTTGGCTGCTGGATCTCCACCAGGATTTCACACAATTGGATGCAAAAGCACAAGAGGTGCTGGCTGCTCAGTGCTCCTCAAGAACAAAAATATTCTTGTGCAGAACTTCTAAATATCACATTTCTGAGCTTTGTAGGCCCCTCACAGACACGCTGGTTTGTGTATATAAATTAGCAGCAAGATAGTGAATGCAATATTTTTTGAGCATTCTGTATACAGAGACTTATTCTTTTACTGGGGAAAAAAAAAAGATCAAAGGAAAAAAATGTCATTTTCCCTTAGCATCGGCCATCTCAACTTCATTTCTTACTGCTTATTTTAGGCAACAACATTACAGGACATTACTACACATGTGCAGAAATAAAAAGGAAGCACAGAATGAATTAAAAATCAAAATTACTTAAATCAGGCTTGAAAACCAGTATACAATTATCAGCATTCAGCATTTCTTTGCCAGCAATCTAACACACATACAGGCATGCAAATTGGCGTGGTTGCAGATATTCTTGCAAGAAATCAGCAAAACATTCACTTATTACAAAATGCAGAGCCCTGGACACCGATTTTACATCACATTCAGACACTTAAAAATCAGTCCAATTTAGAAATTAAAAAAAAAGAAACAACAAAAAACGAACGAATAAATCATTTTAAGCTGATTTTTAACCAATCTGTTCCCAGAGAAGGGAGATGATGGTAAAGAGGAATGCCATCCACATTCCTCCTCCATGCAGGACAGGGTCAGAGGCTGTTTAAAATCACACAGGGCCACAGAGGAGAGGGCTCTTGCTCCATCATTTTGGCATCACCAAGCTAGCAGAGGGTCTGTATGGGGCTGAGGCAGGGCAGCACTCTGCAGAGGGTGCTGGAATAACCTGTGACCCATCCCTGGATGCTGAGAGGCAGCCATGGGACTGCAGCCCTTATCCCTCTTTGAATTACTTGCTGCCCATTTCTCTTCCCAGCAATTTCTGAGTTTAAAAAGCCAGCCAAAACCACCATGGAGTTATCAAGCTCCAGACATTTGAATATTTGCCTTTAGGTTGCAAGTCGGTGCACAATGAATAGAAGCAGCATTTTAAATAATCACACATTTGGGTGTGAAAATGAGTATTTTTACATTAATAAAACAACCAACAAAAAATGAAACCCTTGGGGTGTGAAATAACCCCAGAACAAAATAAATAAATAAATAGTCAGTTTATGTGAAAATAGCACCAAAAAGTCATTTTCACACAGCTCCAGTTATAATCTCGTTAGGCTCAAATGTAAATGACACATTGAAATTATATTTAACTATTTCCTCACTGGAATGGTACAACAGTCCTTTGGCCATAGCTGGCTTTTTTCCCACCAAATTTGCAAGCAGAAGCTGAGGAGCAGCTCATGGAAAACCAGACAGTGGGAATTTCATTCTGTCCAGATTCAGGCAGAGGGGTAAAGAAACCACTTAAATGAAGTGATATTGCAGGGCAAGCCTACTCTTGCTGCCCGGAGCTGCAAGGCAGATCATCTGCCAGCTCTGCCTGCATCATGCTGACTTCATTTACACATCCTCGATGGAGCTCAGAGATGTGGTGATAACACAGTTTAACCAACACAACACAACACAACTCCTTCTGCAGCCACCAAGCAGAGCCAGAAAATAAAAATAAATAAACCAGAAACTGCCAGTCCCTAAGTTATGACAACTGCATGCCCATGCTCACCTGGCTGCATGCTAAAATCACCCCTGGACAAGAGTACTTTCAATTTCTGATGCAAAAATATGGCAAATAAATGTAAAGGCAGAGACAAAGTGGGATTAGAAAACCTTGTAAATAAAATTAGTTATTCAAGAGAAAACAGGCTGCAACTGTGTGTATGCATGATGGGCATAATTGTTTGAAAATCCTGGGAATTTGTCAACGTCATTTCTTTGTTATTTTTCTTTGGTTCTGGAAACCTGCAGTCTAAACACATGGACAGGATTATTAGGTCACTGGTTAAGCAACAGAGGAGCAGACAAATGAAGTACAACAAATGGGATTTTCCAAATTATTTAGGCTTTGGAGTGTTGTTTATGCTTTGTGAAGCCAGCACCTCAGAAAACACTGTCAGAAGCAGTAAGAGTCCATCAGGATGACAGTCACTGGACCCTATTTATCAGTAAATGGGCAACTGTCACACAGAGAGCTGTATCTGAACATTGCCATGTTCATGGAAAATGTAAAGAAAGAATCCAAAATGCATCTTCCACTTCACACACTTCTTCATCCGTGCAATGTCCCATCACCCAGACAATTCTTCTCCATTCTCTCCAGGTGTCATTCCTTTCTGATTTCTTTTGGACTCCATGTTATTACACTGCTTGAAAACTGGATTTGGATACCTGTAGCTTAAGATCGCAGCTCAGAAGCTTTTGCATGAATTGAAAACAAAGTATCCTACCTGTTTCTGGCATTATTTCCCTAAAAACAGTTGTGATAACTTCCATTAATTCAAGGCCTTTGTGTCCTTTATTTCTTAGCTGATTACAGCACTGTGGGTGGACCAAAACTGGTCTCCAGCCTCCGGGAAAGATTTAACTCCATCAAAATGAATTTACAGCTGAGAATTAATTATATAATCAGTGTGTTACTTCAACTCTTCCTTGCATTTCCTGATTTAAGAATCCTTCATTTCTACGTTAATTGCCTGAACAAAACCACAAAAGGGGGTTTACAAAAGATTAAGCGTGTCAGGGGAGGGAAAAAAAAAAAAACACCACCAACCAAGACCCAGCAATTTCAGAAATTAAGTCTTTTGTTTGCAGCTAACATACACCAACTTGAACTCAGAAATGAAGAGATCAAATTTCTGCTGTACAAGAAGATGCTCCTAGAGTTTTCTATTTCTCAAATATGCAAGAGTTAAACAGGACATATAAACACACTCAAAGAGCTACCACAGCTCTGAGATCTCCCTTCCCCAGGCGGAGCTCATGCTGCTCTGAGACATTTAGGGTCAGTTGCAAAAGAAACCTTCACACAGCCACAGCATGGAGGGGCTCCCAACGCCGAAGACTTTAAAGGAGTGGGAATATGGGGCAGAGCAGGACAGGATGTCCCCAACACTCACACAGCAATTCACAACAGGCAAGCTGCAGCAGTGAGAGCTGCTCTTGAGAGGGAAAAATCCTAAGAGTTATGGGGGAAGACACTGAAGGCAAAATTCTTCAATCATCTGCTCTGGAACAAAGGCCAAATGCCACCCATTAGTGCTTCTTCTCTAGCCAAGCATCCATTACTGAATTCAAAGCTTGGATGGTGGAGATCCCCTAACTTCTTTTGATCATTTGTTTCAATGATTAATAGCTTTCATCTTTACAGAAAGCTGTTTCCTATTTTTTAAATCTATCCTTCAAATATTTTTCCTCTGGATATATCCAAAGCAGCAAGCAATGCTCCAATTGCACAGACAAATTTTGCTGTTGTTCTCTAAGTGTATTTCTGATGTATACTGCAAGTATCATATGCACACAAGGAAAAGTTAGGCTTGAAGCCATGGCTAAGTTCTACATAATACTTGCTCACTTGGATTTCATAGAAAACACTTGCAGAGAAAAATCTTGCATGCAACTTTCAAACAAGTGGTATTCATCAGCAGATTTCTGGCATGCCAAGGGGAACTCAATATATAAAGCTGAGGAACATTTGGGGGCAAAGATGAGGAAAAGGGGAGGAGAAAACATAAATATGGATTAATGAAAAGGAGGAAGAAAACAGGATACAGGCAGCTCAGTCAGGAATGAAAATCCTGGATCTCTTCAGGGATTGGAAGAATTAGTCTGCCAAGCCCTGGGCTGGCCTAACTTTCAGGATTAGCTTTCTTACAGTAGCTGTCTCATTATGCTACCGCTGCTACAAGCACATTAGGGTGATGTTTTACCAGGATTTATCTAATGTACCAGTTATTAATTCTTCAGTGTATTAGCAACAAACAAGATTGATGGAAAGGGAAAAGAAAGGAAAATAGCTCAGGCATGCATTCCTTTTTGCTCCACTATTATTCTGCTTAAAAAAAAAAAAAAAAAAAAAACAACAAAACATGCTGCAGTTATTTAGGGAAAAGCAGAGCTGGGCAAAGTTGGATTGAATTTGCAACTTGCTCTCTGCTGGACTACAAACCTCAGACCTTACCGGTGTCCAGCAAAAGCTGTGCCAAAAAAACATCTCAGGGCCAAAACACTCGTCCACGAAGAACTTCTGAAACCAAAAGGATTTTATTGGGCATAAACAGCAGACCACCACAGCAGGGAACACTTCACTACCGCTCCAGTCTAGCAGCAGAACGAAGCTCTTGTGGGAGGTGGCAGCCATGCAGTGACAGACAGTCTCTTGGTAGCGGAGATGAATTCCAGGCAGAGCTGTGCAAACAGTCACCACAGCAACCTCGAGCGGGCTCCTGCCTTCGGTGGGAGCCAAGGGCTGCAGAGCGGAGCCCGGTGATGCGCCCTGCTGAGTCACTGCATGAGGGGAGCACGGGCACGCCGAGGGGACGGCTGCCAAGCTCTGAGCAGCCGCCTCGTGCGGCCCTGCAACTGTGCATCACAGGAGATTTTTGTTTATTAACACCGCGCCTGCCTGCCTGCCTGCCTGCGGAAATTTAGCGGATCCGAGCGTACTCGAAATAATCGCCAAATAGAGGAAATGCGACACGTACAGGTCAATTTATGGTCTCAGTTAAAAAAGGTGTGAAATCTGGAATAATTCCACCAGAGCCAATAGAATCACTTCAGGCTGGTATGAAGGGGAGCAGCACTGGTCTTAAAAGGACACATTTGGAAGGCAATAGCACATCATCCTACAGCTCAGGCTGGGGAACACTCCCTGAAGGGCAGAAGATGACCACTCCATGCCTTGTCCAGCCATGCCTGCACTTTCTCTGCCTGCATTAGATGAATTTCATCCATGCACAGGGGACCAGCAAAAGTCTCCTAAGCCAAGCCCAAGAAAAATCTTATGTGAAAAACTCTTGGTCATAATCCAGTTTCTTTCTCTATGCACAGGCATGAAATGCAGGGGGTTTAAGAAGCATTATCTGTACATGCTCATGTTTTCACAGACCTGTAAACCCAAAACTTCACTGGTATTGCCACAAGTTTTCAAGCAGCATCAGCAGTCACAATAGAATAAAACACAATTCAGGTGAGGAACACATGCTTAAGAAGCAAGAATCAATCCTGAATGGAGATAAAAAGTCATCAGTCATCTTTGATTTAAAAACTGGAAAGAGAAAGAAAATAAATTTTGTCAAAATAAGTGCTTTCTCCTGGAAACACACGAGACTTAAGAACAATCACATGGTTATTAGAGTTAAAACTCCTGGATCATCATCTATAATCTAGGTAATGATCTTCAGCAATTTGGGGTACAGGAGAAAGAGGTATCTATTCATATATCTGGCCAATTCAAAATAAAATTTAACAATATTATGAACAGTTGGAATTTTTAAGGGAGGAGAACTCCCTGAGGCTCATCTGCTGGGTCCAGTGACCTGCCTAGTGCTACTTTAAATTTTTCCAGAGATTTAGAGAAATTGCAGTGTTGGCTTTTACCTACATGTAGGTAGGCAATTCTCTTTAAGAGGGAGAATTCTCTACCACCATTCTCTCCTCCACCTCTAAACCTATGAATGGGTGGCTCATGGCACTGATATAAGAACTGTGCCAATTTATGGGATGCCTACAGATAAGAGCAGCCCTGGACAATGCTGCTGTGCAAATAAGATTTTAAAAGAGACCATTTAACTTCCAGTTTCTTGTACAAAGAAGGCTCCCAGGAAAAGAGCAAAGCAAAACCAAAGCAACCCCTGCACTGGGTCTTCTTGCCCACAGTTTTCTGGAGGACATGGATGCTCCTTGTCAGTCTGAACATACCCTGTCTATCACAGGGCATTTTCAAGTCCTTACCATCACTTCTCTTCAGCAATCTTAATGGGGGATGTTGAAATATTATATTGCAATTGTTGTATTGAAGAGAAAAAGAAAAAAAAAATAATGAAATTATTTATACTTCCAGGGAAGAAAACAATGAGATGATATTGTCTTGAATGACCTTTCCTAAGTATGGGGATATAGCATCTTACACAATAGACTCTTGGTTCATGTTTCAATTACTGACCTTTACTGCGGAGAAAATTAATGCAATTTTCATCGTAATCCACCCGTACAAATAAGATCCATACGGAAGGTTTCCACATGCTGAATCTAACTCAAATGGAAAATGTCAGCTCTTTGCTACTGGATGGATTTGACTTTAATTTGTTCAGCTGGAGTCTTTTTGAATTGGGTTCATAAAACTTTGTATATCTTCGGTACCTATTTTTGACAGAGAATTTCCTACATTAAAGGCATTGAATTTTTATTCTTTGTTGATTTTCTTCCACTTCTGTTTTTTTTCCAATACATGAGATACTAAACATTTCTTGGAAGTTGCCAAATAACTTGGCTTAAAGCCACAGTATCATTTGGTTCTTCCCTGTTACATTGCACTAGCCAAGCAGGACTACACTGCCTCACCACAGAACAAAAACTCTTAAAAAAAACCCCAAAAAAATCAACAAAAACTTCACATAGAAATTGTTGTTGATTTACTTTGTCTCTGATTTTCTTTGAATCAGTTACCAGACCTGAAAATGTAACTAAATTAATCTTTGTCTGTTGCGGAGATGTAAATTTTTATTCAGACAATGGAGAAGACTCCAAGGCTCTTTTCAGTCTGGTGCTATGACACAATCATTCACAGGGTAACTGTCTGTTCTTGAAACTCTGCAGTCATTATCAGAAACAGAAAATAAAATAAAATAAATAGAACTAGTCAAGAATCAGACAACTTAAACTGAGTTGCATGCAGCTTGTCTATACCTTCTTATTGGCAGACCAAGGATGCTGCAGTGATGTAATTTTAAAACAATCCTCGCTGAGGCTGACAGAGCCCAGAGCTGACAGGACACAGCCTGAACTTTGTGTCCAAGATGGCACAAATCCCAGCAGGCATTTATCCAGGGAAGAGCTGGTGCCAAAGGGACAGAGCACTGCTATCTTTTACAGCCCTCCGTGCTGGTATGTGGGGAGGGCAGAGGGGGAAACGACGGGGGAGTCAGCAATTAAGCCCTGTCATTTAAGACAGATAGTCTAGGTGGAGGGAGTTAATCTGCTCTTGGGTTTTTGAACTAAGTGTCTGTGTATTTATAATTTGTAAACAGTTCATCTCTTCGAGGGTGTGTTACAATTCCCAGAAGCACGGTCTGTTATGTCTAACAGGCAGCAGAACCCAGAAGGGCTCTGTGTGCAAGTATTTTGATACAGCAGGATGACAGGAAACAGAAACAGTGACCTCGTACACCACAACCCAACTAGCAGATTTCAACTTTGGGAGCTCTTGTATTAGGGAGGAAAAAAAAATACACAGACTTCTTTTTAAAGTAGACTTGTCTGTTTAAATGTTGACATTGCCATGAGATAGTGTCATAAAATTACATTTTTCTTACACTCCCCAGAGAGCACTGGCCACCCTCAGACTTGGAAAAGTATCTTAGAATGTACTTAATGTAATTAAAGATGTACCTAATGTACTTGAAGATGCAAGTCATGGGAGTGCAAGCATGGCCCATCACTGCTGCACGGGGGTACACACAAGGCACAGGAAAGACATTAAAGCAATTCTGCACAGCACTGGCCATGGGACAAATGTAGGGGCTGGCAATTGTCTCTTCTAGCAACTCTGTGCCAGAATTCCATCCATAAGAACTGGAATGTTGGGATGTAAAGTGTTATCTTTGTGAGAAAGCCTGCTGGGGGTATCTGCCGTGAGAGGCTTCAGCCAGAGCTACCAGCTCTGTGTCAGAGAGTCCTGAAATTTGTGTGGAAGGGAGACAGAGGCAGCTCCCATTAAAAATGGCAAGGCCAAACCATCAACAGCTCAATGCTGACTCCCAGGAGTTTTACCAAACCTGAACACTTTGGTAAAATAAACCAAGAAAGGGAATGACAGCAAAGCTGTTTGGGGGGAGACCAAAACGAAGTCATTAAATCCATATTGAAGTGACCCTGTTGTATTTGTACCGAGAGAACCAAAGTCACTGGAGTTAAATGTAGGGCAAGTGTAACCTAGAATATCTTAGCAGCAATGAATCTATTGCACACCACAGGAAACAGAGGATTTGATACCTATTTAGTACATTCTTACTTCTCTTTTCCCACCTCAGCACTTGCAAGGGAAAAACAGGAATATTAAAATAGAAAAAAAAAATAAATGGGATTGTTACAGTGAATAAGTTACACCTTTAGGCATCACACAAATAACACAAATGTCTAGAACCAGGTACCCACTAAATAGAAATTATTGACTTCTACAGATACACAGTATTCTTTTGAAAAAGATGCAACTTTCATTTAGCAACTTTTGAAGAGTTTCAGATATTGGTCCATTCACTTGACAAATTTTACAATACAAAAAGTAAATTATAAATGAGAACATTTAAACAACTACTGTGTGTTGCAAGAAACCTGTAATTCAGCTGGATTGCCTAAACTTCACTTTGTAACTTTGATGGATTTCTGGCTGCTCATTAAAATATAAGCACAGCAGAGGAGCAAGTTAAATTTAAATAACTATTCCCATCAATTAGTCTGCTGAGCTTCAATCCTAGGGTCTGTGACTGAGAAGAGTTAAGGTGCACTCGCTAACTGCATTATTGATTTGCTCCTTAATGATCAACAATTTCACTGTAGCATTTTTAAAACATAGAATATTCAAGAAGAGTCTTATTAACTTAGTATGCAATTTGAAAGTTTCACATCCCCTCATGAACATTTTCTTCCTAACAGCTAATGTTCCTTTGCATGCTGTTGCTCGTTAAATAATTCCTCACCTTTTAGCTTTAAAGTATTTATAGATTATCAGATCCTCCTTCACTTACTTATGTTTTTTCAAGCTGTATACATTAAGTTCTCTTAATCTTTCTTCATATGTCATGCCCCCTAATCCTTTTATCATTTGTCACTGTGGTTTGATAAACTTGGAAAAAAATCCAATGAATTTTTCACAGTGAGAAGAATGAGTAAGTATGTTCCAATAAAATAAAAACCAGGCCTTGCCAATTCCAATTCTTTCCACATTTCAGCTGCTGAACTAAAACTGGTTTTTTTCCCAGGCTCTGAAAGAAATGCTGAGAAAATTCTAACCAGCCCTCCACAAATCACACCAATTCTGGCCTAGTGAAGTGGAAATGCCAAATTGTTTGGGGAAAGCCATTAGCGGGGAATGTCAACCAGCAGCGAGGGGGGATTGCACATCCTTGTGTGCATCTCTGCACCTCCTGCACCACACACACCCCTGCAGGAGCACATCCATGAGTGTGTGTGCCCACTGAGAGGCCAGGCACAGCCTGGGGCTGCTCACAGTCCGTTCTTGCTCAGGTCTCGCACAGGGATCACCAACTCTGGGATGCTACACAAACCAAACCCTCCCTGCTTTCAAACCTGCCAAGCAGCAAACTGCTGACAACTGTTTTAATACAGACAATAACTGAAGATTTATGGAGAGATTATTTGTTTGTGTTCTCCCACCTTTCCTCTGATTCTAGCCAACACAGTTGTGAGATATGCTTACCTTATCATCTTCATCCTCTTCTTCATACAAGCCCATAAGCTCCTGCAGAAGCAGATGTCCATGTTACAAAACACAACAATTATTTTTTAGTGACAGGCAATGTTCAAAAAGCTTATGATACTCCCACAAAGTTTCACTATACAATTTTCTCCCACTTCTATTGAAAGTCATTTAAAAAACCCACCACTTTCTCCTTTCCAAAACAGTGTTTTTTATTCAAGGACTTTTCTTTTTTGTGGTATTCTGAACAAAGCATGCAATACCCTACACAAATTTTAAGTCTAAATAAAGCATTAGTGGCCGTGTCCAGTAATCTGAAGGCAACAGGCTTTCAAACACATTGCCAACTTTTACTATCTGTAAACAGCTTTGTTCTCAGTCTTGCAAATGAACCAACTGGTATGTCAAGGCTGAGGACTCTATACTCAACTTGTTCCATCCCCACTGCCACAATGACTGCTCCCTCCCTTTAGGGCCATTACTGCAACATTAGACTTTAGAAAACACATTAGTGTGAACATAATCAATCTCACAGAGAATCCCAGTCAGATTTCTATGCAGCATTATTTCCTCCCTTTAACTTGTGTGCTGACAGGTAGGACAGAAAACAAAAGACTTGGCGAGGGCTTGGAATTAGGAGCACTTGGCTTTCAATTCAGGTATTTAACAAGCTGAGCCTTTAACAGGGTCCTCCAGGGTTTTTTTTCTTGGTTATTTAATAGCTACATTTGAATCTGTGTACTACAAGTTTAAATACAGAAAACATGCAAAGAATGTGAAGAATCACAATAAAAAGATGTTTTGAATTTAGGGTTTCTTAGGGGGTTGGGTGTTTCTCTTTTGGAGTTTTTAAATTTCTTTTTTTCTTCTGAATAGCAGTTTCATCTAGGATGTAAAAGGTACTGGGAGTTCAGATAGCCAGATTTATTCTTTGGCTCTTTGCAATACCCTGAGCAGCTGAATTAACACTGATCATGGTTTAAATTTCTATAGAAGCTCCCCATCTGTAAATCATAAAACATTTTACCAATATTCACGAATTTAGCCTCCTGGCAAGTGGATCAGGAGTACAAGGTTAATACTGTTATTCACATTTTATAGCACAGAAATCAGAAAGAATTTGAGGTTCACTTTTGCAAAGACTCTTGCTTGCATTCCTCTGTACACACAAAATGTGTGTGCTGGCACACAAAAACCAAAGGCAGTGAATATCCAGCAAAGGCCTGAAGAAGCAAAAAACAAATAAATGACTGTGTAAAAAGCATTGGTATTTTGAAGAAAACCTTTTCTCATCTGCAGGACAGATGTGACTGGGGCTAGCACCTGATTGTCTATTTTTGACCTACAGATGGTTAGAATCATAGACACACATAAAAAAGGAATCAGGTAATATTAAAGGCACTTTGACTACTTGTTCCATATGATCCCAATCCTGCAAAGCATTTTGGCAGACGTCTGATTTTGCTTATGCAAAATGCACCCCTGAATTTCATGGCATGGCACTGCTTACAGAATGTGTGACAGGAAAAGAGCCAAATTCCTGATGGACCTTTCTTTAGTATTACCACAATTAGCTGTATTTTTAGAAATAGCCTTTTTGCAGAGTCCATCTGATGCTCTGCTCAATTTTTCTGTCTCATGTGAGACTCTCCTCACCTGAACATGCAACAAACTCACCACAGGATCAGGGAAGAGGCACTCTGTGTGTATTTTTTTTCTGGGTAGGTTATTATTGTTAGTTTTTAGTGCCTTTTGTATTAAAAACAAAAACATCTGTTTGCCTGGGATTCTCCCACATGGGAAGCTCTGCTTTTCTTGATGAAATCAAGTAGTCACTGAAGACACACAGTATCTTTCTGCATTATTCTGGACTTGGCTGAAACTGAAGAAAGGCATTTCTTTTACCATGTTTTCAAATTAAGCCTCCTCTGGTCTGGATAAAGCAACTTCTCCTGTTTTGTAAGAATCTTTCCACTTGGAAGTGGATGAAAACTAAACCAGGAGCAAATTTTTCACACAAAAACTAATAAAAATGCCATTGAATTTTTTAATTATAGGATACTATGCCTTTGTGTAAAATCCACTTGACTCATTTTAGGTAAAGGTATTCTTCATGGTTACCAAAGTCAATTATCTTTTAATCAAAAGTTAGAAGGAAGCTATTCTCTGACTTCCATTTCATTACTGTATTTATTTCCCTTTTAAAAACAGAATATTATGGATATTCATGAATTTACTCTCCTTTCTAGCTCGAATTACCATTGCTAAAGACAGTGGTCAACATCAAACAATCATTTCATACCCCAACAGTAGGACTTCATCACACTTGGTGATTATTTCTGTGTTTAAACCTTTCTTTCTCCCAAGTTAAAAACCAAAGCTTAAATTTCTGGGGGAAAAAACCAAAACATTTTTGGGTCTTTAAGAGCTGAGGATGGGAAAGAGGAATAAAAGCTTCTTAAGACCTCGGATCACAGGACAAGGCTTAAAAGAACTACACTTTCTTTTGGATTCTACTGACTTTCCTCTTCTGTGAAACACGAATCATGAGTGTCTTGCAGAGTGCAATGGCAGGAGGGGAATGGCTTTTAGGAACTTGCTGCTTTGCAAACCTTTTTTAATTCTACTTAAAAACGTTTGTAGGTATTTAGTAAGCGAAATCAACCTCCTACACACTCTCATCTTCTTCTCCTACTACTCTGAATGTTTTATTGCTCTAATTGAATAATGAAAATTGAGAGGGTTGAGGTTTCTTTTCAGTAGCTTTGAAACAAGAGTGTTGTTTAGCTACACAATCAACTTAATGCCAACAGAATGTGTGATGCTTCACTCGGGGCAAACTGGGGCTGCCAGAAATGTCACTCCACTTGCCTGGGCATCCTGGGCATTATTGACCTTCCCTGTTGTGACGAGGGAGAAGTTGTATGCAAAGAGCACCAGCAAGGCCAGGGGCACCATGTACAGCTCCACGGTCCAGACGGTGACCACAAACACCTGGAGAACACAGACAAGTGTGGAAACACAGAGACATGTAAGAAAGGCTGTCAGTCATTATCACTGTGCACATTCAGCCTTGAGTCTCTGCTAACCCCACCCGGATTGTTACTATTTTGGCAAAGAAATCTGCTCCCTCTCTTCTGTGTGAGCTCATTAGGCTGCTGCTTGTTGGCCTCTCCTCCCCTGTACCTGGGGAAGGAGAAGCCATGAACACGAGGTCAGCCCACTCCACTCCTTCCTGGGATCCCTCCAGCCTGAAAACCTTTTGTGCTTAGTGCTGGTGTACAACAGATGGATTAGAGAGGTCAACCTGCTCCCCTTATCAAGTTCTAACTGCCAGGGGTCCTCTCCAGGCTAGGGAAGAGCATTTTCCTCTCGTGCAACAGGAGCTCCCTTGTCACTGCACAGGGGATGATCAGCAAATGCATCCTCACCATTAATCCACCAATACTCTTGGCACAGCAGCACAGAGAAAGGACTGTCACCTTGCAGGAGGCAAGGCCTTAGGCTGCACATGATTCATTGTTTTGGAAAGGGATCCAGTCAGCATCGTCTCAGTTCTAATACTCTTGCCATTTTTCAGCACAGCATATTCTGATTTCACTGGTTTTTTGGAGTCTCTTTTCCTAAAAACCAGTATGAGTCTGTGTGTTTGGACTGGTATCTGACAAAACTCACCAGAAGCAAAACCAGAAGCCAAACTGGAACGGCAAAACACACAAATAATGTGATGGGGATCTAAAAAGCACGTAGGATTTTTCAAAAAAACTGCATCAAGCCAAACTGCAATCCTATCTTACAAGTACCAACAACACCTGAACAGACTGCAAACTTGGAAGGGTTGGCAATGAAAAGTTAATAAACTAAATCCAGAACTGCCATAAAATGTATGTTGTGATCCCATTTCCTTTTCTACTCAGACATAGTGTTTCCAGAACTGCCTAATGCTGGTAGCAACTTGAAGCTATTTTAAGCAATCTCCTTCAAAGACAAGGCACAAACACATTTTTCTGATTTTTCTTTCCCCAAAAGAAACTGGTTTGATCAAAAACAACAACCACGTTTTTAGAATAATACAGGTAAATGACTCAGATCCAGTAAAAGTATCTCAAACAACAACAAAGGGGAAAACTCTATGGGTGATGAGGAAACTAAATCTCTACCTTGCCTCATCCTTGGCTTGCCAAATACTACATAAAAAGACAATGCTGGCAGTTGTAGAATGGGACATTAATGGCAATGTATTTTGTGTTATGGACCTGAAAGTGTAACCACACTGTACCAAAGAAACACTTCCCATTGCGTTCAGCAGTGTGAGAATTTACACCCCCACAAGACAGCAGCTTTTTAACTTTTTAAACAGAAAGACTTGTCTGACATCAGACAAATGGACAGTTAATACCTGCCATGGGCCAAACATAAACCAAGAAACAATGCCTGTATCCATAACCTTGCCCAAACAGCACTTACATTTTCTGGAGTGCACCTGATTTCATGTTAGCTGTTGCTATGCAAGGAATTCGACTGTCATCCTGTTCTTGGCATTTGTTGGCCTGTAAAGCAATCTTCAAGATATATTCATTTATAAAATGGGCTGACATCCAGGAAATATATCCCCATGCTATTGATTTGCAGCACAGGAATGTGGAAGACGATTTGGTTTGGGTTTTTTTTCCTTTTTTGATCCTGTTGTTCAACATACTAAAAAATTAGAAGTGATAATGATTCACACAGCCACATTTCATATGTAAGCAAGGCAACAGAAACACGTGAATCCAGGCCAAGAATTGGTACTTGATTTGTCTTACAGGAGTCTTGCATAACTTTAGCTAATAAAACCTTCAATAGTTTTGATATTCCCAGCTAAAACGTCCCCCATAAATGAAAAGTTCTAACCTGAACAAGTTCCTCTGAAGCTATTCCAACTCCCTTGGATGAATATATGCTTGTCTTTTAAGACAAAGTGAAGGTGATAACAGCTTCTGTCTTACCCTAAATGTTACTTAAAGAACAAGGACCTGTTATTATACACATCTCCACAGGTATCTTTCTCAGGCACACACAGATTAAAAAAAGACATCCATACAAACATACATCTGATCCTTACGTAAATTCCTTTCATAGAAATTCCCATTTCCAGATATTAATTCAAAACATTTGCCTCAGCCCAGGGGAGGGGGTTGCATTTGCACCTCCTCCCTGGGGTACAAGCAAACTCAGCCTTCCCTTGATGCAGCAAAAAGACCCCACCAGCAGCCAGCCAGGCAAAGTCCTACAAGGAGTCAATGAAGCTCTTGAGGAACCTCTCTTCATTCACTCAATTGCAGGACTTGACCCAATTTTAGTGCATCTGTCACCATCCCATGTGAACATCACCCCGCTCGGCTGCAAGTGCAACACAACCTTGCAATCACAGGTCACTCAGGCAAGCTACGAAGCCAAGACCTTGGTGATTTTAGATCTTACAGTACATTTTGTGTATTATTAAGTTTCAGACCTCAAATAAAGCTTCATTACAAGATCTCACTGTGGGCTCAATGGGTAGCTGAGGCATGCTGTCTCCTCCTTTCTGATGCTGGCTGGTTAATCAACTGCTGAGTTATAACTCAGACAGTGAAGCTTTGATAGAGCTCCCACATCTCCTTAACAAGAGCTGCTTTGCTGCTATTGCCACAGTACAGGGAACTTTCATTACTGTGACACGACACAGACACAAGACAAATTGATTTAGCTATTCAGAAATTATTTAGCCTCGGAGGTATGGGAAATGATTGCTGTGAACATACAGTACATAATAAAAGTTCAGAGTGTGTTTATAGAGCGAATAGAAATATTTCTGCTGTTCTAACAGCCTTTTGAATCGTTCTGCAGCATCAGTTTACAAAGCAGATCCCAAGCAGGCCCATGTCCTATTTTATCAACTTTCAGGGAGCTCCCTGACACTGACCACAGCACCAGCAGCCCTGTGACACAGATACCCACTCCCCAAATGACAAGGCCCTCAATCATGCATGTTTTTACTCTCTCCTCAGTGATACTTTATGCCTGGGAGAAGTTCTTGAATTATGCTCCCTTAATTATTTTCTTATCAATAGTTTCATGCTAAAACTCAAGAATGCTTCAGCTGCTGATGTAAATAACAGCTAATGCAAGAAAGAGTATCTTCTTGATTTCTTGTCATCCCCGGTCTGCTTTTTCCTAATGCATAAACTAGAAAGAGAACCCATTAACAGGTTCAGATCACTTTCCCAGGGCCACAGAAGTCAGGGACACAAACCATGGCCCTGCTTCAAATGATCCAGTTTCAACAAACCATTCCTTTCTTCAATGTTTCTTGTTGCTAGACCAAGTTCTGTCAGACACAATCCATTACATTAATTGCTACTTTTTCTGCCGGGCTTCACACTGCTCGTGGGGGAAGTTAAAAGCACAGCAGCCAATTTCTAAACTAAGAGTTAAAGTAGTAGAATAGAGTTTTCCACACTACTCCCTTTAATGCAGTTTGAGAGTATAAAAGCCCATTATAGAAGTGAGCACTTTAATTCACAGCATTCTAAAACAATGATCAAAATAGAAACAGGAACGGGATAGACCTATCTTGAGGAAAAGAAAGGAAAAAAAGAGCTCTTGAAACTAATATTTAGACTAAAGCTCTACCTAAAAGACAACAGCAATATCACAGCCTTGGAGAAAGGACCACTTGATTTCAGCTGATTAATGTGTTGCTATTTCAAAGGGCCTAATAACTACAAGTTAAAGCTCTGGAGGTTTGGGAGCCGTTTCATCTGAAAATCATTGAAGAGGGGTCCAACTGTTCCTGTCAAGAAGCATGGAGTTTGAACAACCATGAGAGTGGCCCTTTTGACAGCAGCACAAAAGATGAGAGAAGGCAGTCTCAACTGAAAGTAAAAACAAACCCTTAGAAACACGTTTCAAATCTGGTTTTTCTGCCGCTCTGGTTCCAATTTAGCATCTGACTATTAAGACCAGATTTTAGACGGGTGTCTACTAAAATATGCCCATAAAACATTTGTCACCAGCAAACCCACAGTCATGGGATAGAACAGTTTTAAGAGGCTTAGAAACCTAGCACAAGATAGGATTTTCTGCGTGATTTTTCCACACAATAATTACAATTTT
Organism: Melospiza melodia melodia; assembly: GCF_035770615.1. NCBI lineage: Eukaryota > Metazoa > Chordata > Aves > Passeriformes > Passerellidae > Melospiza > Melospiza melodia. Next base: position 15,390,549 of record NC_086208.1, on the reverse strand, counting down.
TCTAACTGTAAGATTAACAGGCTCTTTTTGACCTGGTAAGCCTTTTTGGTGCAGTGAGGGATGCTGTATTTTGTGACAGAATAACTCTTGGAAACGAGTGATGGGAGGAGAGTGATACATTCCATCAGATGGAAGAAATAAAAGTGAAAGGAGATTAAATGCATGCGAGGAACCTATGGTATAAAGTTATTTTCTTGGTCAGTGCAGGCTCCAATGCTAATGAAATGCCTCATCAGCAGAGCTGTGAAAAATATTGTTTGAAACTCCAAGTTTCAAAACCCACAATTTAACTGAACTCTAAACTTCTAACAGCTTCATCAAAAGTTTCCTCGCGATTTATAAACACGTTCTGTGTAACTTGTGAAGGCACGAGAAAAACTTGGGCTGATATTGCTGTGAACGTCCAAGTTTGGTTTTGAACTGAGCTACACTAAACCAGACCAGTGAATTTGATTTGAAACAGAAAGACGTGCTCCCCCTTATTTACAGGGGAGAGGAATTTTGTGTTTTTAACTTATTTCTGGGCTACAGACTTTCAAGTTGCCATGAATGCAGAAATGAAGCCCATAAAAAAGAAGAAATTTTTGAGAATAAATATTCAGAGATGAATTCTCGATTTTTGGGGGGTTTCTAAGCTTTCTGCTCCAAACAAAATACAGGATATAAGCCAATAACATAAGATACTGGCTCCCCAAAAGGGCACTCGAATCCCTTGGAGGCAATAAGCCTGTCGACAACAAATTATTTCTGACAGATACTTATTCCTGCCCTTAGACAGGGAGAGCACAAGAGCAGAGGAGAGAATGAACACACTCACAGACAGCAGTACATTTGTGCATATGTGCATATATAGCTGTGCATATGGAGACATCTCTTCCAGATATGGGCGATATGGATGCAGGAACACAGCAGTGCTGAGCCTCCACTGACAAAAATCAGGGTGCCTGGTGAGAGCCCAGCCTGATTGGAGTGCAGCAGTGAGGGTTGTGCTCCTGGGCTGGCTTTGCATGGAATAGTGAGAGTATTTAAAAAAAAAGAAGTTATGAAAAAGAATGGAAATTATCTTAATACAGCCCCATCTCAAGGCACAGCAAAAAAAAAGGTTGAGGAAACCACATAGCATGTACTTCCCACTGAAGATCCTCTTCCAAAGAGGCATTCCAGAGTCCTTGTGACTGATACCCTCCTTCCCACATTCACCTGATGCTCCCTCACCTCACAGTGTGCTCTTACTGCACTTCACAGCTGCGAAACTGGAGCTCAAGGAGGGTCAGTTCTGAGCAGAGTCACTCCCTCATTGCAATGCTGTGCTGGAGAACGTGGCAGGAAGAGAAATTACACTTAAATAAACCAGCACCGGCAGAAGAAACCTATTTACTTTAGATTCAATTTGTTTTTTGTGTCCCCGGCAGAAGAACGGGGAGCATCTCGACGGCGGCGCGGAACGTGCGCTGTATTGAACGGCAATGACCAAAATCAAAAATGACCTGAAGGAATGGAGGCCTTTAAATATTTATGCCACATTACAAATCATGTCTGCATTGCTCCACACACCAGCGTACAACTTACTAATTTTTTTGAGGGTGTACCAGAAGGCAAGAAGCTCTTTGAAGTAAGTGTGAGCACAACCGGAATTCAAAAACAAAGGCACAAAAAATCCACTTCAACATCCCAAAAGCCACACCAAAGAATCAAACTGTGCCCCAAAAAACCTCAGTCTGCCTAACGTGTGACTGCACAGAACCAAGAGGTAGAAATAAAGGACATGTTTGCACAATTTGTTTTACCATATGCATGAAGCTAATGGTTTCTTTTCCTCAGGTAATGCCTTGGATAACAAACAACAAGCCATGGTTGCCCAACCCAGTTTTCTGCATAGGCTAAATGACACAAAGCCATGTCCTGCTGCCATATCCACATCCCAACTCTTCCCAACTGCATCTTGCTGAGTGAATGACCCAGGATTAGCTCAAGGAGGAAAAAGGGGGCCCAAATTGCTGGGGAGTACCCAACTAGTGCTTGACAATTTACATCACATGTGAAGATTAAACAAGAAAAAGGAGTAAAAGAATAAAGCCTGTGGAGATGGATGGGAACTCTGGTCAGCATGGTCACAATTTTACAAAATATTCAGAAGCAAAAGAAAAAAAAAAAAACAACGTTCCCCACTCGCAACAAAAAAAAGATTCAAAGCCAATAAAAATAGTCCCAAAAAACATGTGAAAAAACTCATACTGTTTAAGTCAATATGTGTTAGGGCCTTTTTTGTCATTGCCTGATTTAGACTCTTCAGGGGGATCTCATTTTCTCTGCTGCTGGTAGGAAGTAGAGACTCATTTGTGTTTTAAATGAAAGCTGTGATTCATGTGCAATCACAGGACTCTTAAGAAATGGTGCTTTAAGAAGAAGCATGTTCTGCAAAAGTCGCAGAGAAATCAGAAGAGCTGACAATATTGCAATCTGTTCTCCACCATCCTCTTGGGACACTGCCGTCGGAAACTCCATCAGGGAAGGTTGGGATGCTACACTCAAGACTGCAAACACTTACAAAATGTCCCCACTCTGAGCCTGAATTACTGTTGTCATTACCACGTTCAATGAATTTATCCCCTACTCGTAACAATGCCTGGAATCAGAAAGAGATAACAACAAAACAAAAACTAAGCTAATTAAAAAGGGACGGTTTTCTTTTATTCTGATTATTTTTGTTACATTAAATGAGGTTACCCAGCCTAGAAAAGTGGAACCAAGATCCATGGATATATTTCTGTAATGAGGAGGTCAGGGAAGAGGCACTCAGTCTAAATTTATTTCACTGAACTTATCACTTGTAAAGTCTGTGTGTAATCTAAGATTTCTATATTGCATTCCAGCTATTTGACAAATACCTGGCACATTGGTCAGTGTGGATGATAATTTCCAACATGAAGGGGTGCAGGCCTGGGGGTGTCACCTCTGTCCTCTAAAATACATGCATTTAACCCTCAAATCCAATACCCACTAGTCTAGTGGGTGCCCCTGTCCAATTTTCTTGTGGTTCCTACTTTATCCCTAATCCCTATAAGAGGTTAAACCAAAATCAGCTCCAACAGGAGTTTTGGGTTCTATATTTATGTATGTACAACAGTTTTAGAGTAAAAGATTTCAAATCCTTTTAGGCGGCAGACACTGAAGAAATAGCTGTTTGCCAACATGCTGACTGGTCTAATTTTTCCCTCATGCTTTTATCTAACGTATTTTACATTTCCTGTGCCAAGTAAAATACAGTTAAGACCCTCAAGCAGTAAAGCTTAAAATCAGGGAAAAAAAAAAAAAAAGGAAAGAAAAAAAATATTACAACAGTTTTCTATGTTTTGGGGTAATCCTCTGGGGATAAGCCAGGGGAATAAATCTGCATGTTATTTCTAAAGGGGTTACTGTCACAGACTAAGGTGACTGGAGAAGATCCCAAAATAAAGAGGGGGTGACATGCAAGGGGGAAAAAAACAATCTGTTGCTTTATATCATAGATAACTTAAATGGTCATTTTTAATTCTCATGTTTTGATTTGATTATCAGTAGGATCACAGCTCTGGAATTATTCTCATACACAAAGTTACAATCTATTTTCAGGGAAGACAGGCATTATGCAAGTTAAAAGCCTGATCTTATAGTAAATAATTCTTCCAAAGAGCACCAGAAATAAAATATTTGTGCTATTTAAAAGAAGGCAAAGACGTAGGCAAATTTTATTTATTCTGGATAAGGTGAACACCTTAAAAGGGTCATGAAAAAAAAAATAATCATTAGCGGAGCTGATAAATGTCCACTTATTTGGAGATATATTTGTAAACATTTTGAGAAACATTAGCAACAAGAGACAGATGGTGACGTAATTGTTCACAGTGGAAGGAGTGGTGGTGGAAGTGCTCTTAAATTTGGGCTCTCAACTGGGTTCCAATTGGTAACAAATGGGAGTCTTAAATGATTATGTTTAAACTACTTTAATGACTCCTCCTTCACGTTCATAATGTAAATTAGAATGGGTAAAGGAAAAAGGGCTCTCTAATAAAGCCAACATGTTAAATTAGACTGTGTTCAGTGAGAATCACACATAAGGTTACTTCCCTGGCATCTACAGCTATGGCACAGGGGGAAAAAGAAAAAATCGAAAACCAGGTTTGTAGAACCTGGCAGTAAACCCAGACAAATGAGGAATAGATGATTGTAGCACCATTGGTGCAAAACTCCCTGGTACTCTCTATTCAAAAACCTCCAGTCCTAAAAAAAAAAAAAACATTTCCAGACTGAAACAGAGCAAAGGAGCAAAACAATACTTTTAAAAAATCCCAAACCAGTAAACCAAGACCACAAACCCAGAAATCTAAAAGCACCTCTAAAGCACATATAAAGCAGTGAGATTATATCTTTAAAGGCAAAGAATTCCAGATTATTTATCCTCTGTCCTTAAGCTGTACCTGGGATTCCCCAACACATCCCCATGCCAGAGCCCAGAAAATCTCTTTATCTGCCTGGGATAGATTTCCCACAGTGAAGAGGAGAAATGCAGTTCATAACCCCAGCCCTCCCCACACCTGACACACACCCAGGACACCAGGAACAGCGTGATTACACAACACTTAAACAATTCCAGCGGGTTCATAATCTGCAGTGTGACAAAATTGCTGCGTTACAGAACAAATGCATGGAGCTGACTGAGGCTCACTGTAATTATACCCTGGATATGTTACCATTGTAAGCTAACAGCAGTGACACACAAAAACACCCCCTGTATATTGACAGCATGACTATGTAACAGAGATTTTCCACCAGCAGACCTGTAGCATCTTGCTTTCCAAAACACAGAATAATCTTTAAAAAAAATAAAATTCAAAAAATTGCAAGACTCCCGCAATTTCAGGCAGCTGTTCAGGTAAAGCTAAAGCCAGGAGATTGTTTATTTTAATAAAGCTATTACATGTGCAACTCCAAATTAGGAATGGCAGGAGACTGGGGCTGCCTAAACCATCACCACCTGTTTGCCCTGAAAATCAATTAAAGTCACACTATCACAGCAATCCCTTCCTAGCTAATAAAAGTTATACAGCTTCAACATGCAGCTTTAGGTGCTTTGAGGGAATGTGCCTGAAATCTAAATCCTGAGTCTCACATTACTTCAACACTAAACACAACTCTGAACCACTGTAAAACTTGCTTTTTTGGGGTTAGAGAAGGTGTTAAGAGAAAAGAGATCCCGAAATGCTGTTTTGATGCAGTGGATTGAACTAATAATCAGTAAATTCTAACGATTCAGCCAAGAACATTATATAGAGTTTGAAGTAGGAGAAAACTGAAGTCCTTTATGACACATGCCTGTTCAACATATTCTGTGCTGCAGAACAGATCCAACTTTACAAGTTGAAAGCAAGGGCAGTAGAGACATCCCAAGTGTTTTAGTAATTAAACGAATATGCATAATGAACCATATGCCCAAAGGGCCTGTTCTTCATGTGGGCCAGATTTTTGTTTGAATTTTTAATTTTTATATACAGATGAAACATTTCATGTAATATAGCAACAGTGCAAAGGAACATGCTATGCAGGAAGGGAAGGAGGAACTACCCATCTGAGAACGATCAGAATACACTTGATGAATTCTGCTCCTCAATTTCCGATTCAGAGCCAAGAGGGCTTTAAAAAAAAAAAAAGAAAGAAAGAAAGAAAAAAATCTTTTTCTCCTTTGAACAGCTGTATTACTCATCTGCTCAGAGTCTAGAAAAGAGGCATTGAATATATGTATATTTATACAGGTCATATTTATACATTTATGTGTGAAATGGATTTGATACACCAACACATTTAGATGCTGCAAGACTAGCAAAAACACAGACACTATCAAATTGAAAAGCTTCTGATCCACCAGAAAAAATAACTACAGGATGGATCTCTGGTCAGCAGGACCTGTCACATTGTGTGAGCTGCAGTGAAACAGGACACACTCACATCTGTCTGTGAAACAGGAACGGGCATTTGGAAAAAGATGGGTCAAATTCCACTCCTGTTACAGTAATGTTGCCCTACTGTGAACGTGAGGATACCACAGCCTTGTTGCAGAAATGTTAAATCTCCCAAGTTCTCCTGGGGTGGAGCTGTGCTTCTCCTTTCTCAGTAATATTTACCTTTTTGGTAAATAGGAAAATTTTTTTGGCCATCCCTTCCCCTAAAGTACTTTCCAAGCAAAAGCAGCATCTTTTGCAAATGAAAACTATTTAAAATATCTGGACTGCCAAATAATAAACTGGTTCTTTTAAGTGGTTCTGATCCACTTAAAAAATTAGTGACACTGTTTTTTTACCACACTGACAGGCACTTGTCAGTGTGGACATTCTAGTTCAGAAGCAGAAAAACTTTCCTGCCTTGAGCTTTACCAGCTTTCTGAGTGCATTTTTGTTTCAGGCTTCATGGACCAAGAGAACCCAAATGCTAATCAGACTTAGTGAGGGGGAGGAAAATTTTGGGAGTAAATAGCAGAATGCCTCACAGTAGCTGGGGAAACACTAGCCCAGCAATAAGGGATGGTGACCATAATGTGAGCACTTCCCAATTAAAAGGGTGACTTTTCATCAAATTCAGCACTTAAACTTTTTCTGGCACTTCAGGAACTCGTATAAGCAAAAGTAAGTGGCATGGCAATGTAAGAGCAACCCTAGTCTCAGGCCTTAGAGTATTTAAATGCTGAAATAGTCATAAATAGCAGCATTCATTGCTCTCAGTCCTAATTTGGGGTCTGTGCTTTTGCCACTGCTGGCTTTGCATGATCTAGTGGTCTGCATGGAAAGACAGATAAACTTCAACAGCTGTCAGAAGGCAAAAATTGACAAGGAGCATCACCTTGCCCGACTGTTTAAATCCTTTAAGGAAGTGTTGCAGCAATTAGAGAGGGAGTTTAATCTTTGCAGAGTGCATTAACACTCTCCGACCTCCCAGACAATAGATCAGGCCTCAGACACATAATGCTTCCCCAAGGCTTTTTAACCAGAGCATTTGATCTCATCCCCTTCTCTGTGTCTTACTGTAGGTATCCCTGTGTGAGACAGGATTCACTGGGCACTAAAGGACCACTGGCTCTGCCAGTATTCACACAACTTTCAAAAAAGAAAGCAGGGATTGCTTTCATTGCAAGGCATGCTGCTGCAGTACTACCGCTTCCCAGAAGAAGGAGAAAAAAAATAAAAAAGAAAAAGAAACAAAACAAGATTAAAACCATCCAGAGTAGCTCTGCAAAATGTCTTCATTTTTATTAATCTCATATTTCCTTTCTACTGCCACTGTTTATTTCCCAGCTTTGGAATATAAATCTATTTTTTGGAAAAAAAAAAAAAAGCTTAGATTAGTTTTTTATTCATAGAAACAGTTATCTGATAATATTTTCAAAATACTTCATTTCTTAACCCCTGCAGAGGGACTTAAGGGAAAGGGAATTAGGAAGACAGGTCTAGTTTATTAAGGAAATTGAAATATATCATTGCAAATAATTTTCCCAAATGTGTACATGGAAGTATCTGGGGAAGTTTTCTTAACTGCTGGAACAAGTCATCATCTCATTCCTGATGGGCATGTTCAGTTAAAAAAAAAAAAGCTAATATCTCTGTATCAATTATGCATTTCCCATTTAATATTCTAAACATTTTAAGAAAATTTGCTTAGTGCAAAATTTTTAATGGAATTAGGCTGTCTTGCCATCGTGTTCTGACAGAAGCCACATCTCCTATGGCCAATACATAATGGGAGGATAAAAGCAGCTCACTGGATTCCTACCCACTGCTAAAAAATGGGTGTTGCACTCTCCCTAAGCACTGGGGACTCTCCCCACCATGCAATGCTTTTGAGGTACCCTTATGGCTAAAAAATATTTAGATGAGGCTATTAATGCTTTTCATTAGCAGCAGGGTTTTATTTTACTTTTGCAGACCTACAAAAAGTGCCTTTTTGTGGAGTGCCTGCATTTCAAAAAGGTTTGGCTGCTGCTGAAATGGGTATCTCAAATTTGCCAAGCCAAGTGCATCACAAATGACAAAAAGGTCACATATACCCAGTATATTTAAAAACAAGCAAGCCTTCAAAGTCAAAGTGTAATGCAGTTATTTCTAATCTGAACAAACAATAGAATGCATCTAATGAAAGCTGACAATTGGCTTTGATACAGAGATGTGCTGCTCTCCTCTTCCATTAAAAGATGAAAGCTGAAGGGAAGTACAGAAGACAGCGAAAACAAAAACAAAAGTAGAAAGTTCTGAACCTGAGCTAGCAAAGTAGTTAAAGGCTGTTTTAGTGAAGACTTTTGCTCACCTTTGGCACTCATCTCTCAGTAAACATGCTGACTTTACACGGGTAATGCTAAAGGTAAAATAAATCAGCATATTAGACTGGTACAAAACACTACATGTTCTACATACTTATTAACGCTTCTCAAAATCACAGTACCACCTTTAAAAAGGAAAAAACACCAAAAGCAACCAGCTAAGCTTGACTACAGCGTGAATGCCACAATTAAGAATAAGAGATTTAATTTTCATGAAGTTGTGGGGGAAGAGATCAAAACTCCATTGATGTTATTGGTAGCAGTGCAAACCTTTACTGTGGAAGCAGTCAGATTTATAAATAATTAATAGTAAAGATTTTTTTTTAAAATCAGATTTCTGGGATTTTGCAGTCATCCCACTGCTCCACATTTATTTTCAACTGAATATTAAAAAAAAAAGAGAAATGTAAGGGACATACCCTTACATTTAAGGTATTTTTACTATTACTGCTATCCTCAAACAACCCAAGAACTTTCTGGTTACTTAAGAATTACCTCTAAGTTAAAGCACATCTTAGTTGCTAATAAAGAAAAGTAAAGCTAAATGAGAACAAGCTTTTTAAAAAAGTGTATTTGCTCTGCAGCTTCTCTACTAATCTCTTTTTATTTCAGAACTTGTAAAGGATCCAACTCTTTCTTATTTAAAAGAAAAAAAAGAAAAAAAAAGCCCGACAAGCAAACGCCTTAAGAGAAATCCCTCAAGGTGTATCTGTCTCCATCATAAAACCAAATGTTGCATTACCTTCAAATAGGAAATTTCTTCCAGTTGTCACGATTTCTGCAACTAGTGTTACATTAGCACTGAGAGAAAGGGTGAATTAAATTAAAAATAAAATAGTTCAAGCAAGAGAAAGAAAACCTGCCAGAAAAATCTGACAAAAGCCTGAATGCCAGAGCTGGCTCATTCCTGAGGGTCCATCGCCATCTACAGGCTTTTCCTCCTCTCAGAAAACATGATCGTTCTATTCACACAGGATCTTTGCCCAAAACGAGGATGTAGATTTTTTAAACTGCAGTTAAATAACACAGGTTTGCTGAAGCTAATGGAGTTACAGTGATTTAATCCACCTACAGATGTGTCTCTACTTATTCCTTCATTTTGGAAGAATTAAAAACTTCCTCTATGCTTCAGGGGAAAGCAGTGTTGCTCCAAGCTTACATTTGCGTTTAATAAAAAAAAAAATCTACATTTTTAAAACTAAAAGAAAAAAAAAAAAAAAAAAAAAAAAAAAAACACTGAAAGAGGTGTTCCACCAATGACATGGGCAATAATAGTCAATGTCTACAATTTTCCTGTAAAACTGACTGCTTTAAAGTACTTTCTAAGAGGTGTCAGGTCAAAGTAATGTGAATAATGAAACAAACCCAAGCAGATGCTGACTGAAAGAAAATCAATACACCTGTGGCTCTGGGGGGAAGAAAAGAGCACACTAAGTATAAGAATTTTTAATTTTAATGGAATTTTCACTTCCTTATATATACCTTTTTCGTCCTACATGCCATGGGTTTCCTGCCTTTTTTGTTTGTTTGTTTGGGCTGAGCCTTATGTTTTTCCCATACAGCTTGCAGAGTCTAAATCCATGCCAACTTTGGGAATTTTACAAATAAGCTTCTCAAATTCTGGTATTTCCAATAGTGGTGGGTAAGTAGCTTCTGTCTCACACTCCTGTTTAATGAGTCTCACGCAGATGCAACATTCATTCAACTCAGAATACTAATTTCATCTTTGTTTATGCAATTTCTAGTCTATGAATAAAGTGAACTTTCAGAAAAAGCACCAGGCAAATTGGGAAAATGAAAATTACAGAATCCTGACATGGAAAATCATCTCTTTAGGATCAGATAAGGTAGCAAATTATTGCAGATAAATTTTTCTTGGTTTTCAACCTGCCACTCAATTCAGAAGAATTACAAGTCAGAACCCTGTGATAAGAATCAAAAATTCAGAAGATGCCCATGAGTTTTAATGGGCATCTGAAGTCTCTCTAAAGAGAGAATTTTAGTTTCGCTAAAGAGAGTTTCATTTAAGACTGCAAAAATAAATACAGCCCAAGAGAAAAGCAGTGGGCATGTCAGCCTTGTCAAATTTTTTTCTGGCAAATTCCTGAAGTCAGAATGGAGGTTTGTAAGATAACCATAAAAATCATGAGCTAAATTCATCTTTGACACAATCCAAATTTTGCAATTTTGTTGGGACTAAAGGAACCAGTGCTGCCTTGCTGGAGAGAGAGTTTCACTTTTTCTAAAACAATTAAATAATAGTCAAAGGTTAAAAAAAATAAATAATTAAATGCTAATGTGTGATTATTCTCACAGTTGGGAGAACACAGAATATCTGCTAGTGAGGCAGGAGTGTTAGACACAGGAGTTCAGCAGTGTTAAATATACAAATAAACCCAGCAACAGGCAAGAGTATTATTTTGCTGTGCTGAGCAAAGCAAAATAAATACAAGGCATGCAAAAATAAATATGAAAAGTACAAAATAGCATAAGATCAACAACAATCTTTTGCAAAACTTCAGGACTTTAAAAGACACAAGGCGTTATATATGAAGGAAAAATAATAAAAAAAAATTTAAAAGGGTTTCATAAATCAAACGGTGAAAGTACAACACAATATAGCAAACTCCAGCCAGACCACAAAGAGGGTTTGCTCTTCATAAACATCAGATCAGGCAGCTAAAATTATTACCAAAGCTCTCTTGTAACTGTCACCTGTGGTGGGTATAATTACAGGCTACTGCTGCAAGCACGCCCACGTCATATGGCAATAAAAGGACCTACAGCTTGCCAAGACCAGGCAGACAATGGAGAACACACACCACCTGACGAGAGCCCAAAAAGATCAGCCAGGGAGACTAATAAAAATGACAGCTTCGAAACAAATGACAAAGCTTCAACCACAAAAAAAAAAAAAAAAAAAAGAAAAAAGAAAAAAAAAAAGGCGATATCAAATTAGCTGGAAATGCAAGCACTGAGCAGAGTTCTCCAACAGGCTGCAACTTGAGCACAAAGGGAGGAAGGATTTGTGGATGCCTTTAGTTCAGGTTTTTGCTAGAAAGAGGGTTTTTAAATTTGCCTTTTTTTAATTAGATAAAATGTTCCCACATTTGACCTTGGCTTTGTGGGCTGTCATTAAATGGCCAAAGAGATGAAAACTACATTTCCAATCTGGTTTGGGAGACTGACAGACACACGTATCTATTCAGGTATCTCAGCACCAACACCTTCCAGGGATAAATCCACACACTATAACAAAGCTGAATTTCTTTCTCCCTGCCTTAATTCTTGACTGGATGCCTGCATACACATTTCTGCTGACCAGCTGCAGAGAGGCTTATCATACATCAGGACTGTTCTTTTACCCAAATACTTGGACCACAGAGTTGAACACACACAGCCAAGGTATTAAAAGGCTTTATCATCAATTAAACCCAACAAAATGCAATTAAAGAGGGAGAGGCAGTGATTTTGGTCTCTCTCATTACCAGGGCTGAGGGAATCATTTCGATGTGATGCATTCAAGTTTTGAGTACATGGCACAGAAAGCCTCAAAAATATCAGCACAGCATAATTTAAGAGGAAGATCCCCAACCCCAAAATTAAGGGAATTCCTATACAGGGTAAATGCCTTGTTAAGAACACACAGAAGAAGTGACTCCTCAGATGCAAAACATAGTTTTGCTTTTATTTTTATTTAGGAACATTTCACTGGTAAGAAGCAAATTCCCAAAACTTCTGAGCTGGAAACATAAGGCCATCCATCTTTTTCAAAGTTAAAAGGGATATTTGTACTGGTCTGCGCTCAGCTCCATCTCACCCTGACTCTAAAGCTTCAAACTCTGCTTTTTAAATCTTGTTTATTGTGTTGTCAAGGCTCAAAGTGGTTATTTCCCTATTAACTTTGTCCTTGTTTGTTCTTGCATTTTTGAAAGAGCTGGAAATAACATGTGTTTACTTTGCTGTGTGTCTCTCAGCATCGTCAATATCACTGTTGCTATTCCAGGAATTTTAACTGCTGCAGCAGAGCAAAGTCTGGGATCTCGAGCTTAAATCGTATTTCCCCCTTCAACCACGGTAGAACAATAGTGGAAATGTAAAAACTGCAGGGGGAAAGGGTGAAACCATCCCGTTTAATTGTCTGGAGGAGTCTGTTTCCCATCCGAGCAGCCACTTGCGTCAGGTACCACTGTACTCCTGACAGCTTTGCTCCAGCCCTGCTGCCTTTGCACAGGCACTGCCACGAGCAGCCAGGGGCAAGCAGGATGCAAACGTTTCCTCCTTCGCTAGGAAAAATATTCTATTGGGATATAACAGCCTGAAATAAAAACACACCTCTCTACTCCACCCTTTCCACGCCAGAGTTCGAGACAACGGTATTAAAGATGTGCCTTTGCCCGGGATTTGCACAGGGGAAAAGGGGAAGAAATGTTGGGGGCTCTGAAGAATTACTTACTAGGTGAAATTCCTCCTCCAGCACCGGCTCTAGCCTGAACATGAACGAATTTCTGTAGCAAGGATATTTTACAGCTCCCCTATTTAAATAGAAACTGCCTTCCATCCTTTGCCGACTGCTTCTTTAAAACTGCAGCAAAACACAAGCTGCAAATGGGCTGAGAACAGCCCTCAGCAAAAGCTCTACAGTAAAACGGATGTAAAGACCATCTCTTTTGCATTAATACTTTTTTCCTTCTTTTTTAAGTTTTTTCTTCTTCCAAGTTCCCTATTCAGTGTTTGAAGAATACTCATTCTTCTCTCTTTAGGATTACATCTATTCATTTTATTTAGCTTTTTAATGTGGAGACATTTTAATCTACCATTACTTTAATGCTGTTCCCGAATAGTTTGGGAACAATGATTTATATTTCATCTTCAGCTGTGAGGATGAAAAAAAAAGGGGGGGGGAGAAAAAAACTCAAAATGGCTATACCCTTCCCATCAGTTACACATGTAGTTAAGGCAGGGTGGTTTGTGTTTTGTATCAGGGAACTGCTTGTTCAAAATTAGCAGACAATCCACAGGGAAAATAAGAAATATTTTAGGGGAGCTCATGTGAGAGCACATTTTGCTTCCCCACCCTATAAAAGAATGAGTTATTACCACCTACTGGTAAATACTCAGTTAAATTAAACCTCCCTCCTCTGCTTGGTTGGCCAGAGGTGCAAGAGAGGTTTGGTGACTCAAGTCTCTGTATTATTCCATAGCTGCTACTGGTCTCCCTTCTCCACAGATTTCTCATGTTCCCTGTGAAACTTTCATCCCAAGAATTTCCTCTTATTGATCTATAACTCCCCTCCCATCAAGGAAAAAATACAATAAAATAAATCACTGTGTTGCAAAACAATGCAGGAGTTAAATTGGATGTTTTACCCGTATATTGTTGTCATCTCCAGGGTTGAATTATGCTCAGCACAAACAGGGCTGGAACATTTTGTGCTTTGCTTGGGAAAGCCAAACCATAACATGCAGGAGACACTTGTCCACATACAGAATGAGAGATTTACCCCAAGTAAACTCCAGAAGGCTCAGATTTTGAGTTAACAAATATCTTTCCTGAGGGGATGAAGAACATTTCCCTCTTACTGATAAGCAATTAGCAATTTCAGAGGACACTGTCAACAAGCCAATGGCCTTTTGCCTGCAGTTCATCACTATAAATATGGCCCAGCTCAACAGGGATCAAAAATTGCTCGTGTCTAATAAGATGATTGGTATCTTCTCTCTGAGATGAGTTTAGCTAGGCTCAGATCCAGCTGCTGTATCAGGAGCTGAAGTGGCAGAGTGCTCCATCACACACTCAGCAGGGATGCCCACAAGTTCACAGGCTCTGTCCTCTCTGTCACTGCCCCAGATCTGAAGCAATCTGGCAGAGCAATGCACACCCCTGCAGCCTCACCCAGCCAGCCCTGGGGCTCCTAAACCTTCCAAGCACCCCCAGCCCAAAGGGACAATGCCCAAAACCAGGCATCCCCAAGCTCCCTCTAGGTTTAAAGAGCTTTGGAGATCTCAATGGAGAGCAGTGACAAAATCCCACCTCTGCAGCAAGGAGCACAAAAGTTCACATTTGGGTTGTGCTCCCTTACTCTTGCATGAGCCAGCTTTCTGGGAAGCCCAAAGTGCTCCAAAATGACCCCCATGCCCGTCCTTTTCCCAGCTGCTCACCATTAAATAGCTGCATGGAGCTTGACCAGAAGCCCCACATTTCCAACACATTATGCTGCATCACCACACGCTCCTCCCAGTACCAAACCATCGTAAAATAATTAGTAGACACAGCGCAGTGTCACTGCAAAATAAACAAACACTGCCTGTGCCTGCTGCCTCCCTTGTCCGGCTGGCCCCTGCTGAGCTGGAAGCATCACTCCCACCTGGCCCCACCCTGGCAGCAGCCTGGATCAGCAGGAATCCTGAACTTGATGGAGTGGGAAATGCTGCCAGTGCAAATGAAGGATTCTGGCATGGCTGAGTGTGCAGGGACCCTGAAGGAATCCAGAGCAGCACTGCCAGCCACACCAGAGGTGCTCTGGTGGCTGCTTTCCCATCGTTTGCCTGATCCTGTCAACGTCTCTTGCAACTATCATGCAAACTTTAAAAATATATATATATATGATAGTAAAAATTCCAGTCAATATATCCTTTTAATTCGCACCAGCTTATATTTTTTTAATGCAATTACTGTAATTTCATTAAATGGCATAATTACCATTAATGCAGAGAAAAGTGTCAATAGAAGGTGTAATTATGTTGTATGAAATCACAAGCACAATGTGCAATGATGCATAATTCCTCATGAAAACCATTGTGACTAAAATTAACTTTTAAATATTTTAAAGATACATATAATACAGTAAGAATGATTTGGTTATTACAGACTTCACTTCCACAACCAGCAAAGGGGGAGCAGAGCAGGCAGGGAGTGTTTGCATACAGAAGGAAGGTTCAAAAATTTGGTTTAAATGCACAACAGGAAGGTAAGAAGACAAGTTTTTGTATGCATGAGTGGGGAAAACAAACAGGTTATAATCAGACATAAAAGCTGAGTTGTGAGCAGACATTCCCCCAAGCACACCACAGGACACAAATCCAGATTTTGGACACTAGTAATGCTGTGTGGAAGTGATGTCTCAATGGAGAAAAGTGTGGTGAGGAAGGAGTGAAGAGGACCAGGCTAAAATTACAACACTGAGAGTGCAAACTGGTAGAAAAATGTCCAAGGTAGGCATATGGAGTCTGCCAGGCACATGGGAAGGACCATACAGGGATGTACTGCACTATGTGTCCTTCACTTCAAAATAAAGACCTTTTTGTGACATATGTTTCAATCAAAATGTATTGTGTTGAATACAGAGATAACTATATCAGGATTAAACAGAAAGGGATGTTTGAAGGTCTTTTTGGTCTTAAAATCTACAAAATCCCCCCAAACCCTGAACTGATGGAGAAGAATACACTAAGTAATTAATGGGTATCTCTTGGTATATGAGCACTGTCAACTCTACATTTTTCACATGGGGGAATATTCCTGATATTCCCAGGCAGACACAACCATGTCTGGCCATTTTTAACACCAGACCAGTGAAGAGAGGTAAACTACAAAGAACCCAGAAATTCTATGTGTGACCCCTTCCTCTGACCCAGGATGTTTTCTCCAGTTGTGTAACACCATTTCCACCAAACCCTTTATGCACAGGGCAAACATCACCAAAAGTGAAAATGTGCTCTTCATCTCACCTCCCTTTCAACCCTCTTTCCTAAACCTCTAAGCTTGAAAAAAATCTGATTTTACATGTGCTTCAGCACAGCCCAGTGTCCTCTGTGCCTATACAATTAACTCAGATGAAAAATCATCAGATTAAAAGCACAGAACGCTGATGAAAAATGTGATTACATTTTTATAGCACAAAAAAATTCATCTACTCACATGTTCTTGGACTGTCTCCCCTCACCATTACACCCTAATAAAGAAATTTAGCCTGGGATGATGAATCTTATAAATGAGGCAACAGAGTGAGAGCATTTTTCTCATTCACTCGTGTCCTGCCTGTGCTGTCCTCTGTTTCCTCCCTCTTCACCTGTCCCTCTTTTTCTCTTACACCCCCAAAAGCTGCTGATGTCCTTGTCACACACACGAGCTGTGGCACCAATGGGGAGGGAAGACTGAAACAGGAAGGTGAAAGATTCCATGTCCTTGGCTATTGCTGTCCTCTGACAACCTCACAAATATTTTATCTGTCTGGCAGCGGGTTTTGTCTGATTGCTGAGGAAAACAAGGCTCTCATGATTACACTGCCTGCTTGTCTTCCTCCTCCTCCTCCTCCCTCACTTCATTCCCCCTTGGAAGAAGGGGCATGGGTTACCTGTAGAGGGAAACCAAGGGAAATACCAGATCAAAATGGTAATTGCCAGGGGCCTGAGGGACATCATCTGTAAGGCAAAATAATTTTTAAAAACCACATTTTCTAGTTTGAGGGCCTAACTGGCATCGAAGCTACCAATAAAGGGTTTCATGAACTCAGCTGAAAAATGGGTAGAGAAGCTTTGTGCATCCTCCTCACCTCATCTTTTAACCAGCACATGAGGAGTGGATTTTCCACACAGACTGGGCAGGGAGGGATGCTGCACCTACTGTGCTGTGTGCGTATTTTCAATACTATGAACACTCACGCTGGAAATAGTGAGAGAGAGAGAGAGAGAGAGATATAATTAGCATTTCATTTTTAGTGCCAGAGCTGAATTATCTCCATGTGAGAAAAATCAGATAGACTTAAATTTTGGGTTGTAGAAGAAGCCTGTGGTAATTATTCTTAGAGTTGAGTATTTTTATTCCTTTCCCATTACCCACTTCCTTTCAGGAAACCAGGAGTATTATGGTATCCAGTAAAGATGCTATCAACCTGTAACTTGTAACCTGCTTATAACTCTTTTTGACGGGAAATAAATTCCTTTTTCTGTACACCCATTTTCCCACCTTCTTATTTTCTGCCTCTCCACCCCTTCCAAACTTTTCCTAGGTTTGGAAAACTGAACTTGACAGCTGTAACTTCACAAGCACTTTGGTGAAAAAGAGCAATCCTTTTAAATATGTGCTTAGATTTCTGCTTACAGTGATGGCAGGACATGGACACTGGGATTTTACCCTCTCATTCCAGCCCCAGCATGAACAACCACCTGATCCCCTTGGACACAATCACAGAACCCCTGTGCACAGCCACTTTTATTTCAGTGGTACCAACCACTCTGCTCTCCAGCCTTAACTATATATAATATATATAATATCTTCTGAATCAATTTCAAGAAACAAGAAGACAAAAAATTAGAGAAAAGACCCTCTTCATCCTACCCGCTCATCTGTGTGAGCCATCCCTCTGACCTACAGAGTGAAGACAGCTCCTCTGCCCTTGTTTTGAAGCTTCTTTCAATCAGGACTGGTCTACTTTACCCATCTGTGGCAAATACACTGATGTGTTTTCCTTAAAAAATCCTTTAAGTATGTTACAATTCACAGACAGTAAATGCAGGAGAAAATCTTAGCGATGTGGATGTTGTATTGCTTAGTAAACAATAAACTCAAAAAACTTTCTTTCTGCATGCTGGACCACCACAAAACGATTTTTGCAACCTTTAATGGCATGCCAAACATTTCAAGCATGAAGAAAATGTCACACCGCAGAATAAAGCGCAGGCAAAATCTTTTTGTGCTTGAGTGGATTATGAGAAAACTGCAAATGGGGTGTTTACTACCAAGAGGAAAAAGAAGAGAGATGAAAAGCGGGATAGGCAGGTGGAGAAGTTGGCTTTTGGTTTACAGAGTGCAGTAGAACTCACTGACCAGCCTTCTCCTTTTCTTTTCTTTCAAACAATGTATTATTACAGTCAGGAGAATAAATTTGCAACAGGCAATGCCAACACAGGCAGAGCAGGAATTGATAACCTGCAGTGAAGTGATGCCTCACTGCAATGGAAGATGGAAGGCACAAAACCCATCAGAGCTCACTGTACCACTGAGATCAAACGCATCTCCCTACATCATCTTTTTGGCCACCACCTCCTGCCTTTCCTACCCCCCAGCTGCCATGTTTCAAATTAAAATAATTCAAAATTCCAGAGTGTTACAGCCTGCGCGTGGCGGCATCACCCACCACGGACATGGACATCCCCAGAGCTCGGTGCAGAAGGTGAACACCTCTGCTCCCAGCCAGGAAAAGCTGCTCCTGAAGGTCTCATTCCCATCCCCACCAGGCCCAGTGTGGCCCAAGCTGCCCTGCAGCCACAAAACAGCAACAACAGCCAACGAGAAAGGGCTATGCGCTAGTGGGGAGGAAGACGCGGGAACACTGATGGGGAGGAAGGCACAGAACACTCCAGATCCTACATCACTCAGCCCCATGCAATAAAAGAAGAAATCCACTTACCACAAATGCTATCAGGCTCTTCACCGTGGACTCCCAGAGAAAGCAGCTCCAAAGGAATTGTATTGTATTCCATATTGCCATGGTGATTTTTTTCACGCGATCAACATTTCTTGATAAGATCTGATAAATATTGAGTGGGAGGAGGGGAGGAGAAGAGGAGTTTAATCAAACACACTAATATCCTACTATTGCTTTAGAAAAAGAGATAATTTAGTCTACAAACGCATGCCAGGGCACATATTACAAATAAAGCCTCTATTTCAAACACATTCGCCAGCTCCTGTCTGCTTTCTGATTACACCCAAACCTTCCAGATTTTCCTCATCTCTTATAAAAAAAAGGGAAAAAAAGGCACAAACTGATGCCAAAACTAAATAAAACAGTTATACAAACCTACCTTTATCGTCATTCAATTCTTAAAATACATCAATGTCTCAGGGAAAGGGACAGAGAGAATGTAGTCTGCTGCTCTATTCTACATGTTTTGGACTAGTCCAAAGAAATAAATAGGGATTTTTAGACTTATTGTAAGGCCTCTCAATTTAAAAAAGAAAAATGGCTATTGTTCTTAAATCCTATGGATTTTCTACATAAGGAATTTAGCCTTTCTTCACAAAGAAGGGAATAAGGCTCTCATTGAGCTTTAAGTGCTGCGAAGTGTGCAAAATCCACAGCTATCATTTTCCCCACTCTGAAGCACAAAGCAGAACTACTGATGCAAGCCAGATCAGAAAGCAATTTCATGTTAACACAAACAAACCTTTTAATATATACAGAAATACACTGAATTTACATGTGTTTGGCATTTTATGCATAAATAGGTTTTGTTCTTGCAATTGTGCTACAGCAATTCAAACCTTACAGATGCAAAAGCTTAGCCCAGACCCAATTTTCACCTTTTTAGAAAATTTGCGGTTCTCCTCAGTAAAGCGCTTTTCTCGGGGCTTGAATGTTCTAATACTTGCTTTTATCTAGAAAAAAAAATTAATAAAAATAAGACCATGTAGTTTTAAAGGGATTATTTAATTTTCATAGCACCAGCACTGCTCAGAAAGATGAGGAATTTCAGCATCTCTCAATCTTTCCAGACTCTGTGTGACATAGGAGCTACTTTTAGTACATATTTGCTACAATGAGGATGGTGAGGCACTGGCACAGGTTGGCCAGAGATGTTGGATGCCTCATCCCTGGAAACATTCAGGTGGACAGGATTCAGACTAATCTGTGTAGGGGAAGGTGCCCCTACCCATGGCAGGGTGGGGTGAATGAGATAAGCTTTAGGGTCCCTTGGAAACCAAACCACTCCATGATTCCATGCTGTGGAAAATGCAGACAGGTTAAATTGGGCAAAGCTGGACTCACTTGAGCAGGAGGAGAGATGTGGCACAGCCCACGATGCCCTTAATAAATAGGAGTTAAACTCAGTAAAAGACTGGAGGGCATAAAGGATTGAGACTGACTCAGCCACCTAAAAACTAAGCACTGTGTCCATGCCTCATTAATTTTCCTGTCAACACCCTGGGAAGAGAACATCCTGGGTCAGCTTTTTAGGGGAGAACTAGGTATTAAAAGTAATGTATAATAAAATGAACCTGAAGCCCTGTTTTGGCTTGTGCAGTAGAAGTTGTGGCTGCAGCAATCAGCACCTCTTTCCTAAGGTTCTTGTGGTTATTTGTCCCTCCAGAAATGCCCCTTCTCTATCCCATCCACAGCTCTGAGAGCCCAAATCTTCTTCACTCACAGCATCAAACATCCCTCCACCACCAGATGCAATGGGGACAGGACTCTTCTGGCTTGGCTCCTGGTTTTAAAAGCAACACCCTCACCCTCGTCCTTGCAGATTTGCACTTTTCTTCACTAGTGATAAGAAAAAAGAAAATACTTCACTTACAGGATTAAATAGGACATCCAACTCCAAGTAAATTACTCCTTTTGAAGCACGTTCCAAGTCTTTATTCTTCAGTGTGTAACAACTTTGTTTACCGTTTCTAATCTATAGTTTGAGGTGGGGAGGAGAGAAAAAGCATCAATATTTTCCTGGCTGTAATCCTCAATGCAATTTAAAGACACTGCAAACAAATAAATAAATATTTATAACTCAAGCACAAAAGATTAAAAAATAAAAACTTCTCCCAAACCCTGATAATATACTCAGAGCCTGAAATACAAAACAACTGTTGGATTAGAGACCTATAAAATTGCAGATTAAATCTCTTACGGTCCAACTTTAATTTTCAGACCTTGTACTTTATAGCAGAGCATTGCACGCAATAACCAGTCTGAAAATTCTGCCCTGGAAGCCAGTGAGTTGATGGGAAGTAATCAGCCTCTGTTATTACAAGTTTAAAATGGGATTTTTCTTCCAAAGTTTAGGAAAAGAGCCACAAACAACAACTTTACCTACCTATTGCACACTCCAGTACACGAAACCACTTCTTAATGCTCAGTTTATTGCAACGTTATCAAATTATTACCCAGCAAACAAATGCAATCCAAAGAAATGAACAGGCTGAAGTGGAGCAAATGCTAATGTAACAAATGTTCAAAATTAACTAATTCATGTAAAAGACTTCTCCCCCCACCCCACCCCAAAATTCAATACCACTTCTCTGCTCTGATCAACCCGTTGGCCCGATCTCATTAAGTATCTATTAAACAAAAAAAAACAACCAGCCCAAAAACAAAATACCTTCCTTGCCATTTTGTAAACTATTTGGCTCAAAGCAAAAGCATTCTCTCTTCAAAAATGATGGCAGAAATGTATTTATTACACACAGTGGGATATGTATTGATTAAACATTTGGCTTTTTAGGAAGCAGACCAGTTAATTCTAAACAGCAGTAACATAAAAAACTGCAGCTTACCAAAAAGCTATATTGAGGGACTGTAATGATCAAAGATTAAAGATAACGGAGGAAATTTGGGGGCATGAAATTGCAACCATATTTAAAATGGCTATTGCTGCTCTGGCATTTAGAAGAGACACTCCTATAAACTGTGGTGGAAATGAGTAAGGAAAAAAAAAAAAAGGTGTAATAGGAACAAAGTGATTTCACAAGACAAGGGAAAGGTCACTTTCCTTCCCAATGCTGCTCCACCCTTTCTATACCAAAACAGCTTGTCAAATGGTACATGGGATTTTTGCCCAAGGGTTTCTAAGGGATCTCACAAGGACCAACTTTGCATCCTCAGTGGTGTACAGCCAGGAACTCCAGCTATTTCCTATTTTCTCACCCAAAGCTCTACAGTTACAGAGACCTCTGTGGAATTCATTTAATACTAATAAATAAAAACAATAACACTAAACTGATCACAAAGCACCTCTGCTTTCAACACAAGAGAGCACACAGAGTGCTGGAGCTGGCAGCAAAGGATGCTGCAGGAACAGGGCAGGTAAAAAAACATTTTGCAGTCCTGCAGGCTCAAAGCAGAAGAGCTGCCAAAGTGATTAAACCCTTTTCTAGGGCCAAATGGACTGGCATCAGAAGGTCCTTGGGCCAACTGCCACATGCAGCATTGTCAACCCATCGTAAAGGTTTCTGCTCTCTCACCAGTCTGCTTTTCCCCCCTTCAAAAAAAAAGGCAAAACAAAATTGAATTTACTGAATGAAAACAAAATTTTGTTTGGAAAATAGTGGTTTGTTAAATTTTACAAATTAAAGGATAAATGGTTTTACTGATCGGGTTTGAGGTCCTTGGTGCAAGCAGCAACAGGTTTAGCCTGTGCTTTGATTCATGGATTCTGCTGTGAAAGGACAAAATGTACTTTATTCCCAGTGAGTCTGCAGAAATGCAGATGTCCAGTATATATCACAATACCCTAATTCTGGATTCCCCATGGTTATCCATTTTGGAGCTGAATTTCCTTGTATTTCAGGTACATATATTTCTCATCACATTTCAGCCAGTTCCACCAGAAGCAACAGCTAGTGGGAAAGCCTCTTTATATTCTTTGAGATATATTTCTTTCTTACATCTTTCAAGAGCATAACCCACAAGGAAAAGAAATGTGACACAGAGCTAAATTGATAGAAAAAAGGAAAAGAAATGTTTCTGAGTGTTTGAGCCTGATAGTGGTGTTCTACACTTAAAAAAATGCTTTGGGAAAAAGACTCTTCATTTTAAGAGCTGGAGCTGAATCAAACATTTTGGGTGTGCCTGCAGGTGTTTTCAAACAGTAAGTTTTAAATCAGCAGCAAGTAATTTCCACTTCTGTATCTGTAAATAGGGGTTGCTTGGGAAACTTGCTGAATGGTGTCATTATTATTGTTGCTGCTATTCTTAAATTGAACAGAGCGGGAAGTAATGTAGTGCAAATACAGTTTTAGGGTCAGATTTATTTAGCATATTTAATTCTAAGTGTTCAAACTGTCTGGAAAAATGTACAAGTATAACACAGCCTAGGACTAAACATTTCTACAGATATTTTAGCTTCAGACTTCTTTCAGAGGCAAAGAAGCACAAGAGAAGAATGGCAGCCTATGAAATGGCCTGTCTCCACTGCATGTTCATTTGGATAAAAAGGAAAGAAAAACTGGAAAAAAAGTCAACAAAAGAGTCCCTTACAGTTTTGGCACCGTGCTAGGGCAGTGTGGTTCAGCAAAAGGTACTTTTGGGTAATTCTAAGACCCATGACTGCATGGAGATTACGCTGGTGGCATGGCTCAACGGTGCCCACAAGAAAACATGCAAAAAAGCCTTAAATACTCCTCATTTCCCCTGTTCTTGGGGCACAGTTCAGATTCTGTCCAGCTTCTCACCCAACCTGAGAGACAGACAGTCACAATAATTTCATTTTGCATCTATTTCTTTCTGCTCTCTCTCTCTCCCCAGTCTCTGCTATTCCCGAAGTGCTCAAATGCTGCCTCCACCTGTGGAGAAGAGCAGCCAGGGCTGGGGTCGTAGGATGAACCTCAATGTCAGAAAGATCAGATTTCTTCTGCCACCCAAACACCTTTTGCTACAAACCTGATGATGTCACACAGACTTGTCTCAATGAGTAGTTCTGATAACTGTGTCTAAAACTGCTTAACATCTGCTTATGGGAAAAGGAAGGGAAGGGAAAGTTCAAATTGAATGTGAAAATATCTGCAGGTAAGCACCTTAAAGAGACATAATCAATATTATTCCTTTATTGATGATGCTTTATATCCTCACTGAATACAAATGCCTGCATTCTCTGAAAGCTTCTTAAATAGCTTACTGGGGCTCAAGCACCAAGAAAGCCCGCCCATAACCCTGGGATTAACACCAGGACAGCAGAGCCTACCACACCCACATGCTGCATTTTGCAAGGTCACCATCAAAAACATAGTCTGGGTTTTCATCCCATGGGAATTTCTGATATTTGGGGCATTTTCCTCTTCTGAATCAGCACAGAAAGACAAAATCACATCCATATTTTCACAGAAAGAATTGTATATTCTATGTCACATCCCTTCTCCATACAGAGCCATGAAAAGGAAATTATCGGTTGGAAGAAAAGCTGAAATTCTTTTTTGCAATAAATATTTCAACCTACAGAGGCACTTGAGGCAAAACACTCCCTGAAGTTGCCTCTAACTGAAGGAAATGTTGAGATACAAGAGACCACCATCCAGTCAAGGTCCAAAGTGCACCAGGTTCCTCTCAAATGAATGAATATATTTGCTAAACTCTTTGCACAGATGTCCCCAGTAAAACAAATGTGACTAAACACAGTATTGATGTAGCCAGCCAATGCTAAATCTATTAAGCAACAACCTTCTGACCGCTTGGGAATTTTAATGAAATAGCAAAAGCCAAGATTGATATGACACAAAACACGGAGAAGACAGGACCCTTACGCAGCAAAGCGTGGTTTTTCATTGCTCTTGTCTTAAAGAAATATGGTTTAGAGGCTTTTTTTTTTACATTGATTTTAAGAAAACTTCACTCTGTATCCAGCTTTGATGCAGATTCAATGTCATATATTGATGACCTGACAGATGAACACTGGGTTAAACCTCTGTACATCAACACCTGTGACGTGTGGAGAGGGTAATGGCTACTCTCCAAGGGTAATTCATCTCAAGCATTTGGAACCCCTGATATTCCTGCTTGAGCTCATTGCTGATGCACAATGTCATCCCGTTTGCCCTGCATAACATAAAGCTGTCTTGTAATAGACACACACCTCCCCTTATCAAAGGACGCATTTCCCCAGGAAAAGATGAAAGCAAACCACATATTTGATCCACCTGCACGTGAATAAAGAGGGTTTTGTTCCTCCCCAGTCTTGCCATATGCACCGAACCAATTTTGTACAAAATGCTTGTTCCTTCACCCCAAACTCTTTACCCTAAACACCTCACTTTGAACAACCTCCTGTGGGATCCAAAGTGGAATGGAGATTCAGGGTTTTGGCAGAGGACTGCTATCCAAAGACCAAAGAGATATGGAGCTGATGGACTGAAAGAAACCAGGCAGGGCTTTCATATGAGGGCCTGGAGCCAGTCTGAGGAGGAGCTGAAAACCCTGGGAGCTCAAGGATCCTAGGTGATACTTGAGACAACATCCCTGTTGGTACTTTTTCAGTGAGCAGCCAGGGGCTGGGGGAGAATCTAATGCCAGAAACAAGACTTTGTTTTCCCTGGGAGAGAGGTGGGGTATTTTTGCCCATTCCAAAAATCCTGGTTCATGATCAGGATAAAAGTCAGAACAGACAGCACACTTCAGAGCTGCCTCCATTGCGTAAACACAGCAATTTCACTTTTCTCAAACTCTAAAACTTTATCCTGGAGAGGACTGTGCACTTACGGTCAAGTGCTAAGTAAGTGCGATCGTCAGGTGGCTGCTCTCTGAATCCAGACCATGCTTTAGACAATCAAGCTTGCCAAAGGCACAC
Organism: Melospiza melodia melodia; assembly: GCF_035770615.1. NCBI lineage: Eukaryota > Metazoa > Chordata > Aves > Passeriformes > Passerellidae > Melospiza > Melospiza melodia. Next base: position 15,364,931 of record NC_086208.1, on the reverse strand, counting down.
TCCCTGTTTTCAGTGCATCGTTGGCTACTGACCTTGCCTGGCACTTGAGAATATTTCATAGACCTCTTCCTGTTGGCTGGAAAAAAAGGGTGCAGCTGAGGACTACTCTGACCTGATAATCCAGCAGATAAAAAAACATTCCATTCTGCGCTACAACTCCTCACTCAAAGGCCTTTCTACATGAGGATATTTGATATACTCTGCTTTCAAATTCATTGAAGCACACTATATGCTCCCATGTCTCTAATAACTTGCAGCCTTCTAGGAGATAGGAGTCTCTTGAAGCAGAAGAAAAAAGACAGACCCTCACAAAGACACACGGTTGCCTTTACTAAGATCTAGGACACAAAGGAACACAGAGACAGAAAGGACTTCTTTGATAATTAGTTCAAGTCCCCCAGAACCTACAAAACTTCTAAAACCTATCAAACTTCTTTCTTGAAGTAATAAAGTTTTTGCCCTACTTCTCCATTGCCCAGGTTCTTCTCCAGTTTCTGGCACAAAAGCTTGCTCTACTCAGTGCTCATGGGCTTCCCTTTCACTCCCTGCACCCCAAAATTTGCCTCCCAGCCCAAGGCTTGGCCAGGCCACACTCTATTGTCACCTCTGGCAAGAGAAGGATCCACTTTGCTGGATACTGTGCTATCACTAATTTGTTTCTTTTCTAGTAAAAATTGTGAATGTGGCTGAGCAGAGCAGTGCTTGAGATCAGGTTTTACACATGCTTTAGAGGAGGACAGTAATTTGACAAAAAGAAGAGGAGAAAAAAGTACAACAGGTTGATCAACATGGAAAAGTTAAACTACAAACTTCTCTCCCTCTGTCCCCAAATTCAGTTTATTGCTAGTAAAATGTGCATTTATCCAATTCTGCTTTATCACCTCTACCAGAACGTGAAGTTTGCAGCTTTATTCATCATTTGGCACCTTAAAACTCTTCTCATGCTGCCCAGCTTTTTATTTTTCTTATTTGGTTCCTGTAACAACCCTACATGACAGTCAAGGATCAACAGAAAGAATAGGCAATTTCACCATCCCTGAATTTTTCTGCTGTAAGGTTATTCCTGTGCTAATGTGATGATGAGGGTGTAGTCGTGTTTCCAAAATGCCAGTGTGGGACTACTGAACACATTTAACCCAAAATTCGGTGTCATATTAATTAAACATTTCATATCCCTCCAACACACACTTTATTCAAGGCAATTTTTCATTAAGAAAAGAATCTAGTCATCCATGAACAATTCCTGAAGTAAACTTACTTCATGCGCTGACAGCTCACATGTCAAACTTGTGCATTTTTAACATAAAAAAAAGAATGGCAAAAGCACATCTATTTTCAAAAGACAATTCAATGCCAGGCAAATATTAGGCCTGATTACATAGATTAAATTAAATCTACATGGTTGTGAGGCTTCCTTGAGTCTTTAACTTTTGTTCTCTTTTAGTATATTTATCTAAATGGTTCAAAGGATACATTCAAAGTTACAGTCAAAATGACAACATACATTGAAATTCCTATTTGAAGAAAAAAAGCTTAGAAAATTACAATTCTCTGTCTGAGCAGACCAAGTTAATAGGTGCAAAATGTTTTTAATCAGAAGCAGAGATGAGTATATTTACACTAGATTTGACTGAAATAGGAGGCAGAGAAGTTTGGATGGGAAGGAAGAAGATCAGTTGGCAAGGGAAAGCATAAACAATTTTTTTTTTTTTTTTTTTTTTTGTCCCAAACCTTGGACGCAGAAAAACCTACATTGAATAGTTTGGCCATTACCACACACATGTACTCCCCTCCTCTGCCTTGTTACATGCTTCCTAAGGGATACTTGACAAATGCCTATAAAATCAACAGAAAATCCAAATCTAACATCTTCTCACTGTGAGCCCACACAGCCTGCTGCCGATCATGCAGGCCATTTGGCAGGCACTGGGTCTGCAGGAGAGCAGCTGCTCCAGCCACTCTCTTCCAGTAACATCAGAGATACGAGGACTTGGGGAGAAATTAACAGAGTGATCAGAAATGGAATAAAAGATGTTAAGAGGTTTTTTCCTCCCTGTAAACATCAAATAATCCTCCATGCCCAACTGACTCTAATATTATTCTGAAACAGAAGATATTGGCGACTCGAGCTACAAAAATAGATGGACAATCTAAAATATCCCCAGAAAGATCACATAGCCTGAGGGAAGAGCATTGTAAAGCTCAGGACAGCATGTGTGCCAATGAGAGCTCAGTATTTACTCCTCAGATCCTGTACCTTAGGCTCTTCATATCCCCAAATTGCTGTTTCAGACACCAGCATAACAGCACAGGGTGGATGAAAGCAGATACATTTTTGTAAAGAGATTCAGAAGCCACACGGGTTTTAATTCACATATACAAGAAATACACTTATTTAGACAAAATTACAACAAAGCTGGATTACATACACCTATTTCCTTACCACTGTAAAGCATTCTTTAGTTTGGTATCATATCCTCTAAGTCAGTTCAAGAGTTTTCTGGGCAGTTAATTATTTATTTGGAAACACCAAATGTTTCAGTCCCCCTCTCTGATCTTGACTGGTTCCTTACCTAAATTGTGCTTATGCTGTGAGGCTTATATGGCCTGCCTTGATCAGAGGGGATCTTTGCTTTCCCCCTAGAAATCTCCAATTTCTCCAGTCTCTGCTGGGACAGAGCCCCACAAATCCATCACTGCCTTCTCCTACAGCAGCCAACCTCCAAAACTCAAAGACAAACTCTTGTCTTAACCCTGGAAGATGTGTAGCAGCCTTCCTGCAGAGGTGAATCTGCTTTCACAGGGGTGTTTCAAAACAAGACTGCAATTTTGTACTCTGCAGTTTCAATCAGGATCCACCATCTGCCCATTTGAGAGTGCTATTACCCACAGCATCACACCGAGCACTACCGAAAGCATTTCACCACAGCCTGTGCTGCTGTGATTATATGTGGAAAGCATCAATGTCAGCATAGAATACCCTGACTTGAAAGAGACTTACAAGCATCCTGGAGTCCACCTCCTGCACAGGACAACGCTGAGAATGACACCAGCATGTGCCACCACCTCACACTCCTGCACAGGGCTCAACTGCACAAATATCTGTCACAGCATCCCCTCAGCACAGGGAGCTCCTGCAGAGCATCACTGCCTCCCAACTCACAGCAAACCCCATGCTTACAGCTAAGCCTGTTTACACAACTTGGCTAACATGACACAAGAGTCCCATGATGTTTCAAGCCTCAGCTACTAATTGATTTAATAAGTCACAGCCTAGAAAGTTCTTCCTACACGTTACAGTAAAAACTACCAGAACCTTCTGTGACACTGCACATACACATGGAGCTGTTTACATCCTCTTGATCTGGTTGCTCGCTAATACCACCAGTCTTGTTTCAAAATTAAATCAGTCTTACCAAACACAAAGCTGCTTTTCCCCTATTCCTCTATTAAAGTCTTTTAATGATCCCTTTCATGTTCCACTCTCTTTAGCTTGGCCTTTTTTTGGCTGTTTCTGAAAAAGCTTCAACTCTCCTTAATCTCCAGAGCAACCACTTTCCCCTGAGCTCGCTTTGTTTCCAATTTTGATTTTGCACTCCCATGGTAGCGCTCACTCCTCACGTATTTGTTTACAGAACAAAAGCCACCAGTCTTTAAAAGCACTATGGAGTGGAAAACACCCCTTTTAGGTAATTTCATTCACTTGTGCCAATAACAACAGCTATCTCTAGTCAATCCTACTGCGATGTGCAATTACTCTCTTGGAGGAAAAAGAAGCAAGACAGAACAAGGACATGTTTAAAATGTTACCTTCAGAAGATGATGTGGAAACACACAGAACAACTCCATTATGTTCTCAGACCTACGTGGCACTGATGAAGTACAGACATTTCTGCAATTTGCTTTCCAATCAACCAAATTTGTACTGAGATGGGTGGACAATGCTCGTTACACTAAGGAGAACTATAAACACTGCCAACTGAGGCATGTATAGATCACAACAAGATCTCAAAACCTGTTTAAATCTGTGGGGTTTTGTGCTAAGGGAGGGAAAAAAACACAACTTGTTTCCAGCCAACCATGATACATGTGATAAAGATAACTTACAGACAGCAAAGGGATGGCAACTTTTCCAAGGAAATCAGGGGGTTTGTCTCCATCTTCATCAAACACTGTCACCTCCAGAACATCGTGAATATCCTTAATAGGGCTGGAACAAAAAAGTGCAGACACATAAAAAATAATATTCAATACACATGCACACAGTCCCCTCCACAATGATCTGAGACTACTTTTTTGCTAATTAAGTTTGTATTACCTTGGGGTATATAACTATCATTTAATTAAATTCCACCCCAAAATGAATCAAGTGATGGGCATTCCCCACATGGTTCAGCTGCAGAACTAGGTCCAGACAGTGACTTTTTGGTATTTTTTGTATTGGTGATGCTATCAATGTAAAACTCAGCTCTCCAACAGAGAATGCTGCTGCTGGGAGAGATCAAGGGCTGAATTCAAACCCAAGTTTCATTGCATTAAAACTGCACAGTGACACACACAGATAAGTGTGTTGCAGAAAACCTGGATAAAATGGGGACAGCTTTGTAGTGGTACTGAAAGGTCCAGCTAAAATGGACTCATGCACCCAAAACAATCCACGCTGCTCCAAAATAAATCTAAATCATCAATAGCTTTTAAGGGGCTTAATTAATTTTCTTTTTTAAATGGACAAAAATCTAAGGAGAGATGTGAGTGCCTGACTGGCTCTGCAGATTTGGAGCTTGGATCAGCCTAAGAAAGTTAGAGAAAGTCCATAGCTGACATTTCTGAGACCCACAGGAAATACAGACACAAACTTTCGTTTCAAATAAAATAAATTTGGATTATTATTGGATTTATTTTGCTGGCTGAACATCCGACAAGACTCATCTGCTGGCACAGTGTCAGAAAAAACAGTGACGAGTGGAAACTTCTTGAGAACAAAGTACAAAAAAGGACTCCAAGACACAAGGATTCAGCTGCACCCCTGAATTAAACAGAAATACAGCAAAGTATTTCTATTAAAGAAATCAGATAGTTTTTCTTGTGTTCTCATCCAGTCCAGTATTTATGAATGCTGCTTTAGCAAGAAGTTCATAACTTTCAAACTGTTCTTCCAGTGGACAGATGCAAATGTCACAAATGCTTTGTTGCCAGCCTTTGCACAGACTGCTGCAGTCTTGGGAGACAGCAGCACTCACCACTTATTCACAAAAATCTTTATCTCACTCACTTATTCACAAAAACCTTTGTCAGCATACAGCAAGATTAAAAAATTGGGCTGCCTAAAAGCAATACCTAAATTATAACTTTTATTATTAATAAAGTGACAAATAAAAGAATACCTTGATTTCCATAAAAATTTAAGCATCTAATTTGCATTGTTTGACTAGTTTAAATTCAGAAGATAGACCAACACCAACACGAGCTCTCATTCTCTGCTTTCTTCAAACTAAACAAGGATTCGACCAAGATTCAATGAAACATTTTATTTTAAGTTATGGAAAATGTAGGCGTGAGTATCTGGTCTCAACTTTCTGTTACATTATCTCTTGGATCAAACTATGACTCCATTATGTCTAGTCATGATTCTTCCTATAAATATCACAGTAATTTTTCTTTTAATGACTTCTATTAATAAACTCCACGCAAGAACTAGTAAAAGGCAAAAGGCTTTAATTAAGTTATATTTGAGATTTCTCCAACATCCTCTCTGACTATGAAAAAAATGACATATCTTAAACTTGACCTTTGCATTTTCCCAAAGTCAATAGCTTCCCTAGTTAAGCTGCTAAGTGGAGTTGCTGCATGGTTTCCAAAGCAATCCACTTACAATGTGAAAACTTTGTTCCACTCAGGGTTGAGGTTCTTGTAAACGGTGTGTGTTTGAAGCATGTCGTTTCCCAGCTCCAAGACACAGAAAGGATCACTTTTGCCTAGGGAAAGGAAAGGAAGATTAAGTGGATCAGTTATGGCATTTAGTATGCAGACTCTTTGCAATAGGGCTGAGGAAGTGATTGGTTTAATAAAATCAGATCCATTAAAGCAACTGCGAAGTGCCCCGTTCTGTTGGAATGACTTCCAAAAAAAAACAGTATCTCTGATCATCCCCAGTTCTGGAAACTCCAACACTTACTTTACAGCTCATTTAGAGGGCTTCACTCTAATACCTGACATCTCAGACCTTCAGTGAATCATCCCTCAGTCCTTACAGCAAGAAAGATCTGTTCATGGTGACAATGACTCAGCCACCCTTAGGAGAGTCAAACCACTGCTCTGAGCCAGGGAAGGAGCAGTGCTGCACTTACACTCCCTGTTTTATCCTCTGCTTAGAGCCTGTGGTCTTCTTCAGTTGATTACAGGATTATGTATCCACATCATGAGAAAAGAAGCACAACACTGACTGAAATCAGAAGCATCTCTTCAATTAGTTCCATGTGAGCAAGTCCTTGAAGCTCTGAAGGCTCTACACCGTGTCACAGTTTAAACAAAACCCAACATCAACTGGAGAATCCATGCATGATCCAAGTATTGTACTTACAGCAAACAAACAGAGCAAATCCCCACAACAAAACAAAAAATAAAATTTAAAAAAAAGGCAAAAAAACTCCTCCTCTCTAAAGAAGGATGCCAACATGGAATCTATTAGGTGAACACATGTTCGCTAATGTATTTTTTGATCACTCATGTTAAACGAATTTGTAGTTTTACCAACTCATTGCAGCTCTGCAGTTTCCTTTGTGAGCAGAGTGGCCCCTTATCAGCATGTCTGGCTCAGGATCTGATTTAATCTCATCTCCAATGCTCATGTACAGCTCCGCCACAGACACTCCAGCCTAACTTCTATGTAGGCAACTAAATATGTCAGCAATGCAGGGATTTAGATATCAGGCAAACAAGCTATTTAAGCAGAAGCTGTCCTTTTCTTAATCCTTATTTTCTGTATTATTAATGCAGAGCTTTTAAGGGTCTTACTCTCAGAAGTTTATAAACTAAACAGGAATCTTTTCAGTATGTAAACACTGGGTATTAACTAGTCAATATTGGTAAAGTTTAAAGACCATGTGGATTACTGGAATCTATTTGTCTTCTCCTTTTCAGCTTACATGCCCATTCCCTGATAGTGTGGAAAATGCATGTAGCCTTTCAGAGAAACTGCTTGAAATGCAAACTGGTATATGCCAAAAACAATCCCACTGTATAATTTGGTATTCTGAATGCTATTTTTTGGTCAGTGAGCAAATGCAGTGTTTGAGAAGAACTCTCATGCGTACACAGAAAACATCCAACAAAGCAGAAAAAGTCATTTCCACATCAACAGAACTATTATCTAGGAATATAAAAGTATGGAAGGCTCAAACTGGGCTAGCTGTGGGTGAAGAGCTTCTACATATATGGTACAGCTGTCTGGAAACCAGCCCAAAAATTTATGTCCAAGAGTAAAATATGGATTTCCAGAACACTATTCGACACCAAAGCAGATAGTATGTGTGTTTTCTGATCACTATTATTACAGCAGGCTAAAAACTTGCAATTAAAATCTATGATGACAACAGACAGAAATCCCAATCACACCAAAATCCTATCTTTACTGTGGGAATAAGGTATAAGGTGGCATTACACCCATCATACCCACCAGGCTGCAGGACTTGGGGGATTTAAGACTCGTGGCTGCTATAGGAAGGGACAGGGAGGGGACACTACCTGCTCACACTGCTCCTCTATTAACCCTTGGAAATCTTTGTACCTCTGATTCCCTCTGTGATTTTCCCTTTATTAGATTTTTAGCTGGGACTTTGAATTTACTTTTATCAATAACAATAAATCTGAGCAGTCTCCTTGGCAATGCAGGAAATATGGCACTGCTCTAGGAGGGCTCTATTATGGAAGCCCATAATTGCTGCACTAATCATTTATGAATGGCTCAGAACAGATAATTAATCTTTATGTCTCTCATTTCATGATCAGAAATTATGCTATTTTTACCTAAAATGGCTGCATCCTTTTGCAATTTGGTGGGTCTATTACAGCATAATACTAGGATATTTTCAGCACTGCCATTGAAAAACAATTTGTCATTTGCTTCATGAATCAGGCTCAAAGCCTGGGTTATTTTGAATATAATGACAGACTGAGTAACCTTTTACTTAAGCAGAATTTCATTCTGTGCTATGCACAAGGAATGTGTATCACATACTCCGTATGAAAAGTCTTTGAATTGCAGAATCAAGAACCTGCGTGTCTCTTCCAATGTTCATTATCCACCCACATGCTCCTGTTTGAGTACTGAGGGAGAGGGGGCCAAATCCATCACTGATGCAACTGCTTCAGCATCAGCAAAGTTTTCCAGAGGGTGAATAACCTTCTGGGCTCAGCTCTTTCCACGAACTCTGTCTATATTAAAACTCCACATATTTCTAGATGGAACTTTTGGCACATGGCAAAGCTGGGGCTGCTCTGCTGTGCTGCACTTATCAAATTAAATTAGTCAGCAAGGTGCAGTTACACTCCTAATTCCATACGGACCTATATATTATGTCAATTTAGATATGGATTTCTTTACCAGTTACTTTTCATTATTGACAGGTTTTGGGTTGTTTTTTGGGTTTTTTTTCAAATTAAGTTCTTCAGTTCCTTGAAGTACTGCTTTCTGCAGTAAACATTTTTTTCCAATTCAGGGTTAGCAGTGAATTGACTATAGCCCTAAAACAGTACCATGATTAATTGTGGGCTTTCTCATTTGCTCCTTCTTTTAGGAGCAGCATTCTCTTATGTAACAATGCCTTCACAAAAACAAGGGAATGGGGCAAAAATGTTTTCCCTCTACCATCTTTCCTGCCTTTATCAACAAGTTATCTTTAAAAAATGACTGTGTCAGCAAATACACAACACACAATGCTGTGCCTGTGAATTATGAGCTGCTGTGAGATAGAGAGGGGAATTAAAAGGTCTCCAGAATCCTGGAGAAGATGATAATAAAAATAATAATATCCAGGCAGTCGCTACAGAGAAGTATCAACCTCCTAGACTTTCCCCAGAGGTACAATATAAAGTTGTGGTTTTAAAAGGTGTTAGTGTCCACTGCTGTCAGAACCAAGCACAACCTGAGGAACAGCTCACTGGAAAATCCATATTTTTCATGGAGTAAGAGCACCAAAAAGGTCATCCCAAAGTGAAGCCTCAAATAAGCTCTAACAGAAAGAATCACACAGCCCTGTTGCTGACAAGCTTCCTCTGTCAGGTGACAGCCTGCAGCATCACCCAAGCCCACACACCCAGCACCACATCAGACACCCCAACACCTTTCAGTCTTGCTCCAAACCCACAAAACACCTGACAGGAGATGGAGAGGCTTTGCTTTGCAGGTGCTCTGCAAGCAGCATTGCTGTGTATCAAGTCTTACTTTACATATTCCTGATGGAAAAAACACCTAGCATGATGTGCTGTTGGAAAGTTATCTGTCAGATTGCTCAGGTCTAATGGGAAATTAAGATCTCCATCCACTGGACCTTCCAACATACTTTTGGCAGTCAAAGCCATTTGCTATCTCAGCTCCCTGAGGCAAGTTTCAGTGCTAGAGAGATGATTCACTTTTCCTTGATCAACTTATCATTTGCAATATATTACAGCATCATATGCTGCAAAACAGAAATAAAATACCTGAAAAATCTGCTGCCATCAGGTCCACTGCCTTTAAAACTTTGACTTGTAAGAAGCCAATGTCCTTCATGTCCCGAAAGGAATTCTTTATACACTGCAAGGAGAAAAGTGTAAAGATGTATTTTGCTTGTAATTCAGCAAGAAACAGAGACTATGGACCACTAAATAGCTTATCACAGAATCAGTCAGGTTGGAAGCAACCTCTAAGATCATCAAGTTCAACAACTAACCTTGCACTGCCATGCCCACCACTAAACCATGTCCCTATAAGCTGCATCTACTCATCTTTTAAATACCTCCAGCACTGATGACTCAACCACTTCTCTGGGCAGCCTGTTCCAGTGCTGAAAACCCTTTTGGTGAAGAAATGTTCCCTAATATCCAATCTAAACCTTCCCAGGCACAAATTGAAATACACTTATTCCATCCTGACCAGCTTTTGAGGATGTGGAAGCCATCACAAAGCTTTATCTCCCAACATTTAAATTCCAGAAAATAACCTTCCCAAAGGAGGGAATAAAGCTAAGTGTATTATTGTCTCTTCATGATATTCAGGGTCTCATGATATTCAGGGTCTCATTCCCCATGATAATCTCCTAATAGAATTCAAGTTTGAAAAGAACAGCATTAGTTTAAAACTCAACAAATACAAACAGCCAAATTGCTTGGGTCTATCTGCCCTGCCAATCTCCTCCTCATCATTCGACATGCCACTACTCCATTTAATAGTTTTCTTTGGTAGGGGACAGGTCATTATGAATGGAGAAATTTTTTTTTCTGCAATTTTGATTATTTCAAAACCAAAGTATAAAAGAAAAAAAAAAAAGAAGGGAAAAAAAAAAAAAAGAAAAAAAGGGAAAAAAAGGAAAAACTCACGTAACGCTGAGAAATCTGCTGCCGTTCATTGGGGTCTCCCAAGGGACAGACACACAGATCAGAGATGGACACTCCTGTACAAGGGGCAACAGCAATCAGCATCAGCAGGGACCCTGGGTGTTTCTCCAGAGGCAGCTCCAAGCAGTTGGTCTGCTTTGCTGGCAGGGCAGTAATGTCAACGTGGCACCTGGAATGACATTGCCAAGGGTTAATAAGGAAAAAGAGGTGATTAAAAAAAAAACAAAGCAAACAAAACTTTCTGTTTCTTCAGTGCAAAAAATAAAAACATCCCAAAATTAAACACGGGAAACCAATAAGATTCTATTGCACTCACTGTCAGATTTTGCTTTCTGGTCTGTCTACTGGTAAGGGGAAGTAAAAGGTTTGGGTTGCAAGTACAGGAGGAAATCTTAACTCGGGCCTGCCTCACTTCCCCTCTAAAATCCCCCAGTGTTTTGTGATGGATTTGAAACACAATTCAATTTCACCTGGGGGAAAAGAAAGGGGACAAATGCAAAATTTAAAACATTAGCCTAAAATAGATTAGTTTCTTTAAAGTCACATACTCCATTTTATGCTACATTATACTGTATGCCCCAATCTCTTTTACAAGCCTTACTAAAACTACATTTTCAGTGTACTGTTTTATTTCCCAATGGGAAGGATTGTCTTAAAAGTCCCCCCTACCCACTCCTTGCACATAATATGTATCATTAACCTGATGCTTCTCCCAAAAATAAAAATAAAGAAGATAAAAGAGAAACATTCATAAAAAGATAACAATAAAATAAGAGCATGGTCTAAAGCAGAGAGATCACCAGGCAGCCAGTTACACACAAAGGGAGTGGTTAAATGCAACAAAAAGTGCAATCACTTGGCTCAGCTAAAAGCTTTCTAAATAGAAGTCCAGTAAATGGAGTGGAACTTTCTTGAACCTCCTTGGGGCTTGGCTTGTAAGAACAGGCTGAGCAAAAGTTACAGATGAAAAAAGGGTAAAAAATAAAATATGACAAAAGAAACAAACAAAAGAAAAAAAAAAGAAAAAAAAAAGAAAGAAAAAAAGAAAGACAAAAAGAAGAAGGAAGGAAAAGGTTTGCTGCCACACTGCAAGAGGAGGAACATTCCTCAAAGGGATGGGCAGTGGCTGATGGAGAGCGAGAGGTTTTGCTTCACTTAATGCCTGCCGACAAGTTTTTATTTAAACTAAACTTGTTAAGGTGTTGTCTTAATAGGCTAAAATTCCACAGGGTTCCCCCAGGTGTGTTTCTTCTGGGTAAATGGTGCATGTAGTGTTCCTGATTGATCCCATTCCAGTAGTAGAGCTGGAGCAGTTTATGCCCATCTGCTATAAATTGCATGCTTTCCGCTTCTTAACAGCCTATTTTCTGTGAATGCTAAAGGGGGTGAAAAAAAAAAAAAAGGAAAAAATAATCTCAAAACTTTTCAGCCTGAGAACCCAAGAAACCATGTTATGAAGTAAAAGCCACTGCTCTGATGAGTTTCTAAGCTGTCCAGTAGCTCTGTGTATCAAAACACAACTCCTTAAGCTTCCTCTGACCACAATCAACGGGAATGACTTTGCCTTAAGTGTGCTCTTTTCTCTCCACTGCTCTGGAGGTACAACAGGTTTCAAGTTTAGTCTTATTAACTGCTTTCAAGTGCTTTGAAAGAGAAGGAAAATAAACCAGGCAGAGTACCAAGACGGCTCGGTGCGTAGGCTGCCTCTCAACACCATTTCCAAGTGTGAGAGGTTGCATTTAAAGCTCACTGCTACACCTAGACTCTTCAGAAAAATATGACAGGAAAAGTTACAGCAGGAAAGAAAACAAAACAACAACAAAGAGAGAGAAAAAGACCTTATTTCTTTCTGAGAAAAAGCCCTTATCACGTCCACACTGGAGGTCAACATCACCTTGGCTGCATTAACACCACTGTGCCTCAATTCCAGTGATACTTTGGGTATCAGCACAGAAGGGGGATGTATCCTTATCTTGGAGTTTAGTTTTTTGTTTTGGTTTGGTTTTTTTCCTAGATGCAGAAACTAAAGGAAGGAGAGGGGAAATCTCAAGGTCACCCAGCTGCTCTGTGGTTCAGCTGGCAGTAGGGACCATGTCTCCCACATCAGCATTTCATACACCACCCACTCAATGCAGTCCACAAAAAGCTGGGAAAAGCTGCAGCTGATTTTTTATGTTTAAAACTTTCCATGGACTAAGACAGAAAACAACTTGCTCATACAAGAGCATCTCCCCCCAGCAGATAACCTCGAACTTCATCAGATGTCAAAGGCAAAATTAAATATAATTCTATCTTGTTTTGGTAAATTGGAATTGCTTCTCTTCTTAAAAGAATCTGATTTGCATAAGGTTAAAGAAAAGATGGAGTACAAGGGTGTGGAGGTCAGAGGGATGCACATGTGGAGGGAACAGCAGGAGGTGGAGTGTAAATATTTCTTCCTCAAATCATGTCTGATTTCTGTGCAAACTAACTTTCCTTAAAACATCTGTGTTCACTCAAGGTATGCCTATATTTTCTTGAGAGAAAAAAAAAATCTTGTGAGAAAAGAAAATCCACATTTGCACTGGCAAAAGGCTTAAGAAAGAAAAGACACCCTGTTTCATTTAGGTTATAAAATCAGACTGCAGAGAATGCAGCTTGGTAAAACAATTAGACATTCAATTTACTATATAAATTCAGCAATTTCCACACTAACACTTCTACACTATTAAAACGAGTCTAATGATTTCCAAACTACTTCCCTCATTCTTGTGAAACAGAAACTCTTCCTTTCCTTCTTTCACAGCCTTTTATCTGCAAGATCTTACCACACATAATTATTTCACAGGAAAGCGGTAAGAGACTTGTGATGGTCACAGAATCAAACGAATGGAGGTAATCCACTTTTGTTTAAAAGTTGCCTGCTCTGAATGAAAAGGGCAAAGCTCTCAGAACATTTGTATTTTAGTTGATACAAATGATCTCCTGAGTTAAATTCTTGACAGTAATCCTGACTTATGATAGAACAGCTCTGCTTGTTGTCATCTTTTTCTAAGCTACATATTAAATTCAGACATAATCTTTCACACAAGTGGCCACATGCACAATCTATAGGGGCTGCAGTTCTGTAAGTTAAGAATGCATTGTGCACCCAAATGTATCACTTTCCTTTCTTTTAACCACAATTAATTAAATGCTTTTCTTCCTCTTCCTGATCTTCATCTCTATATTACCCTCTAGTCCTGTACAGCTTTAGTTTTCATTTAAGACTGTTCCTCTGACTTAAAGCCCTCAGCTGTAGCTTCTCTTTTGCCCCATTTTTTACTAATTTTGCAGAGAAATAGTACTTGAGAACAGTACACAGCAAATCTGGGATTAAAATATTTGTTTATCAGGGAATCACATGTTAAAATTTCACTAAAAGGTGCTGAGGCTAACTTCTTACCAGCCATGAAGTTGTATTTAATTTTCCCAATCACAGTTAATCAAATTATGACAGGAACCTTTAAACATATATAAATACATACAAAAAAAATGTGTACACAACAGTGCCACTTTACCCCCTGCAGACTTCTTGAAATCCCTTCATAAAAGAGATCAGAATCATCAGAGAGTAGAGACAGATGCATCTGTGATTAATCCTTGACATTTCAAATGCCACAGGTGTCAGGGGAACAATTAGTAAGGTTTTATTTTGTTATGACTTATTCAACGGACAAATTTTGTTTTTTCTGATTCATCCTACAGCCTGGTGAGATTTAAGTGAAGGTTTTGGTTGCAGCCATAATGGGGATTTTACTGCTCCATCCCAACAGCACAGCCTCTAAAACACGGGGCGTTTCTTATTGCAAAGACAGTTTCCTGGAGGCATTCATCATAAAGATATTGGAGGCACTCCAGTCTCAGAGCTTAAGTTTAGCAATTTTTGTAAAATCTCTTTCTCGAGGTAAATATGTGAAGGAAAACCCTTCAATGTTTTGCAGCATCTCTTTTTCCAGAACACATCCCCTAACGCAGAAATACTCTCTAACAACCTGGCATAAACAATTTAACTCTGCCTGGACAAATTCTGCACACGTTAACACCTTTGTTTATTCATATACATTAACATCCTCTCCTGTTTATAGCGTGCCTCTTCTCCCAAAGGACACAAAAAGCACTCAATAAACATTACTAACAGCCCTGTGCAGACTAAATAGAGGGATTATTTCAGCCAGCACCAAAATGCAGCCAGCCCTCAGTGTCAGAGCCTGCAGCTGAACCACTCAAGGCTGTGGGATTTTAAGTGAGGAAGAGAAATTGGACCCAGCTGAAACTCTGAAGAGACTGCAGGTAGGCTGGATGTAATAATTTAGCTTGTGATGTGCACTGACAGTGAGGGTTTGCTTTGTGATAGAAGGGTGACATGAAATGTTTCCTCACTAATTCAGAAGCAGACAAACACCCCAGGTGTTTGTGCTCAGCAACAGAGGTCCAAGGCATTCCTTATTCTACACGTTCCATGCTCTCCACAGACACTTCAGGTCCTATTTCAAGAACAATATTTTACCTTGAAAAACAAATTATGCCTGGGAGAAGAACCATATTCCAGAGTCTTAAGGCATCCATACTATCTGAAATCCTGTGTCTAAAGGAATTAATAGGAGTCTTCGTGTCACACAAGTTTATCAGATTTGACTCTGCTGTGAGCATCTCCAACTTCATTTAAATATTAAAAATATGCATATATTTAAAAGTTTAACCAACGCAGCTGGAGGTTGAGCAGGCTGGAAGGGACCATAATTAATTCTAACTCTATTCATAAATTGACCACAAAATTATTAATTCAGATCCAGAAAATTTTGTTTTTTCCTTAAAGCCATGCAAATTATTTGAGGGCAGTTGGCTGCACTGCTGTGTGTAATGACCGAATATAACCCACAAACATTTTACTAAAGACTATTTCTTACAATGATATTGTGAAATCCAGAAATCTCAAAACTCAACTTGGAAATCATGGAGACAATAAACATGGCACCTCATAATGCTGTTTTTCCAACAGAATCCTTCTCCAGATTAGACTGCATTTGAACCCTTCATAAAATATTATTTATAGGGTGTCAAAAAGTTTCTACACTGTTAAAACAATACTTGTTATTATGCACTTGGTGTTTACCTATTCTTGCAATTGCTCTTCAAAAACCAGTGTATTTTTTCCCATTTTGATGCTACAGCCAATTTGCTGTGCTTAAGACAACAAAAGCAAAAAATTTTTTCTCCACATAGACATCAAAAATAAATTTAAACATGGAATCAGGGAATTGTTTGGATTGGAAGGGATCTTAAAGATCATCTTGTTCCAAACTCCTTCCATGGGCAGGGACAGCTTCCACTAAACCAGGCTGCTCAGGGTCCTATCCAACCTGGCCTTGAACACTTCCAGGGATTTACCTTGGAAGATTTGCATTTTCTTTAAGGTAAACCTACAACACCTCACCAGTGCTGAATAGAATAAGCATTTCACTGATTGTTTTTGCCACACTAAACACCACCTGCCAGAAACCAGTAGGAAAAAGAGGCAGGGGAAGCTTAGGGGAAAATTAAAATGAAGGGGGAAAACCTCAGGAAGAATTGCTCCAGCATCAGAGACTGACCTGAGGTAAGCTGCAAACACTGCTTTATTTCTTAACTCTAAACAGAGTACCAGAAGTAATGGAAGTAACTGTGAGAATGGAAGGAACAGATTCATCTTCAGCCACTTCTCCATGTGATGAGCAACAGCACTCAGCCAGAAAGAATTTCCTGCTCTGCAAAACCACAAACATTTGTAGAGCCAAAGGGCATTGTTCTTCTCAGTGAATAGTCTCAAACTATTTGAACGCCTAAAGTTAGAGAATGTTCTTATGAGTTACTGCTATTTAGTCAGCACATTGTGAAACCCTGGCCAGGTGAGAGCAGCAAACAACCGCAGGCAGGCTCCCCACCCTCAGGAAATTGAGAGTTGTGGCAATGATCCTGCCAGCAGATGAGCTGGACAGACCAAAGAGGGTGTCCAGTGGAGTGAATGGTTCTTGGTGCTGCTGCATGTCCCCAACAGCACAGATGTTGTTTAGGAAGAAGGGTCCACAGGACAATGTTGAAAACCAAAGCAAGGAAGAGAGAGGTACTACTAAGAAAACAACACTGTACAAATTCAGACAGAGTGGAATGGAATTAAAGAATCTTATAACACAACACTGAAGTGCAAACAGAAAAAAAGGGACACCACGCTCAAAAGGAGCAAAAAATCCCTGGGGTGGCACCAGCAGAGCATACATAAAGATGTGGAGCAATATCACCAGAAAAATACAGAAAAATCCTGCTTCTTGATGCCACTGAGCTCCCACAGTATTTCAGGTTTTAGAGGCGGCCTGGATGTCTCCGCATTCAGATTTTGGCTAGTCAATTACCCACTAATAGGTTTTAATAAACATAATGGAAACATAACCTATACATGGCTGGAATAAGGACAGAAAAATACATTATGATGCCTGTAATGAAAAAAAAAGTTGATTAGTTCTAAAAACAATTTAATTTTTTTTATATACTTAACCCATTCTCCCCCAAAAAAACATAAAATCTAACTCAAACCCAACTTACCTTCCCAAAAGCTCCTCGTGCTTTTTGTTATCCTTTCTCCACACCTCAATGTCCAACATATCCTTCCTGTCAGAGAAGTAGTGAAAATCAAACTGTTCCCTCCACTGAGGATTTGCACTCTTACACAGTGTCTAGAAAACATGCAGTTATAACATTTACTTTTCTTAAACAGCACTTATTTTCACAGTAAATCAAAAAGAAGAAAAAAGAAATCAATTCTTCAGAACAAGGCTGGATGTTAGAGCATCAAGTACTAATGTCATTCCAACCAAAGCTCCCCAGCCCATTACATACAATCTCATCTTCCTAAATATTCTCTTTCCTCCCTCTCAATAACAATAAATATACAATTGTTTTCTGAATGAATGGATGGAAAAAATTCTAAAATACAAGGTAGATCCCACCAGCTCCATGGTCATCATTCACCATCATACACTGGAAGAAATCAGGAATAACCCTTTTGAGGACAATCACCTGGAAACAGGTTTGAATGAATTAAGGAACCCAAAGCAGTATTTTTTCACCCTTCTGTGTTAAGCAAACAGCTCAGCCTTGCAGATTCACAACACATCTATGGACCATTAAAGAGACACACAAAAAGAGATTGTAACGGGAATAACATCTATCTATTTATTCTAAAGTAACTAAACCATTTGTTATTTTTCAAAACTACTTTTCTAAATAAAAAACATATCATGACCTTGGTTTGAGGTCTGATGTGAGGGACAGAGTGCAGGTTTCAGATGCGCCTACATCCAAATGTTATGTTCTGTGAACTTGCTCTGTACATTTTGTACAGGAGGAGGTTTGTTTTCTCCTCCTCTGCACTTCCAGTTCATGACATGCAGAGCTCTTGCTCTCTCAAAAGAGTATTATTTTAATTATAGCCTTTCTTCTTATTAGACTTTCCAGATGAAATGTCTATCTTTTGGAACCTCATTAATTTCTTAGACTCTTATACAACTGAACTGTAGACAGATAAACACAGCCTAGAAGAATAAAAATTAATATCAAAACCATGAAACATCTTATCTGTTTGGGGGGCAGGTTCTGCAATATGTAACATATTATTCAAGAAAAGTACTTTAAAAGAATAATAATTCCCCTGCACTGGAAACCATTTCAGGTCTACTCTTCCAGCACTGCAACCTCAACTTCTGTATTGGCAGAGAACAAAACACATGTGTGATGCATGTAGCTTTATTTCATTCCATATTAATATCAAACATCCATCAACATGATGAGTGTGTTAAATGCACAAAACACCGATAACACACAATATTCCTAACTTGCTCTTTCTCTACTGGCATCAAAACAGAGTAAAATGTTAATGCTTCTGGCCTGGTCTCCTGATTTTGAACTCACTTATCAAAGAGAGTATCAAGAACAGTTCCATCTGAGGTAGCAACACCAGTAAAAGAAACACCAAGTCCCTTATTGACTTCAGACAACTTAAGGAAATCCTTAATACCTACCTTGCTCTTGTATCTTTGATCCCCCAGTTTGAGGAGAATAAAAATCTCTGCCAAGCCTCCTCTGGGCATGTTCTTGCCCTCCAAGAGGGTGATGGTGACCAGCCCATTCCACAGCTGGTTCTTGCGCAGCGACTCCGAGAGCCGCAGGTTCCGCGTGAAACTTGACTGAAAAGCAAGGCAAAACACGGAATGTTTTGAGACCCAAACACATTTTCATGCTCACATTAACTCGACTGAAAAGCAAGGCACAATACAGAATATTTTGAGAGCCAAACACTTTTTCATGTTCACATTAACTGAGCTAGGAAAGCACACCAGGAGTGAGAGGGACACCATGCTTCCCTAAGGGTAAGCTGGCAATGGAAGGCAGTAGGATGCTATGGATTTTCTGCCCAACTGTACTATGGTCCCTGTGAAGGGACAGGGCTCAATGTGACAGCAAAATCAGCAGGGTTTGGTTAGGAAGAGGTATTTGATGTTAGTTCACCAGGGAAGTCACCTTCAACTACCCTGGCTGAGGTCTGGCAAGAGCAGACCTCAAGCATTGAGAGCAGTCTGGTACCTTGGCTCAGGGAAACAACCTTGGGGAACAGAACAGGGAAGAAACTAAAGTAAACTCTTAAAACCTCACCAGCTACAACCATAAAAAGCAGGTCTGTCCTTTCTGGGGAGGCAGCCCAGGATCATAAAGCCCACGGCCAGGTGAAAGGCTGAGCAGCATCTTCCACCTCCTCCATCACTCAGCCGCCTGCCTTAGCTCTTTGCTAACTTTGCTCTTCCTGCTTCCAGAAACTGAGCCCACGAATCAAAAATACTGATGCCTGCTGAAAAAACACTGACACCACCAGGCTCTTTATCTGGAGTTATGGTTACCTGGTAGCCACATTTGTTACCTTCGCAGCTTCATCTTGTGCAGCACGGCTGCGCTAACAGTTTGCTAACTGGCAATATTTTATTGGACAGAGGATGATTAAATAGGCCTTTATTTGGGGGGAGTGAGCTGGAAACATTAAAACTCAAGGCTATACTCTTCTTCCTGCAGTAAAAATCCTGCCATATTTTATTCTCCTGAAGCAACTTTTAACTCGCCACACTTTGGAGCTTCAATCATGTCATGTACAGGTGGGAGCAAGACGGAGGAGAAGATTTCACAAGTCACTTTAAAACAGGACGTGTTAGCTTTAAAAGCAAGTAAGAAATGTTGTTGCTAAATAAAACGATTGCAAAAGCACCTGATGTCTGAAGATTACTTTTTATGGATCAATTACCCGGCAACAAAATTCTTAAATCATAGGTGGTGAACTCACAAATTTTTTACTTGCTTTTTACTGGTTAAAATACTGAATTCTGAATCCCACAAGCATATTAATATACTTCTATTTAAACACCCCATTTGGCTTTCCTGGCACAATGGGTAAAAATTCCTACCTTTTAAAAGAAAACGAGATTTTGATTCATAAATCCAGCTGCAATGTAATTTCTTTTCTCTTCTTTTTTTTTTTTAAAGTTCGTCTTTTGGGCCAAAAAGCTGAAGCATGACTGTTCCCATGGACATACTTCAAAGTCCCAGCAGATATACTCCTCCCTAAACACTGCAACTATTTCAAAATCCTTTTTATAAAAAAGGGAGTAATGTCCACAAGGGATCAAAGGGCATTCTACAGTCTGGCAATCGCCTTAGAAAAATGGCAGTGCTTCCATGAAATATGCCCTAAAATAATTTTGCAGCTTGGTATGTCCTAATTTCGAATTGGATGTTTATCTTGGAAAGGCTTCTATCTAACTTGTCCATAAAACAGCTCCACTTAGCTCTATGAGCCCTGTGAAAATGGAATCCAAAGCTGGCTATTAAGGGGGCCTGGAGATTGCTTCCATATGGCGTAACAGCATGGGAGTGGAGGGCTAAGGCCTACAGCAGGCGCTGCTTGGCTTGAGCTCCCCATCTATCCATGGACACTCATTGCATTACACCATAACATCTGGATTATTGCTTGTAATGTCCCTGGGAAATATCCACTTCCCATCAAAGCCTTTATCTATCTCGCTTGTTCTTTGAACATTTCAGTATTTAACATAGTCATGTTTGATGTGATGTACTCGCTGCTTTAGGAGCAAGGATTTTCCCTCCCCCTCCCGCTCCTTCCTTAGAGGAGGAAGAGGTATTTGATGTTAGTTCACAAAAAAAAAAATTAAAAAAATAAAAAACAGATGAAGTTTATTATCCACGTTACAATTTCTTTTAAAAACAAAGCATCCAGCTCTCTTCAAAGCTTCCAGGCTGAACACAAAAGACAGTTGTTATCACTCAGCTTTCAAATCAAACTTGGATTCTTTTCTTTTTTCATCCAGGCCAGTATTTCAAGGAGTCACTCAGTGTTGGGGACCTTCCTACCCCAGCTCTACAGCACACATAACCCCACCCTTGTAGCTGCTGACTTGACAGTTCAAAGGACTCTTGGGAGGTACCCAAACCAGCCTGGATCCCACACAGCCCCTGGAAAAATCAGCACCTGCACTCAATATTACTGAAACACATTGCAATGCACCAACCTTGACCTCCCAAAACAGGTGGCCCCGTGCACCCCCGTCTCTGGCTGTGCAGAGGGGTGTGCTGCTCTCCAGCTAACAGGACCTGCATGAGATCCAGCATCACTTGAGAGCATCCCACTGCAGAGTGGAGCCAAGATGTTTGCAACTGGTTCAGGGCACGGTGCTGACCTGCAGCAGCTCCTCACAGGCTCCATGAATCCCCTCCAGCTCCCCCACCTCTCCCAGTCCAGCCCTGCCACTGGCACAGGGCTCTCTCCAAACTGAGCATGGGAAGGCTGCTTGTCTCACACCCCTGCAAGACACAGCACATGAGGAATGCTTTGGGTTTCCTGGACATGCCCAGGTCGCCCCCACAGAGTCTGCTCAGCAGGTCTTGCACGTTTCCTGTGCCTCGCAGCACCAAAGAGCCCCTCTGTGCTTGCTCTGCAGCCACCTCTCCAGCCTCCCCAGGTATTTGGCAGGCTGTTCCTCTGACCACCCTGATGGAAATCCCAGTGAAACAGGCAGTGTCTCAGATTCCACTCACAGTTTCTGGAAGGAAGCACGTCTGGGGAAAATCAGATGTGTGGTAGACCCACAGACCCAGGCCTTCAATGAGTCAACTTTAGTGCTGCCTAGGGAAGTCTGCACGATGGAAAATGCCTCCCAGGTGATAAGAAAATGATATTGCCTTATTTATTTTAGACTTACCTCCTCTCTGATACCCCACACCTACTCATTTCAAACTGATTTACACAGAGCTAATTGATTCAACTTCACAGCCTCCCTCTGAGTTGGCAAAACTACTGCAGAGCAGAGCACAGAGGAGCACAGCCTTTAGTCCAACAGAGTCACTTGGGCAAAACAAGCACTGAAAAAAAACACTCCAAACCCTATTCCTTGCCACCAGCCAGCCTCTTGACCTGCCTTCACAATGAGACCAGAAAAACCAAAGCCCTGGTCCAAACTGGCCAGGAAATGAGGACACAACTGCTTAATCAGTGACAATTTTGAAGTGTTTTATCTATTCAGCTCTCCCTTTTGCTGTTACCTCCCAGGCTACCAATGCCTCCACACTTGGGTACTGCAGCTCCTCCCCTGCTGAACCTGAGCCCTTTCCAGCTGGGCTCCCACACTGGGTGCCAGGTCCTTCAGGCCTCTCCTGCTGTATTTTCCTGTAAACTCTCTGCTCACACTGTGGCTACATCCCAGACCCAAGCAAAGGTGCCTTGCCGAGGTACAGAAAAGTTGGCTGAAGCTGGGATCAGGCTACAGGGCTGGAAATTAGGAAGCACATGATTTATGGTGGAAGCTGGCACAGGTCCCAAGCACAAGGCATTGGACAAGCTTGCTTATTCCTTCCCCTCATCGTTTCTGAAATCAAGGTAGCCTTGAGACCACAATTTGAGGGTTGTCTCTAGATAAGCTAGAGCTCTGATTTTGGCTGGGCTCTGTGTGCAAATAAGCAGTAACACCATAAAGGTCACCTTTATGAGCAGTTCACTGCTGTAAAATGGATAAAAACTAGAACTAAAGACATCCCTCAAACAAGTCAGCCAGGAAAAAAAGAAACAGCAACAAAAAAAGCAGATAATAAACACTAAAATATCCAGAGATTCTTATTCCTTAGAACTAACTAGATGCTTTTTAAGTTTAATAACCCATGTCCACTGCAAAATTTAGAACTCTAACTCATCAGATAAGTAATCTCTGAAGCAAAAGTATGGCCCGGTCATAGAGCAGGATCCTGCCACAAAAGGACCAGAAGATGTTTTTTCTCCCAACTTAGAAAGGGAGAAAAATTTGCCCAAAAAGCATCCCATAGCTCTGAACAGAAAAATTAAAAATCAGTATTCACATCACCAAACTCAAAATCTTGATCCTGGTTTCAAAATGAATATAAAAGTTTCTCACATCACCTTTCAATTTTTTATCACTTCCTGGTTCTGGTTTAAAATAGAAGGATGAGCAGGTGGGCTATATTCTGCCTTCACAGAGCCAAGCACAGGAGCTGAACAAGAATGACAGAGCTTTGGAGGGGAAAGAACCAGCTCATTGACCCAGCTTCACAAAATCCTTTAGGAGCTCCAGTCTCCCTGATAACTCCATTTGTCCATAATCTCCCTCCATAGGCACCCAGCAAATCCCCTCTGGTGCATCAGGGCTGCTTTCAAATCTGTCTCTTTTCCTGACACACACATACATGCCCCAAGTTCAAACTTGTTTTTGAAGCAATAAAGAGATGCAGAAAAATTGTACATTTAAATGACACGGCGAGGTGGCCAAGTGTGAAGTGAGCCCATCTCTCCCATCCTTCATTTAAAAGGATGAGACAGGACAACAGAGAGCCTGCTGCAATCCCTGTGAAGAGGTCAACGTCAAAACTGGGCCACGTAATTTGCCATTTGAGAAAACAACAACACACAAATAGGAGGACTCTTCGGACCTCTCCTCATTAGGCAGAGAAACCGTTTCTGCAAGAGGCAGTTTCCCCTTGGGAAAGAGGAGAGGGCAGTGGAAAGGCAAGTGAACCAACACGAGATTGGCACCACGACGTGCGACCCCGTGGCGAGCGAGTCCCCGCGCTCCGCGCTGCCCACGGGGGATTGGGGGAGAGAGCCAAACACAATGAGGCAGACAAAAATGAAACCTAACAGCCCACATAGGAACACACACACAAAAAAAAGATAGGAGACTGAGGGATTTTCCCCTGCGATGAGATGCTTGAGGAGCCCTTGGGTCTGGCCAGCCTTTCAGCCAATTTATTCAATCAGCTTAAGCTATCCAGGTGGCAATTCCGTCGCTTTTGTTTCAGGACTGAACTGCTGCAGGTCAATCCAGCCCAAGCAGACCTGCTTATCTGCCTCCTGGATGTTCAACACTTAAAGGTTATTCAGCTGTACAAATGCAGGAAAGAGCGTGCAGGGCACTCAGGGTGAGACTCAAGCCACCCGGGACAAACAAGGGTAGTGAGCATCAGCCTGCTGGGCTCCAGCAGAGAGCTACCAACTCCCTCTGTGCCCCAGAAAGGAGAGCAGAACAGGGGGAGAGCATGTCAATACACAGATAAGAGTGAATACATTAATGCTGCCCAACAGCATCCTCTTCCCTTTGCAATGCCACCCTCCACGAGGAAAAGAAGAAAGCCACACTATAGAAACAGCTCCCACGGAGGACAATGCTGTTCTCAGCTCCCATGAAAAATGAGGGACCTGAATGCGCTGCCCCATGTCTGGGGAATCTGCGCAAATATGTAATGATTCCCTTCCAGCAGCAGAGAAAAATATATACTGTGTAATAATCAAGAGACACCTAAATCATGCAGTTCAACAGCTCTTGCTCCAAAATGATTTAAAAGACCATACTGAGTTGCTGGAATCCTTCCTGTATACTCCCTGTAATGACCATGAGGCTACTGGAGCTGGACTGGGGATCTTGTGCTGACATTGTTTTTGCTGCTGTCTGAAATGCAGCTTTTTCTCCAAAAACCAAGGGAGCTCAGAGAACACACATGAAGAGAGCACAGTACCCACAACAGCCCACGTGAGCCTTGCTGCCAGTCTGACATGGAGCTGCAACAGGTACCAATGCCATCAACATTTGGGGTAAATTTGGGAAGTCAGCAAGAATCCTGTGATTAATGTGAAAAGACTCATTTAGGACACTGATGTGCCAAATCTGCATTAAGACAACATAAAATGGTCAAATTAGAGGATAATCAGATTTCTTTCATGTAGGCAATACAGATTAAAAAACAGCTGTGAAAGTTATATTCATTTTGTCCATCCCTAAAATAAGTCATTTTCCCTGTATTTATAGAAGAGGAAAAGCTAAATATTACAATAGGGGTCAGCTGCAGTTCAGCACATTAAAAAAAAAAAAAAATCCCAGGAAAACTATTTCAAATAGAAAACTTTTATTTGCCTAAACCTGGAGAGAGGAAATTTAAATGTTGCTCAAATGGAAAGTATACTGTGTGTTCCTCCTGCAACACCCAACCAGAGTCAGCTCAGGAGCCAAAAACCAGACAAGCTTGTGTATCCATTACAGAGCTCTCTCCATTTCCCCTGCACTCCTTATTCCTGTATCTTTATCTCGTCCAGCAGCATTGTTTTCTACCCCATCATACTCTCTGGCTATTCTTCCATAACCTCTTGTGCCTTCCCTAGACACCTATATTCCCCATGCACACAATTTTTCTTCCCAGCCTTTATGTTCTGCCACAAACTGCTAGTACTGCTTCCACAGAGCAGAGTTTCCTAACTAAAGATGGTTATTGATGTACAGTACTAGTGTTTTAGTGCAGTAGCAGAATCAATAAACCAGGAAATACTGCTTTGTCAGATTTTTTCCAGCGCATGCTGGGAAATATTTTTTACTGCCTTTGGATGGTCACAGAGGTTTTCTTTAGAGATCACACTGGAGCATGAACTGTGTCTTCCCTAGGAAGAGCTGAAGCTCTCCTACCCTCTAGTGACTGGAACAGAACAGAGCACAGGGTTGAAGCTTTTTTCCTTTCAAACAATACTTTCATGTCTCCTAAATCAGCACCACGCTTCAGCATCTCTTAATTTTATTTTGAAAGGTGGTAAGGCACAAGACAGAGTCTTGAGAGCTGAAAGGCTGACAGCTAAAGATCCAAAAACATGTATGTAAAAATATTATACAAAATGCAATGAGATTTTGCGTAAAAGCAAAAAGGAAAACCAAACAAAAAAACCCTAAACAAATGGGAAAAAAAGGCACCCCAAAACTTCCAGCAGTAGCAACCGACACAGAATTTTGGCTATTCTGAAGAAAAAGAATCTGAGTTTAAAAACCCCAGTCCATTTCCCAGGTCCCAAAGCCAACCAGCATCCAGAGACAGCTGTGTGAAAAAGATGGGGATCAAGCAACACTGACCGAGCCATGGCACAGTAATTTCCAGAGTTTTAGTTAAAAACTGAAATGATAAGCTCTTCAGTTATTTCATCACTGTCTATCATGTGGCATTCAGGCATTCCTGGCAGCTCTCTGCTCCAAGCACTGCAAAATCCCTGCAATCAGAGCTCCAAAAGCTGTACTTTGCACTTCTTCTATTGACAAAAACATTCTTGCTGGCACAATACCTGAGATGGTTGGCTCCTCTACACAGCACACCACAGTTGTAATGAATAAAACAAGAGGAGGTTAATGATTCAATTTATTTAGGCACAAACCGATAGTTACAGAGGGAAAATATCATGAGAGCACACTCATCTTAAGAGCCAAATTCTGCTTTTCAGAGACTGAGACTGTACAGCTCTCAAGCTGGGTACTGGGGCTTGCAGTGTCTGTATCATTGTTATTTACTCAATAGCAAATTAAAGCTTTACAGAACACATAAAAAGCCACAGTCTGCTTCCTGAACAAGTTAAAATCTAATGCAAAAATGATACAGGAATATAAAAGTAATGGAAACCTGCAGGGATCCTACAGGAGACCAAGGGAAGCAAGCTAAACAGACATGTGGCATCACACAAATCTTGGAAATCCTGTTACAATGGAGGTAATGAAAACTCCCTGCTCAGCCTCCATCCCAAGAACAAAAGGAATTTCAAAACCCACAGGGGCAACTGGAAGAAATACTGCCTCACAAAATTCCACCCCTGGTGAGAGGCAGCCCCAAAGACAGACGGGGATCCAGGAGAGCCTCGTTCCGCTCCTGCACCAACCACCATCGGTGCATTCTGAAAAACTCAAACCCTCCACAGCTTCTCTCTTTTTTGGCTGAATTTACACCCCTTTCTTTTGTACATGAAGATTTTCTCTCTTTCTACAGCTCTTGGTGAATGGGATCTTACATTCACTTGCCACTAGATACTACCACGGCACCTACAATTAGCAAACAACAGGAATTTCCCATCTCGATGAATAGAAAAATCAAGAAAGCAAAGGTTACCACAGCCATCACATTGTGACAGGTTGCCTCTACACTTCTGAGTTTTCCTTTGTTTAGACTGTTTCAGAGGAGGGCACAGATTTTGGGAGGGGACCTTCATTTTCTTTAAGTAAAAAAAAAAAAAAGTATTACCTTGGATGAAGTTCTTTTCTTTCGACTTGACCATCTCTGTTCATGAGTCCCCATTATTGTACCAAAGAGAATCCAGGGAAAGGAAACGGGTAAGGAGTAAAATGGGGAAAGTGTTTAGCAAAATTATTCAAACAGAAGCTTGTCAAATGAGTTAGAAAAGCCTATTGCAAAATAGAGGGCTAAATCTACAACTACATCTCCATCTACCTTCCCTGCTTCATGGAACATAACAATCAACAAACTCAAAATACCTGCATTGCACCAAAAAAAAAAGAGGCAATAAAAAAAAAGTAATTGAGAATAAAAAGTGGAGGGACCCAGAGCCATTAGTAAGAAACATGGCTTATACTTTTGGTGCCATCTGGTTCTACAGTAAGCTAATTTAAAAAGGGGGAAAAAAATCATCTTGCTGTTAAGTGCTAATGTGGACAGAGCTATTTCACTGTTCTGACTCCTTTGGAAATGGCTGAGCAATCTGCATGTGAAATATGAGGGCTTAAAACATTGTCTTTTAAAAAAATTACAGTGTGCACCAGCTCTTCTATCATCTATACTCTGAATGTTAACTAAGCACCCAAGAGTACCAAAAGCTGCTATTTAAACCAATAAGCTTTGTCTCACTGGCTAGGTCCACTTTAGCCCAGGTTTTAATAATGATCCTAGAATTCCTGAGGTTCTGACTTTTTTGCTAAAGTAACTTTACATTTTTGCTTCACCCCTTCCTGCAATTCAGTAACACATGCCAACATGCTGATTGTAGAAGTGAGAGGGGAATTCACATTCCAAATAAAACCCATCTCATATTATAGACATATAAATATACCATTATTTTAAATATTGTCATTAAGCTTTCAAATAATCATACAGTGAGGTAAAATTAACTCTATCATTACTTTGTTATTAATTAAGGCTTTACAATTCTCAAAAAGGCATCTATTTGAAAAATAAATAACGAACAGCAGATATTCCACATTAGCTTCTTCTCAGTTTGCTTTCCAGCCCCTTGAAACATTTATGTTTCTATAAATAATCCCATTCAGGCTGGAATTCCATACCTATAATTCACTAAAGTGCTGTAAACAGCAAGTTTCATATTCAATTTTACAGAAAACTTGTAGAAATATTTTCTCTTAATATGCATTACACCTACTTAAAACTAGGTCTGGTTTTTAAGACAGTCCAAGTAACTGCCTGATCTTGGGTATTCTCCACCCTTTGCTGGCCAGGAGCAGGATTAGTTCATCAATATTTGTGTGCTGTACACACTGTAAAACACTAGGAGAAAACTTTACAATTAGAAGCAAAAAAGCCACGTGCAGGACCTGAAATTTTAAAAAAACTATCAGCTTCAGTTATGGTGTTCCCAGTCTCTGGGTTTCTAACATCACTAATCACCACATTCCTGCGTCAGGAGCCAAGTTCAATTAACTCGGTGAAGAAACTGTCAGTGGGAAGATCAGGGTTTTATAAGCAACCATCTCCTCTCAGCCTGGTGCTCCTCCAGACGACTGGGGCAGTTTAAGTCTTAACATCCAAGCTCAATTTTTAGATTTCACATGGGTAAGTTTTTTCATTGTTGCTTAAAAAAAAAAAAATGGAAATATAACAGCTTTTCTTCAGCCTGCCCATTGCAGTGCTGGGCACATACCCAGAGCACAGGGGGCGCTGCCACAGTGCACATCACAGTGACAAGACAGAAGCATCCAGCCACAAATGTCTGCACAACTTTAACCCAGCTAAATACAAGGCTTTTTTTTTTTTAAGTTATGCTCTATCTCGATTTCAATATTGAGTCTCAGAGGATGAAAATAAAGGTGGCATTTCCCAGTAAATCACATTATGCCAGCTCTTCTTTTCTCCCTCCTACAAATTCCAGCTATAAATTTGATTTCCTAAGCCACTTACATTTCTCTTGAAGTCTCCTTGCTTGACTGCTAGACTCAAGTTTAATACAATCACTCCCATGTCATCTTCTAAACTGTTGGGATCTTCCAGTTTTAAAACCTGTTCAGTAGTTCTACAAGGCAACAAAAAAAAAAAAAAAAAAAAAAAAAAAAAAAAAAAAGAAAAACAAAGAAGTTGTGCATTTATTGACTCCAGTTAACTCGAGTTGATTATTAAAGGTCAGGCTGAGCTGTGCAAATTTCAGCTTCTTGTCTGAAATTCCCAATATTGAGTTTAAATGTTAAAATGGGAAATCTGGAGAGTTCTTTCTTGGTTCTGACAAAATACACCCCTCTTTTAATAATGCAGCACAGTGTTCCTATAGCACTGCTCACTTCTCATAACTCTCCATATGCAGGTACATACTGAATTAAGTTACTACTACCTCCACTACACAGAAAAGAAGAGTGACAGGGAAACTCATCCAAGTGAATCTTCTAATATTAATGGTTTGTATTTGACTCCAGAGATATTTATTCTGCCTGCTTTTAATCCTCCTCCATGACTCTGTTCCCTTGCTGAAAACAGGAATGCTGGTATTTACCTGATGGCACTATCTCATGGACAAATTAACATTTCTAGAAATTCAGATACAACAGCCACGGGAGATACAACAGCCCCTGCACAGGGAGAACTCATTTTCCCCCAAAAAAAGTCATCGCACAGCAAGGGAGTATAAAAGAAACAACTAAAACTTGAATTCCTGGCTTCCAGCTCCACACTGAGCCCAAGCAGCAGCAGCAGCAGACAAAAGGCACAGGGCTTGCCTCGGCACTAAATCAGGGCCAGATGCAGCTGCTGCAGGCAGGGATGGATGAGGGGGAGGCTGGAAAAGGGGTGCTGGAAAAAACCTTCTCCCCCTCTTCCTTCTTCAGCCTTCACAAATTGTCCTGGTGTGGCTCTCCCTAAACAATGCTGCACACAGAAATTCTTAGTCCTAGAACTGGGCTCTGTCCAGGTTGGATTTGAATCCGCTGCATAATGCTGGATAAAAACGTGTGCAGAAGATTTACCTCAAGTGATTTCTCTTGAAATCCCCGCGCTTCTATCAAAAAATAAGTTTTCACAAATAGAAAAATTTCAAGCCAGAAAAAAAGCATTCTACCACTTCCCTCTGTTTCTCCATTAAGCTGCATTAATAACCTTTAATTAAATGAACTGTTACCTATTGAGTTCAAGTTCAGTGAGTGCCACGGATGCCGAACCCATGAAGTCTGAAGAGGTTAAATCACGATCGTACACCTGGTGGCAAAATAAGACAAATATTTCCAATTTTCACATCATAAGCCTGTTTTATCCCAGGCGATGAAAGAACAGATATTTTAAGCCCTTTCAGTTCAATTTTGTGTTTGAAAGATCAAAGCTTAGATATAATTCAGGGATCACTTTCCATCTCCCCGCTTTAATTTGTATTTTTAGCTAAATATTTAACCAGCATTTTGAAAGTATCTTCTTAATATTATGTAAACAGAGACATGTGTGCTGCTATGGATTGTGCCTGCTCCTTTATACTCCACACGACAGCATAATGAAACGCTGCACAAAAAATCAGGTACTTGTGCTTACAGATGTTTTAGCAATTAGTGCTCACAACTGGTAGCTTGTGGTTCTGGTAACTGTAATGTTACTCATAACCAGAAAAGGCTTTGCTACTTGTCACGGCTGCATCCCAGGTAATAATTCTGTGCAGCCCAGCCAAACTGCACTCCTAAAACGTGCTTCTGAAACTGCCCTTGGTTTCCCTGAGTTTGCACAAGCACGGGGGGAAAGAGAGAGAGGGGGAGAGAGAGAGCAGAATTCAGCTCCACGGCTTTAAACAGATCCAGTCAAGGAGTTTTATTTCAAACTAGGGTTTTTGCAGACGGAAAGCAAAACATGCAAGTAAAATCTGGGAAAGACATATGTGCATTTTAATTTGAAATTGCTGAAGCTCTTAAACTGGATTGTGTTTTATGCCGTGCTGCTGCAGGGAATAAAAATCAATATGTTTCTAAAGTTGAAAATAATTGCTTAAAAAAATATTGGGCAGACTTTCAAAAATCTGAGACCGAAACTTACCTTGATCCAGAGGTTTTGATCGAGGGTCTGTATGGGCAGCACAACAGTTTCATCCCAAACTGGGTTGAGGTTCTTGTAGACTACCTTACTTTTGTAAAGAGTTTTGCCATTCAGTTTAAACTTCACGTACGGGTCACTTGTACCTGTGATAATTAATTAAAAAATAGATTAGCATCAGCACCGTATGCAACTCCACAACCTTAAATTATATTTTCATAAAATAATTTTAAGCAGTTAATTGTAATTACAGATACATGTATTTCCTTAATTACCTATATAAAAATTGCTCATTCATACAGGAAACTTTCAGACAGAAGCAGAAAGCTGCCTGAAAGCAGGCAACAAAAAAAGCTTCTTTGTTTGCTTGATCTCTGTTGTTTTATTCTTAAGAATACTAATTGTTGTTTAACAACTCTGTTAAAATTTTAATTTGGTAAAAGAGCAAACAGAAGCAGCATTGAGGCACTATTTACAGGCCAACTAATGACAAGTGGAAGAGAGAAAATGTGATCCTGTGACTAGGAATATATTCAAAGGACCCAAACTCCAAAGCATCGTAACTGGGATAGGAGCTCCAAGGAAACCAGTAACAATAGCTAAAATACCCGTCAGGATTTCATCACTGGTGTCACTTTGCCAATTTACTTAAAACCCAATTTGAGGTTTCAGTGAAAAAAAATAGCAACGTTATTCATCAGCTCAGGATAAAAAGCACACAGAGAACAGACTCTGCAAAAACAAGCACTGTCCAGGTAACACGTTTTTAATCCAAGTGGCACAATTTGCCAGGGCAATAATGTCCCCTGTTTTTATGGAGCAGATGTCCATGGACAGAGCGTGAGGCTCGTGCCACTCGGCAGCAATAGACAGACTTGCATCTGTCAAAGGAAAACAGAAGAGGGAATCAACTTTTTATTATTGTTATTAAACTGGTGGCATCTGCACCAACACCAACCACCATGCAGGACACCGGGTAAGAGGGGGAACAAGGCACAGGGAGGATTTAACTAGAGGATGGTTGATTTAGTTATTCGTATAGACTTTGCAAAAAAAATCTTCACAGGCTGCAAATAAAAGGGAAAAATCAAACTGAGATATAGCAGCATCTACAATTAACTGAGCCTAGGTGCCATTCATCTGTCATATCCAGTTTTTTCTGTATTGTTCATGATATTTGGAATTAAACTTCCCTCCTAACAGTTGAATTTCATTAGAAGGGTAACAGCTAGGGTGGTGGTCCTGGCTGGCCCCAGCCTGCAGCAAGGACTGCTGGAGGAAAAGACTGATTTCTACAGCAGACTTCAGAGTCAGAAATAAACTGAACCTGTCCTCCCTGGTTCCCACTGGCCTGACAAACACATGGCAGTCCAGGATAACCCAGCCTAAGAGTAATACTCAGTCTTGCCAATGATTTGGTGCACCTGTGAGGATGTGAAAAATCCATATTTAAATATCCAAAGCTCTCATCAGTGTTATGTGAAGGCAGACTTAAACACAAGAAAAAACAACTATGTGTAAGCATCTATTTGGGATTACGCAGCGCTGTAAAGAACTGTGCTCCTGGGAGACAGACATATTTCTAAGAATTATAGAAAGTTTTTATTCTGCTTTAATTTCAAAAGGGAAGAGTTGTAGAACCTGGTCCATTCCGTGCATAAAGTGTGTTTCACTCCCAGAAGGAAAATATCAGTTGGCTTTCAAATACTGTCTGCAGCTGATCCTTTTTCTGAATAATAATTGTTGAAAAAAAAAAATCACTTTTTCTTTTTGGTTAAAAAAAAAGCTGCAGACTTCTTAAACAGAATTCTCTTTTTCTTCTCCTCTAAGAGAGACTAATAATAAGGGCCTGATGGAAAGCCAGGAAAGTCAGAGGGCAGCTTCTTATTGTTCCCAGTGGGTTAGGACTAGACCTTTCCCTACAAATTTCTCAGAACTATGAATATACTCTTAAACAAAGCATGCAGCTTAAAACCAGCACAATGTCCAGGAGTGGGAACACACAAATAGATCACAGCCCCACAGTGTGGGGGGGCAGCAGACCTCAGAAGATGCAGAATTAAAAAATAACAGCACTGAGCTCTTTGGTGTCACTTCCAAAAGATTTTAAAAGACCAAAAAAAAAAAGGCAAAAAATCCCCTGACTTTTATTTACAGGGTAAGCTGGACAAAGCAGCATAATTAAAAGTAAGAATAATAATAATGTCCACAACCTATTCTGTGCATGAAATAGCAACTGGCCAAGACAAGGAAAGCAAGTGATGAAATGAAAGCATGAAGAGACGATGGAGGCAGGTGGTTTATGGCCATAACTCATCTGCTTTTGGCACAGAAAACCCATGAAAAAGGACAAAACCTGAAAAGAGAGAGAAAAATAGGAGATACAGAATAAAAGCAAACAGCCAGCAAGTTCAATACCAACAAGCAGAAAACTCCAAGCCCTTTCTCTGAGGACGGGAAGCAAGAAGACTATAGCTAAGTAAGCCTCCCAATTGCATTATTGCTCTGAAAAGCTTTCCAGGTTGTTATACAGCAAAGGAAAATAAAAGGTGGGGGGGAGAGAGAGAAGGGCTGCCCAGCACTGCTCATGCAAGCCAGGCTTTAGCAATCATTCTCATGTATTTATTTTCAATAAACTCTTCCTTTATATTTACACGTATTTATATATATAGAAACATACATATATAAAATCAATTTAGGTAAAATGAATATATACATAAAATGAATATATGTAAAAGGATAATATATTTTGTTTACATAAAAATATATATCGTACATTAAAAAAAAAAAAAAAAGTGAGGGAGGGGGAAGCTATAATAAAAAGAGGCCTTTAATTAAATAAGATTGCCACTCTGGGATCAGGCCTTCATGCTTGTCAGCTTACTCTCAAAATAAACATCTCAAAGTGGGGCCTCAGTGGTGTCACTTACTCCAGCAAGGCAGCCTGGGTAATCCCTCGCTATCTTGACAGCTCCATAATGTTCCAGCGGCTTCACGGGTGAGCGGCGGCACCCGCGCCGCGGAAAATATTAATGCGGAGAATTAACGGCCAGAGAGAGGGGGACGGCGGCTTACAAAAGCCAAACAAGGCAAAGGTGTCAAGTTAGCACCGGTGTTAATTGTGAGGGAAAATAATTGTGGTGGGGAGTCCTGTGGTGCTCGCCTGTCGGGCTGTCACGGGGGTGACATCTCAACTAGGCGGGCGAAGGACGGGGTGGTGCAGCTGCCGCGGCCTGCAAACGGCCACCAGCAGCTGGATTGTCACCTGGGTGGGGGGACACAGAGCACCTGGGGGTTGGTGGGGGTCACTGGGGTGAAGCTGCTGGAGAAATGTCAGGATGGACATGGCAGCACAGGACCAACCAGTGGCAGGCCCTGGGGGCCAAGCAGCATGGGAGTACGGCTGCCGTGTCCTACAAACAGCAGGATGGCATCTCTGTGCCACTCAGCAGCTGGATTGTCACCTAGGTGGGGGGACACAGAGGACCTGGGAGGCGGTGGCGGTCACTGGGGTGAAGCTGGTGGTGAAATGTCAGGATGGACGTGGCACCATGGCCCACAGGGCCTGCCCCAGGTCGGTCCCAAGCGCGGCTGCCACGTTCTACAAACAGCAGGATGGCAGCTCCATGCTACCCAGCAGCTGGATTGTCACCTGGGTGGGGGGATAGAGAGGACCTGAGAAGTGGTGGTGGTCACTGGGGTGGAGCTGGGTGGCTGGTAGAGAAATGTCAGGATGGATGTGGCAGCAAGGGCCTACCCCCGGTCGGTCCCAAGCGGCACCAGAGCGCAGCTGCCACGTCCTATAAATGGCAGGATGGCAGCTCTGTGCCACCCAGCAGCTGGATTGTCACCTGGGTGAGGGGACACAGAGCACCTGGGGGTTAGTGGTGGTCACTGGGGTGAAGCTGGTGAAGAAAAGTCAGGATAGAAGTGGCACCATGGCCCCCAAGGCTGCCCCAGGCTGGTCCCAAGATGCTGATGTAGCTCTCTGCTCACAGCGTCTGGTTCTGGTTTCCTTTAAGACACCTCAGATTGCATCCAGGTGACCAAAATAGTTGACAGGGAATGAGAAATAAGCCAGGTGGGCAAGCCTCTCCTGATGGGATGAACAGCACAGACTGCAAATTACTGACTGCATTTGAATTCAGGGCTTGAAGCCTTCTGGATTCAAGCTCAGAAAGATGTCTGGGTCTATTAAAAGCTATTTATAAGAGACAATCTACAATCTAGGCAGAAAAACATAACTTTTTTTGAAAAGAGCCTGGTGATGTTAGAGATGAACCAGTCTAAAAAAAGGGTTTTTTGTTTATAATCTTCTTTTAACTGTGACAGAAATGGATAATTTACTGAAAAAGCCAGACCAATTAAAAAAAATGCTTTTTAGCATCCATTTCCTAGTGAAGGCAACTGAATCAACAACTTTGAAGCAAGTGCATGAAGGCTCTTCTGAAAGCAAGGTCTCACTCACATCAGTAGCAGTATCAACAGGGGAATGGGTTATTGTTAAAGCCAGTTGAGAATTTTGCCCCCAAAAAATATCTCTCTGGTGGGAAAATCAAGGTGCTCTGAGGCTAATTTGTATATTGTACAGTGAAACAAGTAGATGGCTCACACCATAAAATATATGGACAAAATATATATAAAAATACATGATAATCTACTTCTCAGCCTAAAGCAAACCAAATAAAGGGTTAAAATGAAAGCTGACCTCTTAAAAAAAATCATTCATCATCTAGGCCTCTTCCCCCATGAGAGAAAAAAACATTCATCTTGACAGTGATGCTCCTTGGAATTCCTTTGCATAATACCAATATAATTTCTATTTTCTTCCACTAGCACTAAAAAGCAATGAGTACAGGCAGACCAGCCATCACCTAAAACTGAGAAATTTTCAGTGAGCAAAAAGTTGCTGGGACAGAGCAGCAGGAGAGGGTTTAGTAGCCCAAGAAGCTAAACTGTTAAAGGTGTTTTTAAATGGATACTGCTGCCCTCTAGCAGCTACCGAGAGGTGGATCACATCCACTGCTTCAGAACGAGGGAAAAAATAACCCAACAAACCCAGAAGACCCAATATAATTTCAAGCCACACACTGTTTTATGAGAGCAAACTTACTGGAAATGTAGCATATGAAACAAGTCTCGTTCCATAAATAAATAAATAAAAATGACCACCAAATTGCCTTAAAATCTTGAAAAAATCAAAGCGCAGTGTGAAATATAACCTAGACCATCTTAAGTTTTGGTTAAAAAACTAAATTTTAATCTGAAGAAGGAAATTAAGGATTTATTTTATAGGCATGTAAAGAATAAATATCTGAAAATCTTCCTAGAAATAGAATTACTGGAGTTATTTACGACAAGGAGTAAAAGACATTCTAAAATAGAACACACATTTTTCTTTTTAAGTGGAAAACCACTACATCCTTGCAGAGAAACAGCCGAGATCAAGGCTTAAAGGGGAAATCAGAAAAAAAAAAAGTATTCTGCTGGCAGGAAATTCAGGTGATTTTGGAAAGTTTTGTCCCCAGCTAGTTTTACGTGGCCAGATGGAAATGAAACATTGCTTGGAAACAAGCAGTCCCAATAGGTTCCCCAAGGGAAAATAAAACCAACCAGAAAAAGAAAAATACACACAAACCTAAAAAAAAAGTTCTAACACAAAAAATCCAATAAACCAAAAAGACCAGAGAAGTGTGAAGAAAGTGTGCAAACAGTTTAAGGGAAGGTGAAGGAGGGGAAAAATTGCCTGAACTTAATAGAATGAAAGATGCAGACATAGCACTTTCTATTCAAGACACTTCAGAAACACCAAAAAAAAAAGTGAAGGGATTGATGTGACAAACATTAGGAACATGTGACATAAAGCACAGAATTGTATTTAGTAAGAATTAGTCCAACTGAACACTGCTTTAGGCACGGGCAGAGGCTCCAAGAGCTCCCTGGAGCTTTCTCTTCTGCTAAACAACCCCAACTCAGCCTTTGTTTCTTGTATTCTGAATCTTCACCCAAATAAAAATCTTCTTACAAGGTCCAGAAAGATGCAGGGTTAGCAGGCAGGTGTCCCCCAAGACTCAGCTCTGACAACTGATGGAGCTAGAACAGTTTAAGAAATCTATTTTTTAAACTATAATTCTGACACAAGAAGAGTCACAGGGTGTTCTTTGGGCCCAAATATTCTCTTCCTATGCTGTCATTCCAACATTTCCTAAATTAACATTACAAGAATGGAAAGACATAGAAACTGCTTTTGTTTGAACTCCTTCCGTTTTTCTGAGGTTCCTATATCAGTGCATTCCTTTCCCACACCAGTGCAGGCAGGATGCTCACAGGGATCACTGTGCCCAAGGGCAAAGTTTCAGGCACTTTGCACTTCCAGAAACTGGGCTTGGCACAGACAGACACTCCCAGCACAAGCCCTCGTTCACATACAAAAAAAAAAAAAATCCAAAAAACATCCAGAGAAAACATCCAGACGAGTGCTCAGCACCATCCAAACTCTCAGCATTTGTAAATTAGCCATGATTACGCCTTTCAAAACGAAGTGTGAGAAGTTGCCTAATACATGGCAATAATTAATAAATCTGAAGGCCTAATGATCTAATTGCAGATACCCTGAAAACAGAGAAAGTCTAAATTAATCAGCATGTTTGCAGAGAGCAATTCAGCCTAATTGCTCTGAGCATTTGCTTTCCAAACAATTACTTGCTCTAAGCTGACAAATACCCAGCAGAGCACACACACATCTCTTCCTCTAGCACTCTGGTATCAGCACAGACCCAGGCAGTGAAACACAGAATGATAAAACACCCTGAGTTTGGTAAAACCCACTGGGACCACCAAGGTCTAACTCCTGGATAGCCCAGAGCTACGAGTGGTGGGTTCCTGCAGGCTCACTGCTGCTGGAAGTTAAAAGTGCATGTTATTCTACAAGTTTCTTTCCTTTTATTTTGTCCTTGGGAGGCTGATCTCTGGCACAGCTCACAGGGAGCCCCCCAGGACGCTGTGGCAGTGGGGGCTGTGAGATGTGAGAGCAGAGGATGCTGTGCTGAGGACAAGGAAAGCATGATGCACCCATGGAGGTGTTGCATCTCCTCCCCTTGCTCCCTTCACACTGCCTCCATCATGAGAGGAAAACCAAAGTGCAGCAACAGGAAACCAATGAAACCTGAAAGGAAGAAACAGAGATGGGGCACAAAGGTCCCGTAAAAAAGATCTACAAAACACAAAACCAGGTAGAAAAGAGACACACACACAAAGTTCAGGTTGGAACATGTGGTTAAAGGGGAAAGAAAAAGAAAAAAGACACCAAGCACTGTGTCTCTTGTAACTGCACTGTTTAACAGATGAAAAATGAACTTTAAGAGCACAGGATTTGGAAATGGGAGGGGCTTCTCACCCTCACAGACACTCAAAGCCCAGTTTCTGTTTATTCTTACAACAGCAGAGCTGGGTTTGCCACCTGAAGGAAGGCAGCCCTTCCTTGCAGCTGTGGCATCCCTTTGTTCACTGCTCTGGAAGGGTGACTCCACCAGGAGCAACATGCACAGCCAGAGCATCCCAGTGCCAAAGGGGAGCGGGACCCTGGAGGTTTCTTCAGGTTGACCCAAACAACCACAAGGCATCACCCTGCCCTGTGAAGGTGAACCAGCAGGTGGAAATGGGATCCAGCCTCTCCCAGCTCAAAGCATGAAGATGGACTCCACAAAACAAGGGTCAACAAGGCCCTGAAACCACTAAGGGTGAGACAAGATGCCAACACTTAGAGCACCAGTGATATTTTTAATGCCAAATGAGATACAGAATAATCATCTCTCTGTTCTGCCAAGTTGCTGCAGTCCTCCACAGCTTTTTCATCAAAAAAATACATTTCTGCTTTCAATACTTGCAGTATTGAAACTACACAAATGCAAACTCCTTGCCATCACTGAAACACATCTAGTAATAATAATGCCATAGAAAATACATTAAAAAATCAAACTTCTGGTGCTGTGTATGTACACACACACATAACCTTCAACGTTTGGCTCAGACCCTACAAGAAATATAAATGTAGGAACCATGGACTGCCTAACATGGGCCCCAAAGGTGCACAGAGGTAACATGCCAAATTTACCATCTGCTTAGGCAGTTTCTGCTCTGTGACTGGGTGAGACTGTAAGCAAGTAAATCAGACTCCAAGCAAGCTGAGGACCAACAGGTAACACCTCTCTCATCCTGCATCCCTAGACAAGACACTGATTTACACCCAAAAAAGAGGGTTTTGGAGCTTCTCTACTTTCCACCAGAACTAAGATCCTGCTCTAGCAGCACTTGGATTCCTTGGCTGGGGCACATATGTTGGGTGTTGCTGTACAGAGGCTTTTTCTTTCACTTACCCTTCAAAAAATAGATAAAAGAGGAGAAGGCGGCACTGAAACTGATTTATTTTTCTTTTCTACATTGTTGTGCAATTTAGAGGAAGCACATGCATCTCTGAACCAGTGTCCTGGGCTGATGCAGCCCCTCAATAGAGAGCAGTACAAGGAGAGGAGTTGCAGAAAGTCAGGGACTAGAAAGACACAAGAGACAGATGAAAAGCAATGCAAGAAGTAAAAAGTGATGGAAAAAATAGGAAAGAGCAGATGTTAATAGGATTAATATTATGAAGAGGAAAAAAAAAGTAATGAAAATCTGGTAAAGTGAAGGAGGAATTTATATCACACCAAAGGGAACATATCCTGGAAATAGTAGTGAGGCAACAAGTCAGGAAAAAATACTGGGAAAGTTGGAAAAAAGTGAAGTCTGCAGTTTTAAGTGGAACTCCTGCTCGCCTTTGCTTGGCCAAGCATAATTATTCGCAATTAATAACTTAAGCGTATAATGAGTAAATTCAGGGAATTTGTGAATTTGATGAGTAGTGCCAGGATGGTTTTTAGCAATAGCTAAAATGTCAGAAATATCCAATGTCAGAGATATCTCTCCTTGGTCACAGAGCTTAGATTTATTTTTACATTTACACACAGATAAATACTTACACTGGGACAAAACAGAGGCAGAAACAGACTGAACACGAGCACAAGAGACTTTACTCAGCTGCCAGGAGAGGGCATCACCCACCCACACTGCAGCCTCTAAGCCTGAGCTATTTAAACTGTTGTAAAATAAAATTATGGGGGAAAGTGCAAACATGAGAAGAAGGCAGGACACCAATCTTAAATACCATTTCCTTTATCTTTATGTAGATAAAGAAACTCCTTCAAAAAATATAAACTGATTGGTTTGACGACTGCTTTGAGATTTTTTTCCCAGATAAATCGCAGATTGCATACTAAATGAAAATTAAAATTTAGGAAAACGACAAGACTTATTTTAAAACTTATTTAGGCTAAAGATGCGGGGGCATAAACTCTCCACTCAGCGTGTGTGAATATTTTGCCAAAGTCAAATTATTCAGAGTGTACTGATACAGCCCAGCAGAGCAGCTCTAACCAGCAGCAGGGTGGGGGGAGAGGAGGGAAGTCTCACACTGCCAGCCCACAAGTTATCTCTGGGGCTTTCTCACACTGAAGAGATGAGCAGAGCTGACAACCTCCCACTTTCAAAGGCACGTTGAGAAAGCCCAGTGGCTGCAGGTCAAGCCCCGGCATCACACAAAGATGTCACATAACCAGAGTGACAGCAGAGGCCTGCAATGATGGGCACCCACTGTGGGCTTTTTATTTTTTTAAGGAGCCACCACTGCAGCATGGTGGTGACTGATGAATAATCATTAGGGCTCTGTTTCCTCCCCTCCTGCTGCCTGTGCAATAAAAAGCAGCAGTTTTACTAAAGGAAGCATCCCCTCACATATTCAGTTTACTAAATGAGAGGTCATTTGCCACAAAGCAACAGAGACTCATCAAAAGGGATTTTTCCCCCCTTATGTTGTTTTCCTGTGCTGTCCAATGCCTTACTAAGACAAGCATTTGCTTTCTTACACAACAAAACACAGCCTAGAGCAAAGTATGCTCTGTCTTCTCTAGAAATACTACTTTGCTGGAATTGCTCATTTCCAGCATCTTTTTCCTAGGAGCAGTTGGATGTGTCCTGGCTTGTGCAGCCTGCCAGTAAAATCTGATGAACTGCTACACTGTTAGGAAATTCAGGCTTTTATATAACCACAAAGATCTTAATCTAAGTACTGGTTCACTGGTTCACTTCTTCCAAAAACTGGTAGGAAAAGCAAGCATACACTCAACCAAAAGTTACTGTTTTGGGAAGCCATGAAAAACCAATA
The DNA here is from genome assembly GCF_035770615.1 of Melospiza melodia melodia. Taxonomy (NCBI): domain Eukaryota; kingdom Metazoa; phylum Chordata; class Aves; order Passeriformes; family Passerellidae; genus Melospiza; species Melospiza melodia. The sequence goes on along the minus strand of NC_086208.1, from coordinate 15,323,431 downwards.
TGGAAAAAGTTAACTGAGATATCAGACAACAGAAATCCCAATGAGCGCCTCATGTGAAATCAGACAGGTCCCTCCAGGTGCAAACCTTCAACCTTCACAGGCCTTTAGGCTGTGCAAGCTAATTTTGTTTAAAACCAAATGAATTAAAGCCCATGGCTTCACCTCAAAAGAAGCTGCTCAGACATTTTGCAAGACAGAACTACCAGAACTGTTTCCACATGCAGGAAAAAAAAAAATATGAAATCAAGCCTGGATGCACGGAAGAGCTCTCTGACAGCTTCAGATGGAAGGTCCTGCCACAGCTGCTGCCTCAGGGTCCTACAGGCTGCACAGAGCCTCTGGCAGGGCAGCTCTCCCTCCACAGCAAGTGACTGGCTGCTCACAAGTATTTCTACTCCCTCTTTCAAAATCCTGAATAAAAGCCAGGTTAAGGGAAGGCATTTTCACACTTTTTTCCAGGAATTCCCCAAATATTTTTACAATTTCTTTGATATGTCATTTGAGGGTGGTTTTGGGTTTTTAGGATGCTGTCATTGCTCAGTCACAGGCCAGGTTAGAGAGGATTGTTGGCCTACAGATGTGCTCCTGTGGTTCCTCCTTTTATCAACATCTTTGCAGATAACCCCAAAAGCACTCCTAAGAGCAGCTCTATCATTTAATGAACCTCCAATTATTCCTTGGAGGTTTTTTTCAAGCTCAAATAGAATTCTTGCAGCTCCTGAATGGGTCCAGGTGCTAAGGGCAGCCAAGAAGGAGCTTTGCAGCTGCACAGGCAGAGGGCAGCTCCCTCCCCTGAGTTTCCAGGGTGGATAAACCCAACCTCTGAGTGCTCTGACCTACAGGAGAGACACAGAGGCCACAGCTCCTTGCACCGCTGATAGGCAGCCAGCTTGCTGCCCAACAGATCAGTGATAAAGGAGTGAACAAAGTGATAAAGTGTGAGAATTCTGCAGGAAGCCAGAGGGAAGGTGGGGCTCACCACAACGATCCCTGATAACCAGGTTCCTGCCTTCCTTCAGGTGGATGGTCAGCAGGTAGGCAAAGGGGCTGGGCAGCTCACTCAGGCAGTCGTTGGCTTCCTCCAGAGCCTAAGGAGAACAAAGGAATCTGTCACACACCTCTGGAAGCACATCATAAACCAGGCAGGTGTGCTCCTAGTGCTGCTGCAGAGATAAAGTTCTGCTCTGTCCTTAGGGCAATCCTTGACAGAAAGAAAAAGTAAAAGAAAAAAAAGAGGGAAAAGAAAAAAATATTTCTTTCCCAGGCTTTCCTTCCCTAGGCAAGTAGCTAAGTATCAGCATCAAATATGTTCAACAAAGCAAGGATTTTACCTGAAAATGAGTGGTGATATAACAATCACAAATGCATGCACAGGCTTTCCAAATCCTTTCAGCACATTTTTTTCTGACCTGTTTCTTGTGCATTCAGAGCATCTCTCAAGTTGGAAGAGACCCTCAAAGTCCTTTGTATCCACCTGATAAGCTCAGGAGGAAGAACAGATCTCACAGAGCTGCTGAGAGGAGAGCACAGCACTTCTTTGTGCAGCTCCAAAAGAGAGAAGGCCAGGGGCAGGCAGTGCTGGTTGTGAGCTTTAGCAGAAGCAAACTCGAGAGCATTTCTGCTCCTCAGAGGTGCTGCCACAGGGTTACACAGCTCAGCATCATCCTCCAGCTGGAACACTTGCTGAAAACAGCTCTGGACAGCACTTGAGAGGTTATCAGAGGGCAAAGGTAGAGAAGTTCATCCACAAAGCAAACATGTTTTACATGAGAATAACATGTCAGAACTGCCAGTGCCTCTTCACACTGCCCCAAAACTGATTTCACTATCTGTCAAAGCCTACAGTTGTGTTACTTCTTGTATTTACTTTAATCTGGCTTGTTCCTACACTGTTATTTGAGTATTTATGCTGCTGCTCTCACCAGTTACCAGTACAATATAGATATTATAGAGTTCTTCAAAAAATCCAGAACATTTGGGTTTATTAAAACATTAACAACCACTTTAAACTACTAAAAACCAAAAAAAACCCACCACTAAATAAACAAATCCCCCACAAACTGAAACACCCCCACAAAAAAAACCTCAACACACTCTGGGCAAATCTCCAGATAGGCTCTTCACCAGATGAGTTTTTGAATTTGTAAGAAGCAAAGAACCTAAATCTAAAATAAATTTTGTTCCTGATCAAGCTTCAAAATGACACGACTTACCATTTGGTCATCAAAGTTTTGAGATGACAGGGAAGAGTCAAAATCCATTTCTCCAGATGGGTACTATAAAACAAAAGATACAATGAATTAGACAACAATACAGGAAAGTAAATGCTCCTAGCATCAGTCAAGATTACATACATGTAATGAAGGAAATGCTCTTACTTATGCTTATAGATAATTTAAATATATATTTCTTTTTCCTGTTTTACAGTAACTGCTCTTGAGTTTAATCCAGGAAAAATAAGTGCCTGCTTCCAGCTAGGAATAAATTTCTTCTTCTCCTCCCCAGCACTGGGTGCTGAAGGTTCTTATCACAAACTCTCTTGATGTCTGAAGGTTGTTGTGTCTGGCAGCCTGCTGCTCTCACTTGATCACAATTTCTCCTTCACCACACAAAAAGCAAGTTCCACTTTAAAGTTTTTTAAATAGTTTTTTAACTTGGTTTGGTGTTTAGGTGGTGTTTTTTTTTTTTTTTTTTTGCTGTTGTTTTTGTGGGTTTTTTTTTTTGTTTGGTTTGAGTTTAAAACTAAATTGCTCAGAGGAAAAGTTAAAAAAAATTGTCAAAGGGAAAGGTGTCCTTGTTTTGGATGAGTTAATTCTCCTTCTAGCAATTGGTACAGTGTTCTGTTTTGGATTTAGGGTGAGAAGAATGTTGATAACACACTGATGTTTTTAGTTGTTGCTGGACAATTACTGTCCCTCTGCTGAGGAACTGGCTGGATATCAGTCAGCAGGTGATAAACAACTGCACTGTGCTCACTTGTTTTGAATACTTTAACTGCTGTATCATTTCTATCAAAATATTAATTATTTTAAAATATAATATAAAATATATAATTAATATAATTAATTTTTTATATTTTTGTGTTATAATATCTTTATAATACATTAAATATTATTAAAATAATAATATCATTCTTCCTTATTATTCTTCCTTTTCTGCCCTTTCCTGTCTTTATCTGGACTCATAAATTTTACCTTTAACCCCCAATTCTCTCTTGCATATGATGGTTCCCATTGAGCAAGGAGTAAGAGAGAAAATGTGATATTTGCTGCCTGCTGGGTTAAACCACAACAAAAGAGAAAACAGAAATACGAGAAACATGCTGCAATAACTGGAAGATCCAAAGGATTTTTTAGCAGAGGAAGTCAAACATTTCCTCCTAAATACTGACTCATCCAACACCTTGAGGGTAGAGTGGCCCAACCTCAAGTCTGTCTGAAGTGATTCATCACCCAGGACATCTCTGATGCTCCCCTGGCTGCTCCAAGAGCCCATGACCATCATTTCAGCTGAAGAGGACCAAGGTGCCTGGGAAACTCCTCTGGTCTGATGCAGGGCAACCACAGTCCTTTCAAACGCAAAGATTTATGCTAAGGGCAGTTTCTGTCTGCAGAAATGCACACAAGGTGGAATTCGATCCTCATGTGAAAGGGTGGGAACATCCAAACCTCTCCGATGAGAGCAGCATTGTGTGCAGCACCACAGAAACATTTAAAAGTCAACCAGCTCCTGCACCAAAGTACATAAATCTTAGCTGTATTGACATGCTGAAATAAACATAAATACCCTTTGTGTAATTTTTTCCCTTCTCTTCCTGCAAATACCTATATTAGATATCAGGAAGTACAGAAATCCAGCATTGCAAGGAAGATTTCCCTTGCATGACAGACAAAATCTAACTTTATGGTTCCCACAGTAATCATAACTTGGCCACCTTGCAAAAACACATTAAAAGTGGAAAAATTATCATCATAAAGAGCGGCAGAAGAATTTTCTCACACAACAGAGCTGAGTTACAGCTGCTAGGGGAACCCTAACTTTGAATTTTCTGACTAGTATGCATAAAATCTCACTCATGTGCATTAAACTTAGTGTTTCTTGGAGTCTGTGGCTTCACAGGAATCTCCTTCAGGCACCATCATTGGCACTGGTAATGGTCCCTCTTTACAGCTTATTTTACACGCCACTAACGGGTTCAAAGAACTGCATCGAAATTATAATTTTAGAGGTATTGCCTTGGCTAGCTTGATATAATTTATTTTAAAATTACCCTCAAAATTACTATTTTGTCTTTATTCTGTTTTTTGTTTACTTGCATTACATCCACAGATATTGAACAATTATCATTTTAAATAGAAAAACTTGGGTTCTTTCAATTGTAGCTCCACATAATATAAATTACTGTTACTCTAGGTAGCTAACTGCACTGAGATCACTGAATACAGATAAAAGTCTTGGTGAAAACATGGTCCTGAAACCTTGATTTTAATCAAACTACAGTGACACTTCTCAACTTTAAACAAAAGTGGGCACACCCAGGGGGGTCACAGCCCCAAATATATTTGCATGAAAACAAATCAAGCAAGAGTAGATGTATGAATATACATAAATTGAAAGTTCTTCTTTACAAGCGTTCCCACCTCTGCCTCCCCTTGGTTTCTGCAGAACTATTCAAAATACAAAACCACTGAGTGCATATGCAACAGGACAAGGCTTTGGCTTGCCCAAATTCGCCCTAAACCAGGACAGTGACTCACTGCAAAGTGCTGGCAAGGAGATAAAGAGATATCAGAGCACTTCAGCAATGACGCGTGGCCATGGACAAAACCCAATGGCAAAAAAAAAAAAAAAAAGGCATTACAGGAACCCTTTACAACCTGAATCACGCAGGGATTCAACAGAACTTCACCTGCTTCTTCAGCCTTGCCTATCTGGGTGCAATGGGGAACAGAGAGCAAACAAATGGGAAAATGGTATTTGGGCAGAGCCTTGGTGAGGATGGGCTGTGCTGAGCTCTGCAGGGGAGTTCACACAAGTGAGAAAACCACAAGCACACGCTGATCTCACGGTATCGGGTGGCCAAAGACAACCAGGAAATGAGTAGGTGGCATGTGACAAGCAATTCAGGGGGGAAAGGAGCTCAGCCTACATTTCTGCTTTTTTTAGTTTGTGTTGTTGCAGGGATCTGCCTTCCTTCTGATTTACCTCCCTGGGCAGGGAGTGATGCTCACACAAGAACAATGGGAACTCTTGTGCTCCTCAGAGCAACCACACCCAGCATTCAGGGACCAAAATCCTCTGTAACAAACTATTCCCATCCCAGGCACACACGTGTATTTGTACACACAGCACAAACCCAGCAACTGTTCAACTAAGTGCAAGCAAAGCTGAATATTGAGTTGTCATAGAATCATAGAATATTGAAGCTTGGGTTGGAAGGGACCTTATACATCATTTAGTTCCACCCTCCCTGCCATGGACACCTTCCAATATTGAATTTGTTTTGCACCAGATTCAACGTAATTAAATTTGCTCAATTCTCCTTATTTCTACTTTCCTTTGCTACACTCTCTCCTTTTATTCTCGAGGAGAAAGATCTTTATAAATTGCACTGGAGGCAGATTACAGTAAGGAAGTATATTCACACAGAGAGATGATTTGCCATATAAGTGAATACCAAATGATTTACACACACCAGCAAATACAGAAACACACATTTAGGGAAAGATGTAAGTGCTGCAGAAAATAAGCCAGACTTGGATTGTGCATCTGGATGAAACTGGACTTGAGGTCAAACTGTTTCATCACTATACAGGTACTTCATTCTCCTAGAACACTCAGTTCACCCAAAATCAAAGTAGGACTTAGTATTAACTTCGTTGTGCTGAGGCAGATTTTAGATTAGGGTTTCTGGCATGCAGCAGCAGGAAAAAACTGCTGCTATCATTAAAACAACCTGGAAAAACTTGCAAAATAACTAGAGTTCATATATTTACCATATACCGAGTGAAGTGCTACAACTTTTGAGTAATGTTTGAGCAGAGAAACAAAGCACTGTACTATTTCAGTTGCTTTTCTTAAGTAGCCCTCAAAATAATGAACACTCTAGCAAGGTGAAACCAATTTGTGAACAATTTAGCAACCCTAAACCACAAGTGATGGTCAGTAACTACCAGTCTGACACTCTGCATCACAACAGACCGGGAGCTAACACACATTTGGTAGGAATACACAGGTCTCTGAGATGCAAAACAAGCAGTTTATATCAGAAAGGATCACTTTCCCCACATCAGTGCTAATCATCCTTTTGAGGGTGAAGTTAAAAAACAATTAACCTGAGAAATCCCTATTCCCAAGGGAAGACTTGGAACAAAAAACGCCCATTTCCTATTTCAGCATCTTGAACGACTACAGAGGCAGCTCCCACAACTGCAACAATCAGGTAATGAGAAAAAGGCCTCAGAAAGTTCAAAATGTAACCTTCCCAGAGAGCACTCAACAGGAGCAGACATACTTCCACAAAACCTAACTAAAACAAATTTTTCCTGAACTGTTTCCTGCAGCCACAATCTTCACCTGCTGTCGACATAATGAAGCTATCAATGAGCTCGTCAGGATTCCCAATTTGCTCAGACCAGGCAGGAATTAGTTTCATGACAGTATTGGTCTCTGATCCTCCTGGGACATTTATGTCCAGACACGAATACTGAGCACAGAGCAGGGGGAAGAAAAGGGGGACAAGACAGCGCAGAGAAAACCTTTTAGTTTTTCACCTCCTCAAATCATCATCACAAAACCCAAAAAACCAGTCCTGAGAATGATGCTACATGTTCTGTTCCCCATCTTGTGTTTGTTTTGGTTAATTCCAGGGGCAGGCAGAGCTCACCTTGTTCACAGCTGTCTTTCACCTATTGCCTTCATCAGAGTCTTCAGTGGGTGGAAGGCAAATTGATAGTGCCACATAGCAATCCTGGTAATTATATTAACTAGAAAGCAAATGTATCAGCACCTCAATTCTGAGCTCAGAGAACTGCAACAACTTTTGATTTGAGGAAGCAATTCCAACAGATCTGAAAAATCTCAGGTATCTTTAAAAATAACAGAAGAATAATAAAAGAACTAAAAAATTGGAGCAGTGTTATTTGCAGCTCCAGACTGACAGGAAGGACAGCTGAACTAGTCTTTAATAATGTGTACATCATGTAAAGTTTAGGGTTATTTGCATTGCTCATTCATTCCTTGAACAGAGCCCCCTCCTCACAGAATGATGCAGGTGGGAAAGGATCTTAAATCTCACCTCATGAGCAGGAACACCTCCCACTCCACCAGGCTGCTCAGAGCCCCGGCCAGCCTGGCCTTGGTTGGATCCTCCATCCATTTTTAACCCAGAAAATGAAGGAGAAGCACGAGGAGCCCACAGGAGGCGGCAGCTGAGCCTCGCTGCTGCTCCAGCACCCACCTCTGTCCCCTCGTCACTCAGCGCGGCGCTCAGCCGGGAGCTCTGCAGCAGCTCAAAGAGGTCCTCGCTGGATCTCCTCTTCTTCCCCTCGGACACGGGGCTGCCCACAGCCTCAGCTCCTCGTGAGGACAGCAGGTGATTGCCCACATCCTGCATGTCTGGGGGGGTGACTGTCACCTCCGTCCGCGTCCTCTGCTGTGATGCCCACAGCCAGTCCTCTCCCGCCGCCTTCACCGAAGCGTTTCTGCTCTTCAGGGACACCACAGAGCTGGAAAAGCTCTTGGGGGAGCAGCTCGACAACACCTGAGCGTTGGAGTAAGTAATTTCTTCTTCCTCCTCTTCTTCCATGAGAGTGTCCACCTCCAGCATGTCAGGCACGGACACGCTGAGACAGCGGTCCAAGGAGCGGCCCTTCCTCTCCAGCATCTTGCCTGACCTCTTCTTCGTCCTCCTCACGCTCAGGTTTCGCAGGAACGGCCGCGTCTTCTGCTTCAGGGATCCCCACACGGATTGTTTGTCCAAGTCCATTGCTGCAAGGGGAAATCTCAGCAGTGCCTCCTGCACAGAACAGCTTCAGCGATTCCCAGGGTGACTAAAAGGAACGTAGGAAGGAGGCAAGTCAATCACAAAAGTGAACAGCCGCTCAAGACTATGATTCATGTTGTCTCATCTTAAAAACTTTCAGTCATTTCTCTGAACAGTTAAAACGGAGCATGTCACATTAGTAAGTGCTTCCAAATACAATCTGGTGGGTAGGTTTGATTATTTAGGAGGAAAACAGCCAGAGCAAGTATTTATTCCTACACAAAAATGCAACGTCTGCCCACTACTTCATTATTTCTAAGAGGGGACATTACGTTTCTTCTTCTGTCAAGCCCTGATTTGTGAAAACTTGAGATTTGTCCAATTTGAAACTGTTTCTGTACAAAGCTTACTGACGGGAGTTAGATCGTGATAATTCAAGCACACAAAACATGCTGGCAAAGCTGGCACTGACATTTCTGCTGCCACTTTCCCAGGCCATGTAGGGCTTTGTTGACTATTTCCAAGGCTACAGAGATTCTTACAGGATGTGTTGTTGGCAGATACGTAAAAACTAAGTAGCTGAGGCTGAAGAGAGGACATTGAACTTGAGGAATCCCAACTGGAACCCCAAAACACTCCCTTACATTAACACACTCCCTTACATTAACCCACTGTCGGTGAAAACTGCAGAATTATCTTTCCTTGTAGAGTAGGCAATTGATAGAAAAATAATACAAAAATGGATGGGTGGATCACTTTTGAAAACCTACTGGTGGACTCATCTTTGAGCTGATTCACAGTGAGCATTTACGCAGCTGGGAGGGTCAGGAATAAAAGAGCTAAAATAAAATCACTCACTGTATGTGCATCGTAAGGGAACAGGGACACCTCTGTGCACAGGAATATCCTCACAGACAGACTCTTCCGTGGTTAACAGCTGAGCAATCATCCTTATTCTGTGAAAAGAGGTGGTCAAATCATCATCAAAACCCAGTAAGAAAAAAGGTGGTGAAACCTGCAAATTTGCTCCTTTACAGTCACACACACAGAGGTTTCAGTACATACCCACATCCTCAGAAATATACACCCATTAACTACATGAGGGCTGTTCCTAAACTCACAGCATGTTTACCTTATAACTATTGCATAATCAACAAAAAATTACTTCCCAGTGTTTTCCTGATTACTAGGAAAAACACCAGGAAAGGCAACAGAAACACAATTGTTAGATTAATGCACAAAGAAAAATTACTGCCTGCTTTCAAAGAAATCTACTCTTGCATTCATTAATTTGAATGAGGCTGCATAACCAGTTACTTAATAACTTATTTAAATAACTTTATGACTAACCTTGCCACACTTGCAGAGTGTTCAGCAATGTACAAAAAAATTCTCTAACTGCATTGCTTTCTAACCAAAGCTGCACAATCCTCCCCTCCCCATTTATATTAGCAAATAAAAAATATCAGCATTATTATAACACAATAAATGAATAAGCTTAATTGCACTGCATGCATTCACAAGGCAGTAACAGGTTGTGTCCAAACAGGAATGTATGTTAGTGCAGATGTATCAACATGACACGGACACAATATCAAAGTGCACATGGACAAACTGAAATTGGGTTTTGTTCCTTACAGCACCACTATGTAAACTCAGTTTTCTGAACCTCACAGAGGAAGATTTCACACAGAAAGGCCCACCATTCTTTTGTATTGCTCACTGAACTCAGGCAGAAGCACAACAGATTTACAGAGGGAGGAGCAGAGACACAAAAGCCAGCCCAGTTTGATTGGGAATGGAGAGATGCCTGTGCTGGAGCAGCACCTGATGCCCTGCACAGCCTCAGGAGACATGGCTGGATTTGCTCACACCAGATAAGAGCTTTCACTGAGGCCCTTCCCTGTCTCCATAAAACCTTGACAAGGCAGGCACAGCCTCCCTGGCAGCTTTACATCACTTGCCAGCAACAGAAGTTATTGGGCTAAACACGTTTGCACAAAACATTATGAAACACACTGCTGGGAGTCATTTAAACAACTCATCTTCTGCTACTGCTCTCTGCATGGCTCGCCTACTTGCACTGAAACCTGCTGGAGCCAAGATGTTGCAAATAAAGGCAGAGCCCAGCTCAACATGCACTTCCCAAGGCACTTACTGCTTCCCATTCCCTTCCTGTTATTCTCCACCCCTCTCACTTTGAGGACCCGCTGCCGTTGTTGTTATTTTGTTTGCTTTGAGATTTTGTTACCAAGGAGCAGATTTATTCCTGCAGGTTTTTCCAGTTGCTTTCCCCAAGTCAAATGCTCTTTTTCCCAGTTAGATTGCCTCAGTTGCTGATTAGAAATGCCCATTCTAAAAGGGACCACATTGTGTCTCTGATATCTACCTGCATTTAACCCATAGCGGGCAGAGTCCTCCTCAAGCCCAGCAGCAACACAGTGGAATCAAATTGTTAAAATAAAATTTAAAAGGGGTTTTGTCAAGACAGCAGGGATGGCTCCACTGAGCTGCCACCTCGCAGCTCCTGCACTGGAGCAACACATCAGTGATATCTGCTGCACAGGAAGCAGCAGGTTGTCTGCCTGAGGCCACAGAAGAAATAAACCCATCCCTGGTCACTGGTTTGCCTGGAAGTTTAACCATACTCTGCCTCTGGACCTTTACATCCACATTGCTGCTGCAGCTACAACTTCTCTTACGTAAGTATTGTATTTACAAATAAATTAACTCAAATGATGGCTATGATACGCAATTAACAACAAACACACAATGTGTTCTCATCTGAGAAAAGGGTAAATACAGTCTGAAGGCCAAATGCACTCTGACATCAGCCATCTGCTTTTTCACTTCCTCAGCTCAAGACTACTCACACAGATCTCCACCATGACAAGAAATGTTCTCTAGGGAGATCACTGGAACATCGGGAACGGGGACCACCCTTCTCCACAGTGGTGCTGGAGCTAAGATTGCTGGGGCCAGCCCATATTCACACACACAACTCTTCTTTCTTCCCACATCAATTTCCTCTGCTTGTCTCTTCCATACAGAACAGCATCAATAGAAATGCTTTATTTTGAAGAGAGAGAAATTCTCTCTTGCATGTAGAAAGTGTGTCCTTGGTACCAACATGTTGTTCATGTAGTCTTTATCCTCCACAGGCCAGAAGTTTTCCCTTTTCCTTCCTCAGCCTCAGAAGTTCATGGTCAACTGTATAGCCAAATATTCCCTAAGCAACCACAGGGAAAAAAAAACACATTTTGCCAAATTATTGGTCTAAGCTTGGCCTCTTTATTCTTCCCCTTTCAATGGCACATTGTGGCAAAAATCTGCCAACAGAAAGCATTCAAAGACACACACTTCCTGTTATCAAATTAACTCTGTTGTTTTTGATTTCATTGAATGGCTCCTTGTTCTTAGGTAACAAGAAAAAGATAATGTTTTCAGTCTACCTCCTTCAGTTTTCTCTTTAATATGCTGCCAAATCTCAAATGCTCAGAAGAATCCATATACTTTAATCTCTTCCTTCAGAGAAACTGCTTTTGATTGCACCTGTCATTTTTATTACATCCTTTTATTTTGCCATCTCCTCCTCTTTTGGAGGCAATAGGGACAGAAAGGATTACAGACAAAAAAAGTTGGTCATAGCTCACTATGACTGAACAAATATTACTAGCATTTTATTCTCCCTTAAGTATCTTCTAATTATGGTTCTTGGAATTTTTTAGAATTTTTTTTATGTGCTTTGGTTTCTTTCAGTAAAACACTCCATATGCACTCCCTTAAATTCACATAATATTTGGAGCTAAATGATTTTTTAGATGTTCTAGCAGGTGGCTATAAGAGATATTTCAAATGCCACTGAAAGCCTAGAGAAATCATCCTGCAATTCTACTTCACTTACTGACTTGACAGGAAGCCAGCGAAGCCACAAGTGAGAAATACTGCAAGACACTTTGAAAGTATTACAGAAGTGCCAATATAACCAAGCAAATAAACTGAACAAACCCAAATTGATTTACACTCTGGAATTATGGAAGAAATTGTCTTTCTCCACCATGGAACCATTCCCTGCACACCCAGAAGTGCCCCGTGCACACTGAAAATGCTCCTGGTTAATATTGTTGAAGTATCATCTTCAAAGTCAGTCAAGATGACAAAAACACACCTGAGCACCATTCCAGCACTATTACAGCTCTAGATTAATTAAATCCATTAATCCTTGTACTCATTTGTTTATCCAATGAAGGTGAAAACTTTGGGTCAGCGTGCATGCCAGCCACCTTTAAGTTCAAATTCAATCAGTGTGTTTTCAGCTACAACTAAACGCTAATAAACACCTAAATCCATGGCAGCTGAAATTACCAACACATGCATCAGAGGCTGTTAGGAAGGTGCTCCTCACTTGAATGCATATTAGCACAGGTTCAAATTGGAAGGAACTAATGGAACTCCCCCAGTGTAAAACCTCTATTGATTCTGGCTGCTCTGGAATAGGATATTCACCCCAATCTCTGCCTGTCTGGCACAGTCACTGGCTTAAAACCTAATGCATGAGACATTGTACAAATTACAAGAAAAGATAATTACATTTCCCTTATGCAACATAATATTTGGCTATGGAAAGTTCTAATATGAGTTTATAACCTCCATTAGGTTTATAGCGTCTGAATTCAGTGCCCTGAGAAACAAGGCCGACAAGAAGGTGATAACAGAGCAGGGGGAAAAGGGACTGAGGACTTTTTTTCATATTTTTATTTTATCTTTTTGCTATAAATTGAGTGTTCTGGCTCTAGGAGCCTTGGGAGAGAAAGAAAAATATCAGAGAAATAGCTCTCTGCTGGCTGAACAACCACTGCATGGGTGGTTATTTCTATAACAGAACATACCAACTACCCCAAGTTTTTAATATCATTGTAGCTCAGACACAGCCAAAGATAAACCTTTACAAGGAATGGAATGACTTCTTGTAAAGAAACCAACACTTCCATCTTTGCAATAAGGGCTTATTTCAGTCCCTTATCTGGAAATGCTTTATGATTAGCACCAACAGCCACAGAGATAAGAAAATATCATCCAAATCAAGTAACCCTTTGTTGAGCATTACCAGTTTGCCCTGGATATTTCCAAACCCAGCACCAGTTATTACAAGAAAAGGGAATACTTTACCAGGGGCAGGATGTTCCTTGGATCATCAACACCTTCAAGAAAGCATTGTGCCCCCTTTGCAAAAAAAAAAAAAAAAAAAAAAAACAAAAAACAAAAAAAAAAAGATAACCTCCAATAAAATAAAAAACCCCACAAAAAATGGAAAAAAAATTGAAAAAAATACAAAACAAGTCCCAGGTGGAAAGCTGAGCTGGGTGTGATTCCAGAGGGCAGCAAGGGACATTGAATTCCCTAGAGCACAATATGGACAAATTGAGACAGCCTTTTCTCCCTGCAGCATATGGCAAATACCTGGACTTAAATTTGATAAGGCACCAGAAAAAAGAATCTAATCTCAATCTGACTCTGCACAGGCTAATTACCCAGGGGAAATCAGTGTTAGAACTATTTTTAGCACTAACAAGCATCACGGGGAGTGCACTGATGCAGTGCAGGTAAAATCTTCACTGCACAGGTGATTTGCTGCTAAAGCAGGGTCATGGCTTGGGCAGCTTCCAAATCTTCCCACTGAGCTTAAGCTTCCCTGTAGGGCTTCAAATGATGCCAATCTGTGGATACAGATCCTGCTCTGCTGTAACAGATTCATTTGCAGAGCGTAGCAGGATGCTAAACTCAAATATATTAAATAAAATGAAGACTTGACCTGTTGCTGTCAGCCAGACTAGAACAAGTGCTTCATAAGAAACAATTTTACATGCTTCAATGGAAACAACATATCCAAAACAAACCAGCTTTATTTTCTTGATGTGGGATGAAAGAAATCTACAGTCTCTGCAGAAGATCACAAGTAACATCCAGGGTAAATACAAAGCCTAAAGAAAAGCCTGTTTGTTGCATGCAGATAATAAAGGCATCTAAAGTAATATGTTCTATTTTAGGTTTGAGGTTTGTTGGTTTTGGTTGGGTTTGGGGTTTTTTCACAGATTCATGGGGTTTTAGGCTCTTTTAGATCCCATGTTTGGCTTTTTGATTTTTAACTGGCTCAAACGTGATGAGTTTCATCTTTCACAAACACATGAAACAAGCACACATCCTCCTCCACTTAGCAGCAAGAGAGGAACAGGCCCACTTTAACTCCTTAGAGGCTCTTTTGCATAATCTGGAGGGCTTTTTTCTCAACATTTATGTGCAGACAGTAACTAGGAGAAATAAGAGAACAACCAGCTGCTACAAGCATCTTAAAATAGCATCAGATAGTGAAAGTTACTGAGAAAATACCGTGCACCTGCCTCCAGCTTATGAAAGTATTGCTTTCATTTTGCTTCTGTCTTTTCTAAAACAGAAGAAAAATGATGAGTATGTATAGAGGAAATGAAGGAGGAAGTGTTTGGGTGTATTTTTACAAACATATTTCACAAGTTCCTTCCACTCTTTGAGCTTCCTTCAAAATATTGTGGCTTGCAGTTGTACCTGTGCAAGCAAAAAGGCCCTTCCAACCTTTCCAGCCAAATTTGTGGGATTGTACCAGAATGGGGCAATCAGATATGATCCTTCCAGTGCAAACAACACCTGCTGGGCAGCAGAGCTCTCCAGGGACACCTGTGCACAGAGATCTGCTTCCTGCAGCGGCGATGTGCACCTCAAAGCAGACTCCAAGGGAGATCCTGGAGGGGCAGATCCTTCTCCTGAAGGCACTGTGCCATCTGCTGAGATCTCCCCAGCAGCTGGGACACTTCTTTCTTACTGACTGGATCTGGTTCATCATGTGTCTCGTTGCTCCCAATCCCGTCAGAAGATCCCTGGGAGCAGGGGGAGAGGGAAAGCTGGTGAGCAGCAAGGGGAAGGAGAGGTGTAAGTACATACAGAGTAAGAATGAGATAAAAAGAGCTCTAAAATAACTGGGCTCACATGAGGGACAACACAAAATCAAGATAGAAGCAGGTACAGACACGCTGAGGGAGCAGGTCCCTGTTGGGAATCCTCACTCTCTCCTTCCAGCCCCTGCTCACCTCCCTCACAACAAAAGGTTTATTTTTATAACAAGAGGTGCACAGAAATAGATCCTCCCTTTCCATAACTCTCAGGGAAAACAAACCTAGGAAGGAAATCAGAGACTCACTTCCACTGGAGGCCAAATCAACTCATGCCTTTTACTAGCACTTAAATCATATATTTCAATAAAAGCAGCCTGCGACTATACGCAAATTACTTGTCCATGTGCCAGAATTTTTCCCTAAATAACTACTATTACTGTCACACTTCTTATCAAATTTCAGTGACTATAGAGGAGAGGTCTATTAAAAGCTCTGTGTGATTCTTTATTTAACAATTTACCAAAATAACCCAAACAGAACATTTTTGATTCATAAAAATGCCCTGATGACAACTTGAGCAGGAAAAAAACCTACTGGTTTGCCCTTTTTTTTTTTATTTTCTCCTTACTACAGCATGTTCCTCTTTCCAACAGTAACTTGGCAAAAGCCAGCCTCAGAGCTTGGGTGTATCTGCAGGTAAAGTGAACCTGTGCTTCTGCAGTCTTTTAATTCCCAAAGGCAAGAGGATGAAGATCCCTAAAGAAAAGAGAGTTTGGTGTGTTGCAGCACAGCACTGAATGAGGGAATTGCACCAGTAGCAGCCCTGATTTTCTGCAAGAGCAGAAAATAACAGCACTTAAATACCTGGAGTTGCGCACCACACTGAAAAAGTTAGAAGGGACACAGACAGAGAAAGCCTTTAGGAATCTCTTGGTGAAGTCAGGTGTTTGAGGGTCTCACCCTGGACAATAATTTAGTACTCCAAATATGAAGAAGCCAATGCGTACAACTAAAACCAGTCACGTTGCTCCCCTGAAGTCATGACAGCAAAATGTTCAGCACACAAATGGCAGCAAACCCAAAGACTCCTTAAACTCCTTTAAACTTCCTTTTTTTCCAACTGTAAGGACTGAACATATGCCAGCACAATCTCTAAATGCCAGTCATTTTTCACAGGAAAGAGCCACCTTTGAGGTTTCTCTTTCCATTCACCATCTGAGTTTTCAGCCTCTTGGCACTCCAAATCTGCACCTTGTCTCCAGTTTCTGTTACAGCATTACTTTCTCACTGAGAAGATCCGGTAAAGTTTGTAAATTTAACTCATGTGCATTGGCAATTACACTTTGGCACTTCCAAAGTCTTAACACTGGGGTTTTGGTTTGCTAAAGATCAAGTCCCTACACCCAGGCGGCAGCAGCATCATAAGAAAACCACAAACTATGATTCCAGTAACTATTTAAAGCTTGAATAAAAGAGACAAAAATCAAAGCATAGGAATACTCTGCTGGGGTCAATAATAAGTGATCTGTTCAGGATTTTATTTCCAGAAATTCAGAGAATCTCAACTATAGCAAAACCTGGCTTTGTTAATTCTAGTTCCGGGAAGTGATCCAATCAGAAAAGCTCCACAAAACAGGAACATTATCATTGCTGAGCGAGGATGACACGTGATGAAGCAATTTAAAATTCACTTTTCTATGATTCAATATGACACACCTGCTGCATGAAAAACTGCAGGCACATTATGCAGTCCATAAAAAACTATCTGGGCCTGATTCATCTGGGGCATATTTGCTATAGGCAGGGTGGGGTAGATTGTTAACTTTAAAGACCTTCCCTTAATCATATTTACAGCTCTTGCTGCCCAACCACACTGGCTTCTCCTTTGCACATTGCTACCACCGTGGGGGTTTTTGTATGTTTTTAATCCTCCTTTCATGCACACGTAGCTCCAGGCAGGATAGCTTAGTACGGATCAAGCTGACCACTTGTCATTATCCTGCCCCATTCACATATTCTCAAAGTAAATGTTAAGTGCACAAATTATGACTACTTAGCCCCTAATTAACCAACAAAATACTGGGTTTATAATCATGGATGTTTAGTTCTGGTGAATACTGGCTAAAAGGTATTTTAATTCAGCTGTCATAATTATACAATTTCCTCGTTTGGCTCATGAATTAAAATCACATAAAGCTCAAATCCAGAAGTTTTCAGCAGGTGTCAATAAACCCTTTAAAGACGTAGTAATGTTTTTTAAAAGGATTTAAGAGCTATTCACATTTCAGTTCCTCCGTCCAGCAGATATGGACTGGAGTCACCAATCTGACAAATGTCCTGAAATACAAACTGCTCACAGTCAGCTGAACAGATCTGCAGGTTTTCTGGTTCAAACAACTTTTGCACCCAAGTAGGTGAATGTTTGATCAGCTTTCATTTGCTTACTATCAAAGGCCAGACAGATTATTTGTTAAATGCTACTGTAAAGCATTTGTTAAATGGGAGGGACAAGAAGCCTTCATGAACACAAACCCTTGTAGTGAGATTTGTATCTTACAGTTTTACAGAAAATTCAGCCACTTATGCAATAAAATAAATTAAAATCGCACCACAAGCACAAAGGCACCATTCCCACTATTTGAATTTGAGTGGGGAGCATTTATTCTAAAATAATTACAAGCAATCCCAAATAGCAGGAATCTACAAAATCCACTAGAATACATAACTGGAATTAGATGTTTGCATTCAAAAGGAAAACAAGACAAAATAAAACTCTCCAGTTAATTGTTTCCAAGTCGAAGAAACTGGGAACAAAGCCTGCTATTGAATGAACATTAATGATCTGCCATTTGGATCTGCAGATGTTTCCCATGAGGGAAGACAGCAAAAAAAACATTCCTCTTCAAACCAAGGGAAGCAGCAGCGACAAGGGGATGAGTTATGTTCATTCATTTGGATATTTTTATTTGAAATTGTCAAAACCATTAGGTTCAATAAGATTTTACTTCAAGGGGAACCTGCATCCAATAAAATTTCAAAGAGCTGAGCTCTTAATCTCTCCTCACTTAAACCCAAATGAGTCAGACTTTCAAAAAAAAAGAACTTTCACGACCGTGATAAAGTGAGCTGAGAGAAAGACTGCCCCATCCTCGCTGACAGCTCCTGATCATCACCACCTCCACATCAATGGCAACACAGACAAATGCCTGCTCAAATAAATTAGCGTGGCCCCCTCATTTCCATTCACCCCTATTAAAAGTTTATCAAACAATATAGATTATATGCCCTGCCCTGGCTAGAAAACTTAACTTCAAGAGCAGGGCTTATCTATATGGGAGGAGAATGAAAGTGCACACTCATAAATCCTACAGAGCTGCTTCTGTATCTTAATTTATGGCGTTACGCAAAAGCAGAATTGTTTTATTTCTAGATCGGCTCTGATCTCAAGGCAGTAAAACCATACAATTCCCAGAATTCTCAAAACTGAAATTTTCCCAAACCTAAAGTTTCCAGTAAAGCAAAATTTACTCCACAGACTACATCTATAGTTCTAGGAGTGGGCAACAGGAAGAATTGTCAAGGGTACAAGTGCTTCCCAGAAAGGAAGGATATGAATAAGATCTCCCTTTATTTCTCCCCATCCCAAAAGGCCAACAAAACCAAACAAAGATCTCAAAAGCTACGTTAGTATTTAGCTTGCATTTTAGCAAGTTGTTTTTGTGGGAAAGTGAAAACAAGCCAGTGAAGGAGCATCTGTGTAAATACACAAGAACCAGGCACCCACCACAGCAGGAGGAAAAGTCACCCCCTGGGTCAGTGTGCTCCAGCTCTCACCACCACTGACCAAAACACCAGGAGCAGCAAGCAAATTAATTCGTTTGAACTGAAGACCACCAGAATTTGTTACCAAGAGGCTCTCCTTTAAGGCCAAAAGTGGTCACAGAGAACATCCAACCTACCCAACATGAGGGTCCTCTCTGGTGGCAGGAGGGGTTAGACACCTACATGATCAGACTGGAAGATCCAGCTTCAATTCCACAGGCGGACTTGAAGACTCTGAGCTCTGGGGTCTGTTTTCCTCAGAAATCAATAGGAAAGCACTGACAAAATTTGTCCCCATCAGTCCCCACCTAGGGTTTGACAGGAGGCAGTGAAAGAATCAGAGCAAGGGTTAAAAAATTGCCTAAAGGTCAGCAGGCTGCTTATGTGAAGGAAAGAACAAAAAAAAGTCTTCTTAGAAAAGCAGTGTGCATTTAAAAAATAGAAATCAAAACTGAAATTATTACATACTCCAGATTTTCCCACAATAATCCAGTTATTTCACAACGGAGTTTTGCAGCAGCACTGTAGCCTTGTAAAAGGTCAACTCCATCTGTGTTCTTTACAGATTACATTTATGATTAGCCAATTAATCAAAACTTAAGGAAATACAGCATATTATTTAGTTGAAGTTTTTTTTTTCCCCAAGTGTGGAAATTGAAGCTGTATCTAATGTTCACCTGTTTGAAACTATTCCAGACAAAACAGCAGCAATCCCAAGAAAACCAATCCAAATTTCCATCACGCACAGGACGCAAGGGGACCACATCACTCCAAATATCCACTTAGCCCAATAAGCTGCCTCTCACTCTGACCAAAAACAGATGCTCAGGGAAAGACTATAAGGTCACAAAATCATACTGTGATTCTGCCTGCAGAATAATCCTTGTTTCCAGGAATCTGTGATTTAGGAGCCGCTTCAGCTAGAAATTGTACCTGCATCTTTGTGATTAACAGCCCCCGGCGTTTTCTCTCTTGATTTGCCAAATAACTTTTAAAATTCATTTATATCTTTAACAGGAAGATATTGGAGTAATGAGCTCCACAGATACATAATGCTTGTGTGAAGCAGAAGCATAATTTAGCTATGGAAGATTTGTTTTTATTGAAGAGGATCTTAGGGAAAAAAAAAATTCTTTGAATCTCGCTCATTTACTCTTACCTCTTTAACATCTTGAATTATGTGAAATTATAAATAATTGTTCTCTGTTTACTCCACATCGCTCAGACTGTTCCCACTCCTGCATTCTCCTCTATAATGATCTCTCTTAATTGAAAGAGAGGCTCATTCAGGGAACCTGCTTACTATTACACCATCCAAACATCTGACCTGGCACACACCACAGGCTTTTTTCCCCCCTCCAAGATAATTGATTTGTCTGAATAAATAATGTAGTGCAAAACAACCTAAGTTCAAAACCATCTAGGAATGTTTCAAGAAAAGGTAATTAACATTTAATTTTCTACAGTCTTTACAAATATTTTACCAAGTAATTTCTAAGTTGAAAGAATAGTTTAAAGGGTTTGAAAATTACCTCTGGCTGTGTAGCTTTTTAAAGGACCGAAGTTTTTGATTAAGAAAAATTTGTAATCCCTTAATATTTCAAATAAATAGAGCAAGACCCTTCTTTACATCGCTCCAGAGTAGGTTTTTGATGAGTTACTGTAAATACAATTATATTCCAAAAAGTGTTTACCCTGGCACAGCGAGGCATGAGGCCACAGGGGTGCCAAAAGTCAAATGTGCCTCAGGAGGTGACAACCTCAGGGCAGGACAGACAGATTGCACATCCACAGTGCCTTGCAGCTCACAAGATACCAAATATCCAGGGAAGATAGAGAACATCTAACAGCAACAAAGTCTCTATCAGCAAAGCTTCCTCACTACTGATCCCTGAACTGGACCAAAACCATCTGCCCACGCAGCAATCAACCCACTCCGCGGCTATGCTGGTGAACCTGTAGTTACACCCAAGAAAATTCCTCCAAGGCAGAAATTGCCAGGTATATAAAAAGGTGATCAATCATTTGATCTAACATGGGAGACTCGGCCCAGTTTCTCTTATCACTCTTGTTCCTCAGTAGAACCTTCACACAGAAGACAACGGGGAGTTAATTTTTATGTGGATCACAGAAAATCTTCTATGGATTACAGTGGGATACACAAAGAAAGCCTTGATATTGAGACACGTAAATTGCTCAAATATGAATATTCCATCTGGTTCTATGATGATGTTACAGCATCAACATCTTCTCAGGGAACAGAGGTGCACTCAGGATTAGCTGTTACACTGATACATGATTTAAAATCAGAGTTCATGGCACTCATGGCTCCAACATCCCCACAATCCTGAAAAGACTAGTTAAGCCTTAAGAAACACACCCCTTGGGCCCAGGGAATATTTAAATGCTTAAGCTGAATAGGAAATAGTTGAATAGATTGAAAAAAAAATGTTCTTTTTCTTATAAACAAGCTCCTATGCAAGCGTGTTATCTAATAAGTACAACTGGAAGTAAAATGGGAATGTGGGAAGGGTGCCAACATAAATCCTCCAATTCTGAGGAAATCAGGAGCAATTTTCCACTCAAGGGTGGAAACAACAGAGAGGAAATGCAGAGCATACTTGGCATGCTTTGCTCTCCTCTGCTGAGCTAAAGGTTCCCTCTCCCCCATGCCCAGGCAGAGGGACCCCAGGGGATGAGACCCCCAACCCTCTGCACTTTGGGAGCCTGGAATTCAAAATCTCATACTAGAATTAGTTCATGGTGCAGGTGATGGGTGAACAAAACAGTTAAAACCGAAAATTCTCACAATGAAGCGACAGCAGAAGTTGTTGCACACATCCTGTCTGAATTTGACAGCCACTGGTGGGGGCTTCATGCCAACCTTCTGCTGTCTATGAAAATTAAAGATAAAATGGGCAAATCTGCACAGTGTAGACTCAAGGAGGAGAAGCAGACACTCAGTACTGCCTGGAAATGTCATTGGGACCAACCAAGAAAGTTCTGGGGTGAGGTTCATCCTCTGGCCCAAGCCACACATGCAACCTGAGTCCAGCTCCACCAAATCCCACTGAACTTCAACATCCAAGGTGCAAACATCCAAGGTGTTCTCCCCAGGAGTGTTCCTTGGCTAAGCAGATAGATTTTTTAAATAATCATCTCTTTAAGTAAGAGGTGCAGTTAGTCCAAAAGCAGCTGCTTACATTACCAAATGCAAAAGACACTGGGGAAAAAAACAAACCCTGCAGTGAAATGAGTGAAATTGAGCCAGTTATGGTTCTAATTACCTTGAATGACATGATAAGCAACAATTCTAGCATTGGCACAGCCTCATGCACTGTCCCAGGAGGGGATGATTACAGGAATCCCTGGGCTGTTCAGACACCCACCTTCCTGTCTATGACAGCAGTGCCTCTCCTCATGCCCTTGTTTATAATTGACACCTTAAACCCACACATCTACAAACTATCCCAGAGCTCCTTTAATATAATCAAAGCTAAACTTGTCTAAATTGCACAAAATTTGCCATTCTTATTTTTTAAAAAGCGCAAAATTGTTTAAATGAAAATTTATATAAAATGAAAATTTCCTCTCTGCACCATTTTTGGTTTTTTCTTTCCACAGGCAAAGTGAAACTACACATACTGAATCCATCTTCAGGATACAGCACATGCAAGTTTATTTGCTTTATGATAAGCTATTTTATGATGGCATTGAACAGCAGCAAGAAATCAAACAAGTAAGATTATTACTCAAATGCACTCACTCATCTTGACAGCTAAATCGACTCACTCAACAGTATCTTTTCTGAGAATTACTGCAAAATGCATGATAAATTCTGCACATTAATCACAGTAACCTAATAGTATATAGATATCCAGGTGAGAACTTTTATTTTCTTAATGCCATGTAGCAGCAATTCAGCTATCAGTGAGCTTTGACCAACTGTCATAAAACTAAGGACACCAGCTGGACCCCTGCCAGTTGCCATAGTTGTGCTACGCAAATATCAATGAAAATTCACACTAGTACTCATTACAATCGTACGAACAGCTCTTAAAAAAAGAAACAAACCTGTGTCTTACACACTACAATTTCCATCAAAGTTACCCTTAAAACAACCCCGCTATGTCAATGTACTAGCGTGAATGTTCCACTTTGTTGTTTGTTTTTAGTTTAGGGTTTGTTTTATTATTACTATTAAGTGGCTTATTTATTTAGTCAAAGCCAACAGCCAACCAACTCAATTTCAGCCAGCAAGTGCACATGGGGATGCGCCGGCTCAGTGAGAGCTGCCTGAAGAAGCCGAGAATTTCCCCAGCATCATTTTCTCACACCAACGGCAACAAAAAGCATTATTGGCACACGGTGCGAGTCCCAGGAGCAGCATCACACAGCCAAAAAAGCCAAGTAACCCCGAGCGTGCCCAGCAAAGTTCGTCCTGCGGGGCGCCTGGGGAAGCACCAGCAGCGGCACAGAGAGAGCGACCGAGCTGGCAGAAACGCGCCAGACCTCAAAACAGCAAACAAACAACGAGAAAAAAAACCCAAACTAAAACCCGAACTATAGAACCTCCCTCCCCGAACCCGCCGGGCTGCCCCGTCCGGTGCCTCTGCCCTCCTTTACCTGCCGGCCGCGCCCGCCGCCCATCGGACCGGGCACGCGTGGCTGTCGCCGCTGTCACCGCCGCCCCGTGTGGCCCCGTCCCTGTCCCCGTCCCCGTCCCCTCCCGCCTGCCGGGGCGGTGCCGCCGCCGGCGCCTCCCTGCGCGCTCCGCTGCCCGCCCGCCCCCGAAGCGCCGGGGCTGCCCGCAAACAGCCCGCCCCGCCGGCATCCCCCGTGCGCCGCTTCCCTCTGGGCATCTCCCTGGAGGATTCGACTGGAGCACCCCCCCGGGACATCCCCTGGAACATCCCCTTGGAGCATCCTCCTGCGGCATCCTCCAGGGGAATGTTACAGGAGGATCCTCCAGGGGGAATGTTCCACGGGGATCCTCCAGGAAGATGCTCCAGGAGGATCCTCCTGGAGCATCCCCTTGGAGCATCCCCCTCGGACATCCCCTCGGAACATCCCCCCGGAGGATCCCCCCGAGGCATCCCCTTGGAGCATCCTCCTGGAGCATCTTCCTTGGCATTCCCTCGGAACATCCCCCCGGAGGATCCCCCCGAGGCATCCCCTTGGAGCATCCCCCTGGACCATCCTCCTGGAGCATCTTCCCCAGACATCCCCCTGGAGGATCCACCTGGAGCGTCCCTCCACGAGTCCTGTCACTCACAGCATCATCCTCCCCCCTCCTGGACCTGCATCCTGCCCGCCCACTCCACACCAAGAACTCCCACCAAAACCAGCACCCCAGGGACATCAGGGATGGTGGTGGTAAAGGGCAGGGACTGGCAGCACTGCCCTGGAGAGCCCTGGGTGAGGGTGGAGCTAGGAAGGAAACGACAAATGACGACAGGCCAAGGGAAATACAATCAACAGCAGCACTGCTGCCACGTAACACTTGTTCTTGGCTGCATCTCCCAACAGGTTTTTTTGGCAGCATCTCCAGGTGCCTGACAATAGAGCCAAGGGTGCAGCCGTGTTGCAGGCAAGGAAACTGAGGCAGGACTGGGTAAGATGAGGAGCTTACCTGGTGTGTCTGCCCACGAAACGTGGTCCCACACGTGTTTCTTCATGAGTTTGCCACAGCGTGGAAAGGCAAACGCCTCCCAACAACGCCTCCAGTGCCAGGGAGTTTCTGGAGCAGGCTGGGTCACACGCCTTCCCGGAGAGCTCACCCAGTCACCACTCCCACCTGCCCTGTTCAACATCCCTGGAGCGTGGTATCACTGCAGGAGGTGCAGAACAATGAAATGGGGAAGGACAGGCTTGTGGTAGAACATATTTACATTCCATACGTGTCATTCTGATCAGAAATTACACCTCTTGCAGCTGACGTAGCGACACCCATCTCACACCATCGAGTGAAACTTGGTGATGTAACCACCTTGTGTCATTGCAAAACAGAAATGGTCGTGTGGGAAGGGTGTCACAGTGCAAAGAATTGTTCTCTAACCACTGAATAAAAATGTGGGGAAAACATGAAAAACCATGAATAAAAATGTGGGGAAAACATGAGAAACCATGATTCCAATTCTTTCAGCAAAATCTGGAGAGGAAGAATTCACACAATCCAATATGGATTCACAAAAGAAGGACCAGGAGCCATCAGTTCAGGAGCTGGGAGCTACACATCAGGAAGATTATTACTTGAACACATGAGCAATTTTAGAGGAACTGGAAAAAAAAGCTGGCAAAGCTTTATTTTACCTCCTGACTTAAAGGTCATGTTTGAAGGGCCAGATCCTGATGTTCCAGCACAAGCTCAACAACAACACTGGTTACTGCAGACAGTGTTACAGGTATACAGCAACTCCTAAATTGCATAAACCTTCCCAGAGTTTGTCTGCATGATGAATAGGACAGCTTTACTCGGCTCATGCAATCAAAAATCTAAGGGGAAGTTGGCTGAGATCAGAAAGCTAATCAACGAGCTCAGCTGAAAACAGAGAAGAAAGGAAACTTATGGCACTAATGTTTTTGTTTTCCTTTCATCTAAACCAAGAAAAATATCAGCTTCAGATAATTAGGTAAGTTTAGAACTAAAACAACACAACCTTTAAAACACTTTTCTCTTAGGTGTGTGATCCCACAAAATGTGTATCAAATATAGTTCTGTGCATGTTTTGTCAAAGGCTGCAGCCAAGAGAGAAAAAACTGTAGACATGCCCAAAGGCAATCTAATAAAGGTGGCTGCTGATTTAGGGAGCAGCAAAGGAAAGCAGCCTGTGTGTGCCTCTGCCAAAATGAAATGTAACAGTGCTCCTTGGATGCAATAGGAGAAAGAGATACAGAAACTAAATTCTCATAGCCAATATGAGAAAAGCTTGCCACAACATAGAGGCAATAAAGAGATAAATTGATTAACTGTCACAAGATTACCCAAATATGGGCTCTGCAAAACATGAGCTTGAGAAATTTTCTTGTCTTAGGCATCACGTAGCTGTATTAAAGATGCTGATAAGGCCACAGAATGCTGAATATCAAGTTCTTTGTTACTTCACTGCTAACTAAGAAAAAAAAGGAGGACAGTACTGGGAAGATCCTTGGCATAGGAGCTTTACATCATTGGCAGGCTGAGGGGAAGAGAGAAGGAAACACCAAACTTTGGAAATGTCACCAAGACATCAATCTGGGGGTATTTTTTTGGATGTATCTAATGTAATCTGAAGTCATCAAGAGCCAAGATGTGCATTATTATAACGATAAGTCATTAAGTAGGACTTAAAGATGAGCACTAATTAAATCCCCCTGTAAAACACTTTGTCAAAAAAAGACAAAAATGCACAGTTAAAAATCCAGCAAACAGAAGAATTTCAGCAGGAGAAATTGAAATATGTATGTCTAAACAAGATTTCTTATTAGCTTTCCATACTCACAAGGAGCCCCTGTACACCTTCTCTTCGTGCACACAAATGTTTTTCTTCTGGATTTTATTAAAAATGTCATTATCAATTCCTGTGAGGGAAGAGAAAATATATAATTGAGAACCATAGTTGGCGTTATCAAATCCTACTCATCTTTTGTGTGAATATCTCATTTTCTCTGGAGGGAAAGAAGACCTGTCTTCTCAGCAAAGAAAAAAAAAATCACAACTTTTCTTCTTTGCCTGCATTTTCTTACCCTGTATTCTTAAATGCTGTATGCATAACCCTGTATGCCGAAAGAAAAAATGACCTTCTCAGCCTTCACCAAAACCTGGCCAATGTGGATCAATGTGAGGCTGCTGAAAATAATGAGTTTAGCTCCTTTCTTAATTACAGGTTCAGCTGCAACCTTTCAGAGAGGCAGCAAGTGAAGCATTTATATCCAGCCCACCCCTCTGCACAGCCTGTTTGCAGCAGCATTTCTTTAGGGTTGTGAGGAAGAGGCATGAGGGCGCAAGGAGATCAAATCACAGAAGAAAAGAGTCACAGAATGGTTTGGGTTGAAAGGAACCTTAAAGTTCACCCAATTCCAGCCTGGGCAGGGGCAGCTCTCAATAGAAAAAGTTGCTTAATCCACTTCAGCTTGGCCTTGGACATTGCCAGGGATGGAGCAGCCACAGCTCCTCTGGGCACCATGTGCCAAGGTCTCATCAATCTCACAGGAAAGAATTTCTTGTGTATATCTAACCTGAATTTCCCTCCCATGTAAGTTAAAACTCCTTTTCCTGACCTTGCTGGTAGGGTATCTGCTAACAAGTCTTTGGAGCTCCATCAAGTTAAAAGCTTGTCATTAACTCCTCCTCTTATCTCACCTACAAGTGGAAGGTGTTCACTGGAAGCACCACCAGAAGCTTTGAAGATGTTCTTATCAGGATTTTGAGCAATTCTGTTTGCACCCACGTGCTCACCACCAGCTTTGCTGACGTGTTTACAGCACTTGGCTTGACAGATTGCTTGGGACATTTGAGAGCCTGGGACACAAGCCCTCTGCCAAGCAGCTGATAAAGGCTTTTCAAAACCCCAAAGTGAAATCTCCTGCAAGAGTTGAGTGTTATGTTTCATTTCTTTTGGACAGGTGGGTCCCAGAGACCTGGTGACCCCAAATACAGAATTACAAGTCCCAAAGTTGCAGCCCATTTTCCTTGCAGCTGAGCACCTGGTTTACAGGCAGAATTTGGAGCAGGACCAAAGGTGTGTTTGCTCCCAGCTCTCAGTGTTAAGCCATTCCCAGAACACAAACTAAGCCAACTGCAAGGTTTAAGTCATTCTGTGCAATTGCACAAATAAATGCACTCAAGACTTTAGGAGACTTAAACATGCCAGTAAGTCTGGGATTAATAAATGAATAATGATAATTAGTTATGGCTTGACTACTTTCTTTCAGCTCCAACAGGTTACCTTGAAAAACCACATATTTTCAATCCCACTTAATGTCATTATGATTCACCTTATCAGTTAAACGTGTGATGCATTCTTGAGGGGTGGATTCTCTGCCCTGAAATGTCACTGACCATTTTTTTGTCTCTGCCCACGTGGCATTTCCGCAGCTAACCTGAGCTTAAACTGCTCAGAAATGAAACCATCACAGCCTCAACCTTCCTCCTCACTTTTTTTCAATCCCATGCCCATGTTTGTGTGCAGCTTCACCATTTGAGCAGCACTGACAACATTTCCATCAGCTGTACAAGGAGAGAAGGAACAAAGATGTGAGACAATTGTTTCAACCGCTCAGGATTCATTATTAGCTTTTAAATGCCATTTAAACAGGCTGTATTTTGCGACAGAATTTATAATTCAGAATCCATGCAGTCATTTTCCTGACAATCCATTGAGCAGCAATGCTGGGGACTGCTTCTTGTGCAAACAGTGAGCTTTTAGAACATTTGAAAATTCAGCCTCTGGTTCATCCCCAGAGCAGAGCTGAGCAGTGGGTCTGTGGGCTCCCGAGACCAGATGACAACTTCTAGAACCAAAATGTAGTCAGGGATTTAAATAAGGGGTTGTATCCTGGAATCTCCAAGGAATTTATCAGCATTAATCAATGCAACCTAATACATCTCAGAGTATTGTCAGAAAAAAAGGCTGATACAAGCAAAGGGGTTTTTTCATGATTGGCTCAGGATTAGACAGGAAACCAGTGAGAGACAGGGATAAACCATGAAATCTTGATCCTTCCAGCAATATCAAAGTGTTTGGTAGGGGAGGAGATGATGAGAGACTTATTTTGGTTGGGGTTTTCTGCTTGTACTTCTTGAAAGGGGAAAACGGAACCCTGGTGTTTGTAGCTCCCAGCCCCAAGCTCTTACCAGAGCTGCAGTGAGACATTTGGTCCTTTAAAGAGGGGAGGTTGGCACCTCACAAGCTATGGAGTGTCTGAGTAATGCAAATAAGTTATGAACACAGGGCTGGAAAAATGGAAAAAACAAAACAAAACAAAACGAAGCAAAAAAACAAAACAAACAAAACAAACAAAAAACCCAAACCAGTCTTTCAATATTTTTGTAAAATTTCCCCTGAATATCCTCTCCCCATTCCTTCAAGTACAGAGTTGTTACAAGCTGATTACTGGTGTACCATCACCTCTGTTTTCTCACAAAATGAGAAGAAAATCTTCCTGGGAAGAAGATGCAAACACAAACTAGAGATTTATAGTGTGCTCCAGACCTAGTCCTGGATCTAGACAACAGAGCATGGGGCTGGGAGTGAATGTAAGGAAGAGTTTTATTCTCTTCCAGACTCTACCAAGTAAGGAATTCTTTTCCTTTTTGTGTCTTTTAAGCAAAATGTGTTCAAGAAAGACAGTATTTTCCTACCTTGAACCACACCTGTTGGAATGGGCATTTGCTCATAAATTGTCATCTGGGGTCGCTGAAGGAAAAAAGTTACACAGGTTTTAACACAACAGTTTTCAACTGTATTTTCTAAAAATTGACAGCTTAAACTCAAGGTTTACATTCTTCACAACTGACTTGAATCAGGAAAAATAAAAATAGCTATTTGCCTTTTTTTTTTTTTTTTTTTTTTTTTTTGCTACTGCTATTGTTTTGGGGATTTTTATCTCTTGATTATAGCAGAAAACTCTCACTAAGCTGAAATCCATAGCTTAAAACTGGAGCACAGCAGATCCCATCCCTGCTGGTAATACATATTTCCAGTTCATTGTTTAATCAGAATAACATATTACTACTGACACTAAGGCTTAGTCTTGTACATCCTCCTAGATGTTGAAAGAATTGAATTATTCAATGTTAAGGTTCCTGGATCAGAACAAGTGTTTACATGTAGGCACGGCCACAGATCTACTTAGAGCCTCACCTACTATTGCTCTCCAAGTGTTATCCCATGAGCAAATAGAAAGGCTTGGTTTTACAAAGCACTAACCTATGGACTCTTGTTAAATTCAATTACTTGAGTATTTTAAAGTCAATTACTTTTTAACACTAAAGACCCAGAAATTACCAAAGGTGAGCTGAGAACTACCACAACCAAGCCAAATTTGGTTTGAGAATGGCAAGCTAAAGGTGACAATCCTGCAAAGCCAGGCCAGGTGTCATATACATCCTCAGAGCCACTAGCAGACAGATCCCTGAGGGTCCTGCTGGAATTGTTAGAGCCTCCCCTGCTTCCCATGCCAAGGACAGCTGCACTTGCCAAGGAGGTTATCAATCCCATCTGCACACTGCTCCCCGTGCCAAACATTATCACACACAGACCTGTCAGCAGGGCTGCAGCTGGGAGAGCTCATTAATCCTCTCCTGTCAGAATAAACTGCACTGGCAGAGCCCTGCTAATTAAACCCCTTCACCTACCTCCCCTGGCTGGTGCAGACATGTCCTAACTACCTCGTCCAGGAGCATCTCCTGTCCTGGGCTGCCCCAGGGAGGCTGCAGATGACTAAATCTGCAGGAGGGGTAATAAAACTCACCAAGCAAAGCACAACTCCTGTGCTTCACTGTGACATGATCAGAAATGCTAAAACCCAGCAGTGCCCAGGAGCAGGTCCCGTTTGGAGACGTGCCAGGTGTGATCAAAGGCTGCCCCTCACCCTGCTCCCAGCCATTGTTCTCCAGGACAGCAATTCCTAACGGGAGAGGTGCTCTGCACAGGGGCTGACAGGCTTCAAAGTGGGTCTGTCATCCAGGCAATCTTCAGAACAGCCTGAGAGGAGGGCAGGAAATTGTGTCAGAACAAGGAAATGATAAGAATAACTGCCTATTTTTGTAACTATGGATTTGTTGGTACTGGATCATCCCACTGATCCATCAATTTCCCTGCCCTGCCTCTGTCAGGGACCAGAATTTGTCAGGGCTGAGGAAAGTGGAAACCCCACAGAAGGCATAGGGGCAATTGCACAATGCTGGAAGTTCAGGGAATTTGTGCTCAGCAGCTTCAGGAGTGGTTATGTTTGTAAATGAAAGCACAATACCCAGGAGCAATTATTCTAGCTGTGTTTTTCCTACTTCGTCAGTCTGCGTGCTCCAGAATATAAACAGGAATACTGAATTACAGTAACTGGTGAGTGCCTGTTTCCCAGCAAAGCCAGTGGGCTCTGATTCTCATTCTCTTGGCTTGCTGCGAACCAGATCTGACGGTTTCCCAGCCTACCTAGGAAAACCTACCAGGGATGCAGAGCAAAGAGTTCTCGTTGTGGAAAGGTGAAGATCTGGGGTTATTACAGAGAGTGTTGGTGGAAGAGACACAGGGTGGAGCGTGAAGTGCTGGGGTAAGGCCTCAGCTGCTATGATTTAAAACAGCCCCTGAGGCTGCTCTAATTTACTTTGGAGCCTTTCCTAGAACAAGGTTGAACATTTTACAGAGAGGACACGAAACACACAAAAGCGTTTTTGCACAGGCAAAACCAAACGAAACAATCCCTAGGCACAAGTGTCTAATCCCTCCTCTTTAAAAGCCCAGGTGTTTTGACTGGGAGTTTGAACCCTTGCATAAATCAGGGGTTTCCAGGTGGAAACCCCACCTCTGTGTACACAGATATGTTCCCTTTCCTCTGGGTTTGACAGAATCCAGCTTGAGTATAGATAATTAGAGGGGAAAAAGCACAGAGCAGCTCGGATATAACATAAAAATAAAAAATGGGAGAATTTGAGGTGTAGAAGCAAGAGGTAGCACTTAGCTTTGAGAACACTCGTTAAAATTCATCTTCCACATGTCTGAGTTGTTTATGGAGGATCACCTCAGCCACTCAGCCCCGATAAACTATAAGAGCCAGTCTGGAGATTTATGGCACTGCAGCCTGAAAAAAACCCACCTAATTCTTGTCTCAGCAGCTTGAGGCTGATACACAATATATATGTATAACAAAAGTGCTTTGAGCTTGCTTTTCCCCCTGTTTCTCTGATAAACCCAAAAGGTTATTGTTAAGGTTTTTAATACAAACCTAGGGACCACGGGGGTGAAAAAACACTAAAAGTTGAGGAATGTTTCCAGGAAACAACCAGAGCTGCAAGCCAGGTGCTTTATACATCCAGCTTCAGCAGAGCTGATAAGAGATAGGCAGGCATCAATAAGTTGAGAAAAAAGTGTATTCTGCTTTGCACAGAATGACCAAACCCATTTATGTCTGTACATTTACCATCCTCAAAACCTAGAACTAAGATGCAACAAAAGAAAGCAGAGGAGAAAAACAAACCTATTGAGTGTGGGTGTTTTAAAGGGTTTTGTAATGTATAAATGCATTTGTAATGTATGTATGCTTTTTTTATGGCATTTCAATAAATCACATGGCAAGATGTTCCAAAATGATGTATCCTTTAAGCATCTTGTTGTTAACTTTCTTTATAAATCTCCAATTGATGCAAATAATTTAGTACTGAGCAGCCAAGTTGGGAGACACTTTGTTCTTCAAAAATCAGGATTTTTACCACTATTGCAGTGCAGCCCTGACACCAGGATGTCTTATTTTCTCTAAATCCTGGGGACAACTGATGCAATCCCATTGTTCATCTATTTCAGTGGAAACCAGGGCTGCAAATCCCTCAAGATTCTGGGGAAAGTATTCCTGCATGTTAAAACTTTCAAAACTTTCTTTCACCACAGACTGCATTTCCATGCTGCAAGCTGTGACCAAGCAGCCAGTGAAGGAAGTTGTGACATGAATCCTCTTGCACCAGGGGGAAAACACCAGAGCACTTTACTTTCCTTTTAACCCCCACAAGCAGTTTCCCAAGCCTTTTCCTGGGTGATGGGAGAGGAAGAGGAGGAAGGAAGGGGGAGAATTGTCCAGCAGTGGCACAATAGGCCGAGGGCAGATCTCAGCACTGCTCCTGGCTGGAATCACACTGCAACCAAAGCTGCATTCCTGGCAGCCAGCTGCTGCTGCAGCCTGCCTCCACCTGTGCTTCATAAAGGACTAAAGAGAGCAATTCTCTGGGATCAAGGCAGAGGGAAACCAACCTAGACCATTTGCAAATCAAATCTCTACAGGGAACGAGGAAAGTTCACGAGAGCTTAAACATCTTTTTCACACAGCAAGACAAAAACTGCACTGGTGTATGTCTGCCTGAATTTAGTGCTGGAAAGAGTCAAATGATGCCAGTGAAACATCCACAGAAATGCCAATCAGCATGCACTACACTCAATATCCTTGAACTTCGAGCAGTATAATTCACCAGGCACCAGCTGGTGAGTGCTTTTATTTGTTTTCCTATGAATATTCCTTTCGAAGAGATGAGACACTCTGTTCTGCTGAAGGCCAAATGTGAAATTATAATTGCAATGATGCCTGAGTGGAGCAAACTGGGAATCCTTCCAGACTCTTATTTTGAAAACATGTAAGTAGATTGGAGAGTTAGAGAAGGAACCATGGAAAGAAAGGGAGAATGTACTGGGTAAAGGAAACAAATATTTGTTTGCTTGTAAAGCACAAATTCTTCTCCCCATCACCAGTAAACACCTTAAAATTTAGTATAGGAAAGAAGGTTTGCAGTCAAAAGCAGCCCTAGAACAGGTGATCAGCCCAGGGGGATGTCCACAATTTCACTTGCTGTCCCAGATGCTACAAAACACCCTTGGTACCTTAGGACCAATCTACATGTATTTCTTAGGAGATCACAAGGTATAGAAAACAAAGTTCTGCAGAAAAACATTGGACAAAATTTTTCTCTTTTTCTATATTCCTTTAACAGAAGATATTTTATACATGAAGATGATAACTGTGTAAATATAAGAGGTAGTTCCTGAAAGCAGACCCTTGTGCCACATTGGAATAGAGACTCTAAAGGTCCATGCCAATAATGGAACAAAACCCTCCAAAAATGAGCAATATTCTCTGGTCAGTCCCTGAATTATTTCCCATGCCCAGCCTGGCTCCCATTGCACCATTTGTCCGCCTGTGGCCAATACTCCAGAATGTTCCATTTCTAGATGGGGAAGACGCATTCCAAGACTGATACATAATCCTGATGGAACAGCAAAGGCACTCTGACCAAAAAAAAAAACCCTGAAATGAGCAGGGATTCAGCATCCAAACACTTACCTGTTCCACCTGGGAGAGGAGAGAGGCCCCAGCTCTGAGCATCCAGGGTGTGGGGTGACAGGGACACACAGGAACAGAGAGCTCCACTGCTCTGGGACAGCACAAGGGGAAAACTGCAAAACATCTCAGTGCCTTCTCATATGGGTGCAGCTGAACATCATTAATTAGGAGATGCCTTCAAGGTTTCCCTCCCACTGCCTCTAATCCTGTATTCAAGCACCCAACACAGAGCTTCCTTCCCTTCACTGCATTTTGCTAAAGAATTGCATCCTCCAGAGGTGAAAATCTGTTCTAGATTCTTTTCTTTCTCACAAAACTCTTCCCAGATAGCCTGGCCTTTGAGTTCTACTGTTCATTCTTCTCTGGAAACCCTGAGGATCAGTGAGACTCTCCCACTTTGCCTGGTTTTGCATCGCTTGGAAAAACCCAAACTGCTTGCATAAATTCAAGTGGTTATTTTGGCTGACACAAGCTGACAATCAGGTTTGCCTGAACCCTTCTCTTCACTAGCTGGGAAAGGGAAGCTGAGCTTCAACAGCATTTTAAACACTGGTTTAATGGGTCTGGTCAGCAGAAAGGGGCTCTGCCTCCTCCCCAGCCCCTTCAGAGGCTCCCTGCACTTGCTGCTCACTCAGCTCAGCCCACCTGGCACCAAATCCCTCTGCCAAAGCCCCCAACAGGGAAACCAGCACTGAGATGTGACATGGACCACCTGGGAACAGAAATGATTTCCAGCATCTCAGCTCTATGGGGATGACCCCACAGGTCACACCACAGGGCTCGTTATGGTTTCTCTTCAGGTCACACCTTCTCAATAGAATTATTGGTCCTGCCCTGGTTCCCAAAGACAGGGCAGATTAACTGGTTCAGATGCGGATTCTTACAAAGCAAATCACTTCCCACCTGAAGAGAACTTCCCTTCTAAAAATTGTTATTAATATTTGGGTTGAATTTGTCTGCCTAAAAACAGTGCCAGATGAAAACATTTCCCCTTTTTGGTTCTCAACGCACAGGGGAAAAAACCCCACATGAGTGTGGGCTATTGCTTCATTTGCCTTTATGAATATTTCACATGGCTGCATTTAACATACCTTTAAACCTTTGTGAGAAGGAGTGGGAATGCTGAGAAAGTCTGATACAGCATAAAACCTCTTAAATCTTAGACACTGGCTCCAATTTGTGGCCAAATCCAAAGTGCAACTGCTGCACCATCACCTTTTGTGCTTTTAGAAGAAATAGTGAATACTTACATGGGTATCTAATTTAGTTCCAGAATTTTTGAGAATTCTGCAACTAAATTAGATACCCATGTCAGTTTTCACTATTTTCACAGAGAAACTACATTTAGGACTGTTTTATTTAAAGAGTCAAAATTTCAGAATTCCAGAAGGAAATAAACTTTTTGTAGAAGTCTGAATATCAAAAAAAAAAAAAAAAAAAAAAAATTCAAGAGTAAGGAATGAACTCTAATCTAAAAGTGAAGGTTAGTACACTGATTTTCAAAATTACAACACTAAGAATGAAAGAAAATGCTGCTTCTCTACAAGTCTATCACTCCTAACAGCTGATATATCAATGATGTACACTGACAATCTTGTTTCTAAGATTGGTAGTTAAATAGAAAATATCTTCAGGAATTTGCCAAATTTCATTACATAAACCCAAAAAGATCTTTACGAGGACTCAACAGAATCAAAACTGGGAAAGTTATTTTTATAGCACTAGAAGAATTACAAACATCCTGTACAGCATCCAACATTCATTTCCTCCAATAGCTGTAGCAAGTCAGAGACTTCAAGGATAAACCTTAAGAGCAGGGAAAACAGTTTCAGGAATTGTGCGTGCCCAGAGTTGAGCTGTGCTTACAGTAAAGCAGATCAACTTTTGAGTCATTCTTTTCCTCCATGCTACTCTTTATTCAGAGCCTGATGTTCCCATATGATTTAGTAAAGTTATAAAAAAGCATGAAATATTTCTCTGGGGTGTTGACAACACTAGACAGACTTGATGGAAGTCTCTCCTTCTCCTCTGCCTGAAATGAATATTTCCTCTCTCTTCCTTTGCCTCTCTCTGACAGGGAGAAACCACATCAGAGCCCTCTTACAGAATATTATTTCCTTCTGGTTAGAGAAGGCCATGGGTTCTGCTGCACATCTAAGTGCATGTGTCAAATACATGTTTTCACCATTCACTGTATTTCCATTTTTAAATGGTCACAGCATCTGAACTCTACAGAAAATAAATAGCTGTTATGGTAAAAACAACTCAGATCCTCCATTTGTTTATCTTGCATAGGAATTGCTCTGTACCTGAATTAAATAAGGTTAAAAAGGTTTTTTAGCCTCTACTAATAGGCATCACCACATTTCTTCCACTTTCTATACCACTAAACTTCATATCATAGCACTAAGAAAAGCACCACTCTTACATGAGGGAGCTGAATAGAAAACACACCTGGAGCATCTTCCAAGGCTGATTTTTGGCTGCCTGTGTGTTTTGCCAAAGGCCATTTCTGCAGCATTCAGGCAACAAATGGGCTTTCTGTGCCCTTACAAAAACACTCCTCCTTTCTGGATGGTTTTACCCTCAGATGGGCTGGAAGGTGCAAACACCAGAGAGAGCAGGTCTGATGACAGAGGAGACAAAAGGTACCATGGATGAGCAAAGTGTAGTTGTGCAGCTCTGGTGCCAAATGCACATTAAGTGTCAGCCACAGAAATGGCAAACACAGGAGGAAAAGCAAAGAAATTGTCTTCTGGCTTGCCTGAGACACTAAAGATGATCAGTTGACAGCAGATGGATGGCTCAGAGGAAGAACTGTGGTCTGCAAGAAATCCACAGTGAATCTGAAATCAGATGGATAACAAATGGGTGTACAGAAATATCAAAAGCTTGAGCTCAAAGGGTATTTGAGCCATTATTACTGTTCAGACTCCCTAAATGACTCTATATCCTGAAAACTTGGCTTTCAAGACAGTCTCAGTTTACAGCTGCCTGGTGAGAAGGTGGATAATGTTTAGAAACTTTTGAGAGGATCTGAACCAGGCAATGTGGTACCAGGCATTTTCCCTCAGATCAACATCAGGATCACATCTGGGAATCTTATCTTTGTACAAATTCCAAGCACAGTGATATTTGGGGTGGAGGAGAGGCCAGAAATTAAATCACAAGGTGACTAAATGGGACAAGGAGTTAAGCCCCTGGGATGCAGTGCATGTGAAGCACAATCCCAGCACAGCTCTGAACACCAACTCACCCCCATCCAGGATCACTGCTCATACACAGATCCCAGGGCCATGTGCCAGCCAGGAAATACACTCCTGGTTATGCAAACAGCCAGCAAAAGTTCAGGGAACGTGTGCAAGCAGGAATTACTCCAAAGAACAGGATCCAGGCACATTCAGGGAAAAAACCCAACCTCAGACTGACTGAGCTGATGGAAATGGGCCCTGGAGAAAGGGAAATGCAAGGACAGCTCACCCAACCCTGCTCCAAAGCTGGCATGGCACTGAGGGGCTGAAAGTCTGACCACCAGCTGAGGGTGGGAAATAAGAGATGTATCATGGAGGTTAAGAGTATACAGAGAAGAGGAAGAAAAACAGTGAGATGCATGAAAATGTATCAGATGCTATCCAGAGCATTTGTGCTACCTCTGTAGAGGTGTTTGTACCTTCCCAAGAACAGCAAGAGGCTGTTTGGGGATTCATCAGGCTTGTCTATGAATGGGGTGGTAAGGATTCCTTTCTCTAAAAAATATACCAACCTTCCAGGTATCCATGTTACCTTCATGGTCAGAGTAGCCTTCCAAAGGCTACTTGCAGTGAAATAACTGCAGATTCCGTGCTAGAACATTCATTTGCAAAGTATAGTGGAAAATCATTAAGAGTCTGCAGAGGCTGCGCCAGTGTTCAGCCATGAACACAGATAAGCATTAATTTTGATCAATAGCACCTTAAAGAAATTCCTGGTTTTCTGGACAAGAAAAGAAACCATAGAGATTTATGAACCAGAACATGAAGATCCATTTTGGGTGGCACTATTTTTCTTTTATAATCAATGGTTAGTGATCAAAAGGAAAGTTTAAAATTGCAATACACCCTTTATTGCATCCAGCTGTCATAAGCTGCAAGATAATTTATCTCCATCTCAGCTGCAGAATCATGGAATTAAGGGTGGAAAAGACCTCTTAAGATGACTGAGTCCAACCACTAACCCACCTTGGTGCTGAAGGTTTTACTGCAGTCTGGGTTGATAACATCCCTTTCCCTCAGCCCCTGGGCAGGTCACAGGAGACCAGGCTTCACACAGCCTGGGCCTGATGCTCTGGTTCTCCTGCAATCCCACCCAAGATGATCTCTCCATAAAGTTTCTTGGCACCCACATCACTCTGACAGGTATGTGTACCTCATTTCTGCCAAACTGGAATAGACAAGAGGACAAAAGTGTGAAACAGGCAAGAGGTACAGCCCCAAGTGACAGCCTGTGCTCTGGGGGTAAAGCATCTTGAGATACCCCTTCCTACAGGACAGGCAGCCTTGCTCCCTTTGATGAGTCATTTAAATAAATTGCACTCCATTATTTCCTCTTTAAACTAGTAAATTACTCCATCTATAGGAAATGGTGCTAATTGAGGGAGGCATTCAAGTTGTCTCTAATCCATTTACAAGGAAAGCAGAAAAAATTGCTGCAGAGCTCACACACCTGGTGGTGCTTTGCCCTGCTTTCCTGTGTGACCACATTCCTGCCACCAAGGGCTGTCCCCTGCTGCTCCCTCAGCTCACTTGGTGATTGCTTAGCAAACAGCTTCTCCCTTAACCAGTGTCCCATACTGATTATGGCTGCAAATAATGAACGAGCTTCTGCTGAGCTGGACATGCTGCAGACACAGCCAACATCTTTTCTTCTGGTTGCAAAGAAATTCCTGTCCTTCTAGACAAGCAGAGGAATCATGAAGATTTATGTACCAGGACGCAAAAATCCATTTTGAGCTGCACTATTTTTTTTTAATAATAGATTATTAGTTGCCTTTCAGCCCTGTCCTTGCTTATTACTTAGGGCTCAGGCCATGGGGCAGCAAGTGGTTTTGGTACCAGGGCTGTGGTAAAACTTTGTTTTCCCTCCCAAGGATTTCCAGTGTCATTTTAGGCAAGAAGCATTCAAACCCTTGAAGACTTTATCCCAAGACTCAGTTTCTTAGTTGTCTCTAGAGAAATTCTTAGCTACAGAAAGGAAGTTTCCTCTGCCTCCATGCCTTTGTAACTTACCTGTAATGGAAGAGTCCTTTTCTTGTTGCTTTTTATTCAGGCTTCAGTGATTGCTCAGGGAATGGTTTCATGCTGTGTTTGTAGAGCCTAACAGGACGCTGAAGCTGCAATGACAATATGACAGCGCTGAAGTAAAGCACATATGCTCCAAAGCCGGGCTGATTTCTGCTATGCCTTTAATTCATCCTCAGAGAGAGGCTAAAAAAAATTATTAATTGCCTCAAAAAACCATGCAATTCAACCAAAACTTACTGGAAATGTCTAGAAAAGTTTGTGTCACTCCCACCCAGCCCAGTTCCTGCAGGAGCAAAGCACAAAAGGAGTCGAGTACTGCTGGAGGTGAATCCCCACCAGCCTTTCCCCACAGCAGGACCCAGCTCAGTCAAGCATCACCTGGCAAAGCTCTCAGGGACTGGTTCCTGACGCTGCTTTAGGACAAAAATCCAAAACATAAAAATCCTGTTTGGATTTTGCTGCCTCACTGTGGCCATGGGGAGCTGTGGCAGCAGCTCTGTCTGGTCACAGAGAGCACAGATAACATTTCCAGGCATGGTGCTGGGAAAAGTCTGAGAAAATCAGAGAAAAGAATGACAATTCTTATCTTCACTTGCTACACCTGGTATTGCAAACATGTAGAACGTGTTATAGAAATTTGTTTATCAAAGGATAATTTTTTAATTAACCAATAGTGATAGTGTTTTACTTAAAAGACCAATTAAGTCAACCTGTAGTGAACGAGTCTATAAAAGAGCAATAAGTTTCTTAATAAAGATATTATCGATCAACCTTCTGTAACACATGAAGTCTGTGCCAATTATTGCCTGGCTGGGGGCCCACCTACCATAATAGGGAGCAAAGATCTTGAGGTGAGATGCTGCAACTCAGACTACTCCACAGCTACACAGACTCCAGCCTTTGCATTTTCTTACACAAGTGGCTTATGTGGCTCATTTTCAAGCAAAAGTAGATATTATCAAAGAAATACACGGGTTTTTTTTCTGATGAGAAATCTGAAAATTAGGCATGACCATGCTGGTGAGAGTTCAGCAAGACATGGTATTGGTAGAAGCTCTTGGCATCCCAAAGAAACAGTTTTCAGCAGCCCTCAGGTGAAAGTGGATCCTGAGGGACCTAAAATGACCACCAAAAAAAGAAAAAAATAAAGTCTTCTCTCTACTGTACAGTTCCTAAATAAGAGCCCTTGTGGTTTTCCTGTAGCAGTTTCTATTCTAGATCCTCTAAATAGATCAGTATCATTCAAATACTGGTAAATCCTTTCCCACCCCCAAGTATAACCATCTCTGGGTCAAACCACATGGAAATTTTGAGCAAGCCCAAAAACCAAATCAGTTGAGTGCAAAAGAGTGCAGAGGCAATATAAAGCAAAATATAAAAACTCTCATGTTGCTTCCCAGTGAGTATTAACACTGATGTATTAAAAAAATAAAAACAGCAAAAATCTTCTTCAAATCCCACTTTGGCCCTGGCATTGAGGCTTGTCCCCATGAAACTGAAAGCAAAGCTCACTCACAGGTATCTGCTGACCACAGAGGAGCAGCACAAAGCAAAAGCAGCTTCTCCAACCCATCCAGTTCCCAGTCCTGGGGGCCTACAGGAGGTGAAAGGAAATGCAGAAAATTGCAGGCAGTGAGAGCAGCCAGTGTGAGACCTTCCACGGGCAGCTGCTTCCATTTGACTCCTGAACTTTTGTTTCAGTTTTAACAGCAAATCAAAGCTGGCTGTTTCATAAGCAGCCAGAGCATCCCCCAGCTTTGTCAAGCTCCCCCAAAAGTTGTGCAACAAGAGTGTGGATAAGATGCTGTTTCAAATCCCACAAATGAAGGGCCTTTATAAGTTGCACCTCTATCCTTCCCATGATTTAGGACAGGTGAAATTCCCTTTAAATTACACACTGAAATAATTTCAATGGCTGTGGCACTCCCTCATTTCACCCTGCCAGGTAAACACCATTTTAAGATGATGCCTGTTACAAGGTCTGATCACTCAAGTATTTCTCCATATATTTTTTTTTTTATTTGTTCACTGACCTGGAAGAGGTGACAACATCCTTATGTGACTGTCCCAGGATATAAACACATCCCCTTGCAGACATTCAAATTACCTCTAAGGTGGAACTGAAAAAGTTCTGTCTTAAAGCAATCTGGTCCCATTAGTGCTCCCAGCTTGCTGGCAGTTTATCATTTTCCTTGAAAACGAATCAGGCTGTTCATGTCAAAACAATGGTTTGCATGCAACCTGCAAGGAAATGAAAAAAGAAGGAAAAAAAAAAATAAGAAGGGAAAAAAAAGGAAGGAGGGAAAAAAATAAAGAAGGAGGAAAAAAAGGAAGGAAATAAAAAGAAGGAAATAAAAAGAAGGAAAAAAAAAAGAAGGAAAAAAAAAAGAAGGAAAAAAAAGAAGGAAAAAAAAAGAAGGAAAAAAAAAAGAAGGAAAAAAAAAGAAGGAAAAAAAAAGAAGAAGGAAAAAAAAAGAAGGAAAAAAAAGAAGAAGGAAAAAAAAAAGAAGGAAAAAAAAAAGAAGGAAAAAAAAAAAGAAGGAAAAAAAAAAGAAGGAAAAAAAAAAAAGAAGGAAAAAAAAAAAAAGAAGGAAAAAAAAAAGAAGGAAAAAAAATATTCATTTGCAGAGACCTTCTTGGACTTAAAGCAGCAATTCTGGGCATCCTCTCCCAGCTGCCCAATGTTAAAACATGAAAAGTGATGGATCTGAAATACTATAGAATGCAAAGTGCTTGATCATTACTTCTTTTGGGTTAAATATTGGCTCAAATTCAAAATGGAGGCAGTATGTCAGCTACTGCTGAGTTTTTACACTGCATTTCTCAGAGGAAAACTTTGTATTTTGTAGAAAACAAATACCTGCAACTCCACTATGAACTTGCTCAGCTCCTCTCATCCTACAGGAATGTCAGAATATCTGCAAACATGTTTCCAGTGAAAGCTTCTAAACAAGGAGGTATTTCCATCCAGTAATGTGAGAGCAATGCTTTTTGCATTCTGTCATCTCCAAAAAAACAGGTAGCCCATCATAATATCTACAAATTCTTTTTACTGATAAATATTCTGTATTAATTTGAGTCATTTTGATAAACATGACAGCAAACACAAGTACCAATATCCCCCAGCAAAAAATCAGGTGCTGAAACTCAGAAAAGCTGATTTATATAAGTGCAAGATAGAGAAAACCACCCTCAAATGTGGCCACTTATTGACCAGTGAGGGGGAAAAAAATCCATTTCCACTACAAGGTTATGCTTCTGCTTTGGCATCAGCTATACTAGTAATGGGCTGAAGATGGAGAATTTCTTTACAATATTTCCCCAATTAAGAGAAAGAAATCTCTGGGAGATCTGTCCAGCAGGATTACTGGACTCACTTGGCAAAACTAAATTACTTCATTGATCCTCACAGACATCCTCCTTCCTTTTAAAGAGAGGGAGGCACAAAGGCTGAAAAATTGAAGCCTAGAGGTAGCTGAAAAACAGACTAGAAGGCTTGATTACATTTTCCATCAAGTTACCCTGGTTTATTGCATTGCAGCCCTGGAGAATTTGATTAGCAATTTCTCCTCTTCACTCATCCTCATGTCATCTGGATTTCAAACCTCTGATCTGTATCTGCAAACATGCTAATACAGATCCCAGCCAGGTCTTGTCACTACCCACTCCTGACATACCAGAATTTAAGTGTCAGAAGCTCCACTTTATTTGTGGTTAACTGGTGCAAGTTCCCCACGGGCAGAAATAAGGGAAGCCCAGGGCAAACCTGGACTGAAGTCAAAGCAAGGTGCATGAAGCAAGTTTATATACATTTTTTTTTTTTAATATTGCACAGAATGATGTATTACCTCTAAAAAATTGAAGATTTAAAAGTGAATTGCCTTTGACACACATCCTGTCTTTAGGCTTGTGCAGTGCACATGGGCACCATCAGGACTCTGACTCACACCCAAAATGTGCTTCCCAGCAGCAAGGAGGATAAAAAGATCAGTCCCCTTGCAGCACACACCATCCCAGAGCAGATGCTGTGATAGAGGCAGTGAAAAATGTAAATTTAAAGTGCAAATTTAAAGCATAAAAACAGCTCTACTGGGTTATCTGGAGTGCTAATTGCAAAAGGCAGGGAATATCACCAACTAACGTTGTTATCACAGCTCATCTTTGCTTGGACACATCCCTTTCACATACCAGATAAAGGAAAACTTCCCTAATCCTCTGTCGCATGGATGTGTTTGGGTTTTTTTCCTTTTTTTCAGGCCATTTCAGAGATTTGTCCAAAAGTAAATCTTCCATTGCTCTGAAAGCTTTCCAGCAGTGTCTTTACAGCCCTACCTCAGCAGTGTCATTGGTGTCACTCTGCACGAAAGACA
Source organism: Melospiza melodia melodia (assembly GCF_035770615.1). Taxonomy (NCBI): domain Eukaryota; kingdom Metazoa; phylum Chordata; class Aves; order Passeriformes; family Passerellidae; genus Melospiza; species Melospiza melodia. The sequence continues at coordinate 15,280,032 of NC_086208.1, read as the reverse complement.
AACCCTATCCCTCAAAACCACATGGATTTAGAAGTTCAGCCTGCTAGGTTACAAAAAAATAATCTCCATCTGCATCTCCCCTTGGATCTAGGTCTGCTGCCATGGAGCAGACAGAATCCCAGCAGCACAAAGGCAGCTGTGGAAAGCCCAGCTAAACAAAACTCCAGGAGAGAGAGAGGTTTTGCAGGTGCTGGGCAGCAGGGAGAATTTGCTTTGCAAAGCCCAAGGAACCACCCAGCGTCACAGATACATTTTATGGAAAATCCTTTCATTAAGATCTCTTCTCCTGAGAAGCTGAGAGGCCTCAGAAACGAAATGTAACCAAAGATTATCTGCTGCTTTGGAATGCAACAAGTCGATTTTTGATTGGTCTCATGTGGTTGTTTTTAATTAATGGCCAATCACAGTCCAGCTGTCTCAGACTGTCTGGTCAGTCACAAGATTTTATCATTCTATTCCTTTCCTTTCAAGCCTTCTGATGAAATCTTTTCTTTTATTCTTTTAGTATGTATTTTTACACATATATTAATATAATATATAGTATGTTACAGTATACTATAATATAGTATATGTTAGTATATATACTATATAGTATATATAGTGTATATATAGTATATATGCTATATATACACTATATACCATATATATGTAATATACATCTCATGTATATACTATATATGCTAATATGTTATAGTATACTATAATATACTATATTATAGTATACTATAACATATTAGTGTATGTAGTATATATATGCACGATATATATACTATATATAGTATATATATTATTTTATATATACAGTATAAATATTATATAGTATTATATATTAGTATATGTATATATACTAATATATAATACTATATAATATTTGTATTATGTTATTAATATATTAAATATAACATAATAAGTTATATTTAATATAATATATATAAAATAAAATAATAAATCAGCCTTCTGAAACATGGAGTCAAGATTCTCATCTCATCCCTCACCCTGAGACCCCTGTGAACACCACCACAGTCCAGGAGGGGTGGATGGGGGTGACACCATCTACAAAGAGCTGCAGCATCTGCTCAGGAGAGGAGCTGGAGAGTTCGTGCACATCCAGTTGTGCTGACTGAGCTCTGTGCCAGCAGATGGCACCGGGATCCCATAAATCCATAACCTGCAGGATCGCAGCTGCTGCTGCTGCCTCCAGCGATCCTGCACTCAGCCGGGCTGAGTTTGATAAATACGCTGATAAGTGGAATCGTTCTGCGTTAACTCGTGAAGGGTTTTTTATGCTGCAGCGCCATTTATTTACTTCCTGCCCTTGCTGTGGGAAGCTGATAATAGCTGTGTACAGAGAGGGGAAAAAAGGAAGTGGGAATTCAGTGTCTTAACGTTAAAAATTTATAATAATACAATATATAACATATAACATATAACATATATAATATAGCATAATACTTCATATAATATATAATATAATAATATGTAAAAAAAATAATTCAGTGTCTATACTACAAAAAAGTAGCATGGCAAGGGCAAAAATTCTCCTCAGCACTCTTGTCTCAGCTGCAGGAAACATGATGTGAGTTTGGTCTCAGCATACCTGCATATACAGGCAGGTGGGGAGACTGGTAAATATTGTGGTTGAATTTTATTTCAGTTGTTTTTCTTCATTTGCACTGTATCTAGGCACTTCTTCATGAAAATTCCTCTCTTGTTTATCATATCATGGAGCACCTGAAACTCAGCTCAGATTTTCACAACCTTCTCAGAAAAATGACACCAGGAACTGACAAAAGGTGGGAGGGAATCACTTGGCTAAGTACAACAAATATTTTGTTTCTAACTTTGTCCCACAGCAAGAGGCCAGTATAGTTTGTCCAGCAAAATCTCTAAAAACTGTTCCCAGCAATTGCTTCAGAGGCTGGGGTATGGGAAAATGCTGCCTTGGTGACAGCAAAGGGAAACACGGGAACAGAAGAGAGCAGCTGTGATTGCAGGGCTAAGCCTTGGCCACGAGAAACTGTACTTGCAATATCCCTGAATTTCTGGATTTTATCCATTCCAGGTACTGCTCTGTAGTCTTCACCTCCAAATCATATAAAGTTTGCTCCAAATCTAAGGCCTTTTCCTCGCGTTACTATTTCCTTCTATAGATTACTCAGAGGGCTTCCAGTTTTAAGAACAGCAATATTTACATTTGCTGCTGCATACCTCCTCCCAGAGCCATGTCTTGGAGCTTTTAGGAGTGTGCCTGAGCAAACACTACTCTTTATATAGACTTCAAGAAGAGGTAACTCAAGTAAACACTGTGCAACTTAAAACCTTGAAAGCTAATATTTGGCAAGCTCTTGTGTTCACAACTGTGGAAAGGCTCACCTCTGGAAATAAAGCAAGAATATCTTCTCCTTAGAGAAAAAAAAATAAAAGCCAGTGTGGCAAATCCACACCCAGGACTAACAGTGGAATTCCTGTTATTATTCCATACATTATCCTATGCTGGGAACAACCATACCCAGATGCTGTTTGATAGAGCCAGGTTTTACAGATGCAGACCCCCAGGACAAGACTTTCAAGAGGAGTCTTTGTACCTGCCTGATCTGTATGGGCAAGTTGCCCCAAGGCTTGTGAAAAAGCTGAATATCAGCACAGCAAAAGTGGGAGGAGTGGAAGAAGTCAGGGACTGATTAATAAAACAAAATTAAACAAACAACCAAAAAATCCCAACGACCCTGGCACTAAAATAACCCAAAACTGAGCACTTGGGGAAGCAGCTGTGAATGCATTGAGGGCTGTAAAGAGTGCCCCAGCCCTAACTGTGCTCCCAATAAGTAAATTCAGGTCTCTCACAGCTTTAGCAGATGCTCTAGGAAAGGCTGCATCTCTAAGCTGAGCTCTTTTGTAAACTCCTGTGATTTCATTGCTCTCCATGTGAGCCCACCACTGCGGCAAAGCTCTCAGTTCCATATATTAGTGATAAGGAGGGAGGGTCCCACAGAAGAAACACTCAAACATTTCTTTCTTCTTCCAGACAAAATAATCCAAAGATCAGCATCATCTCCCACATTTCAACATGAAAACTGAGGCACAGAGCAGGGGATGGGCTGTGCCAAGCAGGCTGGCCAGCAGTTTGATTAGCAGATCATTCCAGATTGTGTTTGCTGTGCATTGGCTTGGCCCCACAGTAACTTGGAGAAGAGGCAGTGCCCAGTTACCATTCTACCATTCTTCTGCCACTGCTTCCAAACTCCTCAGCAGAAAAGGAACACAAAAATAATTTTCCCAGGAGGATATTGATAGCAGGATAGAAACAACACAGTAAACATAATTATCCTGAGCTATCTGGCTCAGTGTAGAAACCAAAGGGGGCAATTTGCAAAACAGCTGCACTCAGCTCCGTAGAGGTCTGGGGGAATAATTTCTCACACATGCAGGACTGGATATTTATCTGATTTTTTTTCCCTGCTCTTCCAGAGACTTTGAACACAGTTCCAGCTCTCCCAGTGTCTGTTTAGGAACTGCTCTCAAGTTGCAGGTGGTCCTTGCTGCAGTGAATGGCACTTCCACAGGGACACAGCCTGTGAGCTACCACAGCCAAGAGCACTGCTGAGGTCTATGCCAGGGCAACACAAACTATTGCAATGCCACATCTTTGACAGGCTCTCCAGGGACCTCCACAGATGTTTTGGAAGCTATTTTGCAGCAACAGCTTCATTAGAAGAACTCAGCAGGAACTCTGTGCTCCCTTCTCCTTGCAACCTCCCCCTGCCACATTATAACACTGCTAAGTCTTAATTTTCTTTGCTGACTCTGTGACAGGAAGAGATGCAGAGATGATGATGGGGAAGCCCTGCTAAGAACCCCATCTGTAGGTAGCTGTTTGCAGCACTCGCTGTCGCTCCCCAGAGCCAGCAGCTTTGGGAGGTGATAAGTGATCTCCCACGTCACAAAAAACCCCACAACATTTTCATTTGGACACTGGAGATCATGGCAGCACAACCTTGCTCAGAGCACAGGCTTTAATCCTTTTCAACATGGCAATAAGGAAGCTCGACAGCAATGAGAAAAAAAAAATCTCTCTGCATGCAGGTATTTGGTTAAGCACAAAAAGGTTCTGGCATCTCTCCAGCCCAAATTGCTCTTTCCTTTGATGCAGGATTCCATCTACCTCATGTAATGGCCCATTGGTTTGGCTGTCAGCAAGAACTGGACCTGAGGCACATACCTCTGGAGGTAGCTGACTAATCCAATTAAGTGGAAGCAACAGAAAGGTGAGATCCCTCTTGTATTCTGGACATGGGCAGGAAAGAGGCATAAACAAGGGATTTTTATTTACCAAAAGAAGCTAACTCAATAGTTTAATTTGGGAAACTTGCCACAGACAATCATGGAAACAATTTTACTATTATAATTAATAACTTTCCTTCAGCTTATCTCCACATGTTTTCATGGTAGCTGATATCACTGCTTTGATTTTACAGGAAATCAAAGACAGATGAAATATCCCCTCCAAATTTCTTCTTCCTTCCAGGCCAGTAGCAGAGCCGGGAACAAAACATGGATCTCAAGAAATACCTGAAAGCTTAGATCCTGCCAGGCTAACCTTCTAATCCACTTTCAAGTTTGTGTTCAGACAAGCTCTTCAGAAGCTGCTAAATAAGCCCAAAGAATTGCTGAATTACATCACTTATCCATACTTGTTCTGATGCAATTCCTTTTTGCAGGCCAGTTTGGTATCCCTTTTTCCCCCCATCTTCTGCAATTAGTGCAAAGCCACCCACATGGTGCCTGTTTCATGGTGAACTGGATCATTTTAGCTGGCCCCAATTCTCCCATAAGCAAGAGCAGCCAAGCTCTTGAGCTCAGGTCTGTAAAATCACAGAATGGTTTGGTCTGGAATGGACCTTAAATCTCATGGCATGGCCAGGGACAGCTTCTCTGGGTAATATCTGCTCTGAAAACACTTAGAGGACAATAGCAGTATCTGCTTTTTTTGGATCTATTTTTTTACTTTTTCATTGAATGCAAGTTGTCATTGATAAACTTGAATTTTTGCCAGCCCATTCCTTCTGGCAACTCTAGGTCCAGATTCCCTGCTCCTCCAGGCACTGGAAAGGATTGCAGGAACTGGCTGAACACCAGAGCAGGATGCATTGCTGAGCAGGTACCCAAAGGTGTCCCAACAGCAGCTGCAGTGGTGGCTGACCTCTCCACTGCATCCTCATGGAAAACACTGGGAGCACCAGGAAACACCAGAGCAGGCCTTCATCTGCCACATTTTTCTGAAAACTTCTTTATAGTTAAAAGAAAACCAGTGTCCCAAAATCCCACACAGCCTCACTGCCCCCTTGGGGGCAACAGGATTTCAAGGAACAGCTACTCCACCCCAAACATGATCACAGCTACCTCAGTCACAGCCTACCCCAAACATTCCATGTTAGAGGTCACTGTCACCAGCTTTTCAACAAGTTGAACTTTTATTACCTCCCACAAAAGACACCCCAGCAGTTTTGGGGCATGACAATTAACACTCTCTCTACAGGATAACTCCTGTGTGTTTGTAGGCTTGTTAAAACTTATCAAACTTGAGTGAAGCTTCACCATAGGAAAAACAAACCCTTTAATATCGGTAAAACCCTCATATCAGATCAATAAACAGTAACACAAGGCCTGAACAGGAAGTCCCTTTCAATAGGGACTCTTGATAAGTAACAAAAATTCACATAAATCAATCAGCATCTTTATGCCCATACACTTCTGATTCTGCCAGGGGAAGCCACAGCCATCACTGCAAATATTGGACTTGAACAATCTGCTCCAAAGGATGGGAGATAAGCAGCAACCACAAAAATCTGCTAACACACACAGGTAATCTGAGAACTAAACTGCCAGCTGCGTCTGCAAACCAAATTTTATTTATTTTCCCCATGTCCTACATTTAGACATAAACCCCAGAAATTTAGGGAGGATTCTTCCAGAGTGTTTCTGCAAAAATTCTGTAACTACTAATTGAATCATCCTTGGCCATAGTCCTGACATTTCTCTTCAGAGTTTATGCACACATAGAAGAGCTGCACACAAGGGCAAATTTAAATTTCACATTTTGGACTCTGGGGTGAAAGATTCTTCGGAGGAATATCACAGGATTTTCATACCACCAGTCTTTCTCTCAATATTTATAGCAGAAAAACTGGGCATGGATTTGGGAATAGCTGATGAATTTTCTATTGGCTTGTCCTGCACTTATTCCCCCAAATTTGCCTCAAAGCAATTAAAAATATAAGTCTTAGTATGAGCAAAATATTTTCTGTGAAATTTCTGGGGTCTAGGTGATCATTCCTCAATTGAAACTCTTCCAGCACATAGGGAATGTTTGACACTTCTGCATGAGGAGCAGCTCCCACTGCATGGGGGCACAGGGCACCTGACTTTGCAGAAATGTTCAAATTTCCCTGAAAAATTACACTGGAAGCCCCCAACCATGTCTCTGAGCTCACCTTTCACACTCCAAATCCATTCTCTCCAGCAACCCCAGCTCCCTGAGAATGACTTGGCTTCTGGGTTGGGATTACCCTGTTTCACCAAATTTTGTTCAGCCTATTTTAGGGATATTGCTCATTAAAGAATTTGTTTAGAGAGGTGGGAAAGAATCTCCCTTTCCTTTGTTGTTAACTGGATCAAACACAACATAACCCCAAGCTCTTTTCTATGGCTGGAACCAGCCAGCACAGGTAGCCAAGATGTGCTGGCAGGCAGCAGATCACCACTCAGTAAATGCACATTACTCACCTCCTAGCAGCCAAGCAACCCAACTCTTCATTTCACCTTTCAAGCTCTAATTAATTGCAACAGCGTGGAAATGTAATCCATGATCCCCCTATAAGCTGTCAAGTGTTTACAGAGGGGAAAAAGGAAAGTTTTTACAGAGCTGGGCAAAGGCAGCTCCCACTCCACACCCAAATTTCTGCTCTGCCTCACAAAAATCTGCTTTTATTTCATTTTTATCATCACCACGTGTTCACACCAGAAATGCCTTGGTGGGAAGTCAAGGACAGAGACAGGGCAATAGGAATGGCTCTAAAATGTTTAGATTTCATAGATCCCCTCCTTTGGATGAGCCATCTCAGTGCCTTTGTTTCTTCCCCTTGCACACCCTGAAGGGGAAAAAGTCATTGAAAATTCAAGAGAGGAGGAAAAAGTACTTCTGGCCTTGCCTTTCCCACAAGCAGCTGTGCCAATGCTTCCCTGCCTGGTCCAATTCTCAGCAGACAGGGATTTGCAGCAGACAAATCTCCTGCACTCTGGCACTTCGTTGGCAGCATCACCAGGACTAGCAGCCCAAAGGCTGGAACAGCCATCCCAATTAAACCACTGCCACCCCGGAGAGATTTCTTTCTTTGAAGGGAGAAAGCAGGCTCCAATTCCTCTGGCACAAAGCTGCCATCTCTGCCACAGATAAACAGCCAGCCTTTTTCTCTGCAGGTGCCAGCTTTGCCCCTCTGCACTCAAAATTCAGCTTTTTTTTCTTCCTCTTGTTCTGTCATCACAACTCACTGCCAGTGGCACTTTATCACATCCCATTTCATGGGTCACATGTGCGGCATTGTCTTGTTCAAATTATGAAGGCACAAACACCACCTGCCACTGGTTTGTGGGTTGTTAATCTGCCTTATCTGTGTTCAGGTAATCCATGTGCCGTTTTCTAAGCACCAAAACTCCATGATTTCTATTTGTTTTACCCAAAACTCCATATTCTGAAATCTTGTGGTTATGAGAACCCTGGGTTTGATTTAAAATAACAGTAAAATCAGCAAATTACAGAAATTACTTTTAGTCACATGAGTGACCCTGTGCTAAAACCAAAAATAATTTAAGGCAAGAGTCAAAAGGAAGAAATGGAGAGGAAAAAACCACTAGTACCACCAGAATAACATGTACTGCAGTACAGACTACAAGGGCAATAATAAAATCCAGATACAAGGTACTTCAGGCTAAGGTTAATTCCCAGTGAAGTTTCCAAATTGCATTTGCCTTACACTCATATCAGCACAACTCCTCTCAGGGTTGGAATGGTATCACTGAAGGAAAAATAAATAGTATTTAACTGCTCAGAATTCCTCTTTTTTTTCCCCTCTGCCTGAATTTCCTATGACATTTATCTGGGATCAGTGCAATACCCCCTGATTTCCAGAAATGTGCATTGGACACCCAATACATGCATTTTCTTCAGGGATTTGGTAATATCTAGCCCAGAGAATTTGGGGTCCAACCCCTTTCCAGCATGAGTGTCCCCTCTCCATGGATCCTCCCACACTCCCTGTGTGTGCACTCCTAAACGTGCCTGCAGCATTTTCAGGCACCTTTACAGGAACCAGTCCTCCAGCTGAGCCCATTTCCAAAGAGGAACAAAGACACATTTACCCAAGCAAAAAGAAATATTTGAAAATTCAGATGATTAAATACAGCCTGCTGTTCATTTTACCTCTGTGGTCTCTGCTAAGTACCATAAATCCTGGTTTCCCTTTGAGACAAATTGTCACATTATAGCCCTGCTATACAGGCATACACACATTCCTTGCTATAAAGAGAAGGAGAGAAATCCATGCCAGATTAGGACATATGGAATCTCTGTTTATGGATAAATCATTTTTAACCCCCCCCCTCTCTCTCTCCCTCCATGAGTCATGTGTGAATTGCTTAAAGTGTCCTGTCAACAATAGTTTATTTACATACAGAACTAATTAGCATTATTATGGCAGATTGTAGAAGCAGGATTATGGCTGGGAGACATCATCAAATGAGTGATGCCATTTTAGGAAGGTTGGGGAATGGAGGTTTGCAGCTCTCCAGCCCAGAATTCCATAAATTGGCCACCTTCCAAGGGTGTCAGGATGAAACCCATTTTTAACATTTCTTCCATTACTGATAATATCACTTCACAATTAAAAGCCTGAGTCCTAATTTGTATTATCTTGATTTTTTTGTAGTATGCATTTCAGAGTAGAGCCTGATCAGCTTATTTTGCTTGTAGCCCACTTTCTCAGTTCCATATCTTAGCACCACAAAGTTGAGTTTAGATTTGCAGTATTACAGATCTATTAATAATTTTTAAAAGCTTTAAATGCCCTAAAACATTTATATTCTCTGTTTGAAGATTATTTAAAGTCAGCAACTAAATTTTAAACTAAATTAAATTTATATAGCCTCTTTAGGTTAGTGAGCATAGTACATACAGCTACTCTGGGACTTGCATGGACCTTTCATCATTAATAAGTGGAACAAGATAATTACATGCTCCAGTAGCTCTTAGGGGTCTAGAAGTTATCACCACATAACCTGCTTTATAATGCAGGGAGAAATCATCTGTGCTAGAGCTGGGGGTATAACTCAAAGAAATTTCCATAAATATATAAACACTGAGAAATGAATTCATGTGATGTGCAGGCATTTCATTTCAGAGCTGCTAATGTGCTTGCCCATTAATTTGTCAGGAATGTTCACTTTGATTTGCTCCATTTACCTTAGGAGGATGTTCAACAGCAAAACAGCCAGAACTGCAAAATTAGTCCACAAAAGGGCATCTCAGGTAAGTGCTGCTGAATTTGCTCTGAAAGGTCCATGCACAGATGTCTGCTCAGGTAGAAAAATGCACAAAGAGCAAGGGCCAGAAGCTGCCTGGAGCTGTGGAGAGGATGTCTGGCTCCACACACACACCTGACTGAGGGAGATGCCTCCTCCTTTGCTCCACAGAGAGAGGATCCCCTCTTCCACACCTCTTTTTGGCAGGATCACTCTGCTCCCATCTTACTGCCTCCCTTCTGGGGCTACACCTCCACACCAGCTGGGACAAAGCACTCAGAAAGCTCTGGGAAAAAACTGTCACATTATTGGGAATTTCAGCTAATAAGCGCTTTCTGGCTGGTTCCAGATTTCCCTGGGATTATTTCCAGCAATATTCAGACTGTGATGGACAAGTTTTCCTCGCAGAGCTTTGCAAAGCTCCCTTCACAGGCAGAGTGGCTCTGTGAGAGGGCACAGCCTCCCTGCCATGGGATGGAGCCCTGCAGCTCCCTGGGGTCAGCAGGCAGGGCCTTCCAGGACCAGAGAGGAGCTCTTTGCTGGAAGATGCTTCACTTCTCCCCACAAACAATAAAACAGGGATTCCTCAAGCCTTCTGCACCCCTTTGGATGGACAAATGTAGGAGTGACAGGGGTAGGACAGTCAGGATGGATGGAGACAAGAGATCTCTCCAGCCAGATCAGGAACGTGGGTTTATTGCAAAGGGCCTGGGTGCAGGGCCCTGCTGGGATTTGGGGTTCATTGCAAAGGGCCTGGGTGCAGGGCCCTGCTGGGATTTGGGGTTCATTGCAAAGGGCCTGGGTGCAGGGCCCTGCTGGGATTTGGGGTTTATTGCAAAGGGCCTGGGTGCAGGGCCCTGCTGGGATTTGGGTTTATTGCACAGGGCCTGGGTGCAGGGCCCTGCTGGGATTTGGGGTTTATTGCAAAGGGCCTGGGTGCAGGGCCCTGCTGGGAGCTGCCACAGCTCAGAGCAGGTCCAAGAGAAGAGAGGGGGAGAGAGGATGAGAGGGTAAGAGAGTAAAAGTGGTAGGAGCATCAAAGGCAAGAGCTAAGACAAGAGGTAAAAGTGTGAAGTTCCTGTTACAATACAATAAATCTCCTTCTGTGTTAAATATTCTCTCACTAACCAATCTAGTACAACATACAAATCCTACAGCATTTCCACACAGCCTATAAGAATCACTGCTTTACCATACTGTGCTACATTTTAAACCCTAAAAACTCCTCTTTGGGCCCCTTCTGCCAAGCTTTAGAGTCTGCTCTGACCCTTGGAGCTGTCTGCAAGCAGAGGGTATCAGATGGGTATCCTCCCATCAAAAGGGGATTACCTTCAGCTGGCCATGCCATTGTTTTCCCATTGTTCAGTAACTAAAGGATTTCAAAGCTTGCTTTCATTTCAGTCTCACTTATAGTTTCCATATTCTCAAAATCTTTTGCCAGGCAATCATATTTATAAGGCTTTCCTGTTTCATCTTCCCCAACAGACAAAAATCCCTGCAAGACCTGTGAGCTCTGCAGCTGCAGCCACTGGCACGGCCGTGGCAGTCACCCCAGGCTCACTTTGCTCTCTGTCACCCCTGGCTTTCACACAGCCCCTCAGGGCTCAGGGGGGTTGCAGGAGGCCCTGCCAGGTCCCCACACATCCAGCCTGTGCAGGCAGGCCCACACAGCTGGCTTGGGAGCATCACCCAGTCCGGGCACGGCACCTGGGGCTGGAAAAGCAGAAAGCATGGCCAAGCTTAGGAACAGGCAAGTGGAAACCTGCACAGCCTTGGGCATCTAGAAGTGGTCTGAAGAGGTATTAGATAAGCACAGGTTTTGCCATCTGAACAACTTCTCTGTTTCTGTTTGGCACAGATGTTCACATTTTGGGGTGTTTTGAAGGGTTTTTTTGCAAGCATGTTCCTAATATTTCCCCTTGTCCTGATTTTTCCAGTTTCTGACCATTTTTAACAGTTAACAAGAGCTGAGCAATTACAAGATTGAGACCTGGAGAAGTTGCATTGCTCAGAAGCCAAAACAGGAAGTTTTAGTCCTGCTAAGAACTGAACTTGATAGCAGTGAGGAACAGAGCCCATTCCAGCACCATGAGCATTTCAAAGGGCATTAAAGGACTACAATGCCTTTTCCTCAGGGAAAGAGGACTGGCACACAAGCCCTGGGCTGGAGGCAATAGGGAAGAATACTGAGAAGAGCATTGCCAATCCTTCCTCACCTCCTTTGGGATCTAGAAAGGGATGCTGCTGTTGGAGATAGGAATGGGTGCGAAGAAAATGGAAACAAATACTGGGGACCTCAAGAAAGTGTTTGCAAAGCCTGCCAGGTGAGATTTCCACACAAGCTGACAGGAACAAACGCTCTTAAAAGTTCCTTCCTTCACAGCACCACCCCACAGATCCGCTTGGAATGGCAGCCCCCTCAGATTCTCCCTCCCAAAAGCAGAGCAGCCAGATCTGCCCTGCAGGTATCAGGCAGATGTGCTGGGCTGGGCTCCCAGCAGGGACCACTGCTGTTTGCCTTGCACACTCCCCAGGCTGATATTTGAAACCTCAGCTTCCACTCATTCACATCTTCAGAGAGAGATAGCTTTGTTCCTTTGCTCTTGGCATTTTGATCCCCAAACACTTGAGCAAGGAGTGTTTTGATTGTGCGAGGATGAGGGCAGCAGGGATCCTCTCCTGTCACTACAGCACATTCACTTGGTGCACAAGAGGCTCTCAGCGAGTCAGGTTTCACTCCTGACATTAGGTTTTCTGTGTGAACCATTTATTTTGCTGAGTTGGCATTTATGCACCCTCCCCCTTTCACCATTTGAAATCCGAGACAAGTATGAGCTTGAAGTCCTGGCTTTTTTTTTTTCCCCCCAAGAAAGCTAAGCTGGTGTGGCCACCCAAATTCCAGACCAAGCTGCTGAAACCCCATTTCACTGTTCATAAAGCGTGTAAGGTCTGCCTGGTGCTGGTTCCCACATTCCTGATCCGGGCAAGCTGGAATAAAGTTCCTCCCTCACAGCCTGCACCTCTCCTCCCTGCATCTAAACTTACAGGGATGAATCCACACAAAGCAAAGCCTGGACAAGTGCAAACTAATTTTTCCACAAATTTAAGTGCAGGACAACCTCCCCTCCCTGGCTTTCTCCCCACCATCCAGCTGTGCCCATAAAGCAGAGTCTGACCAAGCAAGGCAGGGGTTGAAGGCAGCTATTAAATCTGCTCCCTGGAGCTTTAACACTTGGAGCAATTTGTAGTGGAATTACTCTCCCAGCTCAGCTTGCAAACCACCTCCACACAGGGTTCAGTGCTGGGGTTGAGAAAGCTGCTCTGTGCCAACCTTTCCTCTCCAGAGGAGGGGCTCAGATGGGCACACATCCCCACACTGCCCTTCCAGCTGGCAGGGGAGCCCAAATCCAGCCCCTTCTCCTTCTTGAAGCACGTTATTGTTAGTGTGAGCTAATCTGCCAGATATGCCAACTGCCTGGCAAGCAATCCCAGGCAGCATTGTTTGTTTAGGATAGGACTGGGCTCTATGAATCCAAATTAGACATGGGGTTTTTTTATAACCACCTCAGCCAGGAATGTCTGAAGGTGTGTTGGGCTTGAGGAGGCGGAGAAAAAGCAAAACAGGCCACAAGCCTAGAGCTTTATAAGGGTTTGTGTGTGTTTCTTTTTTTAGTTATTACCTCGCCTCTGCTTTAGGTTCTTTGGGAAACCAGAAACCAGAGTGTACCTGTATACCAAATTCTCCTTATCACCACACAACAGAGACACAGATTTGCTTTTTAGCAATGGACTACAGAAACCAGATTGTTTATTGTTTGGGTTCTCTTGTTTGTGTTTTCTTTCTCTCTCTCCTCTGGAGGGCCCTCAAACACTTTAATGGTGAGCACTGGAAATGTGAAAAGAGGAGTCCATCAGTACCTCAGCTCCCCCTTCTTTGCCACCTCTGCCCCAGAGGGAACGCAGACCCTGCAGTCTCATCAATAATTAGAGGATGAACTAGTTCCTCAGCAGGGCATCAAGCTGTTCTAGAGCCACATCCCATCCCACTTGGACAGCTCTCAGATGTTCATGGTCACATACCTACACAAAGTTCACAAAAAACCCAGGCAGCTGAAGAGTTGTTGCTATTTCTCTCTAGTCCCAACATTGCCAAGGAAAGGGAAAATGGGGGACTTAGTTGAAATGGGGACTTAGTTGAAATAAGCTGGAGCACTTCTTGCTCCATCCCCATGCAAAGCAGCCAACCTGGGAAACCTCTTGCAGCCAAAAAACACAGACCGGCCTTCAGCTCAAGGACTAGAAAGTGGCTCCATCATAGTTATAGAAGATGAACATTATACTCAAGCTTCAAAATTACTCACCCTTAACAAAAAACAGCCATTGCCAGCTCCTTCCTGAGACGAGCTGCCCTTGGGATGGAGCAAGAGAGGTGCTGGTGCCAGCCAGGAGCCCTGCAAGCCTGCAGGCTGCCTCCTCCAGGCAAGCCTAACCCACCCTTTAACACACACAGCCCCTCTGGGCTCACCCCTCAGGCCAGCTCTGCCTCTCAGGTGCTCAATTGCAGAGTTCTTGGTGCTCTTTGGCCCTTCCCAGGCCATGGGGGTGGAGACCACCAGCACATCCCTCCTGCCACAAGTGGGCAGATCCCACCATTCTCCAGCAGGACCATGTGTCCCTCCCTGCAAATCAGCAAAGTGCTGTAATTAATTAAAATCAGTTAATGGGGGTCATTTCCCCAAACTCAACCTCAGCCTTTTTGCATTCACATCGTTCCCAGGCATGTGCCAAGGCAGTAAAAACACATTTTACATTTGCTTCCTTCACAATCCACAGCATCACTGTAGGCTTTTCTCTTAGCTTAAGGAAATCTCTCTGCAAGAAAACTGTGTGGAATTGTTAAAGAGCTTTGTTCACCAAAATTAGCATCATAAAATACAAAGCACCAACCTGTCCCTGAGCAGCCCAGTGCCTTGAAGAAGTGAAGCAGAAACTCACATAAACCTTGAGCAAGCACACACCAGGGAAAACTGCCCTGAAATTACCCTCTGAGATCTGCCTGTTGAGACAGGGTGAAGGCTCTGTGCAAAATGAACTTGCATTTATTTGGAAATAAATGACAAATGGCTCCATTTGTCTTTTATTCTCCCGTTAACGCTTGAACCTGGGGATTATTATCCCTGCAGTGCCTCAGGCTTGCAGATGAGGTGACCTCTTCATCTGGACAGGATTTCCTTCATTTGGGGAATACCTTTCATCAGCCCATCCAGCCTTTTCACCTGTACCTTTGACCAAATTCTTACTCCTCAAGTAATTGTGAGGAGTTTGCCAATTTAGTTCCATGGCTGGGGTTGAGCTACACAGCTCTGGGGCAAGGAGAACTCCTGTGCTTGACAAGCAAGATCCACAATATAATAATTAATTCCATCAGCATGAGCTGGAGCACAAGCTCCATAAGGAGACACTCTGAGCTATCATTATTTTTGCTTTTGCCATTTCTAGCCACCTCAAGCCATTTATCTGGTGTCTCTGTTTACCTTCCTCCCTCAAAGAGGAAGTGATTGGCAGTATGAACAAATAAAACAACCCAAAAAGAGCATGAAAATGTGATTTTATCATTTTGTACATTATCAGTGATATTTGTTATGGATTTGTTATCGAGTTTTCATTGTATCTTTATAAAATCTAGATATTTTAACTCTCATTTCTTTCTCTCCCAGTGCAAAGAAACACAAGCACCAAGATCTGTTTTGTTTTCTTCCATTTTCAGTCTTCAGTTTTTGTTTTCCCTTTTTTTTTTTTGTCTTTTCTGTTGAGAAAGCAAAGTGCACATAGACAGAAAACCTGGAGGGAAAAAAATGGAAAATAGAGATTGAGAAAACTTTAAAATTACACTCAAAATGAGTCATGTTTCTGAAGTTCAATTTTGATTTTTGTGGGGTTTTTTCCACTGCAATATCAAAATACATGAAGACAGTAAGTTTATAATGTTTGGACTATAATAGAATATTGACCTATTTTGCCTTTGAGAGAGGGGAGGAATAAATCTAGGAATAAATCTAACTCACAGCACATCCTGTTGCAGTCAGCTCTTTTCTTGCAGCAAAGAGGAGGGAAACAGTGGCCATCATCATCATCTTCATCATTTTTATGATACACAGAAATGTTGATTGCAATTATAGCACGTGCCAGAGAGAGCTGTGAAGTGCATTTTATTTCTCACAAAATATCCTGGAGGTGCAAAATAGACCAAAAAAAGATTATTTCAATCTCTTTTGTTCGCACATTTCCATGCTGATTTTAGGCACTTTTAAACGTGTTAGAGAAAAATCATCAGCAACAGCAAGATACATAAAAATATATATTTTTAAAGGAGTAGCTTCCAGGAATGATATAAGTGTGATGGATGTATTATCCTGATTCATGTACACAGAGGATACAGAGGAACAACAGGTAAACTGAATTTCCAGGCATCAAACCATGGAAATCAGGGGGTGGGGGAAGCCTTAGAGGTGAAGAGGTGCTACTGCTTCTTTCTATGGCTGGACATACATGTGTCACACCACTGACACACAAATATTTTACATCAGTGCAGTGATGAAGTGTTTTATTGTGAAAATTAGCAGAGAGGAGTACAGTACCAAAGGAGTCTGGAAACAAAGACAATTCCATGCTCTGGAAGGACTCTGAGAGAAGAGGAACCAAATATCCAAGATTTTGTTATGAGCAGGGTTTATTGGGACAGAACTGCTCAAAATGCTGCCTGAGAAAAGCAGTTTATTGAACTGGGTCTGAGATGTGTGAGTGCCCAAGCTTTTCCCTCACTTGGCTCTCTAAAATCAACAACAATGTAAGAGACACTGAGATCTAAATGTCTGACTCACAATGCCCAGATGTGCCCTGTTAGCACATCTCTTGCAGCTGCTTTGCCACTCTGTACTCTGAGCAAACAACCTTTTCTTTCACCTGAAATAACCTTTTCTTTCACCCTGAACCCCTTCCCCACATTTCCTTGGCATTCTTTTTCCTCTGTTAAAACTCTGGGTCCGAGCCCGGGGAAGTTCACACCACATCTTGTATTCGACTTTCCATCCTGTATCACCACATTCAGGGTTTTCCTGTCCACTGGGGCGTTTGTGATGATTGGAAGAACTGAATGAGGAGTCAGCTTGGACTTCATCTCAGCAAAAAGACCCAGCAGGCCTTAATGAACCAGACTTCCTTCATCTTCTTCACTTCTCTCAGTCCCTTCTGACAAAACCAGGAACCCTTGGGCCATATTTCCTATTATTTCACTATCTGAAGCTAATTTGAACAGATGCACGGAGAGTGACAGTTAAACAGCCTGAAAAATAGGTTTCCAACCCCTGAGGCAAACTTTAAACAAATCCCCTTTTTTAATTTTCTTTTTGGTTTTTTTTTTTTTTTGCTTCTATCAAAACAGCCTGAGACAACCCTGCTGCTGAGCTAATGGCCAGATTAGAAATTGCTGCATTCTCTTGTTTTACTCTTTAGCCAGGTTTAGAGTGAAAGCTTTGTGTTTCAGATACAACAGAAGAACTACAACAAGAAGTAATTGTACATCACTGTTGGGTATCACCAGTCAAAGAAGATGAAGCCATTTGTGAAATGCTCCTATTTTCCAGGGCTGGTGTAGCTTGTAAGCTGTTTTATTTCTTCATTACTGCTCTCCTTAAAGCTCACTCATGCAGTTCAGGCAATTCACAAGCAATAGGAGCTCTAATCCTGCTGCCTTCTTTAAGATCTCATGGTACTTTCTGAAAAGAGCCCTCACAAATCAAATTCTTCCCCTCCATCCAATTCTTCTCTCTTGATTTTCCTTTTTTGTCTAAGAAACAGATCTGCTTTGCATCTGAGCTGGAGTTAACCAGAAATGTTTAAACCCAGAGGCAGTTGCATCACAGCAAGGGACTGCTTTGTTCCTATGGAAATCACCTGAAAAAGAAATGAGAGAAGGTAAAATATCCTTGAACACAGATTATGCCATTAAAAGTGAATTATAACTTCCTCAGAATCTGAAAAAAAAAAAAAAAAAAAAAAAAAAAAGACATTTAGAACACCCATTCCTTTATACTAAAATAATTTTGGGTCATGCTGTCTACTCTTGCATCCTTCTAACAATTTGTGTGATCACCTAGGAATCTCTGATTTTTCACTCTCTGTTTTATAGTGTTTTCAGGTCTCCAAGTATAAACTTCTACATGGATACTGAATGTCACACAAATGACTTTAACAGCCCTGCATACAGCTAAACAGCACTTTACTACCAGGGTTTTGAAACATGTTTATACAAAATATGTATACAGAATTTCAAAGAATATAAATGTGCACCAAAAATGCACACAAAAATAATTGCAGGATACCAAGAAAAGCTAGACAGGTCTAAAACCAAACATTTGCCATGAACATTTACCCAGTTCTACTCCTAACCACCAGTTAGTGAATAGAGAGCTCCATCAACCCATTTGTTTCTTTCTGATTGCTTTGTTTGGCTTTTACTCTAATTAAAGACATCCAGAAAACTTCAGGGGGTTATTGGTCCTCAGAATATATTTAGAATTCAGGTCCAATATTGTTATTTATTTGTGGAGATGAGAAGATAGAGCTGTTAAAGAACCAGAGCCATGCAGGAAAAGCACTGATAAACAAACACATTGATGTTACATATGTGTGGCATCCACACATACACATATGTAAGTGTGAATGAGAACATCTGAATATTAAAATAAATATTTCTCCTTTAGCTTTCCCACAAGCTGTTGCAGAGCTGAGTCAAAAGCAGAGCAGAAGCAAGGAGCAGTGGGTAACTCACTTAACTGTGGCTTCTCCCTGTGCCCAGAGGAGCTGTGTGTGACACCCTGCAGGCTGCTGTGGCATCTCTGAGCCACCAGAGATCAAACCCCACAAGGCATGGCATGGGTCAGGTGTCAGTGCCTGCTGAGGTTCTTGGTACCACTGCAGTTATTCCTGGATCTGGTCCTTTCCAGACACTCAGAGCTCACAGGACTCCTCTTTGGAAGTTAAAAGGACACAAGCTGCTGTTCTCAAAGGCAAACTCCTCCCAGGGATGCTGAAATCCCACTCCTGTCAGCATCACCATCACCAGTGCAGGTGATGCAGAGCAGCTCACCTTGGCTCCCATCTCTGTGCAGGTGTGAGCCTCCAGGGCCTCTGCAGTGGCCTGAGGAGGAGGGGGAGCACTGTAAATCAGTGTAAATCTATCAATAACACCTGTTCTCCTTAGGTGCTCTCCAGCATTCCTGTATTCCAGCAGCAGGAATGCAATCCTCACTGCTGCAGAGGCTCAGGCTGAGCTCTCCTCTGGGGACCAGGCACTGCACCTCTGTGCTGGATCAGCCTCGGTCAGCTCAATAGACCTGACAGGAGATCCTACACTGGTGACCAGCCCATACAGCCTTCCCTCCATTTACTCCATTTCTTATTTTTTTCATTCCCTGCAGCATTCTGCTCTCCATACATCTTGTAGCCACACTCCTCTTCCACTGCAAGTCAGGAATATACATGTTCAGTAGAAAAAAAAGACCTGTTCTGTTAGTTAGGTGCTGTCTGTGACAGGATTGTTTAGTTCCTTCCTCGTGCCTGAGCTTGTGCTCCTACAGCTAAATTTCTGACAGCATCACAGGAGGAACTCTGATGCCACCAAGCTTCAAGTCACTTCAGAAAGAAGCTGTGCCTGAGCCAGATGGCTGGAGCTGGTGGAGGCAAATCCAGGGCCTTGGAACCAATGCTAAAGTATTATTTCATCTGAGCACAGCACACCTGGCAGTCCCTGTGGCTGGATAAATGCCTTTCAATCCAAAGGAGCTCAGTAAATTCAAACACGTCATCTCTACGATAGGAAATCAATGCCTACTTTTAGTGCTCAGCTTCCAGACCAGCTTTTCCCTTTCCTTTTCTCACTGCCCTTCCAGTGGCTGCCCTGTGCTTACCCATGGGAGTTGAAGAAAAGGCTGATGTGAAGGAAAATGACCATTGACATCTATGTCACAGTGAGGAGCTGCAGGTTAATGGCAGATTGGTGACAGCCCTGAGGTGACAGGTTTCTGCCTGCACTGTCAGCCTGTGTAGGAGATGCTGGCTGTGGCACTCACTGGTCAGCTTTGCAGCTAAACACTTTACAGTACTGTTTTCAAAATCTTTCAAAATGCTCAGAGCCAACAAAAAGAAAGCAGGGACTCAAACATCCACAAGGCTCCTGACAGCAATGTCTGTGCCAAAGAAATCTGGCATGTCTGAACTCCTCATCCTGAGAAGGCTTTTTCCCCTTTCTTCCCCACTCTCTTTCTTTTCTTCTTGGTTCCCCACCATATCCTGAGGTTTGAGTCACTGTGGGTTGTACTTTTATCAACAATGAAACACAGAGACACCTTTCACAGCTGCTGAGCTCGTTTCTTGCTTGGAATTTGGCTTTCTAAAGGTGAGTTGTTTGCCTTTGGAGAGTTCACACACGTGTACACACAGCCTCAGACTTGCACACAAAGAATGCTCCTTGCTGTAGGAAAACAAGAGCCTTACACAACTGGGTCTGTCACTGGGGGTGCTGGCTGCTGCCCTGTGGCAATAAGAGGATGCCAGATAAGCACTGCCAACCTAATTAGAGCCCTGCAAAATAATAAAATTAATAATAATTTAAAAACCCCAATGGATGATGAGCCTTTTACAAGATGCCGCATACACTGAAAAGTGACAACAGCCTCAAGATTAATGTTACTGGTTTGGGATTCTCACATGGAAAATCATTTTAGAACTGCATTTGCAGCCTCTCATTTCATCCTGCTGCATTCCTCAGCCACAGGGGAATGTTATTACCTGGGCTGGAGCAGTGAGGGGGCTGAGTTCCTCTTCCAGAGGCACATCCTGCTGCTCCCTGGCACAGCATCCCATCCCCACAAGTGCTGATACCTTTCAACCCTGGCATGTTTCTGTGGCATTAGAGAGCTTGATTAACTTTCCCTCTCAGTATCCCTTCTTCCCACTCATCCCAACCCCAGTACTCTGTTTTACATTCTGTCTCAGCCTCTGCACTTTCTAATTCTCTCTCCTACCAAAAGTTTTGAACTCTGGTGAGAAAGGCTCGTTGGATTGTAATTTCCTGCCTGTCAAACAAGAGGAAGCATCAGCAGCCTTGTGAGAAAAGCACTTCTCATGGCCATGAGGTGAATGAGCTGGGCCCAGAAGACTTGGAGAACTTTGGAGAGCATCCACTTTAGGATTTAAGTGTTAGGATGTTTATCTGAGCTTTTGATCCTGTAACTCTTTCACATTCCCTGTAAACTTTGACTCTGCCTGCCATGTTTTCCCTGGCCAAGTGCATTACATGAGGAGGGTTGTTTTTACCTCCTGATCAGCTCAGGGTATGCACAGTGCTTCAAACTGCTCTGCTTGCAGAAAGATACTTCCTGGTGGTGCTGCTCCTTTTGCTTTGCTCCAACTTGTGGGGCATCAGCTCACACATATCCTGACAAGTGGGGATCTGTGTATGTTGACAAACCCCTTTGCTAATCCTTTTGACATGAGCTAAAACTCTTCCAAGTAAAGAAAATTTTCTCCTTCATTGTGTTTCAGTCAGCTAAAACTGGGAAAAAGAATTATATTGTGTGGTTCAGTTCACTCATTATGTGAATTGAATAGGAAACAACTGATTCAAAGAGTACACACCATCCAAGCCTGTTAATGAATATTGGGACTTGAAAGAGGATAGGTTCACTTTCCAAATAATTTATGAAACAGAAAAGGAGCTCTGGTCCTGCTTGGAAAAGCAGTGGGTCCTTGCTGGATTAAAAATTCACCCTTAACAATAAACACATGCTTAAATCCACCTAAGACAAGTGAGACTAAGGAGTGCTGAGCTGGGACTCCATTGTAGAACATTTTCAGCTGTTTTCAACCCTGGAATTTTCTCCCCACATTCTGCAGACGCTGCCGGAAATCCCCAAGACAGCCGAGGGTATTTGGGTATTCACTTCTGCACGTCAAAATTTCCCCCTAGGCTTTGCAAAACTCCAACCAGCTCTGCTTTGTGTTTGTCTGAATGACAATGTTAGCTACTGATTTCTGTTGGAGATGGTATAGCTCCAAAAATCAAAGGTTCCATTTTGCTGTACTGGTTAAATGGAAATAAAAAACAGGCAAAATACCAATTTCCTGCCTGAAATGAAAGTTGCTACCAAGATGAAAAAAAAAAGTCAAAGATTCAAACTGTGTTATTGAACAGAGTTTCTCAAGAAATACCTTAAAGTGACTCTTCACTTTATTTTCCTCATCTATTTCCAGGTAGAACAGTCTTTCTTTACTGCAATGTGTTGGCAGCAAATAACATTTCATGAGACAGATACAGCCTGCAATGTCCTGCCTGCAGTTCTTATTAACAATTTTTCCTGCTCATTTATGTCTGTGTCATCTGAAACAGAGTCTACATGTCAGATGTTCATTATATTGATGATGTCCCAATGACAACCAATTTATTTTCCTGCCTGCACCTCAAAGAATTGTATTAGTAATGATGTCTATCTGCTCTAGAGATGCTTTGTTAAAACTGATGGTCTGCCATGAGGATACTTAATTTTATCTTCTTAAAGGAACACAATTAAGTTTTCAGGTAAAAGATGGCTCTAGAGTTAAAATGTATTTATAAATTTGTTTTCCTGGTGGATAGGATGTTTAATTTTCATTTTGGTAGTCAAACTGGAGGATTGGTCAGAGCGATCTAGTAAGATGAATGCTCTGGAAAGCAGAGCTGCCACTCATCAGAATTCTCTTTTAACCTTCAGCCAGTGTGATATTTGGTGGTTAAAAGGGAAACAACAGACACACCTGGCAGTGAGAGACCCAGTGTGGAAGGGACACTGCTGATGGGGACAGGGCAGGCATCCCTTGGGGCTATCAACCATCAGACAGGACTCTGCTGAAACTTGCAGAAATTTGCATTTCAATCAAGAAATGCAGAAATTTCCATTTCTGTCAAGGCTTCCTAGGACAATTTCAAGGAACCTTCATTCCCAGCCAGATCTCCAATGCTACTCGTCCTGTAACAAGAAGTTCATCCTGCACACCTGTGTGTGTTTGGCACTGGAACTATAAATATTCCTTGCTTGAACAGGCCTCTTGGGGACACTTGGCCATCCCATAATGGGGTTCAGGGCTTGGGGCACCACCCACACTTCAATCCTTTGCCCAGAAAGGGTCAGTGGGTTGGCCAAGAACCAACTCATTGACCAAAACCAGCAGAAAGTCTCCTCTTCTCCTGAGCCCTTAATGGAACCAGGGCTCTTTCATCTGTGGTTTCCAAGCTGTCCTGACACTGGCAGAAATAAGACTTTCTGTAACAGCTTCATTTGATTCCTTTATGGGATCATTTGTCCTCCCAGTTCAGTGTGATCCAAAGTTTTCCACATCACCTCTGACATATTGAGTTTCCACATTAGCTGTACCATATTCATTATTTTTAGCTGAGCAATTACTTTCTGAAAGCAAATCACTTTTTCTTTTTTTTTCATAGCATCTTGGAAACAACCTCCAAAAGATTCCTGAAAGGAATGTCATGAAAATACATGTAGCAATACTTTCCTGCAATACAAAACAGAACTCACTTAACATGCAGATCTCTGCAAATGTTGGAAGCCACCTGCCTCCCAAAGCACACAACTTCATAGTCCAAACCAGAAAAAAAAATAAATAAAAGTATCTACATGCACACACATACTTCTATGGATCCTTATCCAAGTCTATTTTAGTCCTGCAGAAACCAGAAACTGTGGATGTAAAAAAGGATATAAAGAAGAAGGTCCTTTGTGCACAACTAATTTAAAAATAGTCTATCATAATTATTTCCAGAATATGTCAACATATAATTTAAAACAAATGTTTTGGATGAAAAAGTAGCTTTTCAAATTACTGGTGGCAAGTAATATTTATAATAATATTGATTTTATTTGTGGTCTTTCCTCTCCTGCTTTCTGGTAAGCCACTCATTACTGGAATATATTTACCATACAGTTTGGACAAGAAATTGCCAATCTGTTGTCTTTTTGCAAATTGTACAGTATGATATTTTGTTAGTTAATTTTAATAATGATGATGATACCAGCTGGTTCAATCATGTGCTAATATTTTTGTTTATTAACTGGGGAGACAAATCAATTAATATTAAATCACAGAATGGTTTGTGTTGGAAGAGACCTTCAAGATCATCTTGTTCAATGGACAGGGACACCTCCCATTATCCCAGGTTACTCCAAACCCCATCCAACCTGGCCTTGAACACTTCCAGGAGTGGGGCAGCCACAGCTTCTCTGGGCAAACTGTGCCAGGGTCTCAGCACTCTGACAGCAAAGAATTTCTCCTGCATATCTAATCTAAATTTCCCCTCTTTCAATTTGAACCCATTACTCCTTTTCCTATCACTACAGGTCCTGATGGAGAGTCCCTCTCTGATAATAAATGATAATAAATGCACTTCCAGGTGCAAACATCTGGTTGAAATCAATGAATATAATTAGTTTAATGAGTTGCAACTCATTAAAAAAATCCTGCAGAGAATTGGCAAGTATTAATCACAATGTGACCAAAGTCTTCATGCTGATTAAATTTTCCATGTTATTCATGAGTCAATTTTTGAATCAGGCTTTAAGTACTCCACCTGAAAGAAAAAGAAAGAAAGAAAGAAGAAGAAGAAGAAGAAGAAAAAGAAGAGAAAGAAGAAAAAGAAGAAGAAGAGGAAGAAGAGGAAGAAGAGGAGGAAGAGGAGGAAGAGGAGGAAGAAAAAGAAAGAAAAAGAAAAAAAGAAAAAGAAAAAGAAAAAAAGAAAAAGAAAAAGAAAAAGATTATTGTTTTGAAAAAAAGCCAGATGAGAAATTTGAGCTGGGCAGTGTTCAGGGACACTGGGAATATTCTTTGTTCCCTTGGTTCTCATGGCTGGAGATCCCTCACAGATGCTGCTGATGCTGCTTAAGCCACTCTCTTCCCAGGTTAAAAGTTTCCCTGGAACACCAGATCCAACAGATCTTATCCACTGAGGAAACTCCGTACTCCAGAACTACGGATTTTCCATGCAAGTACAAGAGATTAAATCAAACCTCCAGATACAACAAGCAAAAAAAAAAAAAAAAAAAAGTCCTCCTGTTCTTTAGCAAAGCTTGGATCAAGGTTTAGATCCAAGCTTCATGGCTTGGGATCATTTCCAGTTCTGTCATGTCTTTCCATTCCTCTTTCTGGACACGATCGATAGCGGCCGTGCCAGTAGAAATGAGTGTTGGAGGCCGTTTTTAGAACCCTGGTGATTTGTGCAAAAGCAAAAGAAAGAAAAAAAAAAAAATAGAGCAATACTCCAAGTGAAGCCTCACAAAATTTCCATCCCCGTCCTGCAGGCTGGGGTTTGGATGAGGTTCAGGTTTGAGGTGCTCAGCACTCAGCTCACCACCTAACAAGCGCCGTGCCGGCCAAGACCGCGTTCTGCTCCATTTCAACACAGCTCCAACTCGTCACCAAATCAATGGATGGGCTTGAGATTTCACCATAGTTACACACAAGGAAAATTCAAGAGCCCTAGGAATTTGCTCCTTTTGCTAGATTTTGAATGCTTTAGTCTAATTCTTCACTACAATGTGCTGACCCTGGGCTAAAGCTCTTGAGATCAATGCATGGACCAGCTTTGGCGAGCTCTGCATTCAGCTTACTCCGAGAAAAACATCAACCCTTCGTATTACAAGAGGACTGAAATTGTGTGGGTAGGTGTCCCTGTGAGAAAAATGTTAAAATTATTCTTGTTCTCTTACACATTTCAAACACGAACCACAGAATTTGTGTACTCTTTATAAACAAGCCGTATATGAGACTTCAACATAAATATTGCATTCAGTCAGGTTCCTGACACATTATTAATAGGTTTTCTGTTTTCACCCAACAGATTTGATAGAAAACATTGTCTGCTCTGTGAGGAATACACAAGAACTAGTTGGCATCCATGCAATATATGCTGCTTGATGTAAATTGCTTCAGAGCTAGACTTACAAAATGTTTATTCAAGGCCTTGCAGCAATCTGTTTGGATACATGGCAGCTAGGGAATGTGTCACCTACAATGCTGCTGGGCAGAGTCTCCATTTAAATCATTTTAATGGTAATAAAAGCCATGCTGCACAGAACTCTGTGCAGAGACTGCCAGCCAAGCCATGTTCAAGCAAAGCTGATTTTTTATTTATCTTTGTGGGGGGGCTGACAAACTGAGGCTTTTGCTGGATCTCCTCAGCAGAACACATGGGGCCTTTTGGAGTGAAAAGCTGGGGGTGACACTCCCTGATCACCTCCCCATGGTAGTGCCCCCACCTGCATTCAACAGTACCACTCTGCCCACAGTTTAATTTTAAAGGTGTTTCAGAATATTTTTTTTAATACTATTTGTGATACTAAATTACCTGCTCATCTTGAGGCTTGCAAATCAAAAACTTTTGTGGTGCACGAGGGCTAAAAGGTCACCCTCACATTTACAAACCAGCAACAGGCTGAGCATCCTGCAAGGAATGTCACATGGGAATGACAACCCACAGGGAAGCTTGCCATCCTCTGTTACCAGATGTAGCAACATCTGGGGCATCCTTTTCATTTGTTTTCTCAGTGGGAATCTCACCAGGGTCTGATCAAAGAGCCCAGTGGAGCCCACTCAAAGCCAGGTGCTGCCCAGGGCACATCCAGGTGACACAGAGCCATGGGGACAGGAGCATCATGTCCCCACCAGGCTGAGCTGAGTGGTGTGGTGGCTGTGTGGCTGCTGTTGTGCCACACTGGCTGCCAGTCACAACCAGAGCAAGCTGCTGGTGAGGTGGGATGAAGCACTGATCCCTCACAAGCCCTGGCTGTACCCTGAGAGCCACCACGGGGGTTTTGGGTTGTGCTTTGTTCCTCAGCTTGACTCAGCACGGAGCAGGTGCAGAGCTGGCAGCCAGAGGCAGCAAATGTTGAAAATGTTGAGCTGAGCAGGGAGGAAATGATGGTGACCCACCACATAATTGCTCTGAGGATAATCTTTCCTCCCCAAAGGCCCCGCAGCCCTCCTCTCAGTCGCTC
Organism: Melospiza melodia melodia; assembly: GCF_035770615.1. NCBI lineage: Eukaryota > Metazoa > Chordata > Aves > Passeriformes > Passerellidae > Melospiza > Melospiza melodia. Next base: position 15,253,360 of record NC_086208.1, on the reverse strand, counting down.
ACACACCGAGCTCACAGGGTCACAGAGGCTCTTGCAAACCAGTGCAGCCTCCAAGTTTTGGGTAACAGTATTAGCTCTGATAGCCCTACACCACTCTGTGCAGCTGTCAGATGCATGGCTGTACAGGGCTAGAGCCACATCTATCCCCTCATCTGTTTTCTGTTCAGATCTGCAGATTTTTCTATTCCTCGCTGCCTTTAACTCATTGTCTCCTGTTAAATTGATTGACAGGCTTGGCATGCCCTCTTAAAAAAAAAAAGAGAGAATAATAAATAAATAAAAAATCAATCTCTTGCCAGACAGAGTTTAGAGATGGTTCTGCATACATCTGGAATGTAGCAAACCATGAAACACTGGTGTCCTCTTAAAGCTCCCCTTTACCCAGCCAGAGGTTGCATAAAGACAGTGCTGTAAAGGTCCTGCCCAGCTGGCCTGTAGGTAATGGACCAATGTTGGAGGAAGAACATTTTAAAAAGGCTGGATCACTCTGCTCCTTAAGCTCCCTTGTATTCTCCCTGTAAATCTGGCCACACTCACCATGACTGATCTAAAATATTCCATTTTTAATTAGTTCCAGGCTCACGAATGTGATTGCTACATCTGCACGACACAGCAGTGCCAAATCAAAGTCTGAGGCTGATGAACAAGTACTGCACAGTTTCAAGACCTGTGAAGGAGAAAATAGGGCTACTCTGCTATTGGAAATGCCTTTTGGAAAGTTCAGAACAGCCAGGTCTCCACCTCAATCTCACAGGCCCACTAAAAATGAGAAACTGGGAGATACTCTTTAACTTCTACCAGATTGAAACAAAACAGGTCTCAGAAATAATAGAAATTTATAAATGTTGTGCTGTTCTGAAGATGTCTCTCTACACAGATACCACCAGGAATTGTTTCTGGAGGCTGAGGAATATCTTGACTCACTGATGTCATGTTTTAAAGCTGTCACTGACAGTGTCTGTGTTACTTTCTCCTCCATGGGGCATCTCACGACACAGGGGTGGAACAAACATCCCATCTACTCCCAGGTGACACAAAAAACTTCCTTTGCTCTGGATGTCTGCTTTCAGTGCCCTCTTTGGTGGTTTCTAACTCAATGCTGTTAGTTCTTTGTCAGAGACACAAGAGGTTAATAATGATGAGACCTAAATGGGTCTGATGGGAGCCCTGCTGGCCCAGCAGCCAGGTGCAACCTTTTCTCCAGAAATACAAATCCCTCTGCTGTGGAGCTCTGCTGAGCAGCTACTTGAAATGCAAGGCACTTGAGGGGGAAGTTAAAAGAATTCCTTGAGGAATTATCTTATAAGGAAGACAATAACTTGTGTATTTCTCACAGAGTAGACAATAATAAGAAGGAATGCATCACTAATAATAAAGCATATGAGCATGGTTGATAGACAGAGAGACAGATAGACTGAGAGATAGTCCCAAGTATTACCCTGTGGAATTTTATGCCAACTGAAACTAACATTTCTGTGGTTCACAGAAATCATTGCTGTCCCTAATTAGATGTCATGACTAAGCCACCCTAAGTCTGTACATATGGGTATTTTTTTTTCTTTTATTTTTGTAAATGTTCTGTGTTACTTTTTTACTCTCTTGAGAGCAAGGCTGAAACTCTCACAAGGACTAGGAGGTGAAATCTAAACCATTACAAAATGTGGCTTACATAAATCTAACCATATGCACTTTTGGAATGTTTCTCTATATTTTAAACTAGAGGTCTGTGTGTAGCTATTCTGGCTTTCAAGCTTCAAACCCAGGATGTCTCTGGGCTCTAATAAGATCTCCTGTGCTAGGATACTAGCACCTGGCTTCCCACTGCAGGATAAAAATTTATTTCCTCCTCTTCTCTGCCTTTGTGAGACCCTATCTGGAGTTCTGTGTCCCCAACACAAGGAGGACATGGACTGATGTAGGTCCAGAGGAGGCCACAGAGATGATCTGAGGATGGAACACCTCTGCTCTGGAGCCAGGCTGAGAGAGCTGAGGTTGTTGAGCCTGGAGAAGGCTCTGCACAGACCTTAGAGCACCTTTCAGTACCCAAAAGGCTCCAGGAGAGCTGGAGAGGGATTGTGGACAAGAGCATGGAGTGACAGGACAAGGGGGAGGTTTAGATTAGGTATTAGTAAGAGATTGTTCCCTGTGAGGGTGGTGAGACCCTGGCACAGGGTTCCAAGTAAGCTGTGAACATCCCTGAAAGTGTTCCAGGGCAGGTTGGATGGGGCTTGCAGCAACCTGGGACAATAAGTGGCATCCGTATCCATGGCAGGGGAGGTTGGTCCCTCCCAACCTAAACCATTCTACAAAATCTGATCCCAAAATCACTTTGCAATTTCTTACAGCTCCTGTGGCTGGGGGCTGCTTCCAAGGAGGTGCTGAGATGAGGCTGAAGGGTGAGTTCCTGAGGTTCAGAACTGTCTGGAGGCAAAATGCCTTTGCTTCCCAAAGGCTCGAGGCTCTGGCTAGCTGGAACACAAGGCTGTCTGTTTCTGCCTTGCCTTGTCAGGATTAGCAGTACCTACCTGGGATCTGCAGTGTTGACCATGGCTGTCAATTAAAACTAAACACATTTCAGCGTGGCTGCCAGCCAAAAACACAGAACCTGCCAAGTAGTAAACACAGAAGATCTGCCTAGTTTCAAAACAATTGTGCCACCTCTGCGAGAAGAGAGTGCACGTAACTCCTCAGTAATCCAGGGGCTGCCAGTGCAAATTCCCAAATGACAGATGAGGTCTTCAAAAGCAGCCCTCCAGAGCTGACTGACTGCTACCTTTCTTCAATGTGAGATTTTTTTATTTTGTCATTACCCTCCTTAAAATATTCCTGATTCATGGCAGCACTTTTGTTCAGTAAGCAGCGAGGACACTGAAATGCATCAGACGCAAGTAAAGCCACTGCACTTCAGCAAAAGACCACAACAAGTGGATTTAGGTTTGTAGAATGGATATCTATTTGTGATGTTCCATGAAAGAATACATTGAGCTTTTGTAATTAAATAATACAAGAAATTATTTTGATAAAACTATTACTGAGGGTGAAACTTTCCCATAAGCTCCATTCTGAAAGGCACATGACAGTCGTCATATGGTGGTTCAAACTAAAAAAAAAAAAAGGTTAATCAACTATAAAAAAAGTAATCTGAAACTTCTAAACTGCAAATGGATTCTCACTGAAAGAAATATGTCTAAAATAACAGTGATGATTGAAAAAATATCTCAGAAGATGGAAACAGATTGAGCTGTGCCTGAAAGCTTTGGGATATTTTGACCAAAGTGCCTCAAAGCTGCTTGTGCTTATGGCAGCAGGGAAGAAATGGGGCTGCTCTCATCCCACCTGCATGGGCCTCCAGCCCAAAGCTTGGCTCCAATCCTTTGGAACTTGGAAGCAAACAGTTTCTGCTTCCTGAACTATTGCAGAGCAATAGGAAATACATAAGAAGATGATGAGGAATGGTGACAACTCTACACGCTGCCCATAAGGTGATGGGTAAGGCAGCCTGCACAAACTCTTGTGGAGATGACACTGTGGAGATGAGGAGAGACTTATTTCCTGGCATGTCAAGGGCCAGACCTTGGAAAGCTGTAAAGTTCTTTTTATTTTTTTTAAGTTTGTAAATCATCCTTAAAACCTACAACAGATGAAATATGTTTTTCATTTTATATTTAAAATGGAAACCAAACAAAGATGCCAGAGCACATTCTACTCTGTTTAACTGAACTTGGTAAAGCCTATGACAGCCACGTTTTCTTTTGCCAGAGAAACCCACTTGCCTTTTCAATTAGGCTTAGATTCACTCCAGAAATATGATGGTGCTGGGTTTAAATAGGGCTCACATGTTCCAGCTTTCACCATTATTGACTCAAATCTCAACCATGAAGATCTGACAACACGATGGGACAGGTAGATCAAGGGAAAGAAATATGGAGACACTAATAACCAAATACTCTACTTCAATCCCTGCCTTTCATTCTGAAAGCCCCTAAAGCACATTACAAATTGGGTTCTTTATCTCCCAAAACAATTTAATTCACTCACGAAATAAAACCATCTCAGGAGCTGGGGTATGAAGGAGGGCAGAGAAAGAGGCAGATGTTTAACATCAACCCAACAAAATAATTTCCAATTGGAAAAAAAAAGGAAAAAAAAAAAAAGAAAACTAGCAAACCCAAAGACTTATTTATGCAAACACCAGATACTGTGTGTCTCACCTCTTTCCTTTGAGTTTTCTATAATGCGGGTAATGGAGCCAATACTCAAAATTTACCAAGTTCTCAAAATGTTTTGGCAGCCCACAGGGAGTTAAATATTAAATATGACTGAATGCCCTTCTGCCTGTCCAGCAGAGCACTCACTTGCTGCTACAGCTTTCCTCCAGGGAAGTACTACAATGTAAACCCTCAATCCAGACTTCATCAAAGTACAGCAAGATGCCTTGGTTATCCTGATTTCTCTAATTTTCTGAGTGTAAATAACTTCACTGGGGAGGCAACAGAAGAAGAATCACCAGTGTATTATGAGAGCACTCATCATCTCTCCTTCCATCTGAGATGATGGGCAGCAGTGGCACGGAATTTTTGGCAGCAAACAGAAAAACAGGTTTGCAGTCCCTGGACTTGCCCACCTTCTCTCAGCAGCAGCCTCAAACGCTGTTTTGTTTTGACACGTGTTTCCAATAAAAACACAAGGTTTGTATTGACAAGAGGAATGCTGGAGCAGACCACTAGCATTTCAGAGCAGCCACAAATCCTTCTTTCTCTGAGCCCCCAAGGGTCAATTCCTCACAGCAAGAATCCTACTCTCTAATTATTCACGTTCCTCCACTACCAGCCTCATTATCTGGTGAACTACTGTCAGCTGAAGCAGATTTTTTCAATTATTTAAAGAGACATTGTCAACTCAGCTATGCTCTATTTACATACATAAAATCAATAATCTGTTTTTCATACCTCTGCTGTATCTGTTTTAAATACTGCTGAATTTTGGAGAGGGCCAGTAGAGGTTTTCTTCTTTACAGTAAATACCCCAGAGAGATATTCTGGTGACCCACATAAGGTCTGGGCTACTAAGATGTGTGAATAAAAACAAAATGTTGCCACTGGGATATGTTGCTGAAATGTCCCTAGTTTCATGCCCAAGATTTATTTTTGTTTCTTAGGCTGCCATCTAAGAGTTTGTGATCTAGAGGGTATTTAGCTCCTGACTTAGAAAAGGGATCTTCTTGTAACCTAGCAAATGACAGAAATTTGTCAAAGTGAGGGAAGTTGTTCCCAAAACCATGGTTCCTGGCTGTCATCAAGTCAAGTGATCAGAGTATTAAAGAATCAAACTCCTAGTCTGTGTTTCTGCCCCACTTCCTCGCACACGTGAGAGAGGAGCAGGAAAAGCTCTGAGGGTCCCTCAGAGTTCATCCCTCTGGAGCAGGGATGTGCGAGCCCCACATGGTCTGGGAAGGCATCAAACCCTTCTGTATCCTCAGGCTTGCTAAAGGGCATTCCCAGCTTTGCACCTCTTCAGGCACACAAAAATTCCCCTCACAACCTTCCAGAAGAGTTACAATGCCAAGTCTGCAGACTATCACCAAATGGACTGAGAAGAAATGCAGCCAGTGTGAGCTAAATGTCCCAAAGAATCCCTCACAATCCTAGCAGAATTACTGGGAAAAGGGCACTGGCTCCTTTTCATTTCCTTCAGGGGCAAGAGGGACATTTTTAGTGAGGCTCCTTTATTCATCAGTCTCAAAGACATATCCTTGTGTTAAGAATCCTTTCTACATAAGAAACAAGGAGTATAAGCAAAACAATTGATACCACAGGACTTTTGCCTCACTGACAAGTAAAAATGGTGGGATTTTTTTTTTTTAATAAATTCTACTCAGATTTCCAAAAACAACCAAAGGAAAACAAAAACACAAAGAACACAGAAAGAAAAAAAAAAAAGCCATTCCTGAGACACATTGCTGTTACACACCATGAATTGCCATGTCTTCCCATTTCACTTCACACTGGCACAAACCTTTAATGGAAGCCCGAACAAATTTCTTGAACCAGCAAGTCAGGCTCTCAGGAGAACAATTCAGAACTTTTTTTTTTTTTTGTCTTTCTGTTTTGATGTGTTCTACAATCTCACACGAAATCAGGCCACAGTGGGAACAGCCAGGCTCAGAGCACCAAAGGCAATGGGCTCCCCTCCTAGGGAGCTAATCAAAACCATCCAGTGTCAGCACAGGGAAGGCAAAAGCAAAGCACCAGCAAATAACTAAATAAATACAATTGCTACCCCTTAAATAACCTTGTCACTGAAACACAGAAGTACACTGATAACTCCATCCTTCTTCTGGGCAAACACACTGTGTGTATTTAACTTGACAGGTTTTCAAGACTCATATTCCATAGCTTTCCATATTGTCCTCAGCAGGACATAGGCAACAGCCTGGAAAATAATGTCTTCTCTAACTCCACTACTCCCTCCCCCACTTTTTTTTTCTTGTAATCATCCATATTATTAATAGGAGGCAGCTGGTTCCCATTAATGTTGGGAAAAGTGGTCTATCTCAGGAATTATGGTTTAAATTGGCTTGTAGTCTGGGGGAATTAGCCATCTGCACCTGGCCTAACATGGATATTTTCAGCCATACTAATCATAAACAGGGCTTTGTTCTAGTTGTGTCCACTCAGGTCTCTCACTCTCTCTTTTTTTTTCCTACTTAGAGAGTGGGGAAAAAAAGAATAAGAAAAAAAAAATAATCCCATTAACCCTTTCACAGAATTAATAAAAACCTAACTACTTTATTACTATCCTGCATTTTATTTTGTGCTTGTAACTGAGCACATCATTTAAGTTTGAGTGGGGCCCAGCACAAGTCCTGCAGCTTTTCAGAGGCTGAGCAGAATTGGCAAGAGGAAGAGGCAGTTGTTTGGCAAGGCAGCTGTGATTTAGCAATAATTTCATGACGTCCACACGAGGCTGAACACCACGTGGGCAGGACAGGCCGAGCACCAGGGCAAAGCTGCAGGGAGGGAGGGTTGCACAATGTAAAGCAGGAACACCAGAACATTCCGAATCACGCCAAAGAATGCACTATAATGTAAAGGGAATGTAGGTTTTGGGGTAGCTTTTCCCCCGTCTTCCATTTTATGTCCATATTTGGCAAAATGGTTGTGTTTTCCAGGGCTTTGGGGCTGAGGAAAGAGTGGATTCAAAGGTAAGTGAAAATAGATGACATCATCAGGTCAGGGGGCTGCTCTCTTTGTCTCACAGACTTGGCAGGGAAGGTATAAGCTCCATCCCACCTCCAAACTCTGTATGGAATCCATCCACAACTGCAGTTATAGGAATAAGGAGTTACTCTGCTGAGCCTGTCCAAAAGTTTGACCTCTTTTTTTTTTTTTTTTTTTAACAGCTGGATCTTTACAGAGATTTTTATAAAAGACAGGATTTTCTCTCTCTGTCCCCATCAATCTTTCTGCCTTAGTGATCATAAATTGACAGTGCTAATGTGTTTAAAAACTGTATAGACAAAAAGTCTGGGAGAATAGGTTCATCAGTGGCCCTTAATGATCTGGACAAGAGTTTTGGCTTGAAAGCCACTGGACTACTGCACACTGGAACTGCTGAGGCTCTGCCAAGGAACTGCTCAGCCTGATCACATCCAAACCTCCCTCCAGACAGGATATTGCATTAGCCATGACACTGCAGCTGTTTGTACACACACCATTATGGGGGCTTGTAGTGCAAGCAAAAATCCACTCCTTAATCTGTCAGTCTATAGATCTGGGGTTTTGTCTGAACAGAGCCAGCTCCAGCCAGACCTACCCCTGGGCTACTGGCCTGAGTTGCCAAATCCAACGTTATGCCAACACACAGTCACTCCATCCCCACTCTGTCAAATGCCTGCAATCACTGGCAATGCACATCTCAAGCAGAAGGAATCAGAGAGCTCCTTACAGCTGCCTCGTGTTTCCACCTGGTTGATGGGACCACCTAGCTCTAAATGGGCTTGTTTGCTTGCTCACTCCTTTTTTAGGATCCAGCTAAAACAAGCAGCCAAAACGCTGACCTCTCCTGCAAGAGCCTGTTGCCATGCTATCTGCAGCTTCTCTGGGATCAGGAAGTGCCAAAAGCTCAGAAAACAGCCTTCCCAGCTGGTCCTCCAGGCCAATTTAGAGTCCCAAGAGGCCCGGATAGTTTGGATAACCTACAGTCGAGCATTACAATTTATGGGAGCTTGTCCAAACCAAACCGGGAATCAAGTCACTCACCCATCAGAAACTGAAACACCTCTGAGAACAAGGTGTGCTGCCAAGGGCTCTGAGGTGGGGCCAGGCAGCCTGAGAAGGGACAGGGTCAGCTGGGGATGGACTGCTGGAACCAGGCTTTGGAGGGCAGGAGAGGTGCAGTCAGCCTTCCATGGAAACGTGGGCAAACAGCTGGCAGCAGAAGGAAACAGAGCAGAAGGGAGGGAGGTTTTAATAAGCAGCTCTGAAAAACTCCTTCAGCTGCCCCCAGACAGATGTAAATCAGGAGGAACTGGTTTGGGAGAGTAGGGAATAGTGCTGAAGCCATAAAGGGGGAAAATCCACAGTGAATGTCAGTGTAGGTCCCAGGGGACTACAGCTGAACATGAGCACCATGACTGCCCCAGTGTAGGGTTTGGTAAAAAGGAATGAAAGGAAGGAGGTGAGGGCAGAAAGACATCCTTAATCTTGGTGAGCTCTTAAGTTCACTGAGACAGCCACAAATTCCTGGAAATGAGAGTTGCCACCTCTTCTGGGAGGAGGATTGAGGCACAGAAGCTAGAATAATGATTCTTGCACAAGAAAGGTATATTAAAAACAAAATAATAGAAACTACACAATGTAATAACTGAGAGGAAAGGCACCTGCAATCCCCAGGTATGTCATGCTGAAGGTGTGCACAGTATCCATGATTCAGACATAGCAACTCAGGAGAAATAGAAACCAAAAGCAAAGACTCCCCTGTGGCTTGGTCCTTTGCCTGCCTCCACCAGCAACAAACCAGCCCAGATTTCCACCTGCTCCAACTCTCCTCCTCCTCCTAACTGAGGTCCTCAGGGCTCATCTTTGGAGTAATTGGTGCAGTGTCTGGTGCACTGCAAACCTGCTCTCCATCTCTGCTCCAGCTGGACAGTTAAAATTATTTCTTCTTCCTGACAGCGCCAATCACAAAGTCCAGAACAAAAAGTGCAAAAGTCAAAGTATCCTGGCTGGAAATGCAGCTGTGGAACAAACTTGCAGAGGAAATGAGAGAAATCCAGTTAAAGCACCTTTGGGACACAATGAAAAACGTTTTCCATCACAAGCAGGATGATGTTCACAACATCACCATCCCTTCACATCTGAGGAGAGGGATATTTTTAACCATAAAAAAGACGAGAACCAGAGAGACCCAAATCTTGCATTTGCTGACCTCTGTTTTCTCTCATGAGCAACAGTTCTGTATTAAATTGCTGTGATAACCAGGAGGATAAACCATCAGGAAGCTCAGTATAACAGCAAAGAAAGGAAATCCACACACAGATGGGCCATCCACATTTTTACTTTTGGTTTGTGTTTTGGGGTGTTTGAGTTTTTTTTCATTTTGCTCCCTGTCCAGGAAAATCTTGAAGTAAATAGGTAATAAGCTGACAAATTCATGAAGACCAACATTTATTCCCTGTTGTGCCATGAATATCTGGGCTTCAAAGAAAAACACAGATGGGTCACAACACAGCAGCAATCAGAGCTTGCCACAGAGAAAGGCAGAGAAATCAAGAGCCCAGAGTGTTGTTGACTATTTAAGGTCTTTGAAGACTTCATGAAACTTATTTCTTTGTGTCATGGTGACCAAATAGAATGGAGAAAGCTCTTATGTACATTCAATGATGAGGGGAAAAAAATAAACAGCTATAGGGACTGGGAACACTATATGTGACTTCCTTCCAGCTTTCCCTGCCTGCTGCTCTCAGAGCCACCTTAACCCCCCCAGGCCCACAGATGATTTTTAGCAAATAATCTACCTGTAAAAAATGTGTTTATTTCCATCTCATTCCTGAATTTTTGTGCACATCCCAAATAATCCTTCTTGGTGCATTCCAAAACCAAACCTCTTGGAACTACCTGGGGTTTGGAGACTGATATCCTGACCATAGCTTGTCCTGCAAGAAGAGAGATCCATGCCACCAATCTCATCACACGAGCACCTCTGAAAATCCAAGCTTAACATGCTGCTGGACTCCAGCAAAAATGCAGTCTTGTAACAAAATAAACACAAAAAAACCTCTCAACAGCACAAAGACCTAATTCAGGGAGTAGATTTCATTATGGGAATAGCACATGTCTGTCTCACAGACCTTAAAGTATCCCACATGCTTCGCTTATTTCAGAACCTGACTCCATAAAACAAAACACTGCAGGATAATCATATTTATTTGTTTGGTTTTCCACTTTGTTCAGTTATCCTAGCTTAAATCTAAGCCAAATGTTACACTCCAAAAACCCCATGGATATACATGTTTTTTGATTTACCAACAGAAGTAACAAAATAGGTTCGGAAAGCCAAGAGCAGAGGTCCTCATTTGTAACCATTTATCCTCATGTAGTTAAAGGTCACCCACAAATTACAGACTGTGGGTTCTAGCACCGTTTTTTGTATATAAATATACATGTATATTTACAGCTGCTGCATACTTATTTTCCACGGTGTGGTGCCCAATGTTTCTGCTGCAGCCTGGAAGGAGCTGCCTCACAGGCAGGCAGTGCCTGGTGCTATATTTAACACACAAGAACTGTTTTCATTGCTTACAAGTGGGAGGAGGAGAGGTAACTTGGTTAAATCAGTTGTGCCCGAGACAAGAAAAGGTAACTGTTGTGGTTTGTGAGCTGAATGGCTGCTCGTGTCCCACATGAAATAGAGAAACAAACCTAGGAAACCATCCCATTAAGAAATGACTCACTCAAACAGAAAAAAAAAATGTTTGCAAGTACCCCTATATTTCCTTAAATAAAGAAGAATTTGGAATAACAAGCTGAAGTTTTAAACAACAGAATGTCTAAATAGCAATAAGATTTGTGAAGAATTATAGAAATGGTGGAATAGTGTATTCTCATTTATGATTCTTTAAGCATGAACCTTTCAACATTTCTCTGCAGCTCCTGCCACTTGAAAAACTGAAAACCTGCATTCTCAGGGAAATACATGACTCAGGAAATCAACACTTTAAGAAAAACTGCAAACACTGTGGGACCAGCACTAGAACTGTGAAAGTGGGCAGCAAGCCTGTGTAAATTGATTACCCAGCAAGTTTATAGGGCCTGTGAAATTATTAAGGAGTAATTTGTAGTCACCTCCAAAAAAGAGATCTCAGGTTAAGCAGATGGTGTGTTAACATGCAGGGAACACTTAAGCCAGTTAGATGGAGCTTCTACATTATTTACAACTTACCATTTAAATTAGACTTCAAAGATGACCACACTTCTACAGGTCTCTTCCAACCTGGGACATTCTGGGAGTTTAAGATTTTGGCATGTATCTCTCTTCAGGTGGGATGAGGAGGAAGGTTCTTCAAAATGCAGGAAAGTGGCAATCCTAGTTGAAAAGTCAGAGGTGAGAAAAATGAGGGGTTTATGCTTGGGCTTTATTTAAAGTCCTTCCTGCAAAATGTGTTTTGAAGTTTTGGGATTTTCTAAGTGGTTCTTCGAGGAAATTATACAGACCCTTCAGTTCTGTGCTGCTGGGTGAGGTGCAGCACAGTGTTGTCACTACTGTGAGGGATTTCACACATTCTGCACTATTAGACTTGGTGCAGTATGAACAGACTGATGATCTCTCCCTTTGAATTCCTACAGTTCCTTCCCTTAGTTTATAGTTTTATTTCTGATCAGACTTCCCATGAAAAGTCACCACAAAGTTCCTAAGTCCCCAAAGATAACTTAGGTTTTCTTGCAGACTCAACAGCCCCACATACTCCACCTGGGAATAATTCCGGGAAAAATTACCTAACCTTGACTTTCATACAAAATATGTTTATCTCATAAAAAACCATCCTTTATATTCCAGTTTTAAATGGATATTTCTCACTTTCCTTTTCTCCTTTTCCTCACCTTCCATCCCTGTGCAAGCACAACAGACCCAGGAAAGAGAATCAGAGAATGGTTGGGGTTGGAAGAGACCTTAAAAATCATTGAGTTCCACCTCCCTGCATGGACAAGCACAACTTGCACTAGACCTGGTTGCTCAGAGCCCCCAGGAGAGTCCCCATGAACAGAAGTGGGACAGTCCCCATGAACAGAAATAGGACAATCCCCATGAACAGAAATAGGACAATCCCCACAGATTCATGCTACTGCCTGTGCCCCATGCTCTTCCTCTGAGTGCTGTGCCAAGAGGGCACAGAGGAAAATACATGACACTGCACCCCAAAAGTGGAAAGCCCAAGTGGTACACACAGGGAAAAGGGAGAAGAAACCAAGCCCTGCTTCTCCCAGCTTTCTGATCCCTTAGAGAATCACACAAGTACAAAACCATGAAAACAATAACCCCAGCTGCAAAGGCAATGAAGCAATTTGTTAGGGAGATGACATTTTTAATGAGAAACACTTGCTGGAGGAGAACAAAAGACTCTGTTTGGTCAGAGAGATGCTCTTGATACTCTTCTGAAGTGCATGAAAAAGTAATTTCATTTAAGCGTCATACACAGAGCAGCTGAATTTCCTGGGGCTCCAGATGTTGTCCTGTGCAGATGCTGAACAAATGGAACTCTGTCTTGATGAAATGAAAAGAAAAAAGCAAGCCTTCCTAAACCAAAACCCATGCACCAGAGTATTTCATGTCTTAGAAGAAGAAAAAGAGAAGACAAAGAGAGAGAAAGCCATGCAAAGTGGGTGAAAAGGAAGTTCTTGAACGCAGCAGCATTGCCCATAGGATGGACTGTTCTTAATCACCCCATGGGTAATTGAAGGAGAGACAATCTGGATTTGCAAAATACCAAGATCTGGCTCTGTCGCCTCTTTTTCTTGGCTTTGCTCCGTTTCTCTCTGACAGTTATCTGGCTGTGACTACCCTGAGTTTGTTCCTTAAGAAGGGACAGATTCTGCAAGCTTTCATTAGGCCAGAAGTTACTGGAACATTCCGGGGTGAGTGACAGACTCAGAATCAACAACTGCAAAACTACAATCAATGTTTCCCTGTATTGACAAAGGGGAAAAGCTCCTTGCTGAAATGACACGAGTTTCTTTCCTGAATTTTGGGGAGGGCAAGGGGTTTGGTGCCTCAGTAGTAAAAGCTTTTGAAATAAGAGATCAGACCAATATCAGCTCTCACGTTAATGAAGACTAATGAAGAATAATGACCTTGATATTCACACACTTCATTCCTGAACTTTGGGGTGGGTGACAGAAGTAGATGGAGATGATTCCTAGGCTTTGTAAGCCATACAGGGCCTGTAGAGATCCTGATGCAAATCAGAATGGCCTCAGGCCTGCTGGCTTATGCTCTCATTTTTTTTCTTCTGCCTTTTTAGGCTCTGAAAAAAAAATGGACACTATTCACTCTTTCTTCTAAGGCACAAGACTCCTTCTGACACAACATTATCCTTCTGCTAAGTGGTAGCAGATGACAGAGTCCAAAGCACTGCACAAACACGAGAGCATTCCTGCCTCTCACACAGGGCCCCTTCCCAAGAAGGCAATGCTGTCTCAGACAACTCTGCCTTTGAAAAGAAAAAAAAAACCCAAAACAGTAATAAAATCCAGGTTTGTGATGCTGGTCCATCAGCAGGTGGTACTGTGTAGTCAGTTTACAGTGAGCGAAGTGAGAAGGATAATATTGTTTTAAATTGGGATTTGGAAAGGTTAGCATCACATCTGACACCTCCCTGAAGGGCAAAACTGAAGAGTGACACACCAGAGTACACACCAGAGGAGGGGCAAGCACACAGTGGGTGTGGTAAGTAGATCTGAATAAGAATAGAGCTAAAAACCTGAAAAAGAAAGCAATGTAGTGCACGCAAGTTATGAGAAACCAGGGACTGACCTTTTGCTTCTCTGTTGAGAGGCAGAGACAGGCAGAGAGCAGCTGCTCTCCTACTCACAGGGAAAAAGCTGCTTCCAGTAAGCCTCACCAGTCAGAAATTCAGGCAGAATTCAGGCAAGGAGCAGATAAGAGGGTTGAAAAAGAGCATTCCTTGTTATTTTTTTTTTAAAGCAATGCATCATAGGTCAAATGAGCTAGTTTTGTCCAAGCTCAGTAAAACCTAAATCTTAGATGACCTAATGTAAACATCAGCAAACCAGCCACGGTGCTGGTGGCTCACAGAGGAGCATTGTGCTTTGGGAGAAACCTGCTTGAAGCAATGCAATAAAATGAATTGACCTTAGGATGGAAAAATCAATTTTTACAGAATTATTGGGTGTGATCTAATGACTGCACTGAATAACCCAAATTCCAACAATGGGTAATGCTTTTAAGCACGTTACCAGGTTTTGTTTTGTGTGTATGTTGCCAAAGTAATCCCTTTGCACACACAGAAAGTAGTCAGTGAAACTTCACTTCTGCTGAGCACTCATGAGAGCCTTCCACAAGCAAGCAATCTGTTATTTTATATTCTAAAGAGGTTTGCCTTAAGGCCTGCCCCCACCAGCAGTCAGCAGCGTGCTGACAGTCTCCAAGGTCTGATTGCTAATGAGGAGAAAATAATCACTGGGGAAGAGGGAAACTGGAGATAAATAAGATATTTTGCCCTCATTTTTTCTCCAAGCACACCCTCCATGCTGGAGCCATGTGGGACACAGGTTTGATCCCACTGAGTTTTTGCTGCAAGGATTTTGGGGCAGGGAGCGTTTTGGAATTTCCAGAGCAGCAGCAAATGCTGCCACACGAGCCAGCACAAAGGAGACAAACAGGGAGTGGTGCTCAGGGGCTGGGGACCTCAGGGCACTGAGAATCACAGTATTTTTAAGGGTGTGTTTTTATGGGTGACCCTCTTATTAATGATAACACCATTCCAGAGCAGGCGCCCTTAAATCCTGCTCATGGGAGCAGAAAATGCGGAATGCCACTGCCACCCCATGTTGCCTCTCTCCTGTGTTGTTTGCCCCAGAAATCCAAGGATCATCTGCATGGCAGATGCTGGGTCTTCATCTGACAGAGAAGCCAAGGGAAATGGGCTGTGTACCTCTCCTTAGAACCATGGAATTATCTCTCCTTGAGCATCTCCAAGCAATGGACAGCCAGGCAAATCTTTGGTAGTGCAGCAGCATCCGGGGTATCATTAAAAACAGCCTGGATTCAAAATCCAAACTGTCTGTATCCATCTTTTTAGGGACTTCTTGGCTTTCTCCGTATTTCTTTTGGTATTTTAGAATAATTTTTAAAATTCCCCTAGGCATAAATAGAAAATAATTTCTTAAAATCATCGGGAATACCCAGCTTCCTCACAGATTGCTAAGTGAACACACTTATCCCCTCAAAAACACCAGGGAATGATGATTTCCTCATTCAGGAATCAAATGTTCATTTTCATGGATCATTAGAGATGGATAGCTCTAAAGGTAGTCTAAACCTTTAAACTCCCCTGTCTTTTAGCAAGGGGAGAAAACCAGGAGAAAGACAAAGAGAAAGGAAATAATGAACATTTGCAAAGCTACTAATGAGCTATTGTGGGTCATTACTTCTATTTCCAACAGGAATTTAAATTACAAACTGTTTTGAGAATCACTTGCACTAGGCATTTACTTCATAATGAATGTGACTGCAATTTTAAAAAGCTGGTGTGCAGGATGGTAGAGAGGCCATAAAAAACCCAAGTTACATATTGAATTCAGTGTACACATAATGACCACATTATTTCTAGGGAATTAACTTTTTTTTCCCCCCTAACTTTCCAGACTCTGAATCATTTTCTAATAGGATCTCAACAGGCAATAGTATTAAAAATGTGTTAGATGTTAGCATCTGGGCCAGAAAAAGCATGACAATCTAATAGAGAGAGTCTAACTAGGGCATTCATCCAAGCCTGCCATCCATCTTTCCATTCTCTGTGGTGTCTCTCCCACTTCAGGGTACACAGATTGAGCAAACCCTTGGAATAATGGCATTTAAATGAGCTCAGACCTACCTGATGAGGCTTCCTTGCCAGGCAGGTTGCAGGTCCCAGAGAACTGATCCCCAAACTGCAGTTGTCTCCCTGTCAGCAATGCCAGTTTGAACGCAGGAGTAGTTTCAGTCCATGGAAGCAGATTAAAACCAGCAATCTCACTCCTTTAAAGGGAAAATAGAGCCCCAAGGAGAACCCCAGCTGTCGTGATCTTGAGACTTGATTTTCACTCTACAGTGGAACCAAAATGAAACATTTCAACAATTCTCATGGAAACTTTCAGGGGAGAGAGGCAAGCCAGAGTAATGAACTTGCTGGGTGGGTAAGATCAGCAAACTGGAACAGCCACGTTGGGATAAATTTGAAAAAAGGTTTGCCACCTTCCTGTACTCAAGACAGAAGATTCAGTTTCAAGATCCTTGTTTATATTAAACAAATCTAATAATGACTATAAAGCACTCTGATCTGCAAAACTCATTCTTTTCCACTTTCTGATAAAATGGCTTCTTTGATAGAAATATATTTTTTTTGTGGTCATAATCCTTAAGACTTCAGGGAAAAACACCCAAAATCTTATTTTGACTAGCATGAAATTCCCTATCAAGATTTAAGATGTCCATTTACCCTCTTCCTATTTATCACAGTAGAACAAATGAGGTAAGGTTGGGGAAAGAACAGTAAATAGCTAAATGAAAAATATCTGCATCTTTCCAGTATGTGCACTTTTTCTGAGATACCCAGGGAGGCTAAAAATTAATCAATTAGCTGCACAATGTACAGCTGCACATCATATTTGGATGCTAGCGAGCTTGATTAAAGTCTTACTTCAGTAGGGCAGACTGCTAAGAAACCAAAGCTGTCTTTGAAGGCTTAAAATTGCCAAAGGCAATATGAAGAGAAAGAAGAAAAAGCATTTTAAACAAATTAGCCCATTCACGTGTTTTAGCTTAGGAATCTTTGCAGAGAATAAAAGAAAGCAAATCACTCGAATATACTTCCAATGGGTTCTGTATGCAATGATTATGTTCCCTCCCTTTGGAACAGATTTGCATAAAGGAGCTGAACTCAAGTTTTGTTCAAAATTTATAACTAAAGCCTTAGTGTTTAGAGATATTTGTTTTCCTCCTCATACACACAGAATGTGGTCAGAACAGTGGACAGGATCTCTCTGAACACTGTGTCCAGTCCCTTATACTGCAGGTACTTATCATTTTATAGAATCATTCAGAAACAGTCTTCGTTTTGAAAAGCAATCTTAAAAGATCAATATAACATCAAGATGCTGCCTCTTTTTCTAACATGGACATTCCACTTTATGCCAGTCCACCTGCCTGTATTAAAAAGCAAACCTCTTGCAATCATTAATCTATAGGGAGACACAGAAAAACATGAATTTGGCAAACATTTCCTTTCCAATTGCTGAGCTTCACTTCTAATTTGCATGTGTGCTTGGATGACCCCATAAATACATTAGCCCAGTTGAGCTGGGGTGCTCTAAAATCAAAATCCATTTAACTGAGTACATTTTGTATCCTCAGTACCCCATTCTAGATGCCCCAAGAACATGAACATTTCTGTGTTTCTAATATCTCCAGTGGCCAATAGAAAGTAATTTCTGTGCTTAATTTAGTACTGACTCAGGAAATGCCTAAACAAGTCAGAATGGGCTTTGTTATTATTATTGTTATTATTATTGTTATTAACATTATTATTGTTGTTGTTTTAAGCAAAAGACAAAACAAGAGGGAACAAAAGTTGAAGCCATTGAGAGTGAATGGTGTTTATTTTCATTCCAAAGGAAAAAGATTTACTTCCAAGGCTTGAGTACTTGCAATGTCCTCATTAGTCAGAGTGCATAAAAACAACAGAGAGAGGAAACAACATCTGAGCTGGAAAAATGGGCTACCCAGATGTTACAGGACTTTGAATTCCTACCTGTGTGTGGTTATTACCTTAGTAATAAGGTAAAAAGCAGAGCAGTGCTCATTTTTATTGCAAGAGAAACTACATGTAAGCATGTGAATTATGCTCTAGCATGTTCCATCCCTTATTCACTGATATTTTTGATGTTCAACTTTGCTTCTGTCATGGATATTTACATCAAAACAACTTGTGAAGAAGCTGCTGCATAAAGTGCTCAAATTACTGGGAATCCCAGGAAACATCAAACATTCGGTTCTGCGTTTTGTTGAGAGTATTTTCAGAAAAACTCCAATTTTGGTCTGGTGTTCTCATCTGAAAACATTCAGGCTCATAATATTTCATGAGAACATTTACACAGAGCTGCTTTGAGGAAAAATAACTTGAAAATGAGCAATAGAAACTTCATTTTGGCTTTAATTATAGTTATTATTGCAGATCAAGGGAAATTAAAGTAGTCCACTGCAGATGGACTCACACATATATTGAATCAGAGGTTTGAAGGGAAATATTTCATTGGCAAATTGCTCATAACTCCTTATTGTTACACCGCAGGGGAAGCCAGTCAGTCAGACAAAAATCTATTAAAAACCCCTTTTTAGGTATTACTCCCACACCTGGAGAAGGGCATATCTCATTTTCAATTGTGTCCTACAAACTTCAGCACAGGAGCAGTGGATGAGAGTTAGGTGGGTAAGTTTGGGATGAGGGAATGAGTTGCTGAGCTAGATGAGGATTTAAAGGAAAACAATTTGATTGAGAAGTTTGTTCTGCAGAGAGGGTCCAAAGATAGGACCAGAGCAAGAAGTTTTAGCAGATTGAAATAGCCAAACCAAGTCCTTCAGCCAGCATGAGCAGTCAGAGCAATCTGAGAAGATAAATAGAAAAAAATAAAATTAAATTTTCTCTCCTTCTGTGACTGCCTTGCTGATGTGATTTTGCATGTTTACTGTCATGCCCAAGCACATGTGGAGTGCAGTCAGAGGCAGGGAGGAGGAGGGAGAGGCAGTAGGAAATCAAACAAAAGTCCTATGAAAAGAAAGTCTGGAGTAAAAATAGCATGAAAGCTCTGTTCTGTTATCACAGGGCCAGATGTGGCAGGGCAACATATCTAGAAATAGTGTGGGCCTCAGATGGTGTTTATGTATCCATCTCTGTTTGTGCTGGTGATATATTGCCTTTATTACTGCACTCCTGTGCACCCACAGTGCTATAGTGCAAACCTGAGTAATTACATTAATTTATCACACACACCTTTGGCTGCCTCAGCACCTCCTCCCTCCTGAATTATCTCAGCCTTCCAAACAACACTTTGTGTGAGAAAATTTTAAAGTGCTTAAGAGGGAGGAAACCAGTGGGGTTCTATAAAACCTGAATAAGGTATTACAAAATATACCCTGGCAATATGTTGGCTCCTTCCTTCTTCTCTAGCAGTGCAAACCAAGAGTAACAGCAGTGTAGTCACAGTGCTGCTCTACAAGAGGACAACACAGGTCAGACCCAAGAACCACAAGGAGAAATCGCCTCCAGCACTAATAAAGCTTAATATCTCTGGTAAAATTATTAACCCTAATTAGGGTCATTACAGCTTCTTAGCACTAGCACCTCACTCATTCATCTGTGTTTCAAAAGCAGACCAGGCTTTGTCACCACTGTTGGTGTTCAGGGGTTACTGCAGAACATTTCTGTTGATGAAGAACCCCCTTAATTTTTACAGCCTAAATTAACCATCGTTTTTTCAGTTCTTTAAAAAAATTAGATTAAAAAGGGAGCTAAAAAACCTCTCACAACAAAAAAATCCCACTCCAAGCAGATCAACCTTAGACTTGCAACATCTAAGGACAGACAACAAAGAGCAGCACTGAGCTTTTGGAGTTTGGGCAGTGGAAGCTGCACGTAACTGGAACACTACACCAGGAAAAACAGATGAAATTTGGTATTTTCAGGAGTCCTCCCTGGCCCCCCGCCACCTCTTTAGTGTGGCTGCTGGTACTCACAGCTTCCCCAAGGGCAGGACAATGAAACAGGTTTTGCTATTCATTTCACATCTGCACCACAAAGGCTTCCTGGACACTGGCAGCAAGAAAAGAGCTTCTTCTGGCTCAGGAATCCTCATCTTCTGGGCTTTCCTTCCACAGTCACCAGGTGAATGAGATTTTTCAATTGTCCCCCATCACACCTGCAAAATCATGGCCTTTACCTTCTGTGAATAAGATATCATTCATACATTTACACACATAGATCCCAAAGAGATTTTTGGGTGCAAGGGGGAAAAATTCATCTGTTTCTTTGAATGCAAAATTATCTACAGACTCTTAGACCTGCTTTAAATGTTCAGGCCACCTTCCATAGAGATAGATCCTAAATTTCATTTTCCTCTGAATCAATATAAATTCCCAAGAATCCATAATTCTGCCTGTAGCATTCCAACACTGACCAACTTAATATTTTACACTCCAAAAATCAAATTAGAAACTTCCACAGATATCATTATCATTATCCCCATTTTCCTCATAGACCATCTCTCCTTCATCCCTTTTTGAAAGTCCTTTTATCTCATGTTAACAGTCATGAATGCAAACACAGAGAGAGGATGGTTCAGCTCTCTGTGCTCATGCCAGCTGAATTCATCCCACTTTTAAAGAAGTTTAATTCCACTTATAAAGAAGTTTAATTCCACTTTTAAAGAAGTTTAATTTCAGTTCTAAAGAAGTTTAATCCTACTTTTAAAGAAGTTTCTATAATGGTCTCTATCTGCTTCAAGGTTACGTGACTGAAATCCTGAGATCAGAACCAGACACAGGAGCAGCTTATTCAGCAAAGCAAGTGAACTATTTTAATATAAATCAAATCTAGCAGAGAGTGTGATTAGCTATCTAGTTTAATATCACACAGCAGGAAAGAAGATTGAATAGTAAGGATTTTGCATCTGAAATACACTGATAATTCAAATTCTTTGGTTTCTGATGGCTGGGCATGTTTGTGTATAATTATTTTAGTCTGGCAGTCTCAGTTTAAGAAGAAATTAAAGAAGCCAGCCTATAAGAAACTAAGATCTTGTGATTTCCATCATCTCAAAAGAGAGATAAGGCCTCTTTAAGCTTCTGGTGACAACTTGACAGCTCAGAGAGAAGCAGGCACTTGGTTTAACACCAGTGCACAGAGGTGATGCTCAGGGTCACCCCACAGCATCACCCACCCTGGAGATTCCTCCTTGGGGACATTTAACAGACAGGTGCTGGGGCCAGCTCAGCTGTCAGTGGGAAAATGCCCACATGGGAGAATCAGGCTGTGCAGGATGGCTCTCAGTGCTACCTACAACAGATCTCTCAAAAATATAAAATTTTAGCATCTGAAGATTTTTAATCTTGAATAGTAACTTTCAAAGCTGATCAGACTGAGCCAAGGAGTTGTTTGACGGCTGAAATACCTGGGAGAAATTCCTGCACCCCACTTTGGTCATCATATTCAAGATGTTTCTCCCCTTCTCTGACTCTGTTTAGATGTTAAATAAGAGAAATGCCCTTCAGTGATGGCATCACACCGTGCTGCTGGATAAAACCTGGCCTCACAAATTCCAAGAAATCAATTCTGCACAGATGAATCCTGCCACCTTTGATATGCAGAATTTGTACATAGCAGAGGGGAAGCCTGGCAATGAATTCCTATTGCTCAAAATCTGATCTCGATGCACAAAGCATAGCCTTGAGATTAGAAAAACGCATTTGCTTCTGGGAAATATTCTACATGCAGGAACGTGTTCAGAAGGCAGCTTTTCCTAGCACAGGATTGTGATCTCTATCTGCAGCCCTTTGTTCAGAAGCAGAAAAAGGAGGGAAAAGTGGAGAGATCTGGGTAAGAGGCTTCAAACTTACTGATACAGCTCCAAAGCTTTCATAACTCGCTCCCACTCCTGCACAGGCAGGAGACCCACAGAAGCAATTCCCCAAATGAACCCTCAGAAATCATTTCTTCATCTAATTAAAATCTCTTATGATCCACATAATCCAAGAACAGCAGATGACAGAGCATTACTATCCACCTGTTTTAGTGCATAAGCAGAAGTGGAACAAAAGACAGTTCAAGTGAAGATTTCCAAATACAGAGACATGCCCAGGTTCTACCAGATGACTCCTAAAGATTGATTTAATCAGGGCTGACACTCTTTTGAGGACCCAGTCAACCTTTCTTAAGTGATGCAAAATAAATGGGGGCAAAACTCACATTAATCTGAAACTGAACCCATAGGCCTTATGAAGGCTGACATCTGCATATGAGAAAATTACACATGGCTGATCAAAGTTTTCTCTCTGACATGATCTATTTCCACATTTATAGATTTCAGGATTTTACGTTTGCCAGCAGACATGCATTCCTCACACACACTGGGCACACTCCCCAAGGCCCATCCTGCAGAGATGCTCTGCAGACTCCAGGCCTGAGCCTCCTGCTGCTGCTGCATGGAATGGGGAGCAGGACTGGGTTGAGTGAGGGAAGGGCTCACATTTGCTTCATTACCGTGTCCCATCAAAGTGTCCATGCAAACCAGAGCCACTCTGATGGTCACACAAGGGCTCAAGGTGCAAGTGCAGCATTTTCTCCTCCAGGGAGATGGAATGTGACCGTGCTCCCTCTCAGGCTGAGGGAAGAGATGAGGATCTGACTCCATGTTTTAGAAGGCTTGATTTATTATTTTATGATATATATTACATTAAAACTATACTAAAAGAATTGAAGAAAGGATTTCACCAGAAGGCTAGCCAAGAATAGAAAAAGAAGTAATGATAACAAAGGTTTGTGGCTCAGACTTTCTGTCCGAGCCAGCTGACTGTGATTGGCCATTAATTAGAAACAACCAACATGGGCCAATCACAGATCCACCTGCATTCCACAGCAGCAGATAATCAATGTTTACATTTTGTTCCTGAGGCCTCTCAGCTTCTCAGAAGGAAAAATCCTAAAAAAAAGATTTTCCATAAAAGATGTCTGAGACAACGGAACAGCAAACTCAAACTGTTGCCTGCAGAGGTTTATATTCACAAAACAGTGGCCAACTGCTTTGAATTGATGTCAGCCTCCCAGTGCCAATGAAGATATTTAAGCAACCAAACCCTGCAGCCAGGAATTACAGCTGTTTTCCTTACCCTGGGGACAGTCAGCTCCCATTAGCTGAGCAGGAGCTCAGGGAACAGGCAAGCTGAAAGGAAAGGTTGTGCTGTGATGATGGGATTGATGTGTCTCTTAGGGCACGATGTCCCACCAGCAATGCACAGAGCTCACCCCAAATTCCCTGAAAGACACAGAAACGAGGACACCTGTATCTATCCAGACACCAAAAGTCCTTCCAGCATTTCAATCCTGAATTCTGAACAGCCTCAGGAAGCACACACAGTATCTAAGAAATCTCCCAATATCCGGCCATCCACAGGCACAAGACAGAAGCATCCTGATGAAACAAGCTCAAACTGGTCTTTCCAAAGGGTGCACAAGCACAGATGTTCTGACAAATGTGTGCTGCAACTGGCAAAGCTGCTTCCTCTGCCTTCAGTATCACTGCATCCAGAATTACTTCCATATTATTTCCTTAGACCAAGACCTTAAGGGAGAAATAGAAGGGGAGAAGTGAGGCGAGTGAAACAATCTCTGTGTTAAATCCACCTCATGTGTGAGCACATGAAGCCAGAGGAGTTTGCTGCCTCATGCTGTGAGTGTGAGTCCCAGCTTTTGGCAGAGGAACAAAACCCTGGGAGCAGTCTGGAGGCATTCACATGTTTTGCTGCTTGCTTTGGCTACTGTCAGAGCAGCCTAAGCCCTGTGTGCTCTGTACAGAAACACGTTTGCACGGCATTTTTCTGAAAAGGGTCACAATGAAAATACCTGCCATTTAGACTCCTCCATCCACCCCCTCCTTAAAAAAAATATATATTAAAAAAGCTGATTTTCACATTTTTCAAATAACAACAGCAGCCTTATCCATAAGGAAAATCCAAACAACTGGTTAAAATTATTCTTTTCTAGACTACCCTCTGCATGCCTCATTTATTATTCATCACAGCACATATTCTCTCCTCCCTGAGATCTTACCAGAATATAAAATATATTCGGCCTTTGCTGCCTAAGGAAGGCCTGGAAGCCTCCAGAGCTCTTCTGAGGCCGTGCATTTGACACGGGAGGAAGGCAGCACACCTGAACCAGCCCTTTCAGGAGTCACAAGGCAGCAGCAGATGGCTGTGGGGCATCAACCCAACACTCACTCTGCTTCTGAAGCTAATTTAGCAATGCCTTCTCTGCTGCCTTGGCTGGGCAGCCCCTGGTGTATTTTGAAGCTGTGCTTTGACTTTTGGTGCCACACACAGAGCACGTTTTGTTCCAGCTCTCCAAAATGCCTGGACTGGGAGTGGGGCTGTGGTCAGCTGCATAATTGCCCTCAATACCTGACACTGCTTTGTCTGGGCAATTCAGGGTTAGGAATGGTCACCAGTTACCTGAGTCAGATGCCCCCTGGAATGAGTGCTGAGCACATGGGAGAGGGAGGACTTCAATCATGAACAAAATTACAGCCTGGACCATGAGCCAGTTGCTCTGATGAGCTGTCCCAAGAGGGGCAGAAGAAAGGAAGCAAATCAGGAGCACATCACTTTGGAAATTTCCATCATCACCAAGATCACTTTACACCTGAAGTGACGGGAATTAAATTATCCTGCTGCTATTCCCCCAGCAGATCATAAAGAGCTGTTAAAATGTGCCCATGAGTCCAAACCCAGTTTCTTTCAGTCCTATTCATTGCTGCAACTCTTCAAGTTTGCTCCAGCTTCCACTGGCTCAAACTTTCTCCTAGTGCTGTAAAATACGTGAAGTATGGCATAAAGAGCAAAAAAGCTGAATTTGATTGTTCTGGGTCTTTGCTCATGGTCTGATTGAAATATGAGGCATTATCTACTCTTCCTTTCCATCAGAGGAGCCTCAAACCACTGGCTCTGAAATGAACTCCTTTGAGGCTCTCTGATAATGCACTTCTGCAAGTATTTCACAATCAAAATGAGTCTTGGTATTTCTGAAAGACGCCAGGATCATGCCAGCACATCTGCTTAGGCTGGATGACTGACTCATTTGGCCAAGTTCTGCTGCCTCTGTTTCCCTTTCCTAATAAAATAAGGATAAAAATTAAACCCTCAGTTGACTGAAGTTCTCATCCCAGTTCCAAATATTTTTTCCTCCATTTTTTTAATGGCTTTCAAGAAAGGAGAATGCTTGGGTTTTTTTTTTTTTTCATTGTTGTCATTCTCATCTGTTGTTCATCACAAAACAGATTGCGGGATTTTATTGATAATGATATATGTCTGATTTTTACATGACAGACAGCAAGGCAGAAAAGCATTTTGGAATGTGAAAAATACAAGAGATATAAAGAGGGAATGGAATGGAATGGAATGGAATGGAATGGAATGGAATGGAATGGAATGGAATGGAATGGAATGGCAAAGGGAAATTTCTATGTGAAATACAGTTGATTAAGAAAAATGCTGAGAGAACTCATCCTAAGCTTGAGATAACAATACATATTAAATAAAATGAAGTGGCCTCTGCAAGTGTAATAAAATGAGGAACGCTCTAGGATCTTTCCTAAGGTATCAGCTATTTAGGAAATGGACTGGAAGATATCACTCAATGAAACAGGTAGGAGAATATATTAAAGGGGCATCTAAGAGTTTTAATTTAATTAGATTATGGCCTGATGATGGGCACTGGCCCTTCATCTGCATGGTGCCTTGGTTTTAGCTCTCTCTGGAAGGCAGAGTAAGGAAAATGGATTGGGTAGGTTGTCTTTAAGGCATAGAACAGAGAGAGCAATGTCATCTGTAAAAAAAATCACAAGTGCAACAACCGCGGGACTGTCTTTGTTTCCCCAAATCTGCTGAAGCTGTGGTGTGTTTTACACATTAATCTCTCCATCCCATGGGCAGCACAGGGCCAGATGATGCTGAGGTGATAGGTCACTGAGGCAATAAAGCTATGCCTTATTAATGTCTCTGCTCCTAAAAAATGAATGCACCCCCAAATTCCTTCCAGATATTCAACCACGTGATGGAAGTTTTATTTGTGGGTTAAACCATAGAGCAAACTGCAACCCTCCTGCCCTCTTAAATCATGCAGCCTCCTTGGAATGACTAAAATTCCCTCTGAGTTGCATTACCCAGAGTTTGTAAATGTCTGGAAGGCATAAACCACTAATGCATGTAATTTTTCTTTTCTCTCCCGCCATTTCTCCAGCTTTCCCACATAGATCTCTGCTTTTTTCCCAACCACTTCAAGAACGGCATAGATTTCTGTCTCCAACCCCTTGCACTATCTCTCCCGATCCAGGGAGTCAGATTTCACTGAGATCCAAAACATGCTTCCTCCCTGAACAAATTGGACATTCCTTCTGGCCCTGCCAGGGGCTGTGTGCTCCAAACCAGGTGTGACTCAAGAGCGGGCACCCCCAGGGTTTCCTTTAGGAAGGGTTGGAAAGCTTTGAAGAGAAGTTATTGATTGACTACAGCCAAGAGCAAATCCCTCCGTGCACGTGCAGTGCTCAGCACGGGATCACCTGCCCTGTTTCTCTGTGGATCCTCTCCTTGGATGAGGTGTTCCCATGCGAAGCCCTCTGCAGGCTCCCTGCCGCCCAGCACTGAAGGTTTCCTCCTGCACAAGACACACACATCAAACCTGTTCAGCAGTTCTGTTCTGCTCCCCATCACTTCTGCCAGGTGCACTTTGCATAATGCCTAGCACTGGTTCCCAAGGATATTTTTCACATGGAAGGAGCTTCCATCCCCTCTGAATACTCTCAAGTTATTAGCATATTCAGAAGGCACTTGTTTCTGTACTCTTCTTTCAAAGTAAGGCACTCAAAAGACTCAGGCACCAAAGCCAAGGTGATCTGGGCCACTTCGCCTTTAATTTTGCGTCTCTCCAGCTCAATAAGATAACATGCTCTGCATCAAAAATCTGTTGCTTGGGTTTGAGCATTTGGATTAATTTTTATGCAGAAGCTTTGCCTGGATCTCTCTCAAAAATAATTTTACAGTCATCCTGTGGAGGAGCTTAGCATGAGCTCAGGCATTGCTTCTCATCCTTTCTTAATGCAAACTCTGGTACATCTCAGAGCTGTGTGCACCCAAGGCCTTTTCTCTCTTAGTCACCAAATCCCTGCTCCATCCAAGAGTTATTCACAACCACCACACTAAAATCACTCTCACCTCTGAAGAGCACAGCTAAGAATTCTGGCATAAAATACCTCTGGTAAAAACCAAAGGGGAAAAAAAAATGTCCCTCTCCTCTCAGTTTTATACTCAGATGCATGGCAATAATAAAGTAACAATGTTTTTTATTAATCTGTGTGACACTTTAGCTGTCTCAGCTACTTATCCTTGAAATTTAAAACCCTACTTAACATTCTGTTCCAAGCTTAACCTCCAGAAACCTTTATAACAAGAAATGGAATGTTCTTGACTTCTTGTGGTGTTTACACCTCTGCAAGGTGATGACTATTGTTGGCAGCATCTCCAAAAGTCAAAAATAGACTAATCACTTAACATACACAGACAGGCTGAATTCAGATAAGGATATGAAAATCAACTTGCTTTTCAAAACTCACATTGACAAGTCAAAACTTCTTCCATTTATGACATTAATTCAGAACAACAGGGAGGTTCAGACAGAAAGATACAATTTTGGCAGGGATTTCCAAAAACGACAAAGATGATACTAAAGGTAGGTGAGGGAGGAAAGTAAACAAAACCAAAGATTTCTGATGCTGAAGGAGTTTGATATAAATGGAGCTCAGTGAATCTTGCAGGAGGTTGTTTCCAGCATGTGTTCCTTTGCTCCTGAACCTTTTCCCCCATCTCCTCAAGGTCAGTGATTTGTAACCCAACATTACAGTGTTGGTTTTGAACCTCAAAACCCCATTTTTAAGATTTTAGTTCTTGTTTACTTCAAAGGCAGAAACTCTGCACAGCACTGCAGCTCCTGCCCTGGATCTCACCAGTCTCTAGCACCAGCTGGCAAATACTTGTGTGCCAATGATCTCCTGTGTCTGCTGTATCTGGGGCTCCTCTAGTGGATAAACAAACACTGAAGTGGCACAACTAGTTCTGCATGAAATCAGTGAATAGGCCTGATTTGGTGTATGCTAACAACCCTCTGCTCCATTCATTTCCTCCTCCTTCCTTCTGTTGCGAGGATTCCTCTCTCCTTAGGCTTTTTAAATTATTATCCTCACTTTTTAAACAAGCAAAAATACTTCCAACCCTCTGTATTCCTTTGAACCTCTGCTCACTGCAGCTAATCACTTAATTGTGGGCTGGCTGGAGGTACCAGGCATTCCAGATGAGCTTCTCCATGCACCAGGCAACCAAACCCCGCCAGGTTTCCCAGCCGCGCTCAGCTGGGTGGAGCGCACTCCGGTGCTGGGTTTGGCAACCCGGCTGCTCCCACCACCCACACCTGCACGGCCCCACTGGTGCCTTATCCCTCCTTTCTGCTCCCCCTCGTCCCACCCACGGTGGCAGCAGGGCCAGGAGGGGAATGTGCAGTTCAGCAGTTCAAAGGAAAGCTGGTTCATCGCGCACTGGAAGCGGTGCCGGGGCGCTGCTCTGACTTGCCTGCGGTGAGCAAGATGCTCCAGCTCTGAGCTCCCATCTGGGATCCTCCTGCTGTCACACCAGCAGTGCCTGGCATTCCTCTCCAGCCTGCAGAGGAGCAGGATTCTCTGCTGACATCTGAAGGAACTTGGTGCTGCCAGGCAGATGGGAGCCAAGGCATCAAAAAGTCCACCCTCTCAGCTTTTCCAAAGCAACACAGTAATACCACGGCTACATAAAGCCCCAGTGAATGTGGGATAAGAAACAAAATAAAAGCAAAGGCCTTCAGCTTTAAAAGCACCTCAAACAATGTAAGGACTTATTTTTCCTGTTGTATTATTTTTATGACTGTTTTTATTCTCCTTGCAAAACGCTCAGCATTCGAGCAATATTAAAAGCACCTGAACATTAAACATTCAAAAGGACACAGCCAACACTTGAAACTTTTTTTCCTTCCCTTTTATCTACACCTATGAAAAAATAATAAAAAAAAAAAGCAGAATGAAAACACAAGTTAATATTCCTGGAAAACCAAAAAAAAAAAAAAAAAAAAGAAAAAGAAGCTTTTCTGCCTCCAGACTCCCAGCTGCCTTTCAACACAGCTACAGAAATGTAATGTACTCCCTGAAGTCCTGCTGACACTGTTTGCTGATTATGGTGCACAGGGATTACCTGACCTGATAAAGCTGGGTTTCTTCTCCTCCTAGTGGGGCAGTGCTCATTTCTGGATGCAAACAGAGTTTTTCAAGAGAAGCACAGCAAAGATAGGAAAAAAAATTTGAATGGTATATTCCTTCCTACAGAGCATGGAAAATAAACAGGATATAAAAGTGGAAACTCATTCTTACCTTCTATTTCCTTGCAAATCATCTCTATCTGCTGCAAACTCAGCATTTCAGCTGAGGCAAGAACCTGCCCATGAAAATGTGATGCCCTGGTGCCAAGGTCACTTGGGCCATTTTCCCCAGGAGGTTCAGGCATTAATCTAAGGTCAGACACCTCCTGTGTGAAACCAATACAGGAAAGCTGGAGTCTCACCTACTTCTACCTCACCAACCATGGCTTGGAAACAAATATAATTAACACTAAGGGAAGAAGCTGGTTCCACTTTATTGTTAAATGTGTTGGTGTTTGTTTAGTGCTCAGCATTCTGCTCCCTCCAAAGGATGCTCTCCCTCCATCTTCACAAGCCCATGGGACGAGCAGAGGCCCAGGGATGGTGACAAATCAGACTGAATCGAGCTTGTGTTTATCATGTCCTCCTTTTACACCCTGCCTTATCTGTAATTAAAATCTGTAAAGTGTTTGGAACTTTTCCTTTTCTCTTATCTCAGCCATGGCTCAGCCCCCGGATGTGACGAGTTGAAGCAACCCCTTGGAGGGATTTGGGCTGGCAAAAGGGAGGAATCTCTACCTGCTTATCATTTTTGTTTGGCAGGATTAAAAATGATCGTGGCCAAGCACTGCTGGCAATCTTTCATATTAATGCGGTTTATTTTGGTCAGCAGGGTGACTCTGTTTGGTAGTGGCTCAGATCAAGCTGTGATTTTCCAAATCTGACCAAGTTTCTCTCAGCAGTTTGCTTCTGCAGTGATAAGTACATGCCTGTGTAACCTGAGAAACTTCAGGGAGGTTTGAGGAGGGCTTTATACACCAAACCAATCTGAGCCGGGCTGCTCTTGGCTGTGTCAAAATACGACCCATGTGGCTGGCTTGATTCCTTGGTATGTCCACAAATTCCCCTCCATGGGGACTATAAAGCACAAACCAACATTTTAATTTGTGACAAACAGTTGCACAAAGTAATTTACTGGTAAAAGATCCAAAGTAACTCACCACCAGCCTGATTCTGATTTTTTTTTTTTTTTATTTCTACTATCTGTAATTACAGGCACAAAATCCAGGTAATAAGTGGGTTATATTTTCTGCTAAGAAAATGATGTCTATAATTACAGGCACATGTTCAGCTGAGATACTGTGGTATCCAGTGCTTCCACAAAGATGATAATTGTCAACCTTTGCACTGTAATTAAGTCTAAATGGGAATCCTAATCATTTTCCAAATGAGCAAACAGTAAGCCTATCTTGATTGGCTCTGTTGTGGCAATGAATGAAACTGATTTACTCTATGAGTTAATTAAGTTTTATGAAATCCCATGCCCCCCTCTCCTCAGAACCCACGTTGTCAGCAAATATTTGAGCTAATTAGTCCTGTATTGTTTTAGTGCTGTGTGATAGTATTACCTGCATTATCCCATTAATTATCCCTTGGTTTTCTGCAACCTCGATTTCAAATTTTCTCCCTTGGAGCAACTCCTTTGCCTTTGATTCACCTGTTCCTTGGGTTCACAGCCTTCCCTTGCCTTTGAGGCTCATGATTTCAGCAGGGCTCACTAACAAAAGGGGATGCTGTGCACTTTGGTGCTCAGCTTTCCTAACAAATGCTCTTTATGCCTCTAAGGGTGACCTA
Organism: Melospiza melodia melodia; assembly: GCF_035770615.1. Lineage (NCBI taxonomy): Eukaryota > Metazoa > Chordata > Aves > Passeriformes > Passerellidae > Melospiza > Melospiza melodia. Next base: position 15,222,249 of record NC_086208.1, on the reverse strand, counting down.
GAGGCTCTGTGTAAGTGATCACATCTCCAGGCTTGCTGTGCCCTCCCATCCATGGGGGATACTTTTTCCTATCAAATGCCAGTGCAGGCAGCCCAGCAGGGCTCTGCTGAGCTTGGGAGGGAGTGTGGATGGCTGCAGGCAATGCATCATCCCAGGGAAGATGTTATGAGCCAGACAGAACCAATGGAACCTGCCCTTGCCCTCTGCTCCCACATTATACACAACATAATTGTGCTGGAAGTGTCCAGAACTTTGGGGGTGGATGTGGCACTTGGGGATATGGTTTGGAGGTGCTGGGTTAACAGCTGGACTCGGTGACCTCAGAGGTGTTTTCCAACCATAAAGATTCTATCATTCCATATCATTAAATCAGCTGCAGCCAAAGAGGCCATTTGGAGTCTCAGGTTGATTTGCTCCATGCCTAGCAATTAGCATCTAACTGTGCAGAAGAGTCAAGAAACTCTTCCACATCACATCCTCAGTCTCCCAGGAAAGCCACAGACAGATTTGGGTCCAGGTAGGGGTTTGTGGGGAGCTGCCACAGCTTGGGGTGGAGAACAAGAGGAATTTTGGATCCCCTCACCAGCCAATAGAGCACAGGCACACTGAGGCAATACATGTACACTGATCTGTGAAGACCAGCTTTTGTTTCCCACTATTTCCCACTATCTCTGCTCCCTTTGCTTTCTCCCCCCAGTTTCCCTAGAAGAATATATTTATTCTTCCTTTCACGAAGGTACTGAACTGCAGAATAAACGCAGAGTAAAAATGTTTCCAATGCACTTGCTCAAATATAAAGATTTGCGCAATTTAGCGGAAAAAATCACAGAGCTGAAAAAATATGTGTGCTTCCTGTGGCAGGAGCACCTGAAAGGCAATGAAATTCCATTACCTGAAACAAGTCCATAAACAGCATTACATAGCAGCCACTTGTCAGTGCTGGATGCTGTTTGTGGGAAGCCACTAATTGCAGCTTTCATAAAAAGGGTTTGACTCCCTTCCAGGCTGATGCACGGAGCATTCCAAGTGGGTGATTTAGGAGCTGCAGAACGCCAAATGCCCCAGCCACAGGGGGAAAGCTGCCACTTTCAGCATCCCCCAGGAGAGCTCCCCTAGCTGAGCAAGGTGCTGGACACATCCTGCCTTCCATCCTGCCAGGGTCTCCTCCTCCAGCACAGGGCCACCCTAAAAATCAGGGGAGCAGGAATGGTAGCAACCATAAGGGTGAGCCTGTGCATCCAGCAGATTCCTGGGATTTAATATTATGGGGAAGCCAGGCAGAAAGACTGATTGCCATCTATTTGCCTAATCAGAGACAATTAATGTCCCCTAGGTGTGATGGTTGTCACAGGGGTCTTATGTTGGGGGAAGTGATGGAGATCTGACTCCATGTTTCAGAAGGCTTAATTTATTATTTTATGATATATATGTCATTAAAACTATACTAAAAGAAGAAAAGGTTCTCAGAAGGCTGGCTAAGCTAAGAATAGAAAGGAATGATCACAAAGGTTTGTGGCTCGGACAAAGAGTCTGAACTAGCTCACTGTGATTGGCCATTAATTAGAAACAACCACATGAGACCAATCACAGATCCACCTGTTGCATTCCACAGCAGCAGATAATCCTTTTTTTACATTTTGTTCCTGAGGCCCCTCAGTTTCTCAGGAGGAAAAAATCCTAAGGAAAGGATTTTAATAAAAAGATGTCTGTGACACCTAGGATGTGATTCTCAAGAGTTTGTAGTCCTAGCACAGAGAATACTGGACCTACAGAGAGATCCTCCTTCCTGGAAACACAGCTGGAGCTCAGGTGAAGCCCAACAAGTTTGGGATGGTTGGGCAACACCCATAGCACACAAATTACTTTCCCATGGCCATACAATGAGCCTGCAGCAGAAGTTGCTTTTCCAGTCTAATGCTTTGCTAAAAGACCTTCCTTCCTGATTACCTTTCTTCTTATGTAACCTGGGCCGCCTTGGAGAACAAATGAAATTTAAGTCAAAAAAAGCACTATCTTCATTCTGAATCCAAAACACACAGGCCTCACCTCTGGCCCCAGCATTGCTTCATACCTTGCCCCCTGGATCTGTAGGGATGACACAACAGGACATGCTTGACTGGCAGGTGGGGAAGCTGGCATGCAGCACTGTGATTCATCCGTCCTTGCAGAGCACACACAGAAGACAATCTGCTGATGTTTGGACAGTTTGCATGTTCTTATCTCAGAGGAACTTGTTCACACAAGCAAGGTTTGATTATTATGTTATCTTAAGCCTTGCCCCATACTTGTCCTGGTAGCTGAAAACAAGTTCTTTTAGCCAAAGGCTCCAAAATTCTCACTCTTTTTTAAAAAATAAAAATAAACTGATCGGTGAATTAAAAAAAAAAAAAAAAAAAAAAAAAAAAAAAGAGAGAGAGAGAGAGGGAAAAAAGAAATAAAAAGGAAGAGAAAAAAACAGAACAGTATTTTCAGTGGCTCATGGGCTGGAAAAACAACATTTTTTAATGAGGGGAAAAAAAAAGATTAAGGCCACTCAGCAGCTGAAAAAGCAAGCACTTATTAAACCAAAATATTTAATGTTCACAGCTGTTCAATGGTTGGAAAAGCATGTTCTAATGACCATGTTTAATAATGTTTAGAGCCACCCAGGGCCTTGAAAAGCAACTTCTTGCCTAACTTTACAGAGCTGCTGATCCTAATAAATAACATGCATGCTGAACCCACATGTAGTGAATCAGATTCCCGGGCTCTTCTGGGGAGAAAAGGGTTAAAAACCTGAAGGAGAAGATGCCCCTCTGCTTTAGGGTACCTGGTGGAGGGAGGAGGGGATGGAAGAACGTGCTGCAGAAAGAAGCTTGGATTTTTTGTATTCCAGGATCTAGAGGGTCACCACATCATCTCCATGTGAGAAATTGTAGAATAAATGCAGGTTTTCTACTGCCAGCTTTGTGGTACTGCAAACTGTGTTTTCACAAACTGGGAGCACTGGGGAATTGCAACTGGGCAAAAGGGGCCAGGGACAGATTTTTATCCCTGTTTCCAAGCAACCTATAACATAAAACTCTTCTTCAGTTTGATAATCTAATGCCTTGTCCTGAGGCAGAGTCCCAGGTTCATTCAAATTTCATCATTTTGGCACAGATGATATTTGCTGGAGAATGCTCCTGCTTTAGCAGTTCCTTACTCAGAATCAGCCTGTACATATTGGAAATGGTCTTAATTCTGCTGCTCTGAAAAAATACTCAGGGTTTGAGTATGAGCTGAGGTGCTGTGGGCCTGTGACTGCCTTGCATTTGAACCAGTGCTGCAATTTGTTGTCAGCATTTGACACTCCTCTAATTTTCATTTGTGGAGAACGAACGCTCAGAGCCATCTCTCCTTGTTGAGGGGATGCAGGGAGTCATTCCCATCCCTCCGGGCATCTGGAGCCTTTCCAGCAGCTCAGCGTGCTACCTGCACAGCAATTTGTCTTTGCAAAAATATTTTGCCATTTAAAGCCACTAAGTGGCAGGGGAAAGCGAGGCCTGAAATACAGAAATGCACGTTGTGCTGGTTCACACTGAGGGGAAGGTATTGATTGCTGTGGATCAGCCCAAAAGGAGGATCCTGGAGGGAAAAAAAAGGAAAAACCAACACAAAGGACTGAAGGTAGCAGCTCAACAGGACACATCTGTTGCTGCTCCCAGCAACATTCGAGCATCCTGTAAGAAATTTGTGGTCACTTCTCATGGGACTTCTCCCCATTCTCTGCAAACATCCTGACAAAATCCTACAGCTTAGCGTCCCCAGCAGCTCCCACCACCTGCTCCCTCCAGCCTCCAGCCCAAGCTCTCACAGATCCTGTGCAGATGAGAACAGGCTGCAGGAATCCTGGGGAGGAAGCACATGTCCGTCTGTACATCCAAATGAAAAATGCCCCGGATCCAGTTTCCTCCTCCCATTAAGACCGCACCAGACACTGGTGCTGTTCTCTCCTCAGCAGCTCCAGGGAACCACCTTAAGCCCTGTGACAGTTCTGACAACAGCTGCACCAAGATTAATGCTCTAACTGCATTAGTATCCTTAGTGGTACTAAGTGGTTTTTCATATATTTGCTCTTCCACAGTGGTGCTAGAGGATATTTACCCACTGGGAATGCTCCACTTTAAACAATAAAAAGGACTTGAGGCTGTTTTCTCCCACACCAAATTTTCACTCACCATTCACAATTTATTGGGATTCATCACGATTTAGAGTAATGCAAACAAAGCAAAAGAGAAATAAAACTGGATCTGGAGAATAAGGATGTTCAAGTTCAGCAGGGAATGCTCTGCTGTAAAAGGATGCCCCAGCACCCTCCAAATTTCTCCTGCTCCTGGAAATTTTATAGGGTGAGAGCTGATGAGTAAACTGTACAGAGCAAGTTGAAAATCTCATGTCAAGAAAAGCCAAACACAGTAAACTGAACTGGCACGGTTAAGGGAAATGAAGGAAATGGAGGATAGATGGGGCTGCTGGTGTGAAAGCTGCACATGTGCTGAGCTCCAGTGGTAATTAATAAAGGGAATGGGGGCTGGCTGTGGTGGGATATGCATGGAAACAAGTAGGATCCATGTTGTCCCAAAGAATAAGAAAATTGCCTTAGAATCTGCAAGTGTCATTACAGTGCAACAGGGGCTCACAAGAACTTGAGGAGTTAAATCTTCCATTCACTTGACAGGACTTTTTTTCCTTCTCCCTGAGAAATAACCTGGTTAGACTCCTTGGAACAGCTGTTTTCTACCATCCTTGTCATCTATTTTTCAAATTACCCAGATATTAGGTGATTATTTTTTATGATTTCAGCTCGAGAGCATCTGGATTTCTTGAAATCTCCCATCACTTCTGGTTTCCCTTCCACCTCCTTTACATCCTGTCTTCCTCTCTTTGGTCTCAAAATTAATTTTACCCCTAACATGCTGATATTGTGGAACTCAGAGAGCTGGCAGGGTCTCAGTTCCAAGAGTACAGGCACACACAAAGAGGAAAGGGTGTTAATTATTCATCATGAATACTGACTATTTCAAAATCTTGTCCCTCTAGTTATAGTTCCAAGGGAAAGGACTGAGTCAATTGTAACATTTATGTTGTTGTACAATCATTCCTCAAAAGTCTTTAAGGCACATAAACTATGCAAACAGTGCTCAGCCCTGTGCTGAAATGAGGAAATTGCTCTCCTTCCCCTCCCATCTGCTGGATCTCTGTCCTAATGGCCAAATCCATGACTTTTCTAACAAACCTGAGGCTTATTCCAAAGGTGAGTTGCTGTCCAGGATGCAGAGCACAAGCCTGAAGAGCTCAGTGCTGGAACATTTACCTGCAAGTGTATGACCTGAAATATAACATCAAACAACAGGGTGAGCAGCATCAGCAAGGTTGTAAAAGCATAAATGATTGCACACATTAAAGAAATGAAACATCATCTCCCAGTTCACAGCGTGATGCCCTTTCCAGGTTTGTAACAACAGGGCATCTTGGGACTTTAATTGCAGCAAATATATTTTGCTCGTTTTGTAACAAGATATTGCATCTTCAGTTTGCCACCTGCTGCCCACGTTACTCCATGTGCATCCTAAATCAGGAATCCCTCACTACAGCTGCACATTTTCTCCCTCCCCAAATCACCAAACACCTCTGTTCCCCCAGCTAAACTGGCTCATTAGTTTACCACGTTCTCCTCTGCAGCACAGTGATAAAAAAAGGACTCGGGATTTCCCATTTGGTTTTCCAATAAAGATTCCTTGATGGAATATACCAGGGACTCAAAATGACTTTTATTTGTCTGCCTTCAGGTCATTTGTGGTGATTGCTTGGTCTCTGCAGAGGTTCCAGCTGTCAGCACAGGCACCCAGAGCAGCACACAGATATGTGCAGTGCCTGCAGCTGTCACATCCCACCCTCATCACATTGTCACTCTGACTTTTTTAGATTTTCTAAGCCTTCTGATGTTTGCATTCTTGTAACGAACTTTCTCACACATTTTATGTATCCACACATCTTTCAGGCTCTAAGGTGGGATCTCTGTGGCAGGTGGGCTGGCTTCCTTGAAATGAGGTTCAGCACCTGTGGCACATCATTGCAGACAGGCCTTAATGGGATCTACATCTACAATGCCATCACTGCAGACAGCCCTTAATGGGATCTACATCTACAATGCCATCACTGCAGACAGCCCTTAATGGGACCGCCCTTGGACCCAGGGTCACCGTGAGCAACAAAAATGAAATATCCAGTGAGAAGCACAGCCTGGAGAAGCACCTACTGACCTGATTGATGTGGGCTGGGCCACGCTGGAATGAGGAAATAAACTCAGGACTGAGGTTTTGCTGCTTGCCACAGCTGTCTGACACCATGGCTGCTGAATTGGCACCACTGAGGCCAGTGAATGATGGGTTGAATTTTTGTCCCACCTGGATTTTGAACACTCAGCAGCTCCCAGGCACCAGTGCCCTTCCTCACAACCACATCCATCACAATTGGCATTGATGGATTAGCCAAGGACTGACTGGACATGAACTAATGAGCAGCACTGGGGTGAGGCAGGCACGTGCTAAAAGGGCAGCATAATGGGAGCTTTCATTGCACAGGATGCATCTGCACTGCAGCCCTTGTCCAGCCTTGCAAACCCTGCAGCCTCTGCTCTGTTTGGGATGCAGAACCTTGCACAGCTTCTGACAGCAGGTGTGGGCAGCGTCCTTGCCCCATGTGCAGTTAAATGAACATTTCAGCCTCTCTGGAGGTGTCCAAACCCACCCACACTCCTTGGGGTAGGACCAGGGCATGCCGTGAAATAGTAAAACACCAATTAGTAAATAGTAAAATATCAGTAAGTAAAGAGTAACATATCTCTGATGTTGACACCAAGAGCAGGGTGGGTGGAAGCTGTGATAGCTGGATCTTGTTCTGAAAAACAGTTTAAGTGACAAGCAGGCAGCAGAGACAGTTCCCAGGACCACAGGGGAAAATGAGGCTCAAAAGACACTCAGCAGCATCTCAAGCCTAAGAGCAGAGCACCTCTAGTGTGTTGGTGTCTGTCTGGAAGGACAGCCTAAGGCAGCTGTTCCCTGAAGCTGGGCTCTGATCCCAGTTACTGTGCTCACATCTGCTCCAGCCCTGCCCCATTCCTCCTCTGAACTGCCTTGCTGTCCTCTCTTCAAGCTCTACAGTCATGGATCAACAATCTCCACATGCTGCAGCAACAATCTCCCTTTTCAAAAATCTCCCTGAACTAGAATTACCCAGGAACCTCAGAAACATCCAGTTTTATCTGTGAAAGGCAACATTTTCCCTCTCCACAAGATGCTTTGCAGAGTATTTTCCTTAACACCCCGGAGCCTGCAGCAACTGTTTCCCATTTGCAGCACCTTTTATTTCCCACATGACCCGTGTGACCAAAACCCTGATGTAAATGCCGTGGTGCTGCATATCTTCATGAGTACACACTGACACATTTCCTTTTGAAGATAACTGGCAGCTTTGCTGGATGCAAAGAGCAGCTGGAAGTAGGAAAGTAAGAGGCAGATCAGATGGAGATGTGAGTAAATACCACAGAGATTGTGTAGTGTGGGTGTGAGCTGGGAGATTCTTAGAAAAGAGCAATAAAATAACAGCCCTTGCCTTTAAACATTACTTACTTATCCACCTAGACAAAGATTTCAACTGGTAGGGAATAGCCAGGGGCAAATAAGGATATATCAACCAATCAACCAAAGCAGTTTTGATGGTTGATTTGTCATAAAGGGCCATTTCACACCCATCAAGTGTTTAATTACCCACACAGCTTTAGGAATCCACCACAGGGGTTCTCCTCCCAGAGTTTCAGATGGGGAGAGGTGACAGCACAGATCTTCCCCAGTGCAACATCCAGCAGCAGAATGGTGATTGATGTTGTATAAAAAATAGATCATCTGCCTGCTATTTTCCATCCTCCTCAGGAGGGAATCTTTTAATTGGCTGATAATGTCCCCCCTTTAGTCTGTCCTCTGAGAGGATTATATAAATCCGGCATATAAAAGGTCAGGGGATTCCCATGGGAGGATCCGTAAAGAACAGAAAGTTTGTGTTGCAGCCGTCCTAATGCCTCCCCCCAAGATGCACAGAGCTCCAGCTCTCCCCCTCGTGTGGCCAAGAAGCTCCTGTTGAGCAAAAATGAATTAATGTCCTCCACTAATGAACATTTGATTCTGTCTCAGTAGGAAAATCCCAGTGAGTGGCACCAGTGGCAGCCAGTTCCAGTTCCCAGTGGGTTAATGACAGAACCCACAAGTCAGATCAATCTGTGGGTTTTGCCTTCAAATGGGAAATTTTAAAAAAAGAAACAAAGAAAAAATAAAAAGAGCATCTATTTGCCTTCATTTGCCACATTGATGAAGTTGCTTCCAATACTTGCAATTATTCTCTTCTTGAGAAAGGAATTAATTAGCATCATAATGTATCTTCAAAGTTCCAAGAAGAATAAAGGAATCTGGCACAAAGCAGGATTCCTGGCATGGAAATCAGCCCCTCATCTAAGCAGCAGGGGTGATTGTACAGGCATATTAGTGTGAAATGGGGATGCACTTCCATTTGCTGCTGGAAAAATTTTGATGAATAAATCAGTATCATATCATGTCTGAATGCACTAATAAAGGTTGTGGTGTTGGAGGAGGATGAGCAAGTGCTGCGTGATAAGGGCTTGATTCAGCTCCTTGGGAAGCTGCAGGAATGCTGTCCCAGAGCTCAGGGGGACAGAGATGAGGGAGAGAGAAACATAGTTCAGAAAATGCTGCCTCCAGCCAAGGCAGCCTTCAGGCAAAACGTGCACCTCCCTTCTGAGCCACCCAAGCAAAACTTGTTCTAAGTTGGGCACAAACCATTTATAACCTCAGACAATTTCAGCTCCATGCATGGCTGTTAAAAGATGATGTTCTTTATGCCCTATTTATCGAGGCATTTGGATAACGTATCTGGAGACAGTGTGTAGACACATTAAAAAAAGGCATCCCCGTGTCAGACAGCACGGGCCACAGAAATGAAAGATGATGTAACAACAGATGAAGGCACTTCATCACAGATCTGCTGCTTGCAAAATTCAGAAGAGTAATAAGGTGGTGGGCAGCAAGGCTCACAGGCTGCCACACATCCAGTTGCCACTGCAGGAACAGGAGTTCACTGTAAATCACAGCAGGAGATGGCTCAGAGGTGGTGCTGAAGGACAAATGGCCATTGCTTCATGGGCCACTGACACCCAGGCAAGCCATGGTGTGGTGGGCTCTGTTACTCAAAAAATGATGGAGCAGATAATGAAAGCATCAAATACAATCCTCACAGTCCTACCTGAGCTGAACGGAAAATTCTGAAATAAAGACATTGGAAAGAAAGAATGATTTTATGTATTCTTTAAAAATAGTGACTGGCACCTGTCATTGCATCTCACATTATTCCTTGAAGGTTTTTGCTGACATAAAGCTGGAGTGTAAATAATTCTAATCTCACCCCTAACAGAAGGGAGGGTGGAAACAAAAGAGGTGAAGGTGAAATGCAATCATGTTCTGCAGGGAGGATGAGCAGGCAGGTGCAAGCAGCTCCTGAGCAGCCAGCAGAGCCATTCGAGATGGCTGCACTTGTTATCTCCAATCTGTTTACAGAGGAGTAATTGAAAGTAGAGATGTCTGTCAGGCCAAGTGTAACAGTTTGTTCATGCTTTTCTGCCCTTTCAGTGTAGCTGAAACGATGGCAGGAGCGATAAAGGACAGGGTCCAGGAGGTGTGAAACCTATCTGATTGGCACCGGAGAGGCTGTGATGTGTGTCGAGTTCACCTCCACTGCGACGTTGTTTTTACAGCCTGTGACTCATTTGGGTTTGTGCAACTGCTACAAAGCCATTTCTGGCCACTGGGACGTGCATTTGGCCAGAGCAGACTGAGGATGGATTTTGTGCAGGTCACTGTGTCTGTGTTTTAAAAAGAGAGCCCTGGGAGCAGAACCCCAGAGCTGCTGGTGCAGGACTTGCCCAGGAAAAGGGGCTAACTCAATTTTCCTACTACATTTACTCAATTTTACAGTTTCCCCTACTGTTTTCTTAGTGCTGTGACAGGAAAGCCCTGTATTAGGCACTTTCAGACAAAATTTGGTGGTGAGTGAGACATTCAAGTTGCTCTTATTTCCCCTCTTTCAGACCAAAAGCTGTGCACTGGGCAGATTTTCTAGAGTGGGAATTGTGGCAAACATTCCTGCAAAAAAAATGTGTGCTGACACAACAGATTTGATACTGATACATGTAAAAATGTGTGAGAAGAATATTTCTGGGATATGATTTTTTTTTTCTAAAATACAGAAACCTTTCTACTAGGACAATTCCTTGGAGCCAAGTCTCAAAAGGAGAGTGTAAGGAAGCAGGCTGTGCTTAAGTCCAGCTCAAGAAATAGCAAAGTTCTCTCTACACGCAGCTCCATCAACACTTCTCACTGCAGACAGGAAAAAAATATTTCCTGTTTTGTTTCCCTCCAAATCATGTGCACAAATTGCTCACAGCATAACCCACCCTGGAGAAGGAAAAGGCAAAACCCAAAATACTCAGGATTCTCCTGTTTGGTGCTAACCAAGGATGAAAAATGTGAGGAAGTTACTGGAAAAGCTGGGAAAAAGGGCATCACAGGGTAGTGGCAGCAACAGCCAAGCAGAAAAATAAAATCAGCACCTGTCACCTAATGAAAAGAGCCAGCCATAAGGGAAGGAAGAGAATATTTGGAAAGAGGTAACACAGGGAGAGTGAAACCACTGCTCTGGCTGCAAACTGCCAGGTGTTTGTTCATGCCATGATTACTGGGAGCATCACTCAAAGGAAAAACTAGAAAGTAGCACTGAATACTGAAAGACAAGGAAAATTAGACTATTCCACATCTTTGCCAAATTTAGAAGAACAAAGGCACAGGAAATTTCAGTCTTCTTTGCAGTGTTTAACCCATGGCTAAAAGGGCATTTATAAGGTTATTTAATATATAGGAGAAGAATAAAAGCTGACACAAAGGAAAAAGGAGAAGAGCTCACAGTGGTCCTGCCTGGGCCTAAAGAAATAAATCCAATGAGAAAAGCAGGTGAAGTCTAGACTAAGCTCCAAGTATGTCTTTGCTTTTGGGATGATCTTGTCATATTTGATTTTAAGGTGTTTAGTAGAAAGCACCTTAAAAGTGAGAAAACACCATCTCAGATCTTCCAAGTAAAGTTTGTTAGCCTTGCCTGAATGAATTCAGACATTCCCAGCATGCACGCACGTAAAACAAAACCCACCAGGCCATGCTACCCCCAAATCCCATTTACTCCTTGTCATGCTCTGCTGTCCTTGAGCTCCAGCTGGCACCAGCAGGTCCCAGGGAGCATCCCCCTGCCTCAGCAGCTCTGGGGGAAATCTCACTAGGAAGCCTGCACAGCAAAGATTTTTTTCACCCCTTTTTGAAGGCACAATGTGACTGAAGAATTTAGATAAGGCTCCAAACGCAGCTGTCCCTTGGGCTGAGCACTTGCAGCCAGAGCCTGTTCTACAGACCCAGGCTGAAGATTCCCCCTGTCACAGATAGGAACTGGATTAGGCTTTGCACATTAAATTTCTCCCCTCTCTTTTCCATGACTAAGAAGCAGTTCCAGCTAAAGGGCTGCAGTCTCTGCTGACACAGATGCTTGTTACTGCACTGGTTTGCCCCACAGTCAGAGAAAGGAAAGTGAAGAGAACCCCTGGAGTTTTTAACCCGTTTAAATAAAAACCAGCATGGATGAATGTGACTCCTTGTGTCCTATTAAACAAACAATACAAAACACTGCCAAACCTACCAGAGGCTTGAATCTGGGGCTGAGATTTGTGGCTAGCCAGAACCCAAACCCAAACCCAGACCTGGCTTCCACCCAAGCAAGTCTGAATTTCACATCTAGTTTTCCTAATGCCGTTGCTTATTCAAAGCCTGAAATAGTCAACATCTTCACAGCAAGCTTGGTTTCCTTCTTGCTCTGAGGGCCAAGGGATGGCAGAGCAGAGCACAGAGGGCTGTTTGTCTTTTGCAACCTGTCTTCATCTCCCATAGATCAATTTGGCAAATTAAATTCAGGGCGCGAACGGCCGCGCCGCCCAGCGGCTCCGGGATCGATCCGGCGCTGTCTGTGCCCCTCAGAATATTTATGCCAAAGAGCATCCAAAATAAATAATTAAATGCTGCCTCTTCAACACACCCTGACATTCAGCAGAAAGAGAAATGCAGGCGAGGTGGGGAGGGGGGAGGAGAAGGGGAAGCAGGCAGTTCCCAGAATGAAGAGCGCATGTGTCAAATGATTTTTGTCTGGAGCAGTGGGACTGGGTAGCAAGAGGATGCTGCAGTGGGGAAAACACTCAGCTTTCCTCCCTAGCAGGCAGATCTGCATAATTGCAATTTGTTTGCAGCGTTGGTCCCCTACCTACATGCTTTGCTGAGGCAAAATTCGCTCAGAGGTTAAATTATTTAGCGTGGCAGAAATGAAGGGAAGAAAATCAGGTTCAAAGTTACCTGCTGGAGGGGATTTGCTAGAGAGGAGTTGATCGTTGGGAAATGAGCATAAATAAACCCCATGCCCAAATTTTTTCTCAGGGTCTGGATGCTAATCTCACATTGCATGGATTACATGGATAATCTGAGCAGGCAGATCCCCAGCCGAGTGTAACAAGGCTGCTCTCCACAGGGATTTTGAGGCTTAGCCCTGCACATGGACTCCCAAGAGCTGGAATCTGCACCAAACCCAGAGCTGGAGGGCAAAGACCTGTGCTAGCACCCAGAAACCAAACCTGCTGCTCACAAAACAGACACAAAGCAAATCTTTGCAGGATTTGCTCTGAGGTTGTAGCTCTGAGACAAAATTCACCAGGATATCCAGCAGAACAGGGAAATACTGTTGTATTTCTCATTTACCCACCCACAACTCATCAGCTGATTTTACCAGGGAAAGGAAACATCAAAGCAGCTCCTTGCCAAGCCCAGGCAAGGGCTGAACACATCCACTCATAAGCTTGGTGGCACTGTTATCTGTGTTTTCCCTCTTGCCCTCCATTAGCTGTCTGAAATATTCCAATTCACTCCAATCTTTCAACCACTTCCCCTTTGTTCACCTCTCTTTTGTGTTTCCTTTTCTGCAAATACTCCAGCAAATGAGGTCCCTGGAAGGAACAAAGGTGTTTAAGGATAATGTTGCCATCCTGCAGGAAAATGGCTTTCAAATTTATCATCATAAATAGAGCTAGGAAATATTTTAGAGACTTGACTTATTTTTCTTCTTTTTTTTTTTTTTCCCATCCAAAACATTTCACAAATTTGGGCTGATTAATATGTAATTACTTTGTCAGGAAAATGGGGAGTAGTGGTGGGGAATAAAAATGTTTGGTTTCAGTATTTAGAGGATAAAACACTAGCTTTCAGCTGCACTTAGGGTTTTTTTTTTTTCTTCAGTTTTATATAGCAGATCTTTTAAAGCCTCTGAAATTAGAAAAGAAATCAATTTTGGTTTAAAAAAAATCTCTTTTTTCATCTGACTTCCATTTTTCTTAAATAATGCAAAAATTATTTCCAGTTGAAAGGAGTTCTTCCTATTCTCATAACAGTTATATATCATTAATGCCTTGTAAGAGCTACATTTAGCCAATGAGCTAATACAAATAAACCATGTGATTGGCAAAGACAACTCTAATTAGAAGGACTTCCAACAAATTGACCACAGATGAGATAAAGGGCAGGATAAGTAAAAGTGCTATATAAATTACTTGCCATGAATTATCTACCAGCTCAAGCCAACTGACAGTAATAGACCTGGGCAGCACATTGTGTCACCTTTCATTTCAGATCCCAATTTTTCCAGTGAAATCAGGAGCAAAAATCCTGCTCTGCTCACTGGGGAAGCACACAAGACACAGAAAATAGCAGGGTGGGTTTTTTGTGTCAGAGATTTTGTGTCAATTGCACTCCCTTTGCCTTGAACCCAAAATTCTGAACTCTTGAGGATTTTGGTGTGAGCCAGATTCAGGTCCTGAGCAGGAGGGAGCACAGCAAGCATTTCATTGGGCTGGGGGTAAGAGGGATAAAATCATCATCCCCAGATGTGTCCATCCAAGGAGACAAAGACCTGTCAGCCTGCTCCCCACTGAAAGCACAGCTGGTGTGCAGGAAAAGGCAGGAAAATATTCCTAGGGTTGGTTTGCAAGCCTTTGGTTTTCACGTAGCCAGGAACATTTACCGCACTGGACAGCAGGGTGTGTGCGGCATTTTAAACAAAACCTCCCAACGTCTCTCTGCAGGGATTGATTTGGATGGCATGATAAATCATTCCAAATAAAGGTATGGGATGATATCCAGAGACTCCAGGCTTCGATCTAATTATGAGGCTGGGAGCAGCACAGAGCTGCTGGCTGAGCTGGGCTTTGTGCACAGACCCACAGCCCCGTGGGCAGCACCTCCCTCCCTTCAGGGCACATCCAGACCTCCCAAACCCACATGGCTGTGGTGCTGCCAACACCCACATTGCATCCAGCCCCCACAGCAGATCCGTGGTCCTGGTGGTCTCAGTGGGGAGGAACGAATGGCACAAATGCCCTACCTACCCTTAAATCAGCGTGCAGGGAACAAAAATCACCTTGTAATGCAGTGCCAGCAGCAGGAAGCTTGTATTTCTTCTGGTGACACGTCAAAGCCCATGACATCATGCCTCAGTGTCGTGGCCCCACATCATTTCATCATGAGGTAATCAGGTCAGCACCAGAGTAAGGACCCTCTAAATCAAGCCACGAGAGCCAGAGGCTGTTTGTGATCCAAGGTGCCATTCACAGCCTCAGAATGCTCTGTCCTGCAGCTGCACAGCTCAGGGAGGAGAAGGGAGGAGGAAAAAAGCCCCCAGCACCCAGGTGTTTGTAGTTTGTCCTTGCTTGGAGGCAGCCAGATGCTTTAGCATTTCAGAGAATAGGTGGAGGAAGGGGAAGGAAAAGAAATCCCCTTTGCTTTTCACAAGGAGACAGAAAGAAACGAGAGAGTCCATTAGATGTTAATAAATTATCCTGCAACATGCTGGGCAGGCAAGGGCAGCTCCTTAACTCCAAAGCTGGCAGAGCTGGGCAGAGATGCCAATTTATCCATGTCTGCAGTCCTCTGCAATAATGTGCCAGATTGTTTGATACCTTCCCCTCCTGCACCAAATGCTTCCTCAGGGCCCATCAGCAGCAGCACTGTGATTTAAGACTGGGGTGAGTGTGTGACCTGCAGGGCCAGTTAAAGCACTAAAATAAATTGCCAGAGGAGGGTACAGAACCAGCAGCAGCAGCAATTTCTAACAGCAGGTTTGACATCCTGCCTGCAGCCACAGGGATGGAGCAAAAAAACCCTAGCAAAGTCCTTTCCAATGTGGTTTTTTATGATATCAGAGGTGACAGAAGCAGCTTTGAGAGTTCTGAGCCTTATTCCACATTTTCTGCTGCCTGACCAGGAAAAAAAAAAACCCTTAAATATTATAAAATCTGCTGGACTTATTTTTTCTTAGTCTTGGTTTATTAAAAGGCCCTCAAATCCAATTTTAGAGGTTCTTCCTTTACCAAGAGAGATGTTGCCAATTGCCAAGGTTCTATCAGCCCCACAGGTTACTGCCTGGCAAAGGTCTCTGTGCACTCTCTGCTCCATGGACCTGCAGTAGCTCAATCCCAAACTGCTGTCTGAGGACTGTCCTCTTTCAAATCCACCAGATTCACAGCTAAATCCTGAAAAGGGCTCTTGCTGCTTCACACAAAGACTGGAGGGGTTGAGAGCCTAAGTAACAGCCTGAATGGATAAATTAAAAATAGCTTTAACTGTTATCAGAACATCCCTCCAGGCTTCAGAGCCAGAAGATGAGATGCAAGCCAATCTTCTGATCATCTCAGAACTTTAAAGTTCAGCACCTGAATTTTTGCAGGGTGAATGTCTGAGATTTGAAGGTCTGAGCCTGGCAGAATTGAGACAGTGCCAGAGCAGGGCCCAAAAGGTGAGGTATAGATTATTGCCCTGGAGGATGCTGAGCACCCTCACCTTGGCTCTGAAACACTTCACTGGCTCACCCTGTCCCTGGGTGCACTCAGAGCCTCACAGGACTGAGCTGAAAGTTCATCAGTTACACCATTTACCCAAATGAAGATAATGACATGACAAGTAAAATCAATTTTCATATGGTTTCTATGCTGAGAGTTGCTTCCAGAGGTTAAAGACACCAGGCAATATCCTTCAGTGGAGCTAAACAATTTATAGCAGCTGAGGATCTATCCTTCAAAGCTTAACTGCTAAGAGCAGGGAGAAATTAATTTCTGAATCCAGTGCATGTTCAGCCAAGCTTAAAATAAATGGGGATTATTATTCTTTTCAGGTGAAAAGCAGATTATAAAAATAAATATACATTGCAAGTTTAAAATCAAGACTCCAGGGAGACAGCTGGACTCGGAGAGAAATTAATCAGAAAGCAACATCTGAAAGCATTGAATATTCTCTGCCATTTCCCAATCGATTCTTAACTCAGAGAGCAAGAAACCAGCCACTTCTAATAGCTGCTTTTGGAAGTGCAGCCTGCCCAGCAGAGTGATTTGTGGGGCCTGCATGAGTTCCTGGCAGGCTCTGCAGATGAATCAGTGGTTTCTTTTTTAACATCATCTGTGATAATGGCCTGGCAGCGAGGAGGAGCGTTGCTTTCCTGCAATCCAGCTTTGCAGGATGCTGTTCTCTTTGGTAAGGCAGACATTAAGATTCAAAATCTGAGAAGGGCCTAATGCAGAGAATATGAGCTAAATATATCCACTCTGCAGATCGATTTTCCCCTTGCCAATGTGTTAACTTGTTTTTCCTTTTTATTCTCTTTTCCTTTCCTTTCCATTTTTTCCCTTTCATCTGAGATCAGTGCTACATTTTCAAGCACTTGGCCAAATTAATAATACCCCTTCATTATTTCAAGTTCCTGCAGTTCTAACTCCCTGTTCTGCCTTCTCAAATAAATGCAGAGAGGCTGCATAAGCACAGGATGCGTCTGGGGTAGAGAGAATCTGGGAATCAGACCAATTGTCTCCCCCACTTGAGCTCCATCAGGGAATTTTCAATCCAAACTCAGCTTTCTTCCCCACCTAAAATGGGTAATCTGGGCCTTGCTGTTAAGAATTGCATCACTCCAGGAATATAAATAAATAAATTCTTCTGTGAGATCACTGCTCACCAGCAATCTCCCTGTCAGCCACTCTTCCTCTCACAGTCTTCTCATTAATTAAAGGCTGCACAGTTTGGACCACTGAGGCAAATCACAGTGCAGCACCCAAAATACTGCCCTGGGAATAGCCTGTGAAAGCTCCCACTGATCTCTCAGGAAGGGGCTCAGAGCAGCCCAAGCAATCAAGCCTCAGTGATTCCTTGACAACTAATGAAATATGGCAGGGGAAAAAGGAAAAAAAAAAGATAAAAAAGGGGGGGGAAAAGAAACCAAAACAAACCCAGGGAAGTTTTCTGAGGTCTCTGCATTAGGAGACAAAAGCCTCTCCCACTCAGCTCAGCTTGACACTGCTGAGTGCCAAACCTTTGCTGCAGATTTCCCTCGGATTTTCCCTGTCCCTGATGTGGGCTTTATCCCCCCAGAGCAGCAAACCACAAAACAGCACAGGGGTCACCTCAGGGCTAAAGACCCAGCCATGGACTGCAGGCTTCACCTTCCACCTCTGCACAAACACCAGCCAAGGGCTGCACAAACAAATCAGCTGCAGAATGGATTGGGGAGGGGAAAAAAATCCTGGCAAAACACTAAACACAGCTTTCTTTTCACCTCTTTCAGCACTGAACCAATGCATGTTCCCCTAGGGTAGAGTAAGGAGGGTTGAATTAGTGCTATATAAACAGGTGAAGCACATATCCAAACCTGTACTTTTTTTTAGGGTTATGGGTAGAAAGGTAAATAACACAACAGTACGTATCCCAGTATTGCTCAGGAACAACCATGTGCATAAAAGCATCTATTAAGTTGCTTTACCTTTCCAAATACTTCAATGTTTGACACTTTCTGCATGGCCTGCTGCAAGGATTCAGTTATATTTTATCTTTATGCTTTCTTTAGTTTACTATTAAAAAATAACAGGGAGGATGTGTTTCAGTTCATTACAGCTCCCCTGCCAGGAAAAGCCACAGCGAAGCACATAACCCTCACTCAGCAGAGACCAACAATTCCAAAGCAGAGAATAAACCAACCTTTCCTTAAGTCATGTCTTTCCTTGACCTTCCCAAGAGCAAAACAACTTGTGTGCATTAATGATGGCCCTCCTGAACCCAAATGTCCTCCTTTTCCAGCAGTACCTGGTTTTTCATCTGACACCCAGGGGGGGATTCCTGCAGGAACAAAATTCCCTTGAAAAGCAAGTGCCAACAAGGAGGAACCAAGGCATTTTTCCTGCACATTTCAACATATGAGAATAAGTCAAAACTAAGCCCCAATCCTGATCCTGAAATCTCTCTACTTTTACTTCTAGTCTGGATCTCTAACATCTACCAGAAAAAGTAGGGTTGTTATGAGCACTAGAAAATCCAGTTCCCAATGCACAGCTCAAGGATTTTCATCTTAACCAGGGTATAAAGTAAAGATGGAAAACTGGAGTTCAAACAGAACCAAGAATGACTGTTTCTCTGTCATCTGCTTTGGATTTTTGCAATGCCTTATTAGGAGTTGATTGACAAAAAAAGAAAAGGAATAAAAGGAATAACAAATCCATAGCCTGTCTAGCAGGGAGAAGGGAAGAATGCAACAATTTTACAAGACTGATAAATTGAAACGAACACAAACTCCACAGCCATGACCTTTTAAAGTGTCACTTTTACTGAGAGCATTGGCATGGAACGGTGCTTTTGATTTGTGCTGAGAGCAGAAACATTCAGAAAATCCAATCTGCACTTTGACATTGGCTGAGGCAGATCAGCCTTTGCCAGTTCATTTAGAAAAGCCCAGGATAGTTTGTGCTGCAAGGTAAGGCTGAACATCTGCCTTCCTTCCCCTTGGCTGCCCATCCATATGGACTGAATCCATAAGGTCTCTTTAGGGGCTATATAACATGGCTGTGACTTTCCCAACCACTCCGCAGCCCAAAGCTGATTTCCCCAGTTGGAGAAGTGTGTAGGGGGAGCATGGGGAGGTCATTGCCAGCACTACTGCCTTCTGTCAAAGTGTTCCCAGAAATATCTATCAGCTTGGCAGCATCTCCATCAGTTTTCTGTTACCTTCACCTCCTTGACCACCCTAAAACAAGGAGAGCCACCAGGCCAGGTGATGTGTCGCAGACATATTTTTATGAAAATCTTTTCCTTGGGATTTTTTCCTTCTGGGAAGCTGAGAGGCCTCAGGGACAAATGTAAACAATGGTTATCTGATGCTGTGGAATGCAACAGGTGCATCTGTGATTGGTCTCATATGGTTGTTTCTCATTAATGGCCAATCATGGCACAGCTGGCTCAGACTCTCTGTCTGAGACACAAACCTTTGTTATTCATTCCTTTCTATTCTTAGCTTAGCCAGCCTTCTGAGGAGAACCTTTCCTTTTATTCTTTTAGTATAGTTTTAATGTAATATATATCATAAAATAATAAATCAAGCCTACTGAAATATGGAGTCAAATCCTTGTCTCTTCCTTCACAAGACCCCTGTGACCACCATCACAGGTGATGTCCAACCAGCCAGAAAATCTTCTCTCTATTGGACACTCCAGGTCATTTGAGATGTCTGGAAAAGGTTTTGTGCTGCCTAAGGTCTGAGATGAATGAGATCACTTCCTTCCAAAGACACCAAAGACACCATCCTCCAAGACAGGCAGGGTTTGAATAAACATGGGTGTATATCCTTGCCCAAGCCTGAACTTGTACAGTTATGTTACATCCACAATGGGAAATCAGCCTCTCACAGCTCTGCTTTCACATGGAGATGAAGGCAGTGCTATCAGGGATGAAAACATGAATACAGATGTGTGCCAGAAGTTTTAGAGGGGAGGTAAAATGAGCCATAAACCTTTTGAGGAGCCTGTGTCTTACCCTGTCCTGCTAAAAAGCAAAACCTTTCCTGCATTAGGTTTTACAAGGATTTGGGAGGTGAGCAGGCAATCCAAGGGAAGCACCATCACAAGGTACAAATTCAGGCCCAAAAGCTCATTTACTCCTACACCTTTTCCCAGCTGCTAACCAAAGATGGGACTCTGGTTAGTGAACACTTAAACTATTGGCTTATTCTAACCCAGTGTGTCTGGCTTCAGCTGAGAACACTTTGTGACACTCCCTTGTTCATAAAGAAACTGAGCCCAGAAATTGTTAAAATTTCTAGCCATGCCAACAATCAATATGCTTTGGAAAATCACAATGAGCATATCTGCAGCCTCACTTTAATAGTTTTTGCTCATTAGGAAAAGCTCTTCTAAGCTGAGCAGCAGCTCCATACCTTTGGAAGTGAAAGCACAATCCCTTCTGCCAGTGAAGAAATAGAAAATTGAAGAGCTTTGTCCCCAAGTAGATTGAGTAACGAGGTTGCTTTCTATTAATGCAGTGTAGGAGAGAGGGCAGGAGGGAAGAAGCACTGGCAAAGGAAAAGGGCTCTTGAGCTAACAGACAAATCTGTGCAACAGCACTGGAGACAACCAGCCATAAACTGGATAGGGGACATTAGTCTCCAAAATTCCTCATTATTGAAACACATGGTCCTGGAAGGGCCATTTCCTCAGGCCACGCAGGACCTCTGGGCCCTCAATTCCCAAGTAATATGTTAAAACATTATCTTCAGAGAATTCAGTTTGGATAGGTTTGGCTCCATGGGCATACCAATCAGCTGGGAAGGATAGAGAGAGTTTTTACAAAAAGTCCATTGCACTGGGGATTATTTTAGCAAGAACATGGAAAAGAATTCGTTGCCCTCTTCCCTTGCAGCCAACTCTGTTTTGGTCCGCACAAATCTTCCCCTCTCATCTACATTAAGATGTTGCAAAGATACTAAACAATCAATTGATTTCTCAAAGGACTTTTTACATTTATCAGCCTGCAAGACTAAGATTAATTCAACTCCAAATTAAAGCAAAGGCACTGGCAATGCCTGGAGAGCCCTGCAAATGAATCCTTCAGAACCCTTTTTCAGCTCTATGTGGACTTGATGAAACTGCACATTATTTTAAAATGTTTGGAAAACTGTGGGGCTATTTTTCAATTACCAGACATTTGTCTTTTTCACAGAGATTTCCTCTGCCCTATTTCAGATTGCCCAAGAAACAGAATAAAAGCCTACCATGATTCAAGACCTCATCCTGCAAACTCTGCCATTGTGTCCAGATGACTTTGCCCACAGCTGTACAAGTAATACCTTCCTAAATTAAAAGGCAGGTGTGATACAACTTTTTATCCCTTTTATTTTTTCTTCTGCTGCTCCTGAACTATGAATAAAGAGAAAATTCCTGAGCACAAGTAGATAATCCATGAATAATTCATCACCCTGTGTTCTTTTCCAGATGTAGAGACCCATGAGCGGATTCCTGTGCCTTTGAGTCTCCTGGGGGGCTTGGATACAATTGAGAGACAGGTTTCTCTTATGCTAAATCTTATTTCATCTCTCAGACCTGTGCTAGCAGCTCTCTCGGGCTGCAAGCAAGCCCCCTGATGAATTCCCTCACCTCCTCCTCTTTGTTTGCTCTCCCTTTCATTTGCTCTGTCCCAGTTGCTTACACACGATCGCACCCTGCTCCGCCACTCCCGCGAAAAGGAATAAAACATGGAGAAATGCTTCACATTCACCCCAGAAACACATCTCCCTCCTCCCACACGTGTCCTGCCTCAGGTTTTACTGCGTGCATGCACATCTGATTGCACAGAGGAGAGTTACCACATTCAGCTTCGCATCAGACAGGTCACAAAAAAAAACCCCAGAGTGCTTCACTGGCCTATTTGCTTTTTCATTTTACCAAAGGAGCTTGGCTTGCATGAAAGGAATGGCAGAACAATGCTGATAAAGTATTTATTCCTTCAGTTTTTAAGCTGCCTCATGTAATAGAGAATATTAATCAAAGCACAAAAGAAAATCATATGCTTCCCCAGCCACAAATGTCATTAGAATAACTTTCCAGCTTTAGAAAGTTCTTTCCAAGTTGTATCTTGAGTGGCAGATACTGAATTAGGCTGAAAGTCATCCATCTATTCTATTTTCTCCATAGAAAACACATTATTTTAAATTTATCTCATAATGTGGTTTTTTTTTTAAATCTCTTTTTAATAATGCTAGGGAAAAGAAGGAGATGAAGAGCTTTTTTTTTGTCTTATTTTGTTTTTATCCAACAGTACTTAAATTTGAGTCGTTTTTTGCAGTGCATAGAACTGGATACTTTAGAGGTCTGATTTTTCAATGAGAAATTCAATTTTTTCTATTAAAAAAAAAGTCACAAGTGTTTCAACCAGCTCAAGGAAGCAAATATTTACTGAAAAACTGAGTATTAGACCCAGCACTGACAAGGGGTCACCCAAAGATGTCCCTTTGCCACTGGGGTCACACAACCAAGAAAGTTTCACAACAGGGATGAGAGCTCCATAAGAAGGAGAAAAATACAACACAATGCAGAGTTCTTAACTAATCCTTCTTCAAATTGTACCCTTACACCCTGGAGTCAGTCCTCAACCAGCACTGATAACATTTCCTTCCGGCTTTTGGACTGAAAAAGTGATGTTGCTTTGGGTCACAGCATCATGAAAACAGGTAAAAAAGAGGGAGCACCTCACTGCTTGCTCTTCCTTAAGTATCATCCTTGTTTCCCAAGGATTTGTCTAAAAACACCCTCACACAGCCATCTAAGAGAAACAGCAGGACTGTAGAGACAGAAAACAGAACAACTGGCCACGCACAAGGGCTGTCAGCTGCAGAGAGAAAAATTGAGGACAGACACAGAAAAACACTGCTCTTCATAGTCATTTATAGCCATCTTTAGACAGTACAAGGAAAGCCAGCACGCAGGCAAAGGGTCCATCCCATGCCTGCCTTTCCCATGGATTGGGTCTTGCTCAGTGCTCACACCACCACCAAATATTTGGAGGGGTTTAGTACTCCCCTAACTCCACATGGAAGGCTTGTGAAGTCATCAGTTTCATACATGCAAAAAATCCAAATTCAGCATGAGGGAATTTTGCAATTGAGTTCATTTGGGAGCAGGCCAGTTCAGGGAAGGGAGATAGATCTTGTTTTAAGATGTATTTATTTGCAATCCTCACACCTACACACACACACATTTGATTATTAATGCGGGTATCATAAACAGGGCTCTGTGCATGCCTGTTTCTCCAGGAAGAAGTTGAGTGGAAAGGAAATGACAAAACGTTTTCTAGAGTCCCTACCATGCTTATAAAATGACTATTCCAACTGTGAAATAATGCTGGATACCACAAATGAAAGTTGTGGGTGTCAATGCACCACCAGAACGTGTCTAAGTGTTAATTTCTATATAACATTAACACCAACAGATTTCCTTTAGTCAGACTTGAGTCAGACCTGCTGGGCACCTCCACTGACCAGAGCCACACTTAGTCCTGAGCCTGTCCACGTTGCCATGAGCAGAGGCAGCAGTTAACACTCGGCAGAGGATATTAGAGTTTATAGGTGGAAGTAGTTTGTGCCGTGTGAGTCAGCCCTGCTGAGAGCATGGCAATATTTAGGTGTATTACACCACTGGCTGCATGAAGACTGAATTGCTGCTTATGGAGTGTGACCGTGTTCCCAGGGGTCTCAGGATGAGGGAAGAGATGAGGATCTGGCTCCATGTTTCAGAAGGTTTGATTTATTATTTTATGATATATATTACATTAAAACTATACTAAAAGAACAACAAAAAAAAAGTTTCATCAGAAGGCTGTCTAAGAATAGAATAGCAAAGAATGATAACAAAGCTTGTGTCTTGGACAGAGAGTCCGAGCCAGCTTGGCTGTGTTTGGCCATTAATTAGAAACATCCAACATGGGCCAATCACAGATCCACCTGTTGCATTCCACAGCAGCAGATAATCAGTGTTTACATTTTGTTCCTGAGGCTTCTCAGCTTCTCAGGAGGAAAAATGCTAAGGAAAGGATTTTTTATAAAATATATCTGTGACAATGGAGCTGGAGAGTTTGGGGCTTGGCACGGTGGTTGTGTGGGGATGACCCTCAGGAACGAGAGCTGCAGGTGCTCACATCTCTCATTCGGCACATTACGAGTTTTAGAGGGCTGGGGGAGAATTGTGATTTGAGGAAATCGGCAGGACATCAACAAGTACTCATGGTCTGACCTCCCTGTGCACCTCTGGAACCCCCAGGAGAGCGCCCAGCTGCAATTTAAGGCGCTCAGTTACTGCAGACACTCCTGGGTGATTCTGTGAGAACCAAGTAAAGATGTATTTCCCTTTCCTCCATGGACCAGAAACGAAACAAATGCTTCATCAGCTGAATCAGGAGAGAACAATAACATGAAACATTTTCCAATTTAAAACTCCTTATATCTTCCAATAAATATCCACCATCTTCTGCCTTGCAGTTTTTATAACTTACTGATATATTTTGATAATCAAATTATCAAAACTTTGACATGGGATTTAAAGCAAGAGAATTGGAACACAGAGGGGCAGGCAGGAGGAAAGGAAAACATTGGAGCCAGCTACTACACCAACAGAATGACACCCTAGAGGAAGAACCTGAGATATCCATCTATTTTTCATCATCAAACTAGTGATACATCATTTGGCAATTAACTGAGAGCTAAAAACATTAAGTATTGATTCCAATTAGCTCTGAGGTGTAATTAATTGTTTTTTTTCCTTAAGATCTCCAATGTAAAATAGCAGTTTGTAACGCTGTGTCATGAAAAAAACAATGGCTGGTAAGAGCAGGGAGACTTTGGACACTAAAGGAGAATTCAATGCATTTGGTCTGGTTGGGAAATTGTCCCTGCTTGTTATTTAATTGTGTGCAAAATAAATTTACATTGTACTTGATTTTTGGCAGTAATAAATCTGTGCTCTCAGGGAAGAGCCAAACAATTCTGAAATATTTCTGATGAGCATACTGACACAGAGACTAAAATGCATTTTCATAATTGCACACCCAGAAAGTCTGCCCAGTGCTTGGGGTGTTGCTCCAGGACTGAGGACCAAGGAGCACTTTGCAATCCAGAGTCATTTATTGCTTTACTCTCCCTCACTGCTTTGTTCTTCAGTTTAAGGCCAAGAAACAGATGGGTGGTGACTAAAGTAATGTCTTTTCCTGAACTCGTGCCAGGGCAGGTGTGTAATTCAAGCTACAAATGGGAACCTTGTGCACTGCAATTTGAGAAGTCTTGGGCCAAGCCACAGGTGCAGTAAATCCCCAGAACTCCTCTGACTCCTGCCCCATAGAAGCATCCTGCATCCATTTTCTGCTCACCACAACTACACCAAATTGCCTAGCAAGCCCTGGCAATAGCTGAATAATTATATAATTAGCTGTGATTTAGACAGCTGGATTTTGCACATAGAGGGATGTTTAATGAGGCTGTGCTGCAGCAAAGGGGGCTGATTTGAATTTCAGCCTTCTTCTGGCTATTCCACAAGGTAAATTCACATGGACTTGCTCTTTGGAGACAGCAGGGAAGTAAAGCAGGTGAGGAAACCCAACAGAATTTTCCACATTAGTGGCTCAAGTGCTCAGCTGCTCTGTCTCCTGGTTGCAGTTTTCCCAAGGCCATTGTTCTCATCATAAACAGTTGACTCAAAAGATTTCAAATAAAGCAATCCCGCCCCATCCCCTGCTGCTCTCTCCCCAATACACAGAGATGCTTAAAACAAACCAGATGTGCCACATAAGGCTCTTTTGTGATAAAACCCTCAGAAGGCTCCTGCTCTCCCAGCCTGTCCTCAAGCATCACAAGTGGCCGGTTCATTTCCGTAAGTCATTATGCAAAATAGCCCGACAAGCCAGGGTGCTGGGGGGATGATTTCCCTTCCCTAAATGTGACTTTCACACTCTCCTGATGATATACAACTTTAATAAAAAGCATAAAAAAGAAAGTTCAGCCCAGTTGGGCATGTGGTGCACGGCTCAATCCCATTCCCCCCCTCAGGCACTAATTTAAAACACATCCCAGGATACTGATAGGAGCCCAGCGTGCTGAGAGCCCGGCGAGAATGCACACAAGTTCAGGGCTGGAAGGTCAAAAACTGGCAATGTCATTTTGCATAAGGATTCCCAGGTGGCCTTCATTTCCAGAACAAAGGCAGGACACATCTCACACAGCTGATAAAAAGACACGAGGTAGTACTAATTGCTTCTGTAGCAGCACTTTTAATCCCTTCAGCTTCTAGATAAGAATTTTTCTGCTGCGTTTTGGAACTGGGGGATCCCAAGTGGCCTGAGAGGTCACCAAGAGTGCAGATAACACTCTGATAACTCAAGGTGTTATGGGGGCAGAACCAGATTCAAAACAGCACTGCCAGCCCACCACAAGCTCACCTGGGGCTTGACCAACCTTCAGCAGAAGGTAAAATTACCTGCTGGCTTTTCAAACGCCATGGGAAGCACAAATAGCACCTTGCAACTGTACCCTAACTACTCCCACCAGCCCAAATACCCCAGGTGCACCAGGAGATGGGCACAAGGTTGGAAAGAAGGTGATAAAAAAGGGGAGGGAAAGGGGAGAAGGAACAAAAATAAATTCATTTTCTGCTTGTAATTGCTTGAACTATCTGAACTTCCCTTTGCTGAATGCTACTATTCCCTGTAGTCCTCCCCTCCATCATCCAACCTTAATATTGCTAAATCCTTCATGCATGTGTCTGCTCAGGTATAAAGGCCTTCAGGACATATAAAGACCTTCAGGACAAAGCACAGGCCAGGCTTGGTGAAAGGTTTCTCATTCCCCCACCTCCAGAGCCAGCCATGCAGAAGGCTCCCATTTGTCAGAGTGATTCAAATCCCTCATCAAAATTCAGCCAAATGGTGTTTGCAAAGTGATGACCCTCCTCTGGGTCATTACTATGTAAGGAAATAAATTGGAAAGAGAGAATGAGGAGGCCCAGGTGGATGGTCACACAATGGGAAGGCTGCAGTGATCCCAGTGCTGCCACGTGCTGCGAGCTCATCCTCAATGCTTTAAGGGACCAGATTCTCCCTTTTCCAAAAAACACAGTCCCCTTTAATAGAAGAACAGCTTAAGAGCTTCCCCATTGAGAGAAAGGAAGGAAATTGTTTCATTAGAGCAAGGCTGGTTTCCACTCTAGCTCCAGTAACACTGGGAATTGATAATTTCTATATCAGCAAATGCAGGGGTTATACTGAAGAAATTATGCTGAGGAAAGGCTACTATCTCAAATTTCTTTTTGGATTTCTGTTGGGGTTTTTCCAGTGCTGCAGTTCTGGCACCATGAACAGCACCCCATTGCACTGGGCATTATATAAATGCAGGTGGAAATAAGGATCCTTGCCCCCAGCCCCAGGTAAGTGATATCAGGTGGACACAACTGATGGGGACAAAGAAATGGTGAAATCAGCATAGGCTGCCATCAGGGCACAGTGGTGAGGAGGCTCCCTGCTCTTCAGGTAATGGAAAGCATGTTTGTTTTAATTCATAATCTCTTTAATGAATCACAGTGGGTGAAGCCACAGATGCTCCATCTGAAGGGTACAGGGGGTTAAGATCACAAAGCAATCTCATGCTGTTCCTACTGACAGCATTTGTCTTTGCTTCACTTTACATTAGATTGAGCAATGAAATCGGCAGCTAAAATAACTTCCAAGAAACAAATATTTCTTTGTTGGATGGTCTTTGGGGGGTGGGGAATGGGAGTGTTTCCCCAATTTAAAACACATTATTTCTTTTGAAAGTAAAGAGTCTGGAGAGGAAAACAAAAAAAGACCTAACAAAAAATAAACACCAAGTTCAGCTACAGTTGACTTATCGCTCAAAAAAATAGAATTTGTTTTCATTTGTTTTCCCAACTCCTTTTTGAAGGGGCATCTTGACATTTGTAAGAGGAAGTCATTGGATATGTGAATGCCATGACTTGCTTTCTCCAAATCTGAGATTCCCAGTTGTGAGAAATAGCAATAGGTCCCGTGAAAACAGAGAACATAAAATAGGCATCCTGTCCCAGGGGTTGTAGCCAAGGCTGGAAAGAAGAGGACAGAGGGAAACCAGACAAAGGGAGAAGAAAATATTTGGGGCTTCAGGCCCCTTGGGCTCATGTGGCGACTCACCAGCAGCTGCCCAGCTCAAAATTCATGATTCCCAGTTTGTCAGGACTGACATTACCTTTGGTATTCCAAAGAGCCAGGCAGCTAAATAAGGATGAAAAATTCACCAGGGGAGAGAAGAGAGTGATGAGCCAAGTGATGTTAACTGTTCAATATGTTTTGGTCTTTCTTGTGGCACAGAGGGTTCAGGACTGACCCAGCTGGGCAAGGGGCCTCTGTTCATACCTTGGGGTTTTTCCCCTCACAAAGATGAAGACATGAGAAAATGGGCCACAGCAAAGCTCCCTTATCACTCTCTCTTCACCCCTCTCCTTCCCCTGCCCCCCCATCCTGAGGCTATCTGGGGACATTCATATCCAAAAATACATGGGCACATGAAATAAAAAAAATAACAAATCCTGAGGATCCAATATCATTCATCAAAGAGACAGCCCTTGCTCTTTCTGATGACAATGGTGCTAATCTTATCCCCTGGCTGCTGCCCAGAAGTGACATAATGTTTAAAAATGTGTGTTTGTTTTAGAGGCTATTTACCACAGGAGGGGAGGGGGGAGAGATGCAAAGGCAGGAAAGGAGCTGGATTTGTGGTCACCCCAGAGCAGATCCTCGTTCTATCACAGCCCATTTGCACAGCTCTGTGTCACTCTGAGATCCATCAATGCAGAGGGGAGGAAAAGAATCCTTGTGCAAAGGAGTTTAAGCTGGTTTTGATCCCTTTGGAGCTGAATATGTATGAGCAGGAGAGTGACACAAAGTACCAGCTGATCACAGGTCCCTCTTCAACACCCACACTGAGGCGACCCCATTTAGCAGCAAACAGAGATCTTTTAATCATCTTTTTGATTTTTATTTCTTCAGTGTGAACTCAGGAGTGATTTAAAAGCAACAGGACCTGCTCTTTCAGCATCACTCTGATAAAAGTAAGTGGTTAACTGAAGAGCCATCGATCTGCATGAGCTTTGGTCTATATTAAGAACACTCCCATCAGAAACCCCAAGTGCAGACATGCTGTACTCATGCAAAGGAAAGCCAGATTCCTAATAGGAAAATTACTTCAGCATCTCACCAGCTTAAACCATGCCACTATAAAGCTTTCCTGTCAAATCCAGGCCCCTCACCCAGATCTGTTGGAGGCAGTGTAGTCAAACTGGTTGTTAAAATCACAGCCAGCTCCCCAAGCACTTGTCAAAGGCTCATTTCAGAGCACCCAGGTCCCTTCTGACCCCAGCATGGTGCTTTTCAAGATGCTCATCTTGGAGAGAATTAGAAAACTCAATCCCTCTAGAAACAGATCTGAATTTTACATGTATTTATACACACCCAAATACATAAATATACATATATATATATATATACACACACATATATATATACATATATTTGTGTGTGTATATGTATTTAAATGCATATAAATGCATATATGCGTATATATGTGTATATATGCATATAAATGTATATATCTGTATGTATATATATGCATTTATATATGTTATATATATACACAGATATATACATACATATAATGTGTATATATATGTTTGTGTGTGTGTGTAGATATATATATATATATATTAGTGCTACCATGAGACACAGCACCATGGGTAGTCTGTAGTTTCAGGGGCCATTGAAACAAGAAATGAGGTTTGCACTATTTATCCTGAAATAGATGTGTAGGAACTGAGAAACCAAGGAATAATTTAAAATCGTGGTTCTAAAATACACATTTCATGCAGATTTTACTAATCCACTGTCTCCTAATTAGTAACATGTGAAAACAGAGCAGGCCATTTTGAACTTTCACAGTATGGTAGATTAATCACCATTACACAGTGATTTAAACTCCCAATACATTTGCAAACAATAAATACTCAGAAAGCATAAAGTGATGGCCTAGATCTAAAGTAAATATATTTTCATTTCGTGCTCCACTGTCACGACAGGAGCAAAAGGAGACCCCACACAGAGCTGCACCAAAGCACGTTGGCTCCCAAGGCAAACACAGCACCTCACCTCCCCAGTTTTGCATTTCCCTTTGCCCATCAGAGGAACAGCCACCAAATGTGACAGATTTGGCCTTCCCAAGGAGATGCTGGGTGTGCTGTTTGTGTAACAAGGGTGGGTTTTATAATCTGGGTATAAAACTTGACCTGTACAAAGCCTGAGACTGAACCCGATCTGGCTGGGAGTGCAAAGGGAGAGAGAGCAGGACATAACACCACCAAAAAGAGAATCCATTCTCTGACTCTAGGATTCACCAACCCTCTGCCTATCTCCATCAGTACATGACACATCAGGACACAAATGAACACAAAAAAAAAAAAAAATCCTGATAGTACCTGACTTCTAATCACACAGGGCCAATGTGCTGGGGTTTATCCCTTTAGGAGGAATATTTGTCATTAGGAGGAGTGTTTTCCACTATGAATTTCATTGAAAAAGCAGAATGAAAGGTTGGTAGTGAGTGAGCCAAATTCTCCAGTTACAGTCCCAGCAAGATTGATAGCCAGCATCATTGTCCTGGGCTCCATAAAGAGAAACTGGCTGGATAAATCCTGACTTATTGCCTGATCCTCCCATTGCCTTTCAGAACAGTTTTGCCTGGCTTTGTCCAAATAGCCTGATATGACACGTAAGAATTACTTTTTTATTCTTTGAATGCTTTGTGTAAAGATTTGCTCCATAAATCTGGCTTAAAAGTAGGACAGAGGCAGAAAAGAATAATCCATTCTTCAAAGAATAGAAGTCAATCCCTGAATCCAGCCACTTTTAGATACTCAGGCCCTAGAAGGTTACAGAAGGCCAGCTTAACACACAAAATCTCCCTAGAACACTAATCAGTGCCTAGCAATTTGACAAGATAAAAATTTGATAACACATTGGCTGGCTGTGATTGCCCAGGGAACAACATCTCCTTCATAATAATCTTATTATAGGCGAGCAGTGCTATTTTTTTTTGAGCCTATTCTTTGCGTGGAGCAATTTATTTTTATGGCTGGCAGAAGGAAATAAATTCCTCAGAAACGGCTCCTCGGTGAATCGGGGTCTCTGCAGCTCATTTTACGCTTATAGATAAGCAAAAGGTCAATTGAATGTTATGTCTTTGATGGCACGGTTTGCTAAGCCTTGGTGTAACAGGAAGGGAACACAACCACTCCAGTGCTCCCTCCAGGAGCCTTGGCTGAGGGGAGCCTTCTGTTTTGAGAGGTTGGAGCAAGACATGGAAGATTGGTCACTTGTCACAGGGTATTTGTCTTGCTTGTGAGGTTTAATAGAGTGCACAGTGGGAGATAGAGTAGGTATTGCTGTTGTGAAGGTGGGAATGTGATGGGACCCTCCAGTATTTCATGGTTCTCATCACACACAGATGCACCCAGGAATATTAACTTATTAGAGGGTGTTTTCTGTGGAGTTTTCATCCCTGAGCAGAAGAAGCTGGAAGCATATTCCCTCTCATGTGCATTTGATTTAAAGCTTGGATCCTCACAGCACAGCCTGGCTCCAGTTTTACCTGCTGAATTACACCTCACCCTTTTCCCACTCTGCCTTTTCTTGTGCTGTGCTTGGCATAACAGGGGCTGTGATCTCAACTGACCTTTAAGAGAAAAGATAAAGGTGAAAATGGCTAATGCGGCAAGAGTGGCTGCAAAACCTCACAGCGTGTTATTGTACTTGCTGGAGTAAAAAGAAAAAAGCTTCAAGAAGCAGGTTCTGCTAAGAGAGGCTCCTGTGAACACCCAGCAGCACGTTCCTGACATTTTGAGCGTGTTCACAAGCACAGAGGGCAGCGAGTGCCAGAGCCTGGTATTTCCAGGCTGTACTGTTTTCTTTGAAGATGTAAAACAAAAGTACATGCTGAACAGATCTAAACAGCTACTCATTACACATGCACAGCTCTCATTCCACTTTTATCCTATTTTCCTTTTAGGAATCCTTGCTATGAGCCCTCTCTCTGCCCTCAAGTTCTCTACTCTTTAGAGTTGTTCCATCCCCTTCTCTCCCCAGCCCCAAGGTGTACAGAGAAGGGCATGGCCTGTCAGTGCTCCCCAAATCCTCTGAGCCAGTGCTTGTCCCAGCCCAGGTGGAGGAACAGCACAAAAACCTCTCATCCATTACTGGAGATAATATATATATAATTAATAATATACTATAATATTATACTACAATATACTATAATATTATAATATACTATATTATACTATACTATATTATACCATACTATACTATAACATACTATAATATACTATACTATAACATACTATAATATAATCAACCCACCAGTGCATATTTTCCGTATGATCTTGCTGCAGTGCTGAAAAAGCAAGGCCCAGCTATCTCTTTCAGAAGCTCTGCCAGTTTGATAAACACAACGATTCTCTTGCTAATAAGTGTTTTGGGAAGACAAGCCTTGTGCTCCCACCTCTGCTCTGATGGATTTGACCCCCGTGCTCCTGCATCCACAGGGAGAGCAAATGAGCTATGACTGAGCCCCCATTTCTGAGCAAATAACACTCCCAGCTCACTTTTAATGGAGTTAAATATCTTTACCAGGTATTTAAAGCTAATCAGAGAGAGCAGTACTCAGACAGCTTCTTAGCTGTCCTAGAAGTTCTGTTTGTGTGTGCATTGTCCATGGGGCTCAGCACTGCACTCTGCACCCCTCCTGCTCTCATTTATTGTTCGATATCTGAATTATGCGCCAGCTACACCGTTAAAATGAGCTCTCAGAAACAACCTTTTCCTCATCCACTGAAGCAGCTACAATTCCCCGACATAACTCATCTAATCACCACCTCAATGAGCAGGGCTTAATCTAAATGCATGTACTGAGCACCTGCCACATGTACTGTTCATTTATCTTACACAGCTTTACATTAAAATCTAGCGTGGACCTTTGATACATTATAGATGACTGTATCAGGCTGTACACGGCGTAAATTAGGAGCAGCCACTCAAAGGACATTACAATTATCTCCTCTCCAATGCATAGCTTTAATTAAGCTACTGCCACCTTGAGGGATTAGCAATCAGATCCCAGGCCGTATATGGCAAGAGCATGAAACGCAAAGCCCTGATTATTTTGGCACCCTCGGAGCGCTCGAGCTGTAAAAATTAAAATGCCGTGGAAGGAAGAGCCCGTTGTAGCTGAGGGATTGTGTTACCTGCCAATGCAGCCCTCTGCACAGGCACTGCACTCCAGAAACGTCCCTGACACAAGCCTTAATTTTTCAGCAGGGGAAGAGCAGGCAGAGTTCACTGTTGACTTGGCTAAGCTGGCTGTTTTTCACACAAGAGGTAGCTGGAAGTTCAGCCTCTTTTTTTTTTTTTTTTTCAATTTTTTTCCTCTTTTGTCTCTGTTTCAAAGATAGCCTATGACAGAGTTTAGCTTGTTAAAGATTTTTCTATACATCTTATATTCTGCTGTTGTCTTACAAAGAGGAACTCATTTCCTCAGGGAACAGAAGTGGCTGAGGTCTAAAGGACTTTTTTTTTTCCCATCTTTTAGCCAATTTTCCAGAGAAGCAGCAGCCTGGTTGCAATCTCTGTGTCTGCAGCAGGGCTGCAGATTGCACTGCAATTTTCCAATTCTGCCCTTAGGATAATGACTGTGACTCATGGCAACAGGCTTCCACAGGGCACATGTGGAACTGAAAACTCCAGCTACAAACCAAGCCCACAGAAATCTCCAAAGGTTTTTAAAAGGGTTGAATGTCCATGGCAAGTCCTTTCACTGTACTCGTGTCACTGAAGCTGTTGTACCACCAAATTGGTGGATTTTAGACCATTCTGTCCTGGAAAGGGATTTCAAAATAGGTTGTAAAATGCAACTGCTAAGTGCAACACCCATGAACTCGGCTTCAGAGAGGGCACCCCATGGTACTGTCCAACAGCTCTTCCCTGAAGATTCCATCCCAAAATACAGACAACATTTCATTTCCCTAACAAATGTTCTCTATGAAAACGAGTATTGCATGTGCCTGCAGATTTGGGAACGTGCTAAAAGTAGTTCTGATCAACAATCCCAATACTAATGATATATATCTCTAGATATATAGAATAAATCTTAGATGGGTAAGAGGTAAGCAATTTTTTTGGTGATAGAAGGCAATCAGTAGTAAATCAGAAGAAAGAAGAAAAAAAAGGGAAAAAAAAAACCCACCAGAAACCTCAGGACATTTCTTAGCTGTGGATCTCCAGCAGAGCTATGTAAATATTACTGTACTGATGATCAGCCTGCCTCTGTGGCATTGCTGAAAATTAAACAAAACCCCAGTGATGCTAATGACTTTCTGTTAATTTCCAGTAACACCACAAGATTTAAAACCTCTTTTTTCACATCAGTGACTGCATGTACCTCTCATCTCTGGGAAAACCAAGGATGGACTCCTCCCAAAAGAAATGGAGCAGAAAAAACGTGGATTTCAAAAGGGTCAACTCTGCATTTTCCAGCCTATACATAAATTCATAAAGGCAATAAACCAGATTATCTTTTCAATTTTCATATCTAATAAATGCAATGAAAGAATCTTTCTTTCCTTATGCAATATTTGAATTCCATGAAAGAGAGAATATTAAAAAGGAGGGGAAACTGGAGACAAAGCCACATTATTTTGACAAAAGCAGCTATTACACAGATTTGCCAAAGTTGAAGTCAGCAAATATTATACATAAACAAGCTGAATACACTTCCACCTTCTCTAAGTAGACATCTGGACACTCATCACAGAGACATTAGCATCACCAGATGTGCAGAAATATCTAAATTTAGTTCAGGATAAGGGGGTTTTTGTTGTTTTTTCGGGGTGGGCTATTTTTTTCTTATTTTGCCTTTTTTTTAAAAATTAAAAAAAAGCTCATTTGCTTTGCTTAGGAAGTTGAAAAGAAGGTTCTGAAAGGTTTCTGA
Organism: Melospiza melodia melodia; assembly: GCF_035770615.1. NCBI lineage: Eukaryota > Metazoa > Chordata > Aves > Passeriformes > Passerellidae > Melospiza > Melospiza melodia. The sequence continues at coordinate 15,187,107 of NC_086208.1, read as the reverse complement.
ACTGAGTGGTTGTCAAATGCCCAGCATAAATCAAACCTGACAGGGCAACAGGGAACGCTGATTTAACAACCCCTAGCACCAGCTCATACTCAGATCAATATAAATTCTCCAAACCTTTAAAATAAACGTAAGCAAAATCATTCCAGCACCATAAACATTCCTTTCATTGCTTTTTCCCCCCAGATGCCATTTGGATGGGGCTCTGCAAGCCCTCCTCCATCTGACACTTCCCCGAGCTGGCTGTCAGGGTTTGATTAATGCTTCAGATCCTGCACACCACATTTGCCAAAGACATGAAATACTCTCTGCAGCCCTGGCTTTGCAAGGCACATCCTCCCTCCCAAAAGCTGCTGCAGTCCCACAGTATATTTTCATGCCTTGCTTTCCATGGGACCTGTGAAATTTCGCCCCAGCAGTGAGGCCACAAGCTGAAGTTTTTCGTGGCAGGTGGCCCAAATTTTTATGGTTTAAACTGCGCCATGATGCGGATGGAACCACACTGGTCACGTCCCGTACATCAGTGTTACATACATTACAAAAAAAAAAGGATATTGTTCCCATGGTGTTGGAGTTCATCTTGAAATTGTAAATGGAAAATTAATGTGTGTGTGTGTCTAAAATTGTCTTTGTATACTGCAAAAAATATAGACTTATTGTGGAAGAAGTACAATCTGGACTGGTATTTTTCATTGCTGCTCAGACTCCAGGGATTCTCATCCAAGGCTTTTCCTTCAGGCAGCAATCTAGCAAGGGAGATTAATCAGAGTCTTTGAAAGCACTAGTTCAGATGGCAGGTGAAGAAGAGCTGTGCACATCTGCTGAACTGAATCCAGCCAATAACCCAGTCCAGGTTTCCATGAGATACCTTTCCACTCAGGTCAGAAGCATGAAGTTTGAGAACAACTTCTTTTTCTTTTTTTTTTTTTTTTAGGATGTTGCAATGCTTTTTACTTCTGGACTCATGCACTTATCTAAAGCATATTCTGTTCCAGCAAGCCAGACAACCTAGTGAAGAAGTCCAGCTGGAACAAGCTTTGGATCCTAATAGGTGCTGCCTAATTTGACATAAAAGGGACTGAACTCCACAAAAAGAAGTTCCAAACATCCATTACATGAAAATAATTTCACCTAGGACCTTCACAGGATTTCTATAATTGTGTAGACACAAAAAAGGCCAATGATTCACTGGAAAACTATGCAGAGAGGAAGACTGTGGCACAGAAAAAGGAGAAATCATTGATTTTTTTTCCTTTTCTTCCTCATTTTCATGCCTCATAACTTGGAAGAAAAGAGAAATCTGAAGGTCTAATCTGAGCCATAAAACCAGTTCCAGTGTGAGCACTTAAAGACAGCAGACTCACAAGCATTTAACACAAACAAAATTAAGCACAGCCCCATCCTCACACAACTCAAACAGCTGGATTAAGTTCTGTTCCATACTCGACAGAGAACATCTTGAGTCCGTTCTGTCCTTGTATTTTCACTAATTGTGACGTTTTCTAGGAACAAGTGTGGCTAAAGACCCTTAAATTTACCAAGCCACAGATTTAAAGTATTATAAAAGAGCACATTTCTACACAAATCTTTATTTTTGGAGTGGAACTTGTTGCCACATAACATTTCACAGAGCATAAGCAGCGCGGGTTGCAACTCTTGGCGCTTTGCTGTGACATAAATCAAACACTATTTATTTTCTGAATGTTCTTAGTTTTCATCAACCCTTTGGTAGCCTGAGCCAGTTCAGCCATCTCGAAAAACAATGACAGGAATGTCATGCAAAGTTCCAGCCCTCCCTGCAGCCTTTTCCACCCTCCAATTCCAGAACCTCACCTAGACTAAATGTTTACAGGATGGAAGAGTTGTCAGACACTTATCCTTTGCCATCTGGCAGTAATTTGCACCCCCACCCCCCCCCCCAAAAAAATCTCTTTTTAGGAGTTCAAACACCAAGTTCAAAGGAAAACCTCAGAATAAACAACATATTTCACCTGGTATTGAAACCCCAGGAGAATTTCAGCATTACCTGGTTTCATCTTGAAACCATAAATCTCCCCAGGTTTACACCAAGGTTCAGGACTTGCTTGGGACAAACTGAGGCTTTTCACAGATTTTTTCACACCAACTTCACGTGATCCTCATCAGCAGCACTGATGGGTTTTTCAGAAGGGGAAAACAGACCTGAAAATGCCAGCTTTTGAGGACACTTCAAGTTTAAACCTCAGCCTATATTTGAACTGTTTCCATTCATCTTTTTTGCCTATAACAGGCTGAGACAAATCAGTACATGTTCAAGAGCACAGCATGGAATAAGTATGGATGAAGGTGGATACAACTCCTGTGCAACTCACAGTGGGAATGCAAGTATTAAACCAGATAACCCATTTTAAAGAATTACAGCTATTTTTTAGGAATATTTCAAAGATTAAAAATCTTACAGGAAAGCCCCAACCCTAAAATCCTGGTTTTCCTGCACATGCCATTTTACTGTTCATTAGTACCTGCACTCCTGAAATTCTAATTAGAGCTGTTACAGATCTTTGAGAAGGATTGATTCTCACTGTGTTAGATGGCCAAAGTGTCTTAAAGGCATGAAAGCCCTCTAAGGCACTAAATCTTGAAAATTAAAATCCAGGCTTTATAGTTTTTTGGGTTTTTTTCTTAAGCAAACTGCTGCTTTGTAATCTGTCCATCATTCCCAGCTACTAGAGTTTACAAATACTTTCATTTGTTATCACAAAAAGTCACTTTGAGGATGAAAATACTCCTAAAGTAAAGGTTTATTAATATTCACATCACTTGACATTTGTGCAGAAGCATTGTCCCGAGTTAACAGAATACAATCAAGTTTAACCTTGTGATTTTATGCTTTTAGCAAGTGAACAAATTTAATGTTTTTCAACCCTTATCAACTGCTCTTCAGTCCTGCCTTTAGAGCATAATCTCCATCAAATGCTGCTGCAAATATCCTCCAGGTGACCTTGAAACGAATCAGAATATGTAGAGAATCCATTTTGAGGAGCATAACTTTTTTCATACTCGAGGAAAACAGACATCAAACCCAAAGAGGATTATCTGGGGCTGCCTGGGGAGGGTGAAGCCTCAGCCACCTCCTACTAACCAATTTCATTAAAAACATGACACAGTGCAGAATAACACCACTGAAATAAGTGCCCTGTCCTGCATGCTTTGAAGGGGAAAGAGCAGTCAGCTGTGTCACACGTATCAAACAAAGAATCTGAAGGTGTTTTTTTCAGGAAACAGGAGCCTGGGGGGGATTAGAATGAGAAATGAACCATTTCCCATATGTGTTCCCAACCTGCTTGTTGGGCAGATCCATATCAATAAAACCTCTCTTCCAAGTTCTGGCTACCCAAAGTTAGTTCTGTAAGCCTTGTTGCTAAAGCCCCAGTAATTAGGAATATGGGCTTGAATGGCACCTCCTCATTGATATGCTTAGCAAAAGAAGCAAGAGTTGAACCTTTGTGGAACAGTGGTAGAATTGTTGTTTCTGTGGCCTCCTCCTACTCAGGCCTCAATTTATCTTGGAAGGAGGAAAAATAATTAGAGAAAGCATATAATCATAACTTATTTATATAAGCAGTTATCAGCCACACTTTCTGCTGCAGCAGAACCACCAGGAAAATTAACAAGAGGCAGTGTTGGTCCTGATCACAAGCAAAAAAATATTGACTATTGTGTTCATAAAAGGAGTTCTGCTTTCGTTAATGTGGTTCCCCAATGCCCTCTCCTAGTGAAACAGCATCACTGCCTGAAAATTCAGGACAAGACCAAAACAAAAATGCTTTCTACTTTCTTACAGAGGTCTGAATCACTAGGACAAACAAACAAAGATATTTTAGGTCTATGTTTATCTTTTGAGTTAGTGTTAAGTTGTAGTGGTATACTGTGTTTGTTGTTCTTTGGACCCACAATACCATAAGACCATGTCTTTTCCCTCACATTTAAGTACTGAAAACTTGGGAGATGGGTGGGTGTGGGGGTTTCTCTCTCCCTTCATAGATTCTTAGGCCAGAAGGAAATGCATTGATGGAATCATGGAGTCACAGAATGGTTTGGGTTGGAAGGAGCCTAAAAAGTCATCTTGTTCCAACACTCTACCGTGGGCAGAGACACCTTTCCCTAGGCCAGGCTGCTCGAGCCCCATCCAACCTGGCCTTGGACACCTCCATTGATAAGGAGCTCACAGTTTCTCTGGACAACCTGTTCCAGTGCCTCACCACTTTCACAGTAAAGAATTTCTCCCTAATTTTGGATCTAAATTACCCTGTTTCAGCTTAAGGCCATTCCTCCTTGTCCCACCTCCACATGTCCTTGTGAAAAGTCTCTCTCCAGCCCTCTGTTCTCTTGTAGAACAGAATCAGCAAACTCCACCCTGACATTTCTCTACCAAAATCACAGGTGCTGCTCAAGCCAGTGTATTTTACAGGGAGGAGGGACAATCCTCAAGCAGACCTGGGTGAGTTGTTGGTTACCTTCAGTGACAAAAACAGCAGAGCTCCACTTGAGGCAGCTTTACCTTCCTACCACTGGATCTCCTCACAAGCTTTCCTTCCCACCTGGAGATTAATGGAGCTGTCTACTACCTATTAGTGGATCAAATCACCTCTTAACCTCCTCCTCAATAAACTGAATAGATTGAGGGAAAGGAGACATTTAGCTTTCTCAGAAGGGTGTGAAAGGACACCAGTCCCTCCTCATCACCAGAACAGGGCTGATGAAGGAGATGTGATCAGTGGCAGGCATTGTACCAGTCCCCAGGGGCAATGTACTCATCCTAATCAGGTTGGGAAGTTGAGAAAAATATGGGTTTAACTGGAAAATTTATGGTCAGCTATTAAAGATTTCTCCCTTTAGCTGGCTCCTTAGATAATACTGCCTTTGATATTTCCCAGTTTTTGAAAGGCTTTCCACCAAATAATGCAGGAATAATGGAGGTTTTTGGGGATTTTTTAAACAATCTCCACTCATTAAAAAAAAAAAAAAAATCAAAAATAGTACACTAACATCACAAATGTATACCAAAAATTTCCATCTTTTCAGTCCATTCCAGTAACCTATAGAACCATATCAAGCAATTGGTAATTATGCCATGGACATTATAATAGAAATGCACTGTTTATCATCCAAAGAGCCCAGAGCAACAGCTTCCCTCAGGACTTGAGGGGGACTAAACTCCACTTGCCTGCTAAAATTGCAAGCAGTTGGCTGGACTGTGAGCCACCTGCAGCTCAGCTGTGCACAAGCCTAGGGGCTGTTACTGTATTTTTATACAAATATATTCACAAACCTCAGAATATCTAATATGAAATCACCTTTCAAGGCAAAGAAAACAGAAAAGTATGATATTATTGCCGTAGTATGATATTAATACCATTTTGGAGAGCCTAGATGTTTCATGGTTGTTTTGAATACTGGTGAATCCAAGAGAATAGGCTGGTTTCCAAGTATTTTCTCAGTTCTCTTCTGTGATTGGCATGGGTAAGACCAATTGCCAGCTTCAGAACTAACCTCACAATTTACTTATAAGATTTCACCACCATTGTAAACACAGCTGAGAACAGATTATCAGAATTAATAATCAAGTTCCTGGAATATGAATATGCATACAGTTTTTATTGCTTTAATATTCCAGTCTTATCATTCCCCAAATCCCAGAATATTTCTGCCAGCAAACATGTTCATTCAAGTGCTTGCAGAGAGCATGAGAACTGGTGAAATAAATGAGTTTAGAAAGAGGAACAGGGGATAAAAATAAAAGCAGCTTGCTTGTTGAGCACTCCCGTCACCATTTTCCTTCCACTTGTCCCAAAGTATTTGTCACATTCCTCAACTGCACAAGAGAAACTCAAAAGCTGTAACAGCACCATCAGAAGCAGCAGAAGGGGGAGAGGAAAGCAGGAGGTGGAAGGAGCCTCAGCAGTGCCTGATTTGCTTGAAGACAGAGTTGCTCCTGAGGAATAATGAGCAAATCCTGCCCAGGGATGAGACTCATCACCACTGCTGCCTTTAATAACCCTGATTCCTCAGAAGAGCCCTGGGTGCTGAGGATGGGGCTGCGAGCTGGCAGCTTGAATTATTCATGAGGGCTGGTGGAAAACAATCATCTGCTCTGGCATTAATGGTCTGTAAAGAGTTGCTTTTGACAAAACCATTTAACACCGGCAATAAAATAAATAAATTAATAAGGGGGAGGGGGAGAAGGGGAGCATAATAATGATAATAATAATGATGTACTGATGTAAGCCAGCCCAGAAAATATTGGTGTCTTGGATTGCAGATCACAATCCTTGTGCTTTTCCATCTCATCAGGGAGGAAAGGAGAAGGGGGAAGAAAAAAACCCCAAAACTAAACAAAACAAAGACACAAAATAACAATTCTTGCTCCCAAAGGGTGAAATGCTGGAAGATAAATTTGGGTCGGAGCTGGACAAACAGCAGATCTTGCAGAGGAAAACATGTAGAGGCCAAAGGAAGATATTACAGGTAACTAAATCTCTGCTCTGAGCAGGGAGGGAGGCATGGGGAAACCTGGAATGGTTTTCTCGGGTTTTTGTTAACGCAGCAGTGGGAAAAAGATTCATAGGGTGAATGACAACAGATCTTCTGGCTCCACCTCTACCACAGCCTTGCTAGATTTCCATGGCTGATTCCTACATGAAAACATGACACTTGTTCTGTCCTTGCTAAATAAAGAGGTTTAACACACAGGGGACTTGAGAATTCAAAGTCCAGGTAAGAGTTTGAGATTTTAAGAGAAGGATTTTTCATTGCTCACTTCACTAGAGTGGATTATGCCTGTCAGATCCCCTTCACAGCAACTTACAAAAGAGCATCTTTGGAAAAGGAAATAGTTTTGCACCATTTTCTTCTATTCAGCATATTCCAACTAATTTGGGAACTGTGGCTTTTTGAGAAGCAAAAATTAGTAGTACTTTGCACTATTATTGTGGCCCTTGAGTTGTTTGACCCTTGTCAGGAAATCATGTCAGTATAAATTTTCATTTTAATCCGTGTAAAACAGATCAACTCTACAATTGGGAGGTAAGATTCCAACAAGACAAATAAAATAAATATTAAACATTTGCCTGGCTAAGAAAATCAGTCTACACTCTGCTCGTGTCACATTTCATTTGTTTCCAGTGAGATTTCCTTTGTAAAAAGGGAGAAAAGAGATCAGAAATATTTGCACTCTTTGTTTAATGATAGAACCACTGGCATGGGAACTGCTCAGATATTCATCAGTAAAAATTTTTGCGGGCTCAGGAATCAAAAGCCAAAGTCTCAGAGCTCCCCAGAGCAGGGCTGATTTTGGTTGTCACCCATGGGGACACTGTCCTGCTCCTGCACTCCTCCATTGGCAAGGGCTCCTCACCTGATCATTTCTCACATTATTCAGATTTCTGACCAATCTCCTTGCCTTTTTTCCAATTCACCAGGTCCACAAGCAAAAATCTTACTGAGCACCCCAAGTGCCACAACAATCAGTAAATTGCAGCATTTACATCAGGCCATTTGTCAACAGAGTAAATTATAAATAAGCGGCTCTCCAACCTTACTCCAACAGCCCCAGATCCAGTGAAGCTTTCCAATGTGCAGCTCCTTTAACAGGCTATTTTTCATCACCAGGCAGGCAAAGCAATTGAACACATGCTTAATTTCAAGCACACACCTAAAACTCACTGCTTCCAGTGAGACTAAAGCAGTGATTGTGTCTTGATGAACCAAGCTGTTGTGCACAGATCGAGCCAGCAGGATTATTCACCTTCTAAAGTCATACACCTGTTAAGTGCTTTATTGGACTGAGGGCATAATTAGTGCAAAATGTAGCTATATTTATTTAATTACAAACACAGCTAATGACTAAAATTATTTTTAAAAGAGCAGGATATTTCCAGAGGCCAACTGTGAAACCAACTCGTATTTCCAAGATCTAATTCTGCATCCTCTTCGAATCCAAAGGGAGACAAAACAACCGCTGTGTTTTTCTCAGCCCCAAAGAAATCATACTTGAATCAAATTATCTTTTGTATTTATCAGCTAAATAATTCTGTCAACTGTCCAACAACTGCAGCAGCCCCAGGAGCTTTTGTAAACTAGCTGATGAATGATTGGTTAAATAAATCTGCTACAATTATTCTGGTAATGAAAAACAAAAACGACAGCATGTCTTCTCTAACACAAGCTAAATCCCATTTGCTGCTTTTTGGTAATGGGATATATTGTATTTTCTCTAACAGTGAGGATTTACATTTGTGGTTAATTGCAAAGCTCAAAATAGCTGGAGAGTCTTTTTTTTTTCCTTGAGATAGGATCTTAAAAAGCTAACATTCATATTGTCCAGGCTTATCATAATGTAGCATCTGATTTAATGAAACTCACGGATGACTCAAGCTCTGCTGAATTTATAGACTTTTTGTGCGTTAAGAAACAGACATGAGCTCAGACTTCAACCATAATGAATAGAGCAAGAGCACGAACAAACAGCTATTTATATGAGGGCAGTGTCTCCACAAAAAGCTACGAGGTCCCTGGGTCAAACTCTCAGCTGATGTAAATGCCTCTTTGCATTTTATTAGAAATATGTTTTAATAAAAAGCACAGCAAGGTGTCAAAATGGAGCCAAACAACTCATCTTTTCCATAATCCTTCCATAATCCATCTATAACCTGTCTCAGTCACGTGTCTGCAAGAGACAGAAAAAACCAGCAAGTCTTTCATGCTCCTGAAATAAATTGCTGATAAATTAATAACCATAAGCAAGCAAAGAATTGATGTGTTCTTGCCATTGCAGGATCTCAAAATCTGTGTTCAGTCATCAAGTCAAAGAGGTTCATCTCAGGGAAAGCTGTTGTTTATCCATTGTCTGGGATGGATGGCACAGTTCAGTTATTTTTTGGTTGTCAGAAAAATAACATGAAAGAAAGAAAGAAATAACTTGGGCTTTTGTGTGGAGCTGGGTTTTCTCCAAGAATTATATACACAGATATCCATCCTCTGCAGGGGGAAAAAAATTTTGTTGATTTTTTTTTTCTTCTTTTTGTGCCTTTGCAGGCCCAAATCCACCAGAGTCTTTGCAGAAGGAAAGGCATCCAGGAATGCTTGCATGTGTTCTGACCTAGGTTTTGATCCATCATTTGTCACTGTGTGTGTTCTGCAAGTGTTTATACAAGCCAGGCAGTATTTAAACAAAAAGCAAAAAACAAGATCCATGGGCTAGCTGGGCTTCATTTTAAAACTGAAATTATTTTATCAAGAGAAGAAAGCTCACCTGCAGTTCAGAAAACTGTGCAGGAAGAATAAAAAAATAAGGTATAAGGAATGGTTGACTGAATTACTGTTGAAAGGATAAGGGAATTCACACCTGCTATGTGGATAAGAAATCACAGAATTATTTTACAAGCAGAACTTTGAAACTTGCTCAAACACACTTGCCTGGCAATTTTGGATAGGCAGCAATCCATAAAAAATGGGTTCTTAAATCACAATCTGATCACAGGCAACTCATGGAGCGAGAAAACCCTGGATGAATGCCACCCAGGTGTACTTACTTCATCAGCAGGTGATGTTATTTGGGCTGTAAAGTGCTCAGGAGAATCTTAGCTGGCAATCCTACAGTCCTCGAGGAATAAATTTGTTTATTTGTTTCAGTTTGTGGACAGTTACATTTGCTCACCACAAGCATTGCAATACCATGGACAGAGCACTTACATTTGGGAAAATGGAGGGAAAAGGTTGCTTGCAGTCCAAACAAACTGCTCAGCTCTTCCCATACTCTGTTGTGACTCTGGGAATATTGACATCACCAGTAAGAGCTGAAGCACTGCTATTCTGCCCTCACCAGTAAAATTGTGACCACGTTTTCCCTTTTGGAAAGGAAAAGTTGTGTTTGATTTCACTGGGGCTGGAACTGGAGGGAAATTCTAAACCACAGGCACAGAAATACTGAAGCACAGGAAAGAGCAGATAAAGTGAGAGTCAAAGATGAGGCGGGCTGAAGAATTCAAGCCTTTGCAACTGAATGTTAGAGAGGCAAATATTCTGGCAGAAGCACAACCTCAAATGGGAGTACATTATAAAACAAGATACATAAGTGTGTTGATGTCAAAACATGGAGACCTTTTTCTTCTTCAAATGATTAAAAAAATCCCACAGCTTAAGTTTTAATACACAGTTTGTGTACTGCTGTCCTTTTGTGGTTGCAATTTTTTTTTTCTTCTTCCAAGGATGATCAAGGTCAGTCTACAAAGTCTGGGGATCTTAATCAAATGCAAATTAAAACATGAACGCACAGAAGATCATAATATTCAATAAGGCAACTTTGGAAGTAGAGTAAGTGAATTAGGGGGTTGAAGGCATAATTCATTTTCAATGGATAATGTAAAGCTACACAGGAAGGAAATGCTTGTGCATTTGCAAAGCCCAGAGTCAGCTCAGAATAAGAAACTGGAGAGATGGATTTAGCAGGTAACACAATGTTTCCCTGAGGTGACTGAATTTCCCTAAGAAATGAACCAATTCTTGCACCTGTGCTACAGGGTTATGAAACCCTGGGGAATGAAATACCCTGTCTAGAAGTTAAAATTTGTTATTGCATATGCAAGATTTAAATCATGAATATCTGTGCAGAGAGAACCATTTTCCATATAACTGCAGCTGTGTTCCAAGCATCCCAACGAAGGGAGAGCAAACTCCAGTGAGGCTGGGAGAGCAATGTTCCCTCTGAGGGCCTCCTGCTGACACAAAGTCCTTACAAGAACAGAAAAAATCAAAGCATATCTGCACCTACAGCAAAAAAATAATTGCTGATGAGAGGCTGATAGTGATGAGAGGGTAGTGAGTGACAGTGGTACAAGGTGATGTCTGCAAACTTGTCTGCTCCTGAATTCCTGCACTATTAATATACAGAAAATGCCAAAAATTAGCAAGGACATAATGATCTAAAAAAATCTTGAAGCGATAGCTCATTGTCGCCCCTTGAAAACAAGTAGGAAAATCTTGAAGGAACAGCTCATTGTCACCCCTTGAAAACAAGTAGGAAAATCTTGAAGGAATAGCTCATTGTCACCCCTTGAAAACAAGTAGGAAAATCTTGAAGGAATAGCTCATTGTCACCCCTTGAAAACAAGTAGAAAGTGAAATTTGTGAACATTTGTCTCCTTTTGAGATGTTTTTAAAGTGAAGTATCTATTTTAAGTAAGTTTGCAATCAGTGCTCTCACTTGCAGTCAACCCACATTGGGCACCCAGTTTCCTCACCAGCCCTTCATGGTATCTGCTGAGTGCATGACAGAACAGAACAGAAATCTCTAAAATATGCACCTTGTCAGCATCAAAGGCTCTCTCTGGCTCAAAAGGCATGAGCTTGTACCACCTGTGTAAGGATACCTGAAGCCCTGGAGGAGCAGCCCCCATCCACAGAGGACGCTGCTCACCCTCTTAGGCTGAGCTCAGCACACAGGACAGGCTGCTAAATCAGACCTTGGCAGATCCAGCCCTCAAACAACTGTGCTGCAGCTCAATCCCTGGTGGCACCAGTCCATAAGCAGATCACAGTTGCTGCGTAAATTTGGCCCTTTTTAAAATGGGTGAATGCATAATCTCATGCTAATTCTTGCAGTAATTCCCTCGCACACAGCTTTCATATTTCTGGGTAATTAGAAGAAAATGTAATCCGTTCCCAGAGACACATTGCTCTCAGTGTTTCCTCTTCTTTAATAAAGACTTTGCAATTTTACTTCCTTGGCAAAAGGCCCAGCTCAGTGACCTTGTGTATTTTACCTGCAGGATAAACAGCAACAGGAACGGAGCACAAACAGCCATTAGTGTTACAGCCTGCATTTAAATATTTGGAGAAAAACAGGAGCTTCTTAGAGCAGGGCTGGCTTTGTGAACACTGCAAGTGCCATCCCCAGGTATTTAACCTGCCATCAACACCATCAGCTTTTCTTCTCACCTTTGCCACTCAGCAGTAATTGAATTGCCCACATCAGAGTGCACTAAACAGTACAAGTTCTCCTGATTTCTAGTAATCCTATTTCAGAAACATCAGCTTTCCACTTTAACTTATTCTTTCTCCTAAATCCACTATCAGCACCAAACTATTCCCATTCCTGTTATAATCTTTAGTGAAGGAAAAGGTCTCTAGAGTACTGAGGAAAATAAAAATACATTAGAGGTCCAGAGTCAAGGATAGCCCTTGATATCCCTTCACTACCTGAATACCCAGTTAATTTATTTTAGTATGGCATATCTATCTCCTTGCAGCCTCAGAACTACAGAGAAAAACCTACTTTTTTGTTTAAATGAGATTAAAAAATTGGGGCATTCTGTGGCTAAGCTTGTGGCAGAAAAAAAAGCACTTTCCACCTGTGAATCTATAAATACTATCCAGGTAGTAATTCACCTTTGCATCGCCTCCTGAGCAACAGGTTAATATTGTTTCACTCCTTTGGGACTGAAAAACCGAGGTGCAGAGAAGCTCAGCGATTGCTCAACATGACACAGCATTTTAGTGTTAATAAAACCGAGGCAGCAGAGTTATTGCGGCCCTTCCAGCTCACGAATGCACGTCGGGGAGATGTGCGTGTTGGGAGGCTGGCTGGCCACAGATGAACCCGGTTTTATCCTGGTGCAGCTGATGGAGCTGGTGGGACACAGGATGGCAGCAAACACGACCAAAGCCCATCAGCAGCTCTGAGGGTCTGACCTCATTGCTCAAAGGCAGAGCAGCAGGAAAGGACCGGCAGCTATCAGACCAACTCTCAGCTGCCTGCTTCCACTGCTCACGGTGTAGTTAAATTATAAACAAAAGGAGCAGTTATTGATCAGGTTAAAATATTTTTGCCAGGAGAGACGCTCGCTTTGAGCCAGGGCATCCTGAGAGATTTGAGAGATCAATCTCAGCTCTGCGCAGCAAAGCCCTAAAAAACCTTTAACATACTGAGAATGGGAGTGAGGAACGTCAAATAGTGACTTATCCTTTCCCTTCTCCACTCAGAATCCACAAAACTTTCCTTTTCCCCTTTACACCATAAACCAAAACGACCTCCAAAGGTCCAGCTTATCCCTGGGTCAAGAAAAGATTTTAACAAACACCGTGGTAATATCTCCTGTGCTAAATCAAGGTTCAGGCACCAAAAACACGCAGCAAAGTAGTCAGGAGAGAGCTCACAAGGTTAACAGCTGACAACTGACTGGAGTGGCACGGAGGTTAATTGCTATTTGCAAAGCACTTTTCAGGTCTCTTCTGATAAAAGGTTTTCTGTCTCCATTAAGAAACTTTGAAGCAAACTGCAACCGGTGAGTAATCAGTGCCCAGTGCCTCAAAATGCTCGAGACAATCAGCTCCTAAATGCTGCCAGATGAGAAATATTTTGAAGGATAACAAGGTGAGAAAACACACTTATTTTTTTTTCCACGTGAACTTTACATAGTGCAGCCCTGAGATATGGGGAGGAAATGCAGCCAGGGATTCACCACCCCAAAATTCACCACATGGAGCCACCAAGGCCATCCCAGAGTGGTTTTTTTCCCATTCTGACACCCCACAGGGGATGGATGTGACTTGCCTAGGGGGCAGGAATAAAGAACATCAAGAAGTGAAACCATCCCTGTGTCTCATCTCCCTGCCAGGTCTGCTGGTGCCACAAAGGGCTGGGACTGTGGAAGAGGAACAAACCAGGAATGTGAAAGGGGAATGACCAGAGATGAGAGGAAAAGAGACATCAATTAGCTTTTTGAAGCCAAACCCCATTTTTTTTAGGGTAGCTACACAGTCAGGACCACAGTGGAACAGGGGAACATCACTCAGTCCACACCAGTGTCAAAAAGCCCCTTTAGCTGTAAGGTGTTGCCATCTGTACTGTTTGTACATTCCAAGGAGAAGCATCCTTAGATCAAGATAATCCCCTTTCTCGCTTGTGCTTTCAGGCTGTCTTTTTTGTCAGCTGTCAGCAAATTCTGGATTGTTTGTAAGCCAAAAAGTGACAGCAGTTTGATCTTAGTTCACCCAGTACGTGCTTGCCATGGGACATGTGGCTCCCATACACCAATCCATTTCATTAAGGTGCAGGAACTGAGAGTCTGAGATGGTCCTGTGACCCAGAGAATTTTTTTAAAATTCTTCTCAGGCTTGCTAACCAAAATAAATTAAAAACAAACAAACCAACCCATACACACAAAAAACCAACAGAGGCCCATGCTGCTTTAAGGAACAACTGATTACAGGTTTGCAGTTTTTTAAAAAAGAAAAGCTTATGAACATGACCAACACAAATCTTTTCATTGAATTAGAGTATGGGAGAAAAGTTCTATTTATTGGTGTAGGAGGGAAGATAGATAGAAGTAAATGCACACCCAGGGGCAGGACTGTGAAAAGCCTGAATTCTCCCTAAAATAATGAAAAGCTGAGAAGTGTGACATGTTTGCAGATTATTTATTAACAGGACAGAAGCTATTTTAGGCACACTTCTTTAGACCATTAACAGAGTAATTTACTCTCCAGAGTGCCCTTTCAGGAAACAGTAGGAACTAAGTAAACCCCATATATCATTCAGAACCAGGAACAATTCTCATTGTTTCTTTCCTAAATCTATTTCCTTTCTCAGAACTTTGTCACCATATGGTCAAGAAGGAAGCAGCGTAACAGGATCTGATAAGATTGGATTATATATTTTAGCAAGCTTCAGGAGTTGAGACAAGGCATTTAAATAAATCAGTATAAAACAGAATTGGGACAAATTGTTTGGCACCTTATTAAATGGAAAAAAAACCACCCAGAGAAAGGAAAGGCTTCACATGTGATCTAATTCATGAGGGGCTTTATAGACATGATAGCAATGAAGGGTCAGGCACAGTTGTTTCTCATGGCAGCATGTTAAAAATGGCTCTTTCCTGAATATTTTTGTTTAATTCCTCTAAGAGAAGCAGGCAGCAAATATGAGATAATGTGCACCAAGGCCTGACAGCAGACAGGATGTGTTGCTGTTCTCCATCACTGCACGTGTTTGGTTTTGTGCTGCTCCAACAGCTGCATCCTCCCTGTCTGCACATCTTGTGTCAGATTAAAGAAAAAAATCAATCTGAGAAAGAACAAAAGTGCCCCCTCACACACAAATTGCACACTGACGTGTGCTGTGAGTTTGGAACTGTTGGTTAAATGGCCTCCACTTCCAGCAAGGCAAATGGGAAGAGTGGATGTAAAGCCCAAAGAAAAGCAAAACCAGCCTTCTTCAACAGGTTCTAATAATATTAATTGGGATGAATAATGTGAACAAGAAGAAATTTGTGTTCTGGTTTTCTGCTCAGAGAGGTCTCCTTTGATTTCTCAAAATGGGACCTCCACAGGGTTTTTGGTAGGTTCTGTCCTCCAGAGGTAAATTTCATGCAAGGAAAGAAAACAAGTTGCTAGGTACATAACAATATTAAATTGTTTCTTCCACACAGCCTTTTCAGTATCTTTTTCCTAGCCCAGCTCCATTCTGACACCATCCCTGTCAAGCCTACAACTGTGAGAATCTTCCCCAACGTGATGACAGGACATATCAAAACCTTTTGTGGAGATTGATGGTCACTTTGAAGCAGAAGAAAAACACGACAAACCCATCCAAGTTCTCTTTTGTATCTCCTACAACAAAGCTGCAAATTGATTTTGTCAGAAGATGAGCAAGATGCTACAGCTGGTGCTGAGGATTTGGAGTGTGGAAGTGACCCTCACGCTTCACTGCAGGGCTCCAAAAGCCACCAGGGAAATCCCTGCAGATGTGGGACTCTCCTCAGCACCCAGGGGAGCACAGCAGTGGATTGAGGAGGAAGTGGATGATGTCAAAGGAATGCATTTATATAGAGAATATATGGGGGAAAAAAATAGATGTGTGCATGTATGTATGTGTGTGTGTGTTTATAATGTATGTATATATATGTGTGTGTGTGTATATATACATATACATATATATATATATATATATATGTGGAATAGTATTCCACAGTCCGAAACTAATCCTGAAACAGTGTAAACAGCCGAGCTGCTGCTAACTGTGTGTGTCCTCACTGTGTCAGCCTCTCAAGCTCTGCTTCCATTCCCATTTATCAGATGCTGGTTTCTCCAGACCCCTGTATCTTTTTGGAAAGCCTGCAAAGGGCACTCAGCTCTTGCTCTCAGCTCATTGGGGTAAGCTAAATGATCAGCTTCCCCAGCTGCAGCACTGGGTATCACACACTTTATCTCCTGTTCCTTCAGCTCCAAAGCCAGGCCTGCCTTACCACCTTTTCTTTCCCCTGCAGAAGGAATTTTTGAGCCCTCCATTTAGCAAAAACATCACAGAGAAAGTCTGAATGTAAAAGCCTGTGAGCAAACCCTCACAACCCTGTACGTCTTGAAGATATTCTCCTATTGCAATGTGTAAGCAACAAGTATTTGTGTGGACAAGGACAGCCTGGGAGTCACACTCCTCTACCAGCAAGCTCAGGTTAATTTGCTGTTATATATATTTTTCTAAGAAATTCAGCTTCCTTTAAATAAAGCAGAGAAAACAAATAAAAACACAGTCCAGATGGAAACAAAGTCTGTTCCTTCTTCATTAGCCAAGCCACAGACAAGTTATAATTCACATCTCCCCTGAGTCTCATCATTACCCAAATTTGGAAAACAAGCAAAAGGGTTAGGGGGTAATGGTGGGGGGCTGGGAGGAGGGGGGGGCAGCTTGCCAGCAAATTACACGCTGAATTTCTGTGCTTTTAATTGTATCCGAAATAAATGAAGAACTTGCTGTGGTGCAAGTCATGGGATTCCTTAATCAAGGGGATGGAGCTGGGCTTGCAAAACCAAAGTCCCTGGGGAAATGGCTTCACTACTGAAGGAAACAAGTGACTCAGAGCCCCATCCTCAGGCCCCAAGCTTTTCTGGTCACGGCAGGGATTGCCCATGCACAGGATTGGGAGCCTCACACATTTCTGGTAGGGAAAGTTCAAAAGAAAACATCACCCTCTACTCCTAGCAGATGAGGTGCACTGTAATGTTATTATCTGTAGGGAAAAAAAATAAAAAATTATCAAAAGATGGGTCTCTTTAACAATGGTTCCAGCCTTCTTAACAATTAGAACTGTTAAGGGTAGAATTGTATCTTATTTGCCTGATGAGTCTCATCTTTAATGCAATTAGGCAGCCAAGGTTTGACAGACTAGACTATCAGAGAGCCAAAGGGAATTTGCATATATTAGAAAATAATTGGAATGGTGGGGTAAAGTAAGAACTAACCTGACCTAAGCCTTCACTCAAATAGAATTGTGTGAATAATTGATTTTCCACATTCCTGGCTGAACAAATAATATGAAAAAACAAAGTTCATCAGAAAGAACAGATTTTCTAATCTATGACAAAAATATATTCAAAACCACCTGAATGTACGGAAAATGTTAAAATTAAATGCCTGTTTGAAACAATATACTGAAGCATTTAATTTTGAAGGTAACATATTTGCAGCCAAAATAAGCCAGCAAAATTAATATTTTTAGGGGAAAAAGCTTTGGACTGAGAAGTTTCACACATCTTTAATTCAGGATAACAAAACCAAACATTCACTCAAACATTCATTTCTTTTTCCTCTGCAGAAAAAAAACCACAGATGCTAAAACTATTGTTTTTCAATAGTTTTGATGACACTCTTGTTAAGGATGCATTATCAACCACAAGATTTCCAGTCAAATCCAGAGAGTTTGGAAACACATCCTACACAACCAATAGCAGACATTAAAATCTTTATCTCCCAGCTATTGGCCATTCCCCAGCATGGTACCCCCTCTTCTATTCCTGAACTCTGAAAATTCTAAATATCTTCTGGACTCATAATAAACTTTGCAATCTTCAAATGATAGTTGTTTGAAGAAAAAAAAAAAGTCTATTTCCTCCTTGTGTTTATGTACATTGTTTTGCTTTCCAAACTGCAGCCTTTCTACTCATGTCATGGACCAGTCCCAAAATATCAGGAAAAAATGGGTTTTGGCAAACTTCCTACTCTCATCAGAGCCAAAAGGCTACCAGAATAGGGGGTTTGGAGAGGGGAAAAAGGAGGGTGGGTCAAAGAAAACAGAGCTGATGTCAACCAAATGTACTGAAAGGAAGCACCTGATCTTCTTTACAACACTTTAGTTGGACCTGAGATTTTACATTTCACCTACTTGTTATTCCAGGACATAAACAGAAGGTAAATCCACTTTGCCAGACTCCTTGTACCTTAACTCTTGACTGACTCCTGGAGCTAAACTGAAGCATCCATTATTCTGCTCGTGCAGCTTAACTCTTCCCAGAGGTCAGAGGAGCTCCTGCTATTAAATAATGCAGGCTAGACGATGCTGACTTAATAAAACTCACGTGTCATTTTGTGTTGAAATTGATTTTCTTACTTGAGGGCCGCTTTGGCTCGCAAATCAAAAGTGTCTTGTGTTGGTGCTTTCAAAGGGATGCTGCAGCAGCCTGAGCTTCCTTCAGGAGCAGAGATTGATGGGCCCAGACCTGTGCTGGGTCAGTGTCTAATGGCCCCCTCTCAGGGGCCTGAATTATTCATCAGGGCTGGAGCATCTCACCAGAACGTGTACCAGGGAGGATGTGTCACAGCTGCAGCATCAAACTGCTGCTCTGCATTTTGAAGGCAGAGTTCCCTCTCGCCCATTGCCAATCCAACAAACTAACTTATTTTGATGGCAGACACATCTTTTCCTCACCCTAAGCCATCCCTAGGCGGGTAGACCAATTTCAGTAATTTCATTTGGATTCTTCACACAGTTAATATATTCTCATTTTCCAGGTAATATCATCCCAAGCTTCTTAAGCAATGGCTCACCTGTGTCCACCTGAGCTATGAACTTGCTAAGATCACCAGACCATTCCACAGCAGAGTTAAGAATACATTCACTTATAAAAATAAAAAAGTATTGTAAATTATATAACATATATTCTATAATATATATTCTATAATATATATTCTATAATATATATATTTTATATATATAAAATATATATTTATATATATCTATTATATATATTTTATATATATGTAATATATATACACATATATACATATACATACACACACATATACATACATACATATATATACACACATATATATATATATATATATATATATATATAAAATAAAAATAATCCTCTCTCCACTTGCCCCCTTTCATCCATCTTTAAATTTTCACTGGTTCTTTTTCAGAATTTAAAAAAAGGGCTTGCAATTCACACGTAGGATCCAGTTGCACAAGATGTGAGACCCTTGCTCCGTGGCTGTAATACCCATGAAACAGGAACACTTTTCTCACCTTCCAGCCCTTTTCCTCTGGGCTCTGCCCACTGCCAGCAGCAGAGCTGGACTTCAATACACAAATCCCACACCAGCTGTAGGAGCTGTGACTATCAGACCTGTTGGCTCAAGAAATAAGGCCCAAACAGAGCAAGAACTCTGAAGGGGAAAGCAATTAAACCACTTCTAGAATTAATTATGTGGCACCATCATGTATTTTCTGTAAAAGGCAGTGAGTTTTAGCCCAGGAGCATGCAGAGTGGCCTGGGTCTCCCCAGAGGTCTGCAGGAGGTGGGGTGCAAGGTGCTCTGCAAGCAAAGCCTGCAGGCATGAGACAGGATGGGAGAAGGAATTCTGCTCTCATAAAAAGAGGCCAAATGTGGCTACTTGCAAAGCATCTTTCTAGAGCTAATATGCAAACAAGTGAAGGAGCTTTCTCAAACCACAGATGAACTGTCTGCACCGACTTGTTTCTGTTCCCAGCTTTGCTACAGACTTCAACAAGTGAGTTTGGGAGAGTAATTCCAAATTTCTGCAGAATTTTACTTTTGCCCTCCAAGACATCCCATCCCAGCTCTAGAGGCACACATCAGCAGGGGTGAGCCAGGTTTGCAGCTGCTGACACATTAATTAATGCACCTCTGGTTCCTCACAGTTCTGCTCACTGCTGCAATAACTCCAAACCTCATTTGGAACGGTGAAGCATCGAAAATGGCAATGACAGAACAGGAATCAATGTTTAATGCTATCCATTGCAACAATGACATTGTGTAATTGGAAAAAGCAAATTACAGAAGACAGAGCAGATCATAAGTCCTTCCTCTGATGATCCACGCTCAACTTTTGGCTGATGGATTAGCTATGTTCATAATTGCAGCCACTTAAATTCTGCAGAGCTGAATCTTCTCAGCTTCACTCCAAATTACCCTAAGAAAATTCAACCTATTAAAAGTAATATCAAATTCTGAAGGAAAACATGAGTAGATATTGAGGTACAAATTAGAAAGAGGAAACTACTTATTCAGAGAGACCCAGCAAATTAACTTTCCTGTGTGCTGAAGCGTGCTTTGCCTGAATTTGAAATGACGACTATCAAGCTGAAATGAAAACCCCAGACCTATTTAACCTATTTTATCTCCACCAAGTGAAATCCTTTGCACTGCCTTCCCTGACCCACCAACCAGGTAAGCCAAGAGGCTCCAGGAGAAACCCTGGGTTGAAGAACCTCATTAGCAATTCATATTTCAGCATTTCTGAGTTTCTGTTTACTGTCCCTAGAGTTCATTCTTGATGCACCAGGCCAACCTCATGAATTCATGAATAGACACAAAAGACTTATGGTCATCATTAGGATGTATTTCCCTCCAAATAGCCACTTTTTAAATGTCACTAATCTTTCTCAAGTCTGCAGCACGGAGCACCTAATTTGCTCAGGAAGTTTGGGACTGCACAGTCCAATCAAAGACAGCATGTTAAGTGCACATGCTTGAATTTTATGAAATCTAAACATTTTCAGAGTCATTTATATTCCACTCTATCCTTGTGACCTTCTGGGCTGACAAGGAAAAAACCTTCCCTAACCAAGAGAGGTAGAAAATACTGATTTCATTTACACATTCCCTTTTCCCCTTTGTCTTCAAAAAAAAAAAAAAAAAAAAAAAAAAAAGGAAGAGAAAAGAACAAAGATCAAGCTAGAAATCTTACTTAATAATACAACTTTTACTAAGGCACTAAGGCTATGCCTGTGTTTAAGATGTGGAGCTACTTCTTGCTCATTCTCTACTGAATTTGATTTAGTAATTTCACCCACTCTTTCCTGCTGAGGGGTTTATATTTGATGGGTTCAAGCTGTCACCTAACGAGGCACATTAAAATTAATTAAAAAGATAAAGTGAAATAGGTGTATTTTTGAAATTAGAAATCCTGAAATAAATTACTGAGCAGGCACAGGTGATCTATAAGTAAAAGATGTAAGAGCACGAAGAGTATGAAGGGGATATCAGGCACAGAGGGAACATGAGCAGGGTGTGCAATGAAGCAAAGATGCCAAAGGAGGAAAAACACAAAGAAAAATGAAAATACAGAAAGATAAATAGTAGGGTCACAGACTACCCTGAGGGGAAAAGGAGCATGAAAAAACAAACAACCCATGTCAATGTGAAAAGAATAAGCCAGAAAGGAGGTGGGGGGAAAAGGCTTCAGGAAGATCAGAAGAAAATCTGATAGAGTGACAGCAAAGGGTCTCCCACCTGGCAAGGATGATTGCATCATTAAATTGATGACTAAAAAAATGAGGGTATTCAGGAGGGCTCTGAAATTTCCAGGAAGACGCCACAATAGCTAATGCAGCCAAGCCTGGGAAATGGCAGGGGAAGCCTCTTCAGCCCCATTCCCAAGGGGCAGGAGGGAAGGGATCCATGGGGGATCAGAGCCTGTCTGTGCATCCCCACCCCCTCTGCCACTGCCACCACACCTGCAGGGAGCTCGGGGGGCTTTGATATGAGCATCCCCCAAGGAGAAAGGGGGTTAAAGCACCTTACTGTGAGGGAGGGAGCAAAACCCGTAAGGGTGATGGCAATTCAAGCTCTGCTCAAGGCAGAGACCCCACGGGGCAGAGGGACAAGGCTGGGGACAGCCCCAAAAGCTGGGACTGGCACCCCACAGATCAGGCTGCAAACAGGTTTCCTTGGGAGTTGGAGGGGAAGGGGAAAGGCAAGAGGTAAAAGGGAGGCAGCTGCTCTCTCTGCAATATAGGGACAGAAAAAATTCCCTAGGAGAGGATTTGTGCTCAGAACAAAGGCCTGGTACATCACAATCTCCAGTCAGAGCATAGCAATGGATGAGAGCTTTTATTTCTCATCAGGTGCCTTTATTTTGTTTCTAATTGCAGATGACAGCTTGGATGCTTTCAGCTCAGTGTCTCAGTGCAATAGGAAAACTGCTCCACGCTGCACTGCTCTGTCTGAGCTGGGCAGGGATTTTCATGTCATCTATTATTCACATCACAACTTGCTGCAGTGATTCCAGGAAGACCTCAGAAGTGCCCTGTTCTCCTGTCAGGAAAAGGAAGGGAATATGATTTCCCCATGCAAGGGGTCAGGAAACTGGAAAGCCAAACTGTGCCTTCTCCCTGTGCACAACCCCTGTGTTTTACAGCAACACCAGGACCAAGAGAAGCATTTTGAAATTTAACTATGGCAGCAGGCAGAAAGAACCACATCATTCATAAGTATTAATCAAAATAGGGTAAGAGAGAAGCTATTTTCTTTCCTACACTTCTAGACAGGAATTTGGATGTGAGAACATTCCTGTAGACATCTCCCCATGAAGATGAGACATGAGCAATGAAATGGCTTTGCCAGCCTTGCTCTGAGGGAGCTGGTGCCACTCGCCCATCCCTGCTGACAAGAGAGGCTTTAATTGGTGTGCTGAGGTGGGGATGTGATCACTGCTGCACCCTCACCTCCCTCTGCTCCTGTTTCTGACCCTGTCCCTGCTTGTGGCACAGATCACACCTGACCTTAAGTAAAAAAAAAAAAGAAAATAAAAGCCAACACACAGGTTTGCATTTGTGTTTGGGATACACTTGAGAGCTCCCAAGGAATCCAAGCCCTGTGCTGCAAGGCACAGGCTCATTTAGGGGGAAATAAACCAAACCAAAACAGAACGTACTCTTCTGGCTTTCTAAGATACATGTTTTATAACCTGACTGTGCCTTAATTAACAGCTTAATTAATTTAAATTGCCAAAGGAAACAGAGTGGTGGGCAAAACTGAATACAGGCTACTTCAAATCTTAATTTACTTTAGCTTTTCAAGAAGTTTTCCTGCTTTGCACTTTCTGCACCCACTTTTTTTCCTACATTCCCATTCTGCATTTGGACCAACTCCATTTTTGCTGAAGCTAAATTCCCTTTGGCTTCAACAGAACCTGACTTTAAAGAGGCACCAGTCTCTGTTTTTCTCTCTGGCTCCAGGAAGGTAAAGAGTATTTTTACTGTTTCTTTTGTCATATTTGGCTTTTGGTGATTTTTCAGGAGAGAGGAAGGGATCCCAGATGAGGAGTGGATCTGTATTGACTTCTGCAAGGAAGATTTGGGCCCATAAATAAGTGACGTTTTAATTTAATGAGAGCATGGAGAAGTTTTGTGTACTGCATCGTGGCGTAATGCACTTCCAATCACTACAACCTCATTCAGTCCTTCGAGGCAGGACATTTATTGCTCCTTTTTATGGTTATTTGCAATGAAAATGTTACCCATGAAAGAGTCATACCAAAAGGAAAGCACAAACATGCAAATACACACAGGAGAGCCAAAGCATCACAGCACAGCTACTCCTGGGTTAGGGCTCAGAACCCTGCAGAGTTCACACTTTTGAGGCAGAGCGGAAATTTTCCAGGGTGGAAATCCATTTTGATTTAGGTGAAATGTACATTTTTGAGTTGAGTCTGTGGTTAGAAAACATAGCTATTTAGCCTGACTGCAGAACCTAGGCTCAGAGAAACTGCTTCAGTGAAGAACAGAGATAAGGAGGGGGAGACAGAAGGTGATAGAGAGAGACAGAGGCTGTTGTGAGAGCAGGTCAACCTGAAACAGGAATTCTTTCGGATTTAGGGGCAAATGTCATGCGACATTTGTAAAAATGAACATGTATGAACCTATGTATTGTATGCATATGTATTTGAGAGGGGGATAAAAAGGGATCTGAAGTTCCCAGAGGTACACATGTCATTTTAGGGGAACGATTCCCACACGCATCCAGCGCTGTAATGATAAACATACCGGCTGTACAACTTTCACAAAAGCTGTGGAGTTTTGATTATCTCCGTAAAACACTTTCAATAGACAAGATGGGGGGAAAACATCCATTTTGGGAAATAAAAGCAGCAGCACTGGGAAATAACAGCCCAGGCCAGGGATTCCCACACCTGAGCTGCCACCTGGGCCATGCTGCTCCCCCAGGTGCAAGGTGAATTTGATGCCTTCACCACCACTGCCAAAACAACCTTCCTCATTTGTGAGGTGTGATGGACTGGGGCAGCAAAGCAGGGCCCAGCCCGCAGCAAACTCCTGCACATTCGGCTCCAGCTTTAAGGGAGTAAATATTTAGCAGGATTCTGGAGGTTCTCCTGATTTTTCTAGTGACTTCCTGGAAGACACAGATGGGTTAAAGGCTGGAACCTCATCTCCACGCAGAGTCACCCGAGGATATCGGCACAGCTGGGGGAGCAAGTTCTCTCAGGGTCAGCCATAACCTGACCTGAAGGTAAAAAGAATTTTCCTGAGTTTTTTCCCAGAGATGACAACATCCTGCTCAGTTAGAGGGGAGCAATCCTTCAGCAGATATACCAAAAACTAATCTCTTTCCTGAAAAATAGGGCAGAGACTCCGCAGCTATACTTTGGAATATTTCTTCTAGTTCAAATCATAAAAACAATAAAATAAAAATATCCCAGGCTTCTACAAAAACTGCTAGAGGGAAAACAGCAACTGGCTCACAACAGAATAAATTCCCTCCTCCCACAGACAATATTTCATTATTGCAGCAGCAACTGGCCCACTGCACAGGATTTGATGATACTTGAAATTATGAACATGGCACAAAAGTTCACAAGCTGATTAACACAATTACTGTTCATTTGATCCTGATTGCTGCAGCAGGGACTTCTGATTAAGTCAGGCTCTCCTGCAATTTCCCTGGCTTTTCTTCCGTGCTTTGAATACCATGGGGCAAATATCCCAAATGCATCCTGGTTATTTCACTTGGTGTGCAGCAGCCTCAGCAATCCCAATTAGTGCATTTGTAAGCAGCCATTTAGCTTTGTTCCCCACAAGCTACACATTCATTAACATCCCTAAGGTTAATGGTGTAAATCACAAGTCCAGTCAGTCCAGCCTCCACTGGAGGTTTTCACCATCTCCTTCCATTTGCTGAAAATAGGCTCAGTTTAATCACAGAGACAGATTGCAGGTTCCAGTTGGGAAGAAAAGTGGGAATTTTCTCTGAGGTTGGGGGGGAAGAAAGGGAAAAAGCAAAAGGAAAGATTTCCCTTTGCATAGCACCAAACCACTCTTAGTTTGCAGATCCTCACTACTTGTATTTCCATGGAATTAAAATAGATCAAAAACAATCAATCCTTATATGCCATCAGATAATAACAAGTTCCCTCCATTTTACACCCTTTCCTACAACCACAGCTGTTTCATAGCCAAGGTTTTACAGTTCCAAACATTTTCTACTCCCTGCAAATTGAATGCTGAGCTCTACTCAACAGCACAGAAAGCACAGGGATCTGAAAAAGCTCTGAGATGAGATGCTTCAAGAGCAAGAAAAAACTGGTGTTCCTCTTTATTTTTCCTTGTTTTCCCCCCTCCCTGTGCCCCACATTTTGGGTGTGATGGTATCCTGCAGCCACTGTATGTGGAACTGAAGCAGCTCAAGACAAGGACAGAGGAAATGATGTCCTGGAGCATCCCCAGTGAGAAGGGATGAAGTAATTGCTGGCTGCCAGGGGAGCTGTTTTATTGAGCCTACCTGCAGTTAACTTCAGGCATGTGTGATAAACCCTGCATTTTAGTATTCTTACCCTATTCCCCACTGGGACATTACTGCCTCCAAAACTGTGCTTCAGCTGAAAGCCCAGAAAGCTTCAACCAGCTGGAAATCTCTTGACAAGTACTGAATAATCACACTACAAAATAACTGAATAAATGGAATGCTGTTTTCTTGGCCTCGTGTATCTGGTGCTTTAACAACAATCACATTTTGCCTGCAGCAAATCTTGTGGAGGCTAAGTATTGTTTTATTGTAACCTAGAGAAAAATTAGGCTTAGGTTTTAGAACTGAAGATGATCCTTTTCCACTGTATAGAAGGTAGTTGGGTTTTGCCTTTTTTTTTTCTTTTGGATTCCCTGCTCTGTGTTATTATCACTTCAAACCTCCCATCATCCTCCCAAATGCAGGTGTGTGTTTGATACCAAGGTCTTAGCAGGCCAATTGTTTCACTTAAAACTAGCTTAAAAGAACAAAATACCCTCAGGTAGACCAGCTCCCATCAGCAGCTGAGGTACCAGATCCATCTATACCATTTCTATTTGGAGCAATAACCTTGCAGGATTATTTTCCCTATCAGCTTTTCCTTCTTCTAGGTAAATCATGTAGCCTATCAAAGCCATTTCTGTGATCTCCCTCAACAATGCATTTGAAGGTGATATCAAAGAATTGCTGCTGGTGTTACACATATTACAGTAAGCCCCTGATAGCAGATGTTAATGCATTTTATGATTGGGAATGTTGTCTCAAGATAAAAACAGGCAGTCTGTGGGAATCAGCGAAAACCCACTTAATTTCACACATGTATGGCCACTGACGTGTGCGCAGTGAGATTAGGCGATGCCCTTGTCGGCAAACTTATCACAACTTTCTCCAAACAGCAAATCCCTAATTAGTTTATCCTGTGGCTTTGCAGAGGGTAAGCATGGCTGGAGAAGAACAAACCAGCTGATTTCACAGGAACATGCTTGCTTAGCCATTGTGAGAAGGTAAATGCTGCGTTAAAGGAAAAAAGCGCTCGAACTGAGAGATTCATCTGGTTTGTTTCAGCAAGGCTTGCAGATTTATCTAGAAACTTCCCAAATCCCCAGCATCTCAATAAACTGGAGCTGGACTACATCATTGCTAGAGGCTGTCTCTTAATTTAGATGCTATGTTGTTGGAAAACCTATTGGATTTGCTACTTACTGGTCATTTTTCCCATCCAGTGGCATGGTTTTTATTCAAGCAAGCTGATGTTGTTTACATCAAATATCTGTAGCAGCATCCTGCTTCTGAGGGAGCTATGGCAAAGGAAAATGTCAGAAAAGAAAGGCTGAGCTCATTTCTGTAGACAGCAGAAATTAAAGGGGGGGAAAAAGCATCTTTCAAGACCTTCCAGTGCCATCAAACCTGGGGAGTGAAGTGCAGGACTAATGGGGGATCAAAGTGGTTTGGACAGATTTTCTCAAAGAGAACTCCCTGGAGAGAGGATATAAAGGTTGTGGTGCTTCTGCTAATGAGTTGTTGAGGTCCAGATCTACTGGTCAGCACAGCACCAGGAGATCAGAGCAGGGCCAGCAGCCTCAGTGACCACAAGTGGATGAGGAGGGCAGGGAGACAACCACTGTGAATTATTGAGTGAATTCCTACACGACAGTCACACTGAGTTGCATTAAGAATTAGGTATGATTTTGCTTTGATGCAGAAAAAAAAATAAAACTTCTGTTCTGAGTATTCATTTTAAGAGTGAAAACCATCCTGGAATAACTGTTGCATTCAAATGTGAGAAATCCATCCTTCAACATCATGAAATCAGCTCCAAGAGGCCACTCATCTGCCTTCCTTCAATTTCATGTATCAGTTAATATATATCAGATTACTGACTTCTAAATTACTTCTCAGCTCCCTGCATTTTCAGACACAAACTTATTCCCTTTGATCTTCCCCTTTTTAATACATACAGAACTCTATAAGAGACATAATAGAGAATTGGAATGGAAACATTAACTGGGCTATTTATAGATTTATCTACAAAATAATGTTCCAAATGTTCTGATTGTCCTAAAACCACCTCTCCAGCCCCAGACCTTCACCTCCATTTGCTGCAGCCTTCTCAGGCCACCTGTGCAATTCCATCCTGACTTTTCTATACAAAATACAATGAAATAAATTTTAATATTTTTTTAAATAGGAAGTACAATTTTTTTTTAATTCACTTCTTTTTTTTTCCCTCGAATTCCTGTTCCACTTCTGGAAGCATCTCCTGGATAGGTAAAAAGTGTATATCCAAAGAAGTATAATTTCCTCTAGTACCCCTCAGTCTCTACCTAAAGAATCACTTCTAATCACAGTGAAGCACATGATGGCTAAAGGTTAAATTATATTTATTTACTCATTAAAAGATTGTTTGAAAGGTTTATTTTTTTCTTCACCATAAGCAGTGTAATTTTTTTTATACTGACAAATGTACAAAATACTTCTATATAAAGAACTTATAACTCCTCAAGAACAAAACAGTGTTCAAAAATTTCTATTCTAATTAAGACTGAAAGAGAAAAATGGAAAAAAATCACCTTCTACTAGACTCAAGATCATGAGCAAAACCTTCAGTTGCATCCAACAAAAAGATTTTTTAGCATTCTGGAAGCTTTAGCATAGTATTTGAGAGGAGCTTACATTTGGCATTTTCACCCTCCAAAAATAAGGGGGTTTTAGAGCCATAATGTGTTCCTGCACACCCACTGAATTTAAGGAAAGGCAAGGATAGTGATACAACAAAGTAACATCCACAAACACAATTGAATTGCATTTTAAGTACTGTAGGAATAAATCAAGTTTAACTGTAAGATACTGGAATATTCTTCACATATTGTCTATACCCACATCTCTCATGTAATGGTTCTCTGGAGTAATTTACCTTTTTTTTATTATTATTCCAAGTCATATTGTTCAGCACCAAGGGAAAGAATATGTAAATCAGAAACATAAATGCACCAGTTAAAGCTGCCAGATTGAAATAATGAGGATGTTATAGCAATGACACAGCTACATTTTGATATTTTTTAAAGGGCTAATTAAGGCTTCCTAATTACCCCAACCAGTGAGAGTATTACACTCTTGAATTGCTATGAGTAATTAAGTTAAAGCAATTTTCAAAAGAAAAGTAATATAAGCTTCAGATAATCTTTGAATGCCCCAACAGCAGCTGATGGATTATGTGGGAGAAGGAGTTATCCTGGCAAGAGCTTCAGTTCCTGAGAGGGACACACAGGAAATGTCAGTTCAACTGCTTGGGGAAGGTGAATGTGCCATTTGAACATAGATTGAGAACTGGGTTTCTATTCAGTTTGCACCAACAGAAAAAAGTAAAAATTCAACAGCATTAAAAATTCAATAGCGTAAAGTCACCTGTGGGTTTCTGTGGAAATATCTGAAGTACAAAGAATATTCTCCATATAAAAGAATTTTAAGATTAAAAGGGCACAATGAACCCCCCTGAAAGACAGCACAAAGGTTTCATAAATACCATCACATTAAATAAGAAAATGCTGCAAGCAGAGCATTCAGAGTTGTCACCACGGAACAGAAAATGCCACAAGTAGTTTGGACAAAGCTCTAATCTGAGTTCTGCTGCAGGAATTAGGGTTTGTCTAAGTGTGCCTCACTTGGAGCAGCCAGGTCCCACCTCTACTCTTGCATGAGCCAAAGCACCACATACACCCAAACCATCACTTCATCCAGGGTTAAATACTCATGGTTACAATCCACAGCCCTTCCTGACTCCTACAAACCACAGAAAAAGCCTTCAGAGTCCTTCAGGAAAGGCAATAAATACAGACTATTTTAAATTAGCAACTTCCTAATAAAAGATAGAATCGGCACATTGGTGAGAAACTGCACGACCAGACATTTGGATCCGTGGCTTCTGCCCATTCAGTGCCACCGCAGCCCCTCTGTGCCACCACCTGCAGAGCATCTCCAAGTTCTTGTGCTCCCTGCTCACTGTGCACCAGCAGCCAGAGCAGGGCAAGGCTATCACACCATAATTCTCACAGAAAGACTTACCCCAGGTCACACCAGCAGCTCTGTGTGGAGCCAAGCAGGGAATCCAATGTCATCCAATGTGAAATCATCCTTCTCCAGAGCCTTACAATGCTTCTTCCTCTACCAGGGCTGCTGTTTTGTGTCATTCCTGACTCTGCTGCCAGCCCACAGCCCTTGCCATGTGCACGGCACGTAAACCAAAAGGCCTCACCTCTCCTAAAGCCATTTCTGTGAAGAGATGTTTTCGTCCCTAAAACAAATTTTACTTGTGAGTGCTTCAGCTCCTGCCCTGAACCAGAGGAACAACCTTCTCCTTTGCTGCTCACAGGTAATTTATAAACCTCCCTGCTGCCCTGATCCCAGCTTTCCTGAGTTACCAGCACATTCACCAGGTGGTTTGAGTTGCTCTGAAGCTCAGGGCAGCAAAGGCTGATGTTTTTGTTTTGGCCAGAGTATCATTTTGAAGGTTCAGTAGAACCTTTTCCCTGCGGCTTTCTTTGAGCTCAACCAGAGCTGGTGTGGGAGATGGTCACATTATCACACCCCTGGCTGAGTTTTACCAAAGGCTATTTAGAACATGAAAAAGGGCCATCAGATAACTAGAGGGTATTTCGGAGTATTGACATGGGACTAATCCATGTAGGCAAATTCTGGCAGGAAGAAAGGTTTTAAAATAGAAGATGGAGCTTGGGAGACACTGTGGAATAAGAGTTTATAGACATACACACACAGACCTTTCCCTGGATCTTTCAGAGAAGCTGGGGGCTGTGAAGAGCCCAGCACAGCTCTCTACCAGAGGGATGTCACCAGAAATCACAGAATGGTTTGGGTTTGAAGGGCCCTGAAAAATCATCCAGTTCTGGCCCTCCTGCTGTGAGCAGGGATAATCTATAATATAGATTATATTGTATACCTGTAATATATAACACCCATGACATCTGTGATAGTGACTGTACAGAACTCACATGCCTCGCCCTGCCACCTGCTCATTTTGGCACATCACTGCACACCTCTGATGCAATCTGGTTAACTGATGGGAAGTTCCACACTACCACTCCTGCTCTGTCCCAATGCTGTCACACCCAGCCCTCATGCTCAAACTAAGCTCCACTGTGTCATGCCAGCTCTGTGCCCAGGTGCTGGATTGTCACAGTGATTAACAGAATGAAAAATCCAAAATCCTGCTGTGGAATGGAGAAAACACCCAAAAGTTCGCCCTGTAAGCAAGGAACAACTGCTTTTATTTTTGGGTGCTGCAGCAGACTCCAAAAGGTCCCTTTTAGGCCAGGCCTAAAAGGGTTTAAAATAAAGGAGTCAGTTGCAAAGAAGGAATTAAATCCAATTATATCCGTCTTTTTTCATATACCTGGGTCCACAACAAACAAATGAGTCAATCTGAGAGGAAAAAACTCAATAAGCAGCCATGCACCAGTGAGTGTGGCTTGTGCATATTGCTGTTCCAGGGGTGTTATCAGCAAAGCCTGAGTGTCCAGTCACTGCAGTGCTCATAATTGTTTTTATCCCCTTGAAAACAACCTGGTTAGGAGCAGAATGAAATTGATTTGTGAGCAATGTTTACCCTTTTTCCTCTCCACCAAGCAGACAACCAATTAATGGCATTAAAGATTAATTAACGGGGAGGGAGCGTGCACTACCTGCCAGACTGACAATTGTGTGTGGTGTTATGTGTTCTGTCCTAAGCAAGAAAGACCTGCAGTTTTGCTTGAAGTTTCTCTTTTGAAAAACTAGAGTGCAGCAAAATCGTGGAAAATGGTTTGAAGAAAAAAAAGAAAATTAAAAAAAAGGAATGAGAGGTTAGGGGATTTTCAGCTGTTATTTGCCAGTGCCTCATTTGCAGGGAAAGGTGCAGAGTGCTCAGTGACTTTGGGAGCATTTGGCCTAAAATGGAGTGGAAATGTGGTCTGAAGAGCTGGGTGTGTTTGTGTAAGTTGGAAGGAGGGAGAAAGTATATATTAGGCATTTCTCACACACACATACCCCACACCTGCTCCTGACAGCTTGTTCCATGTTTCCTATCAAATGTATAAATAAAGTATATACATTTTATATATAAATGGAGTAACACAAGCCCTGCCAACTCTCCATCTGTATACTCAGACACAAAAGCATAGACAGAGCTAGAAATTCATGCGCACAGGGATATACAGGCACTCACTTAACATTTAAATCCTTCCCATCCTGTGAAGTTGCAAAACAAACCCTTCTTCTCCCCTGAGGTAATAAGTCTCTTAATTATATTTCTTGTCCTGCTTTTCATTTTTATTCTCAGACTAATCTGGTTTTTCTTTTTCTTCAGATGTGTGTGAAGTGGAGAGTTTATTGGTATTGGTTTTGGGTTTGTTTTTTTTTTTTTGGCTTCTGAAGGATGTTGAGAACATTTTGCTTAATTTCTTGTGAAGTACCAAAGGGACTAAAAGCAAAATCAGATCGTGCCTCCTGCATTTTCTATGCTGACTCTGTCCAATCTAACAGGTTGCAGTAGGAATCTTCTGTCTCTCTTCCTCTCTGCTTTGACCCAGTCCACCCTTGCTCAGAGCTGTTCCCCTGAGCACAAAAAGCAAGCACAAAACAATTCCTGCTGTTTGAGGTGAGGGAGAGCAGGCCCTGGCTCCCAGCCCTGCTCGCTGCAGCTGCTTGGCAGAGCCACTGGAGTGGGTAGCAGAAATTATTAAGAAAAAAAAAAAAAAAGGAGGGGCACAAGAATTTTGGACAGGATGTGGAATAGCTGAGCAGGCAGCCAAAGGCTGGGTAAACCCACTGCAAGGCAGCAGCCAAGGGGTCTGGGGGCTGGGATCACACAAAGCCGGCTTGACCCACTCCTGCGCAGGAGGCCCCAATGGTACAGAGGGTCTTGCAGAGATTCACCAGCTCCAGCTTTGAGCCTGGCTCCAAACCTTCATTCCTCTTTCCCTTCCCCCCTCCATGATGCTCTCTTACTTCCAAACAGGGTAGATTTGTCCCAAGTTCTGCTTTAAACATGATTCCCCCTTACCTTCATGTTTCCCTCCTCTGAAACTTCCCTGCTCTCCCCATTTGCTCATCTGGTTCCTCTCTCTCTCCACCAAGGCCTTGAGGTTCCAGCAGACCCCAGAGTGTATTTTGTGTATATCTTATATGAAATGAAGAAATCAAATATATTACAATCCTGGACTGAAAGTGGCTCTGGGAGATTCTGGAGGAGAGTTAGGACCCAGTGCAGGTGCTTTACAGAGCTTTCACTGACTCAGGCTGGCAAGGTACAGAAGATTCCTCTGTTGGAGCGAGGGCAATGACCTCAGGAGTCAGCAGCAGGTGACTCAGAGGCTGTTTCAACATTTTCCAGGAACACAAAGAGAGAAAAACAGCAGCTGCCATAACAATTTCATTTTTCAATTAAGAAATGCTTGCATTGATCCAGCTGCAAGCCAGAGGACTTGAACAAGGAGTTGGGTGACATCCCATGGCTGGCATGTGCCTCAAGAGAACAGCACAGCAGTCCTCCCTGGCTTTGAAAATCTCAGCATAGACCCAAGGAAAGTGTCTCTGAGTGTCTGACAGGGACTTTAAACAGAGGAATCAACCTCTAAGGCATCACAGCCCTTTCTCTTCTCCAGTGGGACACCTTCACCAGCACGAGCACCACCACAGAATGGTTTGGGGTCTTAAAGATCATCCAGGTTTGGGGTCTTGAACATCATCCAGTTCCACCCCTTTGCCATGGGCAGGGACACCTGCCACCAGGGCCAGGTTGCTCAAGCCCCATCCAGCCTGAGCCAATCCAGATTCTCCCCCCACTTTAGTTTTCTGGCTCTGGAATAGAGGAGCCATGCAGGCTTTCTGTCCTCTCTTCATATTCATCAGCTGGAGAGATATAAAGACAGAGTGTGATGGTTGCTATTTAATTATCAACAATTTTGTGTTCATTTCTGAGGCATCTTTCAGTTTTGACAAGAACTGCCCACTGCTGGTCTGAATGGTATGAGGGTCACCTGGGCCAAGGGAACATTTATCACTTTCTTCTCCGGGGAGATAATAACAGCCAAGACTTTAGTTAAAGCTTATTAAAGTGCCCAGTTATCTGTTTCAGCACGGATAATTTAATCAGACAATTTAAATATTTATGAGGCTGCACGTTATTGTCGACGAAAGATAAAAATGTGCTTTAAGTGCTATTCAGAATAAGAATTATAATGATGATTAAAAAAGCCATTGGTAATGACACTTGATATTATTATTGTTAGCTCCTAGGATTACTGAAGCATCACAGAGGACTGCAAACAAGAGCCCAGGAGCTGGACTGAAACACGTTCCCTATCTCTGTCCATGCAGGTCTTGTGAAGAGATCCAAGGCTCAGCAGCACCCAGGCATGCAGCCCGGAGCTCTGTTGTGTGTGCTCAAAGGATAAAGTGTTTTTTCCTCAGCCCAGCAGAGGAATAAATCATTTCAGCCCCTCCTGCCATGATTTAAAGACAAAACCCACACAAGTGACCCTGGGAAAGGAGCCACAGCTGTGGCTGCAAGGCACCAGAGCTGCAGTGACAAACCTGAGAGTCCAGCCATACCTGCAATGCCTCCCACCCCTCACAAAACAGCCAAAACCGGCCAGTTACACACACTTCCCAGCAAGGAATGGCTTCATTTTCACCCTGGGTCCTCAAAAAGGGTATTTAGCACAGGTTCTCCATTGAATGAGCTTTCCCAAGGTGAGCAGCTTCACTCCTGGGGGTGCAGAGACCTCAGAGCTGCTGCCAGGAGAGGCCTTGATCAGCAGGGTGTTCACACACCCAGCCAGCCCTCAGCACATGGACAATACCCACTGGTTTGAAACAATGGCAGAACACATTATTTATCTGAGGTCAGAGCTTCTGAACCGAATATTTTGCTGGAAGCAGACCCATTTTAAAAAAAAAATTAAATTAAGAAAATGTGTGTGGGGAGAGCCCTGCTTTCTACTTCACTGGATTTTAATTTTTTCTAATCTTTATGACCATTAAAGCTCAAACAATTTGAAGGCATATAAACCCTGCATGCAAGCTGAATACACAGAAAGCAATGCAGCCTGCCAGCTACTTTTGTTCCACCTCACCTAATCTCAACATTTTAAAATTATATTCACTCCCTTTCCTAATGTTCAAACTCTACTGGGTCACTATTTTATTTATGAGTGCCAGCTATATAAGCAGGTGGCAAAAAGATATATTTTATTTATGAAATATAAATAGGCAGCAAATCTGAATTAGCTGAGAGAAAATCTCTCACTTTGGGAATTTTTTTTATATTTGAGCTCTTATTAATGCTACATTGATGTCATGTATCATCTCAGCATATACTTCATGGGCTTGGAAGTGTGACATAAGTGGAAGATGGATATTAAAATTCCTACCATTATTTCTTCCTTCCCTACTCATAGTGAAGACTACCACTTCCACTAGAACAGAACAGACAATAAAGCCATTTGAAAACAGCCTGTCATTTATTTTATTTTCATTATTTTACTTCAGAACCAACAATACAAATTATCTAAAAATTTTGGTGGTATGTCAGGTAATATTCCAGCTGTTCATTAGCTGAGGTTGGATTTTTGGGGAGGGTGTCTGGTGTTAATTTGTTTGACAAAAGACATTATTAAACACTTAGTACAAAAGGTATTTCACCTTTTATTCTCGCTATTCTCTGTCTCAAAAGCAAGCCAGCTAGCTCATCCTGCCTGTCACACACATGCACCAGGTGTCCCGTGCATAATTATGCAGTGCTGCTCAGAAACACTGAGCCTGAAGGAACTTTTCATTCTTTGGAGGTGGAGAGGAAAATTCTCTTGTCTTCCTGATCAGATGAGGAATCCACTTTCAAGGAGGAGAGGAAAAAAAAAATCATTTTTTAAGATTTAAAAGCTTTGACTCATTTTCCAATCAATCATTTTCATTAACAAGTGCCTCTAAAATGCTGCTGCTACAGAAAAATATTTCAACCTGTCAAGGGCTTTCTTCCCTTCCTCCCTCCTGCACCCAATTAAGGCTTCTCCTGCAGTTATTCCACTGTCTACAGAAGGCTGAGCCTTTTTCAGACACATCCTTCCCTGTGGAGAACTGCCATTTACTTGCAGCTCTGAGACACTAAACCACAACAACTCCTATTTAAAAGCTGTGAAAACCCTTTTGGAGGCAGAACTAGGGAAAACACAGCCCAGCAAACCAGTTGTTCTGTCACATATTGATGGGATAAAGCTGCATGAAAATTTGTTTAAAAAAAAAAAATTACTGGAACCAAATTCATGTAACTTGTTGAATCAAATGCTAATAAATAGATATTAATACACAACAAGCTCCCAGTAAAGACAATGAGCTAATGTCTTGTTTTCAAGTGAAACTGAGTCCCCAGAAGCACTTTCCTAAATATGTGAAAAGTGAATCAGAGGAGTGTTTTCAATGTAGATTCATTCAAAACTGCCTCCTAAATTCTGCTTTGCTTGTTTATTTACAGGTGCCTCACTGTGTGGTTCTTGATCCCTTAGCAGATGCCATTATGCTTTTGAAACAACTTGGGAATTAACAAAAGATTTTTTGAAAACTCATGGAAGTTGGCAAAACTTGGTTCCACCAGCTGTCATCTCCCTCCCTCGCCCCCAGCTTACACGGTCAAAATGTTGAATTAATTGAGAATTCATTATTTCAAATTTAACAATTTCAGTGATTCTCTCAAACACTGAAAAACCACTGAAACCTCACAAACATTCCCTTGGGTCCAACAAATTCTCCTCACACCATCTTTCTTCTGGCTCCTCACCAGACCTTAGCCCCAGTGGGGATATTTGGGGTCAGCATCTCCACGCAAATGAGGAGGGAGATGCTGAGGAACAAATCCAGCCTGTCCCTGAGACCAAAAGAGAGCAAACCCAGCCTTGCCCTTTATTCCACCCTCTGTACAGAGCCAGGGTCTGTCCCAAGCCAGCAAACTTCACGTGGTCTCCTTGTGTGATTTCCCACCCTAGGTGAGGCTCTGTGAATGTGGAGGTGAAGCAATACTGATACAAAACTACTGGAAGATCTGATTTAAATTCCAGATCTGATTCCATTACTGTGAGTGAGATAATAGCTTGCTTCTGGGTAGGGAAAGGAGAAGGAAAAGGCAAAGATGGGGTTGACTCTGTGACTGCTTTGTACATGTTTTAGCAGGGCCTGCTGTGACAGGACAAGGGGCAATTGTTTTTAATTTAAAGGAGGTCAGTTTAGAGCAGATATAAGGAAAAAGTTTTTTACAATGAGGCTGGTGAGGCACTGACTCAGGCTGCCCAGAGAGGTGATGGATGCCCCTTTCCTGGAAGTATTCAGGGTCAGATTGGATGGGGCTCTGAGCAACTTCATCTGGTGGAAGACGCCCCTAGTTACAGCAGAGAGCTTGGACTAAATGTCCTTTAAAGATTTCTTTAAGCCTAAACAATTCTATGATTCTATATTTTTAAAAAATAATTTTAAATTTGTATAAGCAGCTCTGGAACTCTTCCTGTCCCATCTCTCATCGTTCACAAAGTACACAAAGTACAGAGCACTGAGAGCAGTGTCCTTATGCATAATGGAAATGAGGCATGAATAGGAAAAAGACAGGTTTGTCTGCTTTGTTAACAATCTGCCTCTCCCCCTCAGAGGCAAGATGTCAGCTAGATAATTTATTAGAAAATATCACCATAGTGTAATACAGTATGTACTGTCCTTTGGGGGTTGAAAATCAAATATCCACTTGTCACTGGAAGGGCTGATTTAATTGATACACATAACGATTCACCCGATGGCTTTAAATGTTTTAAAGCAATGTGGGCTGGATTTTTCACAGTAAGAAGAGGTGGGGTTTAACCCAGATAACTGGGAGCAATCACCAGAGTGACATACAAAGGTTCCTGAGCTTCAGACCCCGAACACCCCAAAACCCACTCAGACAGTCCCTGCAGCCTGTGGCACCTGCTGGCCAGCCCATGGGATGCCCCAAAATCCAGCTGGGAAGTGTCAGGCCATGAGCAATTCCTCCTCAGCCCCACGGCCAGGGAAACAAGGGCCACACTCCTGAAACCTGAGATTTCAGCACAACCCAGAGGATTCTGAGCCCAAGCAAGACCTCCCACAGCGGGCTGTGTGCTCTGCGCCAGCAGGGAGTTTGGGTTTGGGGAGGAGGGATGGGGGGTTTTGGGTTTTAGTGAGTTATTTCCTAATTTCCCAATAACTACTTTGTCATTCTGGGGGCAAAGACACAGAGCCAAAAGCACAGAGCCAAAAGCACAGAGCCAATCAGCTCTGCAGGGTAACCAGACCTCCCAAAGCATCTCCAGTGTGCCTGCTTGGTTTGTCCTGTAACCCAGGGAGCATCAAGAGACAGAGAGATCCCAGCAAAGGGTTCCTATTTCCAGGGATCCACTAATTCCCCAGGGACAAGATGGATGGGGGGAGGAAGCTGTGATGAAAAGATTTTCATGAGCAGGTGTCTTCCTGCCAGCAAGAAGAGCCTGAACTGGAAAAACTCCTTCCTTTATGCCAGTGGCAGGTATAAAATAATCCTGGGTTTCACCTGCAGAGACAGCACCTTGATTTGGTCTCTGACCAACTCAAAGACTGTATTTGGCAGAGTCAGCCAAACCAATATCTGAAACTTCCTTAAAAATGTGTATTTCAGTTAATCAGAATTAAGCTGCGTGTTTCTGTCAGTGTCAGTACGTTGTTTTGATTGTGGAAATATTTGGTTTTAAAACAAAATTTAAAATCCACACAAGTGGATTTTTAAATAAGCTTTTTTTAAATAGGCTTTTTTTTCAGATGGAAGTGACCTTCATTTTTTAGTTTGTGCTTAAAACAAAAAAAAAATCCCAAATATTTCATTTTGAATATATAAAACATTAGACTTGTTTAAAAACAGTGTAAGGCATTTTTATATAAGGGAAGGAACAGAAAACCCAAACAAATCCATTTCACAGTAACCCACAGTGAAATGTATTGCCAGTTTTTCATTTGGCCAGTGACCTTGAAAATCATAACTCCAGTTTAGGGTCTGTCTGTCTCTCCTCTAAGTGACAGCCAATGAATCAGATATGTGTCCTGGCACAGAATTAGAACTACATCCTTTTGATATTACAACTTTTACAGACATTACTTATACAAATTCACATTCCCATGCTTCTTGAGGTAGTAATTTTTCTGGTCCTGTTGTTTCAAACCTGTTCTGTTACCAGCTCCAGTGTTTAACTGGTGCTCTGTGTTTAAGGAGGGAACCCAGCTGCATTGTTGGGCTTTTTTACAATCCCTTTCCAGGCTGCATCTGCACTGCTAATGAATAGTGACATCAAACACATAAATTAGACTGTAGGCTGAAGATAATTAAATTGAGAAAGTTGACAAAAATAAACTGTATCAACTAAATCCCCATTTGCAAATGATTGCATGCAGTCTTCAAGGTTTCAGGAGAACAATGGATGCAAGGGGAGGAATACAGCAAGGTTTAAATTTCACAGGGATAATTTGATATTCTATCTGCGCTGTGAGCAAGTCATGTTGCATCAGATCAAATCCCGATTTCATTTCATTGTGAAAAAAAATCTATTGTTGCCACTCTTTCCCCTACTTCTTCATTATGAGGATGTAATTTATCGAAGCACCCCTGAGAGCTTGCAGCAGGGAATGGCTGTAGCTTTATATATTTCAAATAGCTTCTTTGTTGCAGAGTGCTGGTTGTTAATAGGAAGATAATGAAAATATGGAAATTAAATTAATTTGGTGCCAGGGCTGAAAAGAATACTCTCTTTAATTTGCAGTACAGCAAGGTTATGAACAAAATTTGAAGAAAGAAAAAGGAAATGTGACTGCTGCATTTTTCCAGGGAAGCTGGTAGGGTGGGGATTATCCTGCATTAGCCTGAGCTTGGAGAGAAATCAAGTGTTTTGCATATTGCTTACTAATGGTGAGGATCTAGTTTTGGATAGCATGGGAAAAAATGTTACTTAAACAGCATGATATGGGAAGGCAAGATATTGATCAGTGACACTCCAAGGAGGGAAACCAAAGTTTGAGTCAATAAAAAGCAAAAGAAGTGCATGGATTGCCCTAAACCCCAGCAAGATTTATTACCTCCATGAAACATAAATTCTAATTAAGGGCAAAGTCCTTTCTGGCTTTTTCAGACTACACCTAATTAGCTCAGGGAATTCAAAATTCATTATTGGTGCCAGATACTAATTTCTGAATTGAGAAGAACTTTGCAAGAGTGCGTGGAGTTTTATTTCTGGGTGTGAGCAGCAGTGAAAGAGAGAGCTCATCCCATGGGATGCACTGGGAGATCAGCAATTCCTGCTGGCCAAGGCCACTGCAGGTGGACGCCAACCTAGACTCCCTTCACTGGGAAGGGAAGAGCTCAATTCCAGCAAGTCAGCCGAGCCCTGCATGAGCCTGCTCCCATTGCAACGCTTTGGATGCTCTAAGAGTCCAACAAACTCAGATTCACCCCATGATGAAGACTGAAACAAACCAACTCACCCCCACGGACATCAAAGCACGTTCCTGCTTCCCCAGCATGACCACATTGCTCATTGAGGTGCTTAGCACAACATTTCCCTCGCCCTCTGATTAAATAAATATCCTAACGGGTCTTGGAGAGAGATTTGACACACCAGCTTGCATCCTTTATGGATCTGGCAGGCAGTTTAACAGAGTGCTAAGTGAAACACTAATCACTCAGGCAGACAAAACACTACTGCTATCCAAAATCGTGTTTTTCTCACTGTAGACACAAACCAGCTATATTAAACCTGTAAATATGATGATGATCAATGGTGCTGTGTCTGCTCCCAGCTGCTGTGAGGAGCCAGCTCCTGCCTGTTGTGGCACCTGAGGGTGCAGCCCCCTCACCTCAGGCTTATTTGGTGTCCTCTGTTGCTGTCACCTGGCAAACCATGGGTCTGAATTCCCCACTTACCTGGATTTATAGCCCTCACATGCACCCATACCTTTTATATAGTCAAACATAAACGTGCCAGGGTTTCTAAAGCTGGATCAGACTGTCCAAACAACTGCCTCGCAAAGATTTCTTCCCACCATTCCAGAAAATGAGAAATGCAGCAGATTAAGCTTGACAGCTTTTTCTTTCAAGTATGATTTCTCTATCTTGTCCTCCCCACAGGCTTCCAAGAAGCAATGCATAAATATGAATAATAAAAAAAATCTCTAAACTATGCCAGCAGAACAAAAGCAATATGGAGATGATAAACCATTGTACTTCAGAAGGAAAGCCAATGACTTCTGGCCAAGTTTTCAACAGGGCAACAAACAGAGCAATTTGTTTCAGAGCTTCAAAGGGGACATGAGCTCATCTCAAAAAGCTGGCCTTGGGGTGAGGGAGAAATCCCCTCTTCCCTCGTGGGCACCCAACACCATCCACGAGCACATCTGGGGCTTCCCATGGTTGAGGCAGGATGAAGCAGCAGATGGATCCACGTGAGCACAGGTGTGATTATTCCTGTTGGCAGCAGGGGTGGAAGGGCAGGATAGGGAGCTGAGCTGCCTTTCTCCAGAGGGGAAGGACACAGCAGCCCCCGGCAGCAGGAATCTGTCACCACCTTCAGGCACGGACCCAGGCACTCGATGGGACAAGAAGCTGAAAAGTGAAATCAAAGCAATCAGCAATTAGTGACTTTGCTAAACTTGGCCAGGATTGCTGAGCTCGTTATTTCCTGATCAGCCACAGAAACAGCAGGACCACAAGTGGTAAACATGACTCTGTGGAAAGGGTACAAACAGCTATGAAAATACTGTAGCGGTTTTTTTGTTGCGTTTTTATTCCTTTCTGTCTTTCCATTATTTTCATCCTCATTTCTCAGAATCTTCTTCAGAATAGTTTTGATGTGAAGCAAGCATTGGCAGGAGCTCCTCTGTACTTTTTCATTCCCTTCATGTGGAAGAGCTGCTTGTACAAACTGCATTACACATTGGTGGAACAATCCCGGGCTTTGCGGACCAGAGAGAACCAGTGAAATCTTGACTCCGTCAAAACTAATTGCAAAACACTTGTTGCTGAAATAAATCCTGGGCCTATCTCAAAAGTTAAAATAAATTAAAATTATGGCAGGCAGAAATCTCATGTCTGGGAACATCACATATCAGGAGAAAACCATCCAAGGGTACTATGAACATGAACATTACTGTCACGATCATTATAATGAGAGAGGGAGATTCTGATTTACTGAAATCAGGCAAAGATCTCTATCTGGTTAGCATACTCCTGACTGCAGTACAGTATATTTCAACACTGTGGTTGCAAAATAATCTTTATTTTTTTTCCATGGGAGATTGCTCAAACCGCGATAATGCGTTTTTCCAAATTAAAGAGATAACTTTACAGACTACTGGGTAATAAAATACGAATAAACACGGAAGACATACCTTATTAAAAAATTAGCTTGTCATTTTTCAGGCTCTTCTTTTGATTTGCAAGTTAATAAAAACCACAGCCAGTTGCCATAGGGAGGATAATTAATTATCCATCTATAAAATTAATGTGGGGGGGTAAGGAGGCTTTAATTTGAAATATTCATAGCACATATATTCAAGCAGTAGAGATGGTGTTAGAAGTCTCCCACACAGTCTGACAACTAAACCTAAACAAGTGTAATTATAGTGGGTTTTTGACTGAAGAACAGCTCTGATGGTGCTAAAAGGTGGTCAAAAGAATGACTCAATTTACCAGCTCTCCTGCTAAATGTAGCACACGTGTCTTCCTCTGGAAGGACAAAGAATTGCAGGGCTGGATTCAGACAATGAGCTCTGCAAGCTGCAATCCCTGTTCTTCACCAGGAGTTTGAATGGGGCCAGTGCCAGGTCTGCCTGCAGCACATCCAGAGCCATCTGAGAAAGCTCCTGCTGCTCACACGGACACCCCGGCATCAGCTGCACCCAGAAAACCCCTGGGAGCTGACTCCAGACACGGCTGGGTGAGCACAAGGCTCCCAGAGATGGATCTGGGCACCAAGTCAAGCAAATCTCTGAGGTGCATCCCAAAGATCAGCTCAAGAGAGGTCACAGAGAGAATTCAGTTCCCAGCCCAGTGTTGGGCTTCCCAGCCCAGGAAGCCAGAAAAAAAATTAATAAGAGGAGATAATGTCCCCAAATGCTGTGTGAATATTTTAAAACTGAATATTTATTCCAAAGTGAATTAAGGCAATTTTAACTTTGCATGAATGCTTCCCCCCAGAAGGTTTGAATAATCCACTAATGTAGTTACTTAGTTAATTTGAACCATTTTCTCTGTACCCTTTTCAGAATGTTACCATGTCTTTAAATTTGCTCTGATGCTGCTAGTGAGGAAGAGGATAGCTGTGGAGCAGTTCTTGTGGCTGAATGTACTCCCACATCTCCTAAAAACCTGAATAAAAGACATATATACCTAGCTCATTATCTCATAGGACAGCAAAAATGTGCTAAATAAGTAGCTTATTTCTGAATTCTTATTTGGACCAAATTTATTATGTTAAAATAATGAATATGATTATTCTTTATCTAGAATATAAAATTATTCAGATATTATCATTACTAATTTTGTGTCACCATCACACAATGTACTGAGCCCACCCTGGCCTGAATGAGGTCACCATCCAAAGGCAAGAGATGACAGGAATGTGCAGAAAGAGGAAAAATTGCAAGGAAGTGGTGATATCAAGATGAGGACTGTGGCAGGCACCTTCCACAGACCCAATGATTATCATCAGGCAATGGGGTAAAAAGAATGGACTCCAAGGCTGATAATGGCACTTCTTGAGGGGGGGGGGCTGATGGTGGCTTTCCTCCAGGAGTGGAGGATTGCCTGAGAGAAAGGAGCAGAAAAGTGTGATTGAAAATGTAATGAGCAGGTGATGAAGGCCAGCATTATGGGCTGATTGGAGGCAGGAACTTTGCTCCTGTTTGATACAGACTGCAAGATAAGTGGGGAAGAGTCTGTGAAAGCTCTGGGAAATGAAGAAAAGCCATTTAGAGGATTAGAGAGGGAGGAATGAGTGCACAGGTAGCACAGTCACTGTGATATATTCAGGTCCGATAGCTGAGCCACACGGCACCTGTCAAAGCCAGAGGAAAAATGATGTTGCTGAAATGAAATAAAAGCTACCACCTGGACATGAGTTTTATTTAAATCAGCAGACAGAACAGGCTGCTGACTCAAATATTACACAGGACCTAGACAAGAAGTGGATGTAAGACTTCCAGAGCTGCAGGAATCTAAACACTGCCTGGATGGGCGACATCTGCAATGAGCAAAAGCACGGTGGTGATGCTTCAACCATAAAGGCGTTTGGGACCGCGAGTTCAGAAAGCTTCAACAACACTGA
The DNA here is from genome assembly GCF_035770615.1 of Melospiza melodia melodia. Taxonomy (NCBI): domain Eukaryota; kingdom Metazoa; phylum Chordata; class Aves; order Passeriformes; family Passerellidae; genus Melospiza; species Melospiza melodia. The sequence continues at coordinate 15,142,855 of NC_086208.1, read as the reverse complement.
TCTGATGTCTAGACATTCCCAAGGAGCTGTTGGAGGCCCATGTTTGAGCTTGGCAGGGAGGGCTGCAGAAGGCATTTGGAGGAGCTGTCACACACAGACAGCAGCACCATCCTGTCCTCGCTTCCCTTGCGTGGCCACAGAGCTGCCTGTGCCCAGACTGAAGCAGCCTGAGCTGCTCCTCTCCCCATCATGTTTTCAAGCTGTCAGGGCTTCACTTTGACAAACATTCCAGTGGGAATAGCATCACGGTGTCTCACAGGAAGAATAACTGCAGTCATCTGTGAAGTGCCTTAGAAAAAAAATGAAATACAAAGCTCCGCTGCAGTGTTTGGGCTCCTTCTGGAGAGGACATCAACTGCAGTAAGAGTGTTATTAATTATGGCTCATAAAAGGAGGAGAACTACTCTGGATGATAAAATGTTGGTTTTTTTTCCTGGGGTCTAATAATTTCACACTATTTTAAAAGTAAATAAATGAGGCTGCCGTTCTGAGAAAGAAGCCACAGTTTATTGCCCTAATTAAGCCTCTATTTATCACAAAACTCCTGGTTCACCCTCCCCTCAACACTAAAATTATGTTATAAATAAGGATCTGAAGATCCAAATCCCACTTAACTCGGCAGTGATTCATTTTGCTAAACTGCTGTTACCTGAGGGTAGACATATTTTAAACCACACTGAAATAACTGCTTGGTCCTTGTGGTGTTTCCTGAAGTTGAAAGCAAAATATAAAAGTTGACATTTGCTCTACAGCAGGACAGGTAAGAGCCCACCACTGTTTCTACATGAGTCAGCTTCTTAAGTGAGAAATTCTCATTAATCAGGAGCTGCTTGGGCAGGTTAAGTGAAGCAGAAGAGAAAAATTCTGTGTTCCATCACAGATCCAATGGGTGACAGTGTCCAGCCTAGAAAATACATTGCCCTGGGGATGTTTGCTGTGACAGTCTCCATTTGTGCCTCTATTCACTTACCAAAAACATTTCTGAGCAATACCTCATCCCTGATTGTTAAGGTGGCATTTACAAAATGCCACAAGTCCTGGATGAAATGTGTCAGAATGACAGCTTCACAGATGGAAATCTCCTTTTCTGACCCTTAAGATTCACATAATCTGGAAAACAAAGATATTAAGATGATGAGGATTTGGAAGTTTAAGTACCTGATTTGCAAGCACAATTAGGTATTTACATTTCAGAATATCGCAGAATTTCAGCCTGCAGACGAAGATAGGAGCAGAAAGAAAGGCTTTGTGAAGACAGATAACAGGAGGCTAAAATCTGTGCCACTATTTGGCAAGATTCTCAGAATCCTCTGCCCAGAACAGCCCTCACATCATCATTTTCTCCTGCTACCTCTGAAACCCATGGCCAGCTACTTGTATCAATATTTTTCCCAGCTGACAGTTGCTAGATCCAGCTCAGGAAGAAATTTATCACTAATAATGTTGCCTGTGATTGCTCTTTAGTTTCTTGTGCAATATTTTGTCATTTTCCCTGATTCTTCCAGCAATGTTGAGGCTGGAGATGCCCAGCCTGCAGTGACCAGGGCCCTGTGATATGAACCTGCTCCCCATAGAAATGAAAAGGTGAAAACAATGCAGTTCACATGGACAGCATCACAAACCACATTGCTCATCTGCTGCTCCTCTCACCACCATGAAAGATACTCCAGAGACACAGGGAAGGTTCATTACCAAGCACTGCATGGATGGAAAAACCCAGAAGCACACAGTTCGTCAGCTTACACTGGGAGCAAATAGAGGTCTTCCAATATCTGCCTCAGCTACTCAATCAACAAAGGATTTGCTTTAAAAAAAAATTAATTTGCAGGACACTGTTATATTGTCCTGCAAGGACACAGTTTTGCTCTGCTGGATTATGGGGTGGCTGTCCTTGCTCACTCACCCCTCACAGCAACACACTCTCACCTTCTCCTGGCAGTAACTCAGCAAGACAGGCCCATATTGAACTCTGGCTAAGCCAGGCAGGAAGAAATGGAAACATTACACCGTGTTTTCTGAACAAATTAAAATTTCACTCCTGTTTCTCCGAAAGCCTGAACACCAACTACTCCATTCACTCTGCCCTGCATGGGCAAAGGGTATGGGTAGATGTGAGCAGCAAATCACAGTATCCCTCAAATGGGATGGATGCTCAGCACTGCAGAGCTGAAGCATTTAATTTCTCATCCACAGACAGATCCAACCCTTCCCTCCTTCACCTCCTCAGCAGAAGGGACCAAAAGAGTCTCACACTGAACCATGGCTTACTCTTCTGACTGAAGAAACATGGAATGAACCATGCCATTGACTCACAAATATCTACAGGGACTTGCCAAGCAGTGATTTGGCTGGGGTGTATCTAAAAATCTAAGTCCATAATTCAATATTTAACCTGGCCGAGGAACAGCTCAAAAATATTCCTCCCATGGAGGCCCAAAACATACATGCTGTTAAATCTAAAAATGGCATTCCCCTGGATTTTGTTTCATGACTGACAGATGCTGTTCATCCTTCCAGTTCTAGTAGCCAGAAAGGGTTATAAAAAGATGACTAAAAAAAGATGAGAAATTGGCAGAATAAAACCTGGTGAGAGTTACCAGTTTGTCTTGCAAGGGTGAAGACATGGCTGAATTATTATAAACCTCTCTATTTTTATTTCTATATTATATTCTAAAGGCTTTCAATTTCAAACCATTCTTTAAGGTTTTTAATTATTGTTACTATTATTATTATTACTATTAAAATAAATAGACCTGTAGTTGAGAAAATCCCTCTAAGAGTAATACCTCCAGCGTTCAATCAGATTTTAAGTTGTGTAATTGGCCAAATGAAAATAAACCACGTCTTTATTTCAGCATTGCACTCTCTGAGACAATAATTCATGCATGAGTTTAATCATAAGATAATAGAGTTGTATGTGACCAAAACAGTGTAATTATATATCAAAAAAAACTATGGAGAAAAATGAGATTCCACAGTAAACATGGTTCCCTACATCCACCCACCCCACAGGAAATATCCATAAAAATAATAACAGTTTTTTATATAGAAAAAGAGTACCTTGGATAAACTGGCTAAAAAAAAAAAATCCTCAGTCCTCAAGACTTCCAGAAATCTTGCAGATTTTTGCTGAAAACTAAATACCCACTTCATTTCATGACAGGCACTAACAAGCTTGATTTCCTTCTTTGTAAGTGTCATCAAACCCAGAAATATTGATTTCCAGTTTGGACAACCGGTGTCAGATACAGCACCATGCTTTCATGTAAAATTCATCACAGAAATCCTTGCAGCCTTCTCATTAAGGTCTGTATATATCTGCCTGCTAATAAGTGAAATTACTTATCTCCCTCAGAAATATAAATAGTTGTTGACTAAACATCAGCTTTTAGTAATCAAATGCAAATAATCTCTCCTCGATATGAAAATTGTTTCTGACATGAAGTAATGTATGAATCAGGCTCCTCCAAACGAGCATTTCTGCACTCCAGTTCAACATGGAGAGTTATGCTCGTGTGGTTTGCTGCACACACAGTAATTACACGTGCAGTAACTCTCCCATTGGGTCTGAAATCGTCTTTTCTTTGAGGGTTTATGTCCACATCCACATGGAAAAGTCAGATGATCCCAGAGCTTTAGTTTTTTGATCACACATTTTGGGTGCCCCATCCCTGGAAGTGCTCAAGGTCTCCCTGGATGGGGCTCTGAGCAGCCTGGGTTAGTGGAAGATGTCTCTGCTCATGGCAGGGGAGGTAGAACCAGATTATTTTTAATGCCCTCTCCAACCTATTTTTAATTAACTTAATATTTAATGAACCTACTTTAATTACGTTGCAAGGGTTTAAGCCAAAGAGGAGGGAATCAGAGAGGCAGAGTTAGCTTCTGGAGGAATTGCCAAGCCAAAAACGTAGCTGTCTCTCTTGCCATCTGCTCTGAGAATGCAAAAAAAGCAGCTCAAGCATGAAAAGAGCAACAAGAATTCCTTTCCAAGAGCAGCAAATAAGACACCCTCAAAGCACCCACACCCAGAAAAACATCTGTGTAAACCCTTAATTCTTTGTGAATCTGCATTGCTTTCCACCCCATGTTCTGGCTTTCATGTGCTGCAATGACATCCCAGGCTCTCCCTGTGCATTGTCCTGCAAGTTCAGGTATCTCCTTCAGAGCTGAGCATCCAGAGCATCTCAGCAGGGATTGAAGGGACAGTTTGTTATTTTAGTTCCTTTGGTGACTTGCCCCTTCCATTTACTCAGACTTTTACCTTCCCATGAAGAAGTGTTGAATATTTGACAGATATTTATGAATAATTTTAAGATCTTCAGATAAAAATTACAATACAGGTGCATGTTGTTATTTCTCATAATTAGAGCAAAGGGTTCCAAGAGTTCCTAAGATCTAAAACAGTTGCTAATGACCTCTGGCAAACCGCTCATATTTGCTGGTTTCCACACATACAACTTAACATGATCCAGAGTTTTAAGAGAGAGGTAGAAAGTGGAACCAGTAAGCAACAAATAGCTCAGTAAAATCTTCCTGAAAGTAGACAAGACATAAGGAAAACTAAATAGTCTGAGACCACGAAATAGCTGGGAAAATTGTGAGATGATTCAAAAAGTGATTTAAAACCTAGATGTAATTCCTGACTGATAGATCCTTTGTTTCATCATTGGAAAATTCCACAAGGAAAGAGGCTCAGCACTCTTGAAGGAATGGGAACACCTCAGTTTGCTACAGAAAGCTGATGTGAAATGGTTCACACAGATGTGTTAGCAGATACAGGTTTGCATCAAGACAACATCTCTGAATGCATGATCTCACTGCTATAAAATGATCTTGCAATAGAGGGAGGGAGAGGGAACAGGGAGGAAGGATGACTGCAGATTATCTCTTGGAGATGCTCAGAAATACTAATCAGGTTCAGCTGCCTCCCCAACCACTCTGGTTTGCACAAGAGAGTTTGCTCAGTACATTAAAAAAACAACCCATATAACCAGAGGGGAATCAAATGAAGAGAAATTAAATCAGAACTGGAGCAAAGGGAGATGTGTCCAGCCACAAGAGAGTCCACAACACAAGACATTTTGCAGAGTCAAAGAGGCTAGTGGACTGTGTGAGACAGCAGGAGACAGGATCATGAAACCATCAGCAATTGTGTGCAGGTGCAGGATTAGGTAACCACCAGCAGTTGCACATAGCTGCAGGGAGAGGCTCTTTGTTCCCTAAATTACCTGTGGTACCCATTATCTTTGGGATGAACTTGGCTAGAGACCCAGAGAATGCAGGAGATGCCATCTCAGCTAAATGAAGAGATCCTGTCTGTTTTCCTGTAGTTGTGTATAAAACCAGTAGTTGCTATTCCATGGACTTGCTCCTCTCAAGACTCTGATCAAACCCTAAAGCAGTTCTGGAAAAGGAAAAGGAGATTAAAAAGCATAGATAGTTCCAATAAAATCCTATGCCATCCAAAAATGTAGGTGCCCATTCCCTGCTGGTAGGCTGAGAGTCAATGAGGCAGCTGAGTTAAGGTTTGATGATAAAAACTCTTGTGAGTACCTGGACACAAGACACAGAGAAGATGGATTTAAAAAGGAGTTTCATCCAAGAAGGAACTGGAATTTGTCTTGCAGTTTCTCCCTGAAAATGTTGTTCCTAATCATTATTGAATAACTCAAAGGCCAACAGTGAAATCTGTTTTGTGAGCCCAGAGTTGTTTGCCACAAGCTGAAGTTAAAACAATTTGTGACAGAAGCAGCATTGTTATATCAACAGCCTATCAGGGTTTTATTAACACATACACAACCTCATTACAGCCTGAATCAATCTCAGCTCAATCAGATATTGCATATTTTATAAGACAGACCATCACAGACAGATCACCCAGACAGCCTGAGCAGAGCAAGCAATAGGGCAGGTTTACAGGACTGTCATGGGATTACTTTCAAAGAAATAACCCTAAAAGCTTGAGGGACTACTTCACACCCAAATCCCAGTGTGGAACACCATAAATTCCTTCTCTCAGCTCCACTTTCAACCTGACCTCATAAGCCAAAGACAGCCAAAGACAGCCACACATTCTCTCCCTGCATCACTCCACACTATTCCAGGATTTGGGTATGCAGATTTTTGTCCAATTACCATTAATACATTTATCGTTGCTAAATTTTGGCAGGGTTTGTCAGTTTGGGGTTTTCTTTTTTGGTTTTGTTGTGTTGTTTCTTTTTTTTTTTTTTTATTCTTATCTGGAACTTGCTGTCTTAATTACCACTTTAGCTACTGCCTGAGAGGGCCATCTGAATATGCAATTTCCCAAAGCCAGCTCCCTGTTTTGCAGGTCACTCAGCCAAGTTTTGGCCACAAACCCAAGTTCCCTGCATCGTTGGATTATTCTCCCCTTTTCTGCTCCTCTCTCCAAGCACTTCCCAGATGAGAAGAGAAGCTTATCCAGGAGATCTTTCCATGAGGTCCCTCCACCCAGCTCTTCCCTCCAGCTAGGGCAAACTGCAGTCTGGTGCCAAAACCAGCAAGATGCAGCATGTGTGAAAGCACTGTTTATTTTCTAGGGGAATAACTGCAACCTGTCTCCTCATTTCCACCCTCCTAAAGGCTACAGACACCCCAAGCACCAACTCATGCATTTCCAGCTGCACTGAACTCTGCTGAAGGAGCCCACAAGAGGGTTCTGGGGATGGATGTACACAAGAAGAGCTGGAGTCCACTGAAAATATCTGCAGGGAACTGAAAATTTGATTTTTTGTAGTGAACTCTTTAGGAAATAACTATCTAGCACTCACCCATGGCTACGTCAAAAGACAGATGGCCCATACAAGAGCTGCAAAACACTTTCTCTGTGAACATTTATGCTGTAAAGCCTTGGCTGTTTATTGTAGAGGTTAATGAAGCTGTGAAGAGAACACGGTCTTGCTGAGATTATTGCTTCTGGGCAGCACAGAGCACCAGCCATTCTTAACCCAAACGAAAGGCATGACAGACCAATTAAAAGTGTTTCCAAACAAGCTCTGAGACACAGGGCAGCTGTAACGTGACCATTTTTTCTAATCCCCCTATCCTACAAGCACTCTCTAATTGCAGTACCCAGTAGTCTCTGAATTCAGCACCCTCAGAAAGATTTGCAGTGCATTGCTCGTAAATCAACCCCGTCCATTCACATGATCCAGGTTGACAGAGAAGCAAAAAATCCCCATCAGAGCAAATTTGCTGTTTTTTTATTTATTTCTTGCTTCAACAGCCAAAGATTATTTCTGAATGCTGTCTGGGAAAAGCACAAGTATTCAGAAAAGTGCTGCTTATCCAGTCCCCTTGGTAGCTCAATATTTTTCTTAAACCATCACAAAAGCTTTTTACCCTGCAGAGAGAGTCCACATGCACTCATGGCTGAGCACATATATACTGCTTGGGAAACTCTCCCATAAATGTTTTCTCTGCTTTGACATAATATCATACAAATATACATCATAAAATTCTCTCTGAGGGAGAAGTTTTGTTCTCAGGTATGTGGTTTGCCTTAGTCTGTCTGGAATGCACAGAAAATCCATAAAGGAGAGGGACCAGATACAACCTCTGTTTATAACAATCATGGGTTTATGGCTAAACAAGCAGAGAAAAGCAAAAAGAAATAAAAGTTTTTCCTTCTTAAATCCTCAGTAATCATTCCTACTCCTTTACAGATCCTTACCTAGAGGAGTAGAACAGGCACCTTTAGGACTCAGCAGAATAGGGGCCTCTACTAGGTGCAGAAATTGGAGTTATGCCTGAAACTACATCATTCCCACCATCCCAGAATTACAGACTAAACTCACTAAATAGGTGTTGGTCAGTAAAAGGCAGGAAACTACATTCTCACCCTTGCAGTGGGTTCTACCTACTATTGGTGGACCATTAAGCACAATAAAATGCTTCCAACTCTTGGCTGGCTTTTTTTTTCTTGACTGTTCATTGTTTTGCATCTATTTTGCAAGAATGGGCTACTCCAGATCTCACTGGAGAAGTGGAGCAGTGTCACAGACATCTTTTATGAAAAATCCTTTCCTTAGCATTTTTCCTCCTGAGAAGCTGAGAGGCCTCAGGAACAAAATGTAAACAATGATTATCTGCTGCTGTGGGATGCAACAGGTGCATCTGTGATTGGTCTCATGTCGTTGTTTCTAATTAATGGCCAATCACAGTCAGCTGGCTTGGGCTCTCTGTCCGAGCCACAAACCTTTTCTATCAATCCTTTCTATTCTATTCTTAGCCAGCCTTCTGATGAAACTTTTTCTTCTATTCTTTCAGTATAGTTTTAATGTAATATATATCACAAAACAATAAATCAAACCTTCTGAAACATCGAGTCAGATGCTCATCTCTTCCCTCATCCAAGAACCCCTGTGAACACCATCACAGAGCAGAGCTCAACACTCCTATTTTCAAACAGATATTAGCACCAAAAGAGGAACAGACCAACTTCACAAGGAGTTCCTGATCCTGCATGACCACACCTGAAAACCTTCAGGAAGGACTTGAGCCCGGGGGTAACAGGCTTCAAGTGAAATCTGTGCCCTGGAACTTCCCTCAGACTCCGTCAGTGTCTTTGAATCCAAATGCTGGGACTTTTTCAGTGATCAGGATGTTCATCAGTGACATCAGTTCAGGATGTCGCAGAGCCTGTCACTGGGATGTGCCTCTGCTCACCTCAGCTCCCCTGCTGCTCTATTTATCTGTGCTGCTGCCACTCATTCAGGCGTCGGTTTGCAGGAACAGGACTGACACAAACTGCAGAGTTGCCATTTTCTTGAAAGAGAAAAGAGCCTTTCTCGAGCTGTGCTTTACATTTTAGCGTTCCTCCAGAGTGGCCTCAAATGATTCTGTTTTGCCACAGACTGGGAGACACTGCTAGGGGAATATCAATAATGTGGAATTTAAACACCTGGTCTCCCCAGTTCACAGATTAACCAGTCACAGAAAAATGAAACTGTAACCCAAAACTCCCTAATCTCATATTCCATTAATAGAATAACAAAGACCATCATTTGAGGAAGCTCCAAAGACAAAAGCTTGCTGGCTCTAGGTGCTAATGGATATTATTTCAATGAGAAAACTGAATGGATATATAGAGAAAACTAAATAAATATATACAGCATTGTATTCATTTTACATGGAGATTTTTCAAGGAAAAAAAGTACCTTTTCTGGAGAGCATGTTGTTTTAGAGGTAGATTTTTCCATGAAAATATATTCCTTCCCTTCTTCCTGGCTCTTCTCCTCAGATTTTCTGGTTTTCTTTGCCCAAAGGTGTTGGCTCCTTTTCTCTGGCTTGGCCCTCTATGGGTTTCAAGATTATTCCAAGTTGATTTTTACACAGCCTTCTGGATCATGTTAGGAAAAGGTGCTTTAAAAACATGTTAAAATAATGTTATTTTTTAACCGAGTTCAGGACTGACAAAGGCACTGGGCTGACTGATGATCCAATTTGTTTCCATTAGGAATACATTACCAGTGGGCCAGTCAAAAAGCATGTAGAAAATGTTTATTGACACTTCCATGTAAATATCTGTCATTAGCTTTTCTTTAATACAACCAGGCTCCAAACCACGTGCAGTTTTTAGTTCCTTCTCATTCAAGCAGTCATTTACTGTGCACCTCGCAGGTGTGTGGAGGAGCACCAAGGCCAGAGCCAAGCAGGAGAGGCTGCCAAGGAGCCCATTCCATTCCTTCCTGCACCAGGGATGGGAGCAAACCTGAGAAAAAACCCTCAGAAGAGTCTCCACACACACCTCTATGCTTTGCCCAAACTCATTTGGTGAGATTTCACTGAAACAGGAGCTGGATCATCTACAGGTCAAGTAAAGGATGAATTTGTGCCCTGCTGCCTCATGCTCAGGGGACAGCTTCACCTGCTTAGCCTCACATAGTTAAGCCATAATCAAATCTTGACAGGACAGGTTCAGGCATGAAGACACAGAGCAGGAGGAAATCCATCCACAAAAAGGGCAAATGCAAGCAAACAGAACAGCCCTCGCCAGAGCAATGCCAAAGCATCAACAGAATCCTGCCCAAACCATCCTTGGGTGCTCCTGAAAGCAAACTTGTTCTGCCATGGGTTTGGGCAGAGAGCAGCTCCCATGGCTCACAGCTGGGATGTGACTTCAGCTGCGTTCCAGAGACAAAAAATACTCAAGATTCCCTGAAAGCCAAGTCCAAGAAGGACGTTGGGCAGGTTTTACACACACAATAGCCACAGCGGGACAACGCCTCTCTTGGCCATCAGCTCATCCCTGCAGCAGAGAGAAAAGCACAGAAATCCCCTTCACACCCCTGGGTTGTTCAAGGGTGTGTTTGTTCCTGGTTTGACTCCTCTCCTTTCAGATTACACAGACCTGAACTTCCTGCCTGGCTGTGTGTTCAGTGTGTGTCATTGTGCCTTCATTGTTGTGAATTGTTTGCTGATTTCTGGGCAGCAGCCCCACTTTCCACACCACTGGGATTATGTAAAGGGGGCAGGGATGATGCAGAGCGTTTGGTCATTCATTTCTCAACAGGAGAGCTCATTGATTTAACTACAAAAGTTTGCACTGTGCTGAGAGCTCTGAATTTCTCCATACCACAACTTCAAACTTTTATAAAGATGACTATCAGCATTGCTATTAAAACACCGTTTCTGCTCTCAGAAGAGGAGAAATCTGTCCTAACACAATAAACTACTGATTGTTTTGAAAGCTGGAGTTGAAAGATATAGCACTGCTAGCCCCAGGACAAAACTTGGAGACCTAATAGTCTCTGAATTTCACATGCCTCATACTGAGAAAAAAAAATACACTTTTTCAAATAAAACTGGTCATTTTTTAGAAAACAATTTACAAAGATACCAACAGAGAGGGTAAGATTCAAGCCATGTGCTGAAAAACTGGCTTCTTGATATTTCCTGAAGTCTCTTCCACTTCCTGATCCAAACTCCATCAGTTCCAGCTCCATCAGAAGGGATCCCCATCTCTCTCATTAAGGGGAAGCCATTGCCATGCCTAGCTCTGAAATGGAGCCTATATAATGCACGGTAAAAAAGGAGAGCGTTCAGAATCTGCACTTCAAAATGTGATGTAAGGAAGGAACAACAAAATATCTGTCGCAGACATTTTTTATGAAAAGTCCTTTCTTTAGGATTCTTCCTCCTGAGAAGCTGAAAGGCTTCAGGAAGAAAATGTAAACAATGGTTATCTGCTGCTGTGGAATGCAACAGGTGGATCTGTGATTGGCCCATGTTGGTTGTTTCTAATTAATGGCCAATCACAGTGAGCTGGCTCAGACTCTCTGTCCGGGACAGAAGCTTTTGCTATCATTCTTTCCTATTCTATTCTTAGCCAGCCTTCTGATGAAATCCTTTCTTCTATTCTTTTAGTATAGTTTTAATGTAATATATATCATAAAATAATAAATCAAGCCTTCTGAAACATGGAGTCAGATCCTCGTTTCTTCCCCAATCCAAAAACCCCTGTGAACATGGTTTTTTTTATATCCAGCTACAATAAACCCAGAAAAATGTAGTCTCACTCCCACAAAACTCCTTTGCATTGTTTCAGCAATTTTAAAAGAGAGTAAAAATATAAATAATGCAAATTTTAAAATATTAATAACTACTTAGGGTATTTTTGAGTGCGTTTGCCCCATGACATCCAAGGTGCAGCTCTGAGTCCCCATGGCCACAGCCAGCTCCCCTTGCTGTTCACAGAGTGCACAATCCCACACTGTCCAGCCAGCTGAGGACTCCTTTTGGGCTCAGAGGCAGCTGGACTGCCAGAATCTCACACAATGCTTAGCAAGAAAACTTATTCCAGCTAATCAGTGCATCTGACAAACAGGAAAAGGGTCACAGCTCTGAGAAATGGGTTCCCAGTGCATTCCCTTCACACACACAGCCCTGCTCTCCCCAGCTGAACAGCTGGGAGCCAGCTGAAATATAAGAACCTCTCCCCTCCAGACTGGGCTCTCTATCTGGGGTTTAAGACAATTACACAGTTATTTGGTGTAAGAAAAGTCAGTCAAGGGGGAGACAAATTGTTTTATTTCTCACCCAGCTACATTATAGATTTCTAGGAGTGCTAACTCATCTGTCTTCCCACTATTTTACTTTCATTATAAGGTTGGGAATGGGAAGTCATTTTTCACAAGGAGGATCTTTAACTGGTAAGAAATTAAACTGCCCAAACTGGAGCGTCCTGCAGAATGGAACATCTATTATCTGGGGCCCATGGCTTTGGCTGCACCTTATTTATCACCACAGCAGGTCCTGCTCCAGAGCCAGCCTCACTCACCAAGCTCCCAAGACACAAAGACGAGTGAAATTCATGTGACAACGAGACAATAAGGTCCAAAAATCCAAAACCTCATTATAAAGTAAGGCAGTTGTGTGACAGTGTTCACAGGGGTCTCAGGTTGAGGGAAGAGATGAGGATCTGACTCCATGTTTCAGAAGGCTTGATTTATTATTTTATGATATATATTACATTAAAACTATACTAAAAGAATAGAAGAAAGGATTTCATCAGAAGGCTGGCTAAGAATAGAATAGGAAAGAATGATAACAAAGGCTTGTGGCTTGGACTCTCTGACTGTGATTGGCCATTAATTAGAAACAACCAACATGGGCCAATCACAGACCCACCTGTTGCATTCCACAGCAGCAGATAATCAATGTTTACATTTTGTTCCTGAGGCCTCTCAGCTTCTCAGGAGGAAAAATCTTAAAGAAAGGATTTTTCATAAAAGATACCTGCAACAGCAGTAGAGAATCCAAACTGAGCAGCTGTGCTGAGAGCAACAGGACTGTCTCCCCAAGCAACCCATGCTCCCAAGCTGAGTGGGCAGATCTGGCTTTCATCATGCCCAGCCTCTCCACCTCAGCACAGCCTCCATTGCATTGCTGCTGCCAAGCTCCTGTCCTGTCAGGAATAAACAACACATGGGCATCATCCCTTGTGACCAGTCCCAAGCAGATCAAAGCCATCAACACTCCCACCACCACGATGGTACATTTCACCATGATGACTGTCCCCATCACTGGTGAATGTCCCAGGCCCTCAGAGGACCTGAGCTGGAATGGGTCTATCTTCTTCTGCAGTGCAAATCCAAAATGCACAACTTAGTCTTCCCTAATTCTCCTTCTGGGGCTGCCCAGAAGGGACAGAACACCATTACATTTTTACTCCTGGTATGTAGGGAGCATTTCAGTTTTTCTTGGCAATTTATCTATCTTTATTTATTTATTTTGCAGCTTGTTACAGCAGGCAGCTGAGCTGTGCTTCATCCTCTCAGATGTTTAAAGCATGAGGTGGCTGCAGTGGGTGTTTCTCATGGGTAACACTTGCTGCCATAATGTTGTGCAGATCCCTGCACTCTGCTCCTGGTTGAAACAGAAAATTATATTCTTAGGAAAAACAAACACATGAGGTATAAGCAATGTTTCCCTGTGAGGATATTGCCACTGTAACCAATTTGCTCTAATAGCAAACTTCAACCACTGGTAAAAGTTGCAAAAATAATAATGATTTTTAAAACCACCCTCTTCAGCGGCTACCCATGAGTATTTTGGGGATTTTACCCTTATAGGCAGTTTTCTGTTATGCTTTCAGACAGATAGCTCTGGTTTATTGATTTTCTTCAAAAAGTTGATGTTAGTAATAATCTCAGATTTCTCACTAGGGGATGAAATTTTAAGACTCATTCTTGTCACTTCCATTTTTTTACTGCCGCAGCTTCCTTTAAAGAGGAGGAAAGCACTTCATCCATGTGTTCCAGAGGCAAACATATTTCCAGTACCTCTTTGCTTACATGTCATGCAAGCACATCTACCCTCTCACCCACCACAGATCGCTTATTTCCAGTCTCAGCTGAACACCCTGAAGAGCCCAATGGTCCAGAGCTGCTTCCTTTGCTGTTTAACAGGAGTTCAGTAACTGCCATCTACTATTTATGAGACTAAAGCTCCAAATTAATTACTTCTAAACACTATCATTTCAATCACCAAGAGTCCTCATAAGTAATTACATGGATTTTAGAGCACATGAAAGAGTAAAAAAATCCTAGAAGTCAAACCTTTTTGCACCAAAAGTTTGCTTCTTTCTTTTTCCATAGCCAAAAGAATCCCAGAGAGAAACAGGCTGAATTATTGTGACCTTTCTGCCTCCCAACATTTTAATTAGTAGAATTGCACAGCTATGGCTTAAAATACTGTCACCCTGAGACTGTGGTGATTGACTTTGACTTTACTGAATATGAAAGGTGTATTTACTGTATAAATTGCAGGTCTGTGCACTTCTGAACGACACTTGCATTCATCTGAATGTCACACATCAGACCACCTTATAAACATGTTATTTAAGACTCACAGTATGCCAGCAAGCAGAGGCAAAGGTTGAAAACCTTCTCTACTGAAATTGTTTCAATTGCTGTCTTCATCCTCTATTTTACATCAGGAAAAAGTGGAAATTACAGAGCACCAAAGACTCAGGAGCAGAGTTCAGGGCTGTGAGAACGAAAAAAGTAATCAAGATAAAAACCAGGATATCTATTGCCAGGAAAATCTCTCGTAGAATAATGAGGAGAATTGTTTTCACAGCCCAAAGACAAACTTCCGAGAACAAATCTCAGCTCAAATAAATTCATTGCTTTGTACAAAGGTTCATAGCTTACACACCTGCACACACCATGACAGCTTTTCTTTCAAAAGGTGCCTCAAATATGAGTCAAGCACAGTGCTCAGTAAAACAAGAGGCAGGTCTTGGCTTTGAGCTATGACAGCCTTTTGTCAAAAACCTTTTCACCTGTTAGTGCCCTGCTGAGGGAAGTAAATACCCAAGCACAGAGTTGAACACAATGAAGTTTCCTCAATAATTCTATTTTTCACTCTGTCACCTTTTGGCCATTAAAATCAGTGTATATACACAAACAACCTTAATAAAACCCACAGGAGCAAAGCTCTGTTTCCAGATCCCCTGCCATGGGTGCCACCAGACCAGGCTGCTCCAAGCCCCATCCAACCTGGCCCTGAACGCTTCCAGGGATGAGGCAACCACAGCTTCTTTGGTGTTTCAAGTGTCTATCTAAGCTGTAAAAATGAATATTCTTCAGGCAATGCTACTGGGTTCACTGAGAGACTTCACTCACAAACATTTCTCACGCTGCCTCCGGTGCTCAAGCCAGCTTTGAGTTAGTTCATATATCAGCCAAAGCACAGGTATTGCCTTTGCTGGGGGGACTCATAAAATTCATTACCAGGACTGCGAGGATTTATTAGAACTTCTTTCATAAGGTCAAATCAATCAGAGAGATTTGTGTGAGTTTCACTGAGCAGCACTGGGGGTGTTGTGGCCCTGGCTCAGCTCCCCTTGCTAACACAACAGAAACCCAGTATCTGATCTTCCTAAAGGAACTGAGTCATGGTTTCAAAAGCCCCATCCAAGCTTTACTGCTCACACCTGCACCGAGCACTCACAGGTGTGCTCTGCACACATACCTTTGCCATCTCCTCAGCATCTTACTCAACACACGTTTCCCAAAAGCACCCAGCTGGCACCAGCACGCTCCTTTGGAAGCCAGACCGTGCTGCCATGTGGAATCACCCCAGGGAAGAGCTTGTATCTGCTGAGAGCCTGACCTAGATGTACCTGCTTAACTTTGGGCACCCTATAACTCTGTGTCTTCATTTGCAACAGCCTGATCTGTTAATTACATCCCTGTGTTCTGCTAGGAAAACTCATTTTTAGTTCTTTCCCACTAAGTGCATAATCAGGTCTTTTCCTCTGCTGTGTATAGGGATGGGTGGAGTGGGAGGAAGACTGAAAGAGGGGATGTAATATTTTTATTTAATTTTTTTTAAGAGGTGTGATGTGATTTTTATTGTATGACTATTCACCTGCTTTCTGTGACCTCCTAAGCATATTTAAGAGGGAATTTGACACTGTGACTGAACATGAGGCTGGGGGAGAAGTCAGCTAACAAAAACCACATGTGCTCAAGCATTTTGCTTTGCCTTGCTAATATTGAAGAGATTTGTTTTGCTCGGTAAAGCACTTGAATTTCAGCTCAGTCCTGCAGGGGAAAAGCTAATCCTCGAGTTATGGCAATGCAGGCAGCTGATATGGGGAAGGAAGGAGGGGGCCAGAGAAGCAGGGGAAGGAGAAAGGAAGGATTCAGCATTTTAGCCTGACCTGACTCCAGGTTCACACGAGAAGAGGTGAAGCTGCAGCTGTCATGCCGAAGGGAAACGCAGTCATTTTATAAACCCAAGGAAGTCTCCTGGGAAAGAGAAGTAACATAAAAAAAAAAAAAAAGAAAAAGCATTCCTCAAGACTAGAGCTAAGGGCAGGTTTTTCCCACCGTGTGAGAGAGCCAGAGCAACCAGACCAAACTCTGGCACCACTGTCAGAGCAGTTCTGGCCAAGCTTCCTCCCTGCCCCAGCAGGGACAGATGCCACCAGCCTTTTCCACACCATCTCTCCAGAAGGCCTCCTCCAGTGTGAGAAGCTCCACCATCAAAGCACACAATTCCATCCCGTTGCTGATGCACAAAGGATCTCATGGGAACAGCTACTGTCCAAAGTGGCTGAGAAAAAACCCCAAATTACATCTCAACTCTCCTTCCCTCCCACCATCCCAAATATCACTTTTGCTCAAGGTTTGGCTCATATCTGCTTTTGGTGAAAATTGTCTATGCAGCTGAATGCAGAGTAACCACTATGAATATGCATGATCTGATATTGGTATCTCTTCTGGTATTTCAGCACATCTCAGAGGTAAGAGAGAGAAGCAAGACTGAGTACTCAGAAGGTTGACATCCACAGCAAACAGCAAATCATTCAGAAAAGTGTTTGATCAACACAGAGATATAAGATTGTACAGCAAACTGGTCTGTGACCTATAGGGCAGAACAACTCAAATTGCAAGAGGGGCTCAGGGGCTCATGGGGAAGGAGGAAAAAAAATACAGCCAGCAGGATTCCCAGGCTAAAATAAAAACTACAGCTGCCAGCTGGTTCGTTCACATCGAATATCCAAACTAGGCTTTCTGGTTTCTCTAAGACTCATTTTGTGAGGAAAAATAAAATAGGGATAAAAATAAAATTCCTTTCTTATGGCAGCTACTCGGGTTCATGGTTTGTGTGACATGCCACTGAGAAAGATGTGATGGGAGCACTCCTTCTTGTGCTAAGTGCTCTGGCAGCGAGTGCTTAGCCTGGCAGGGGAGCCCAGGGTTTCACCAAAGGGCAAATTATATCCTGCTAATTGAACCAGCATCGTTTTAGAGTCTCCCCATGAGCCTGTCAGGTTTGTGCATGGGCAACTGTGAAGATCTTAATGGACCTGGGAGGCTTGAATCAAATAGAAGGAGCAGGCAAGAGCAGAGAAAATGGGGCACAGCAGGAGGGTATCAAATCCTCTCGGGTTAATAACGCACCTTCCCGGGATGGGAAGCAGATGCCCAGAACTCGGGGCTGTGCTGGTTAATTACCATACATGAGAAAAACCCAGCAAGGCTCCCAGCACACACAAAGCTTTGGCAGGGAGGAAGGAGGGGCAGGGGAAAGAATCCAGCCCTCCCCAAGCAGTGCAATTAATACATTTGCTGCAGCTCTGTGTCACGTTCCCTCAGCACCACTCAGCTCCAGTTGTCAGCATCTGTCTGGAACGAGCTGCGTGGAGAGGCAAGGGATAAGATTTCAGGAAAGGCTGGACTCCTCTGCTCAGGGATTTGTCCCATATAAATTGCCTGTCAGCTACAGCTGAAGTACGGTGTTGGCTGCCCTTCTCCTGGTGAGTAATAACAGGAGTTTGCTGAGCACAGAGGTACCTGATTCCCATGGAAACCAAAGTTTAGCTCTGCTCTGATGAGTAAAATGCAGCTCACTTCCTTGTGAGAGGAGGTACCAAAGATGAAACATAAAAAAGGGGACTTGAAGGAGTATTTCTGCTTTTGCTCTTGAATCGTGTCTGGTCTGCAAGAGTACAAAGGAGAAATGCAACAGCAACACCTGAGCATTGCTAAAAACCCTGACAAAATCAAGCATGTGCGCAAAGACACAATTCCTTTTTCTGAACACGAAGAACCAGAGCAAAAAAAACAGATAAAAAGGATTTCTTTGTTGTCCCAGATGTACTCAGTAGAGGATCTGAGGCCCAGAGAAGCTAAATAACTTGCCTGAGATGAAATAAAGGGTTGGAAGGTGGATCTAGCATATAAATCCACATGTTATTTGAGCCTATTCAGTACTCTGACCCTGCTTTCTCTCTCATATGCTAACTCATAAATAGGCTTGGGTGTATACCTCATAACACCATTTATTACACACATACATCTTCCAGCATAGGCAACCCAGCTCCTTGTGGGATTTGAATTTTGTGTTTAATTGGCAGGCCTGTTTGTGGGACCGACAGGTGCATTAGAAGCGAACAGAGAGCACATTCTCACATCACAAAATATGCTCTGCAAACCATGGTGTGGGAGACTGAGCCAGGGAGCAAACACAAACCCATCCAGCACCATCCAGATGGCCAGGAGCCCTGGGAGGAGCTCCATGCCCTCCCAGCCAGCAGCCTGGGATGCCCTCAGGCTACCCACACAGGCTCTGGGGAGGGCTTGATCGCTTGCACCATCTTTTCCTTGCCTCTCGCACCTCTTCTCATCAATGCTTAATCCCAGTGAGTGACAGGGCTTCCGTACTGGATTCACTCTGCCCACAAGAAATAAAACATGCCGGGAGGAAGACTCAAGAGTTTGGAGAGGGCTGTGGCTGATGTGGAGTGTCGGCATCACTGGCCAAACATTGTTCCTCACTCCTTTCTCCTTTCTGGTTGGTTTGTGTGAGGACAAGGAGAATCTGATGCAGACACACCTATACCTCAGAAGATGCAGGTTTGTGGTAGGGACTGGAGAGAAAATTGTTTTTTAATATCTTCCTCCAGCTCATTTTGTTTCTGCTACCGAGTGCAAAAATCTGGTCTGATTACAGCTGATTCCAAACCCCTTTAAAGGAAGAGCTACATTAAAACAGCTGAAAATTTCCCTTATCCTCCCCTTACGAAAATAATTTTTTCTTTTAAAATTTGCTACAAACAAAGAGAATGCTTCGGATGGAAAGAAACTATCTCCATTTTGATTTTAAAAAAATTCACTGAAAACCTTGGGCCAAAGAAAAGGTGACATCTTCAAACTGTGCATGAGACTGACATCTTCTCTTACCAGACCCAGATGGGAGTGATGCCCACAGGAGTGTTTACAATTAATCTGGGTAACAGGACTGCTGCTACTGTTGTTGCAGTCCTATAGCCAAATTTATTTCACACTCAGTATGTTTTTCCTGATGTTCAGCCAAGGTCTGTCTCTTCGTTTCATTGTTAAGTGTGCCTGTACCTCTCTACCACTCAATGCCTCCCTCCTGGGAGGTTTTACCAGCAATAATGTATAGTTTATTTATTACTGTGACTCTTTTCACAAATTTAATCATGGCAGTAGGTGAAAAGGGTTGGGACAGGAAGATAAAGCTCATCATGTATATCTTAAGCCTCATCTCTCATTCCAACAGAGAGCTACTTTCTCATCTGAAGACTAAAGATCCCCAGCCTGACACAGCAGCTTTTCCACAATCCCAGGAGGCAAAACAACATCTCATGAAACCTGGGACTACATCCCACTCCAAAGGACAAAATGACACACTCTAACAGGATTTAAGCTGTGCAGGACTCAAGTCAATCGTTTTTCCCTTGAAAACAAGCTGCAAATAATTGGATAAGCAGTCTCCTATTTCCAGGGTATAGACCAACATACTTGGAGTTGCTCCAGCTCTGCTGCTGTGATAAACTCAGTTTATATTCTCCCTTCTGCACACACAGCTCACAAAGAGAAATTGGATTGCTCAAAGCAAAGGTAAACACCAGTTTTGGAAGCTGGCCTTGTGCTATCCAGGATTCCTCTCCACTTAGGGGAGGAGCCACCAAATCTTCGTTGATTTTTAGTACACATTCTTCTCTTTGCTGAAACATCCAACTGCTATTCAGGAAGGCCCAATTATGAAAAGGAAAATCTGCCACAAAAATATCCAGTAAATGCACACAGAAACCATTTTACAGTGGCCCCAGGTTAGTCACACCTTCCCAGGATGGAATCATCCCCAGCTGTGTTATGGTTGTCCCAGTCACTCTGCTGGTCCCAGCTGGACAGCAAACTCCTCAAGGCTTGAATCCACATCATCTGGGCTTGTGCAGATGCCAGAAGGTTTCTCACATTCAGCAAGCTGTTTCCCTTGGGCAGAAGCCTGGCCATGCTCTTTACCCACCACTGCAGCCCCCAGGGTTGGTTCTTTTCGGGTGGGCACCATTGTCTGTCCCCAGGGACCCTTCATATTGACAAATATTGATTCAGTCCACCAGGCCTGAATCTTCCTGATTCCAGTCTTCCTGACACTGGCTTTCAAGGGGACCCCAAGACAAGGATAACATAGCTGGGCTTGCAAAAAGAATATCATCCAACAATTCAAACCCTTTCTTGAACAAATTCTGGAATTCTTTTAACCCCTGACTCAATTAGAAAGCTGCACTCATTTTTTTCCCTGCCTTTAGCATCTCCCTTTGGTTTCTCCTTCCAAGGTAAGTTGCAGCATGAGCTGGCAGCCCCTGTTAACAGGAAAAAGAGCACACTCTGTTATCCTAGAGGGGTTTGGACTTGTGATTTACTCTGAGCACTGCTATGGAGAAGCTCTCTCCAGGTGGGTTGTGCTGGACAGAGATGCTCTCTAAGAGAGGGAGGACAGCTGGTATTTAAAGTGCTTAAAGCCATAGGATGGCACCAACCAGCTGGTCAAACAACCCAAGAGAGGTTTGCAGCAAAGGTGGAAGTCTCCTTGCTGACTTTTGGGAATAACTGCAAATACAGAGTTATGCCTCAAATGCCTCCATCAGCACACAGAAACAGTTTTTTTTTTTTAATTTCTGGCTTTCTGAGAGGAATGCAGCTGGTTTGGCTCCTCTGCTCTGTGTGCTGGGCGAGGAACCTGAAGAGGAGCTAAACCCACCCAGTCTGGAGCAGCAGTGTCCCAGCCCCAGAGCTGCCTTCTGCTGGGGCAGGCTGCGTGTCCCATGGAAATCAACCCTGCCAGGCTGCCCCAAAGTTGTCTTCCAAGGCCCATACACACAGAAAAACTCAGGGAAGGTGCCTCAGTCTAGCCAGGCTGTTCTGGATGCCTTTGAGTTCTCTGTGAAGCCCTCAGGGCAGTGGTAGCCCAAGGATTCTCCAGCAAATGGGACCCTTTTATGGGAAAGTCTAGACTTCCTAATGACCTTGGCAAAGCAGCCAAGTGCTCCTCCATGCAGCCAGTGCTGCCTGCAGGCTGCTGTCTCTGTCCCACTTCCTGGGGAACCCTTCTCCTCCCACTGCTTCATATTCTGCAGCTGCTTTTGCTCTTCAATGCGACAAATCACTTTTTTCACAGACTTTCCTCCCCTGATGCTCCTTATCTCCGTGGTTAACATCATAATTCCATATCTCCATCACCAAACAGGTACCCTTGGAGGTACCAAACTTCATGCTGTTGACTAAACACATTTATTTTCTTTTAAAAAAATAAATTCAAGTAACTAATACATTTCCTGACTCGGTTCTACCTGCACCTTGCAACATTTCTGTGACAGTGTTCACAGAGGTCCGAGGAAGGAGGAAGAGGTGAGGATCTGACTCTATGTTCTAGAAGGCTTGATTTATTATTTTATATATATATTATATTAAAATTATACTAAAAGAATAGAAAAAAAGGATTTCATCAGAAGGCTAGCTAAGAATAGAAAAGCAAGAAGATAACAAAAGCTTCTGTCTCAGACAGAGAGTCCAAGCCAGCTGACTGTGACTGGCCATTAATTAGAAACAACCACATGAGACCAATCCCAGATGCACCTGTTGCATTCCACAGCAGCAGATAACCATTGTTTACATTTTGTTCCTGAGGCCTCTCAGCTTCTCAGGAGGAAAAATCCTAAGGAAAGGATTTTTCAGAAAATATCATGGCCACACATTTCCCCTTTGCCAGTATTAGCTACTCAGCCAGCACAGCTTCCACTACTGCTCCCTTCCCCACACAGGCCAACTCCCAGCACTCAGCAGGTAGGTTTTAGTCCCATCTCACCTCCTCAACAGCACACCAGATCAGTTTTCTCAGCTCCAACAAGAAAACTGAAGAAACTAGAATGCAACCTTTGCAACCTTCCCCGCGGCATCCTTGACCTTCCCTATCCACAAGCTTCTAGGACAAACCACACAGAGCACAACCACAGGATGGTTTGGGTTGGAAGGAACCTTAGAGATCATCTCGTTCTGAGCAGGGGCATCTTTTTCCAGATCAGCACCTGGAGGAGCTGTGGATGGTGCCTCTGCCATGTCCAGGACACATCCTCACACAAACCCCTCTGCCCCAACTGGTCCTGACCCAGCCCCTAAGGAAGGAGGGAGCTCTCCCTGCCCTGTGAGCTGCAAACCTCCACACCCAGATCCCCTCCCTGCACCTTTAAACCTGCTGAATGGCTCAGTTCAGCCCAGGAGCAGGGTGTTTGACTTCAGCACAATTTAATCAAAGAGGCACAAGTTTCTTTGGCTGCCCTGGCGCTGACGCACGGCTCTCTTGCATTATGCTCCCTAATGAGGGCCACCTGAAACCCAGAACAGTGTCTGAGCACAACACAGAGCTCTCTTTTCATCATGGGCTAACAGAAAAAATAATAATAATACTCTGAGTATTTCTTGCTCACAGATAAACTTGGCCATGGCACTAAGGAAATTAAAGCAAATAGAGCCAGTCTGTCAACTGGAACGCTCTGCCTGCTGCCTGCCCTGGCTGTTACTTTACATGGGTCTTAAATTAAATGTCAAATAGTGTTTGGCACAAGAGCCTTGTGACTGCCCTTAGAGAAAATCTGACACCTTTGCTAACTGTTTCCCACTGCTCTCTACTGCTTGGCAAGGGACAGGGGAAGTACAGACTGTCTTGCTGCTATTTTTTTCCCCCTTTATTTTTCTCCACCAAGAATGCATGAAAATAAAGAAACGCCTTGTGTTTATCCAAAGTGACTGCAAGGAGTGCAGTGTTAAGTGACATCAGGCACAATTTGGGGCCTGATTTCATTTCATTTGCCTTCCTGGCACTTCCACCCCAGTTAAGCTGACACAACAAACATCCATCAGTGCTTTCTCATCTCTACCTGCTCCACTTTCAGCACTTTTGACTGAGTTTTAGCAAACAAAAGCCTAACAACTCTACATGTAGAGTGCCAATACACCTGTGCCAACCTGATGAGTCCCCCTGCCACAACTTTAGCACCACCTGGATGTTCCTTCCTGCTGCACCCCCAGGAGATAATCCATGCTCAGCGCACTGGAGACCTCCCAGGAACTGGCATTCCCTAGCTCCAGATTAGAACTGGGCTTTGAGACAGCACTTGGGTTATTATAATGAAACAGCAATGACAACTGAGCCCCAGCAAGTCTCCGTGAGCACACACAGAGCCAGAGGGAAATGGAAATGGGATTGCATCCAGCTGAGACCACCCAGGCTGCCTGCACCATGCCAGTCTTGGTCTGTCCCCTCCTGCCATTCTCCATTCAATGCAAGCAAACCCATCCAACTGCCAGGGTGCAGAATTCCCTCTGTCCCATCAGGAATTACTGAGGAACAGAAAGTGTTTATAGCTACAGTCCATGGAAGCAGAGCACCTGCCATGAAAGGACAAAAGCAAAACAAAGTTATCATTAAGTGTCTGGCTCCTGCTGCCTCCTGTTTGTCTCTTCCACCAGAAATGTGCTTTCCTTCAGGGTCTGGAGGGTTCTGCTGTGCCTCTGGATGATAAAGAGCTAAGTGCCAATGGCCACAGATTATGTAAGTGTATACACATATCTTAAATCCAGCTGAAGACCAAGCGCACTGTTCCTCACAGACACCTGGAATCCAGCTTGGGTTCACACACACTTCATCTCCACCCTGCTGCTTTAATCCCTGCAGAAAGTTCCTGGCAGCATCAGGGAGGGTTTCAGCTCTGCCTCTGTGCTCGGGGAGGCTCACACTGAGCTCAGACTGCTGCTGCAAGGGCTGTGAGAAGATGAGCCTTTCCCATGGACTTGTTACTACTCCATGTCTGCGCCCAGCTGGAGCTCAGGAGCTGCAGAGAGGAAAAACAGGAACCAATATATTTATTGTTTTAACCCCTCACCTCCCAGAAAAAAAATAGGGGAAAAAATAGAAGAAGCCTGTGGGCTGAGGAGAATTCCACGCAAAGGCTGAAGGGATGTGAAGGGGAGGTGGTGAGTGGAAAATATGAGGAAACAAGAGAACCAAGAATAGGTATTTTCTGCAGTATTCCAATTAAACGGTACTGTTTTGAATCCTGCATCGATCACACTGGCAGCCAGGACTCATACAGTGATGATGGCACTGGGTCTGTCCTGGATTTGTCCCTGCCCCTGTGGCAGTAGGAAAGATTGCTGGGCACGGGGAGCACAAGGGGCTCCTCCTTTTCTGTGGGAACTCCCTCACTGAGTCCAAACCAGTGCAAAGCTAGTGCAGTCAGAGCTCAGTTCAAGGGATGTGTGAAGCTGAAGGTGCCTGAAGGCAAAAGCATTAAAATGGCTCCAAACTCTGCACTCAGCTGCAGCAGGGACGGCTGAGCTCTTGAACTGAGCTGAAATAGTGTACTCAGCAGTGCCTTTCATCTAAGCAACTTGGCTGATGCGCACAGTGTTAAGTGCTACACACTCCAAATCACAAGCCTGATGCAGAAGAACTAAGTGACAATTACCCAAAGGTTCCCCAGCAAGCTCTTGAGGGAGCACAGGCTGGTGGACACCTACACTTGCCAGCACCTCCCTATCAAGGGCAATCTCAAAGCCCATTCCTTCTGCTCAGCAGTTTTTTGCTATTACAGAGAGATGGCACAGGATCATCGAGCAGCACAGTGACAGCTGACTGGAAACACAGTAGAAAATAAGTGTTTTCTTCTTTTTTTTTTTTCCCTCCCCAAGGCAGCCTGTAGCTCTCTGTGATATTCTCTGCTGATGGGTCAAGCAGAGCAGGAAAGACCCTCAGTACTTCCTATGCAAAGGGAGGCCTAGTGGGATAAAAGAGATGCTCCTCTTTTTCCCATCCTTACCTCTCCCACCTTATTTTCCAACACATAAAACTCCTTGTTCTGAATGAACTCCTGAACTGCTGCAAGGCTCTGCTTAATTTCCTACATGCCCCCGAGGCCTCCCAGGGCTTGAAAAAAAAACCAAAAAAAAAATCTTTGGAAATGATCAAGTATAGAGCAGGGGAACTTCCATCCTGTGCAGCGCAGTTATTTGTAAACTGGTGTGCAATCAAAGTGCTGCCTGGGCACAGCAGGGGCTGAGTGAGGGAAGCCTGCCATGAGCTGTGCCTGCTACAGTCACTCTCCTCAGCAGCTGATTGAGCTGCTAGCACTGGGTTGTGTCCCCCAAATGGGAGAGAACAGCCTCATCAAGAAGGGGGTTAGAGGTGTGGGAGTGAGCATAGGGTGGTATGGAGCCCACCTTCCTATCTGGAAAATATCCTCTTAACTTCAGATATTTTGCTCAACCAGTGACAGACTTCTGTGAGACACTTCTCTTCACATCCAAAATGCAACACAGGAGCAGGAAAGACCCCTCCAGCACCATCCCCTGCAAGCCCCACGGCCCCGGGATCCACAGAAAACACAGAATTTTCATTCCACATTTCCACAACAGCAGGCAGAGGGTCATCACTGGAATGCAAGTGTGGGCAGAAGAAAGTTTGGAAAAAATGGCTCTCCTGCCATCAACGCTGTATCTGACAGGAGAGGAAAACAGGAAGAAGGATGCCAGCTGTTTTGATAGCTGTTCTCAGTCTAATGTTTCCTCCAAGGTAAATATCCTCTCCTAAAGGAACAAGATCATAATTGGGCCTGTGAAAATTTGCCTCTCAAAGCACTAGAAAACCCAAAGCACTGTATACCACTCAGCCAGGAAAGAAAGGCAAAGATAAAAAATGCTGCTTGAGGGCTACAATATATTAAGACCTGACAGGAGAAGAGACATCCCACACAGCCAGAGAAGTCATTGGAAGAAGAGCCAACAACAATTACTGAGGTGATGTCTCAGTCTGTGAGAGAGGACTAGAGAAAAGCCTCGAGAGCGGGCTGACTCCTATTTTGCAAGAAAGACCTCAGCCCTGATCGTGTTTCACTTGCTCCACGGGACAGTTGGCAGCCCACAGCTGGGCAAGGCTGGCAGAGCTCCACCAGCATTTATCCAGCCTTGCCCGCTGGCTCTGACCATGGGGACTGCAGGCATTTACTGCTGAGCAGGGCCAGGCTTTACCACTGCAACCACAGAGCACCTCAGAATGCACATTCTCCCCCAGCACCTATGGGCAAGCAGAGGATTTAACTGGAAAATGCTAATCCCTTTTAATAAGATGACCTTTATGGTCTGTACTTTGCTGGTTTTAATGAGCCCGCCTGCAAGGGTTGATTGATTTACTTGCCTGGTGCTCTTAGACTCAAATTTATTATAATTAAGTTGTTAGTTAAAGAAGTTTGCCTTGCTCACCATGCCTGGGACCTCAGGTCATTATTATTAGGCTCTCACATGCATCACCCCCATCGTTCTGCATCTAGAAATTAATGAGAGATTGGCAAGGCAGCTCCCCTCCCTCCACCCCAGCCCTGCCATGGTTACTTTGGCAGCAGAGGGGCATGAGCAAATGGAAAGGCAGGCTGGAATATGGGTTTCTGTGCAAAAGCAAAGAGCCTGACTCACAAAACCACTTGGAGCAGAGCGAGCAGAGGTGAGGGCAGCCCTCCAGCTGCAGGCACTGCTGCTCTCACGGCACTCGGGGGCAAGGAGCTGAGTGGATGGTGATGGTGCACAGAGCCTGGGCAGAGTTCTGCATGCTGGATGAGGGAGGAAGACTGGAGAGCCATGCTTTTATTTACCTAATCAGTAAAAGAGCTGTTTCCCCCTGCCCTTGTCTAGAGAATAATGGGGCATTATGCTCTCGGTGCAGTAACGGGGCCGCGCTGGCAGGATTAGATCACATCGCCAACAGAGCCAGGGACCGAGCTCAGGAAGCCAAGGATCCCGGTCAGGAAGAGGCAGCAACAATTGCTGAGGTGGTGTCTGCAAGGCACAGACCTGGGGAAGACACAGGACAGAGATTGCTCTTGTTTTGCGAGCCCCACCAGAGGCCAAGTGTCGCAGACATCTTTTATGAAAAATCCTTTCCTTAGGATTTTTTCTCCTGAGAAGCTGAGAGGCCTCAAGAACAAAATGTAAACAATGATTATCTGCTGCTGTGGAATGCAACAGGTGCATCTGTGATTGGCCCATGTTGGAATTTTGCAACTAATGGCCAATCACAGCCCAGCTGACTGAGACAGAGTCCGAGCCACAAACCCTTATAATTCTTTCCTATTCTATTCTTAGCTAGCCTTCTAATGAAATCCTTTCTTCTATTCTTTTAGTAGAGTTTTAGCATATAATTTTATTTTAATATTATATATCTCATAAAATAATAAATCAAGCCTTCTGAAATATGGAGTCAAATCCTCGTCTCTTCCCTCATCCTGAGACCCCTGTGAACACCATCACAGCCAAGGGCTTGCAAACCCAAACCTGCTCGTGCCTCACCACGCTCCAGGGATGCAGTGCCAGAGTCTGTATCCATCAGGGAGCACCTACTGAGTGTCCCGACCCTCTGTGAGCCACAAAATGCCTTCATTTCCCCACTGGCACTGTGTTTCTTTCACAAAGAACACAGATGCATGAGCTTGTCACTGCTGGACTCAGCCTAGAGCTCCCTTGCTATTGAGTGTGAATTCCTTTGGACACACACTGTACTTCTGCTGCTCTGTTTGGAGCATCCCTACCCTAGTGCAAGCCTAATCAGTGATTAGATTTCTCAGCCATTACAGCACGCAAATAACAAGATTTCATTGTTGAGAAATAATAATAAATCATTTTCCAGAGACATTTTACCCATCTTCCAACCTGGCCAGACGCAAGGCAGCTCCAGAAGCGAAGTTGTGTAACTGGATTATGCAGTGCCCTCTGCGCGCTAATAAATTCTGCTCGAGTTAGCTCTGGCCACGTGGCGTTTGGCCAGGTCAGCTCACAGCAGGTCAGCTCCGAGCTTGGGTCCACAGAGCTCTTGCTGGGAGCAACAGGCTGGGTAAACCCTCGGAGCACACTTCGAGGGTGGATTAAGCTGTGCCACAAAAGGGTTTGCACCGTTCACCCTATGGGAGGCTGTTGAGGAAAGAGAACAGAATGTACAGAATATACATGAAGTGTGTGCTTCCTTCACTGTCTGGCAGCTCCAACAGGAGTCATCTGGCTCACTATCACCAAAACATCTGGTTGCATCTAGAGAAGAGGATACATCAGCCTATTTTGACACAGAACTGCCAGCAACAAGGTCACCAGATCCAGTACCATCCAGAGAATGAGAGGACCCTTGAAAGCAGGCAGAGCTCAAGAGCAGGCAAACCAAACTGCTCTATAAAACTCCTGAAGGAATCACCTCTGTGAAATTGCCTGCAAAGGTGAGAATCTCAGGAAAAAGCACAAGCAGAAATCCCTTGGTGTGCTTTTGGTTTGGACACCCCTTCTCTGAATGAAGAAGTCAAGATCTCAGTCCCTCTCCTCTTCTAATCTAGTCATGGGGCTATATAACCTTTTTTCTGACCCTAAGCAAGGCAATGTTTTAATGAGATGCTCTGGGCCATGGTTAAGTCTGCAGACATGTTTATGCACCCTTGGTGAGGAGACGGAAATGATGGGAATGAGTCATGACAGGTGATGGAATGATTCAGCCATCCATCCACCAGCTTTCCATGAACTCTATCACTTCTGACTGCAATAAATTGCCCATATAAAAATAATGGGCTGTTAAATTCCAGGGCATCTCTCAAAGTCAGACATTCCTGTTTCCAGGATGGTATTTTCAATAAGCAGATTTATTTGAAAATTGGAAAAAAATGCTCCCTGGTACACTTAAGCCCAGTGCAAGAACTAGTGCTGCTATTTAATTAATTAGATTTTAGCTTTATGGACTCCCACGTTAGCCCAGTTCAGAGCAGGGAGAGAAATACAGAGAGCCACAGAAATGTGTTGCCAATGAGGTGAAGTTCATAATCAGGCTTAACTATCACATGTGTTAATGGCTGGAAAAGCTGTAACTGTTAGTTCATTTCAGTGCTTTATGAGATGTATTTACATGTTAATGACTATGACAAGTACAGCAATCTCTCTGAAAATTAAAACATTCCTGTAGAGAGGTAGTGAGGTCCAACAAGGCTGACAATGTGTTAAGGCCAGCAAAGTCATCAGAAAAATATGAAGAAACGTGTTACAGTCACTTATGTGGTGAATATTCTGGATGTCAGTGGCTTTTATGGATGTCTCTCCTGATTCAAGATGAGATTTTGTGAGCATGCTATAAAAAAGTAGTCATGAGTTATTAAATTTATCCTGACTGGTTATTAAGGACTGTGAATGACAATCAGGGAAAGGTACTGGCCCAAAATGTTTTGGATTCAAGGACTCATGCACTTTCAAGGGAAGAAAAAAACCTCCTTGGTGTTTATAAATGAGAAAATAAAATCCAGAACTATGGCAGGTGGTGCTCCAAAATCCTCTACACCACACTGGGTGGATATTTTTCAAGCCCTTTGTAGTGATGCCCCAGCCAAACTCTAAGTGGTTGCCCACTTTCTAACTCAGCTCCTCATTTTCCTACCAGGAAAAGCCATCCCATAGTGCTGCTGTGTTTCCTTTAACAGCATGTCCTGCCCAAGATAACATGGTGCAGCTCAGTGCCTCCTTTAATGGCTTCAGCACCCCTCCCTCACCAAGTTCACTGAGGATGTGTCTGTCCAACGCCTCTCAAAGCACCTTAAAATCTCCCAGCTCATCTCAGGGTAGAGTTTAGTCCTTACAGTTATTTCCTGGGTGAAAACTCTCCATTTCAGGGGTGGCTTTCCCCTGAAGGTCCATCTAGCTGCTGTCCTCACCATCCACCACTGTCATTTTCAGGTTCAGGTCCAATTCAGCAGCAGAGATTTTTCTGTTGCTTCCACCACTGATGCCAAGGCAATCTTTATCTGCAGCAGTGCTTGATTTCCATTCTGGAACACAGTTTCCTCTGCAAGCCTGAACCATCCTCCTTTAAAAGATATTTTCAAAGCACACTTGAAATCCCTTTAATCTTACCATGCTCTGAAATAAAGTCCATGATGTCTTTCCCTGCCTGTCTGAAAAGCATCCTCGCCAGGAGAGTCCGTGTGAGTCTCCCACAACACATGTAACTGAATTATGCTTTCAGAAAGTTGCTGCATTGATCTCTCTCTACTGATAAAAGAAGGCATGTTAAAAGACATTTTTTACTGCTGACATGACTGCACAATAAGCAGAATAGGATAAAAACCCTGTTCTCCCTTGCTAGCAGACAAAGAGAATCCCTGGACTACTCTCACAGTGGAGAAAAGCAGATCCTAATGTAAAACCAATGCATTAATCATGTTTGATTAGGTAAACAGCAACCGTGCTACTGTGGTGGCCACGTGTCATTTGTAATACAGACTCTCTGGTCTGGTTAAATGAAAACTAAATTGGGCTAAACAGCTAACTCCACTGCCTGCTTTCAGGCAGATCCAAGGGGGGAAATTCTGCTAAAGGCACTTGTTTATCTTTCCATCCTGGTTGAAGTTAGTTTATATATTTGTGTTCACACATAGCTAGGTATGTACATTAATGATGGGCTCTGTTGATTAAAATGTGGGGTTGAGCTGACCAACAAAATAAGCATGGGGAGAGGAGGACAGGCTTGGATCCCAGCCCAGGAAGATCTGTGAGGATCTCCCTTGTGCAAAACAGAGATTGTGCCAACTTTGTGGTCAGCTAAACCATACTCTGCCTTTAATCAAAGCATTTATTTCAAATTCCCCTGACACCTTGAGCTGCCCAATTACAGCTCCAGCTTTGACAGATCAGACAGACTCAGTATCTAAAGCTAACCCAAGGCAGATCCAAGCCCAAGGTGTTTCTCAGCCCATGGACACACTCATTCAGCTTTTTCCCCATCAGCCCCATGCCCACAGCACCCAGCAGGGCAGTGCATCCCAGCTCACACCCAGGAACACCAGACATCCCCACCTGCCTCTCCAGCTTCCCACCCTGGCACCCAGGCTTTGGTCAGGGCTGCCACTGACAACTCCAGCCCTGGGGCAATGCCAGGGACTCCACTGAGGCCAGTGGAAATTTTCCTTTTGGCTTGAAGGAGTCTCCTAATCCTCAGGGGTGGAGGTGGGAAAAGAAGCCAAGCTGGAGAGATGCTGACCAACACAGGACCTTCTCTTCTCCCAGAATCAGCTGCCAGTCCTTCAGAGGCTCACTCATGCCCAGCTTCTCTTTCCCTGCTACTCCATCATTTTTTCCTCCCCATCTATACTGTCAACTAAAAGCTTATAATTTTTAATTCAAAGCCTAAAGAATTCTTCCAGATAAAAAATGTTTACTTCCCTATTAAAAAAAAAAAAAAAGGGAACTCTGGAAGACAGACCATTGTTATAATAGAAGATGGAGCTATTAATATTCCAATAAATTCACTTTCCCTTGAAAATATCTACCCTTTCTCTCTATTTTGACACTTGAGCATCATCTTTGGCAGAAAAGGGAAAATGCTGCTGTTCTAATTAGGAATTAAATTGTGACTTCTGTACTCTGATGTAGATAATTACAGATCTAGCAGAGAATTATGAATCAAGAACCCACAGTATAATAGATGAAGGGAGGAAAAGCCTTTCTTCAGAAGCTGGAGGATTTTGTATGCACACATACTGATCTTGATTATTTCTGCTGCAGTGAAGGGAATCCACACTGCCCAACCTGCACAGCAGTTTAGCCAAAGAAATCACTTTCAGCTTCAAAACCATCTGAGCAGAACAACAATCATCATATAAATAAATAAACCTCTTGAGGCAAAAGCTATCCCAGTTTTAGCATCACTGATAGAGAATCCCAGCCTCTCTAATTTTCCACCCTCAATTGCAGGTTTCTGGCAATTTCTCTCATTTTCCTGCGCATTCAGTTAGAGATGCCTTGAGATAAAGCGCGAGATTTCTGTGGAGCATTTGCTCAGCTGCCCCTCCCATCCCTGCCCTGGGAAAGGAGCTCTGCTATCAGGCTGAGAGAAAGTCAATAGCTGACAGCAAGGAAATAATCTGAGCCATTGATCCTCACTTCAGCCTTCAGAGCCAATACAAACCAAAGGGAAGACACATGCTTATAAACACACACAAAAGGGAGTGAATATATTAACTCCCAGCCTGCTGCAAAGACTGGGAATGGCTAATGTGATTAATGAGCACAAGAAGCACTGAAAAAGGCACATCCAGAGAATGAAGGAGCTGCATATCAAGTCACTGAGAATGTATTCCAAAAGGCAAGAGTCAGAGAATGAAATATTCTTCCATAAAGGTCAGATTTTCTATCTGAATGTCTAAATCCCTGTGCATAGGGTATAAGAATAAGTGTCTATATACCCTCAGAGATGGCCTATTTCATGTCTGCCTAGGGGCAAAGGTGGCAAAAAGTCAATTTTGATTGATACTCATCCCCTGAGAAAAGCTGAAGTCTCTTAGCAAGTTCCTCACCAAAAAAACATTCAAAAGAAAAGAGTTCAGCACTAAGAAGGGATGTTATTGCACATTCAAGCTTGCCAAGGATGCCCTGATCCTTGGAAACAAATTTTTCCTGGAAAACAACTACATCACTCAAAACAATGTGAGTCACTTTTAAAGTTATTCTTCATTCTATCATCAAACTCATCTTTTACAACTCTGTTTTGCAGATTGGTATCTAATCCAACAGCGAGGCCTTTATTTTGCATAGACTTCATTTCTCTATCAGATATTCACATAGAATTTCAGTGTGCCATCAGAAGATGAACTAGGACACTGAGACTATTAACTATATGAAATATTCTTCATAATTAATTCACAGAGCACTCTGAAAATGAAGAGTCTCAAGGATGTGTTATGGTCAGACCATACCCACACCACTGAAGAGCTTGACAAGAAAAAGGCAATATTGATGAGGCAACACCCTACCTAGATACACTTGTATTTACTGAGAAATAACAACATTTATAATTATTGGAATTATATAAAGCAAGCTAAAATCACATCCATAAACCTGATATGCCCAATTATCACACACACAAGCCTTCAGTGTCAGGATCCAGTCCTGCACTGAGTTTCATGGTCAGACATGGCTCATACAACCCTATGTTCTGCTCTTTTTCTTCTTAACCCCAGATTCCCCCCTCCAGGACAGTCTCTAGTGGTTGCACATTGCCAGATAAATCTGGACACAGACTTTCTTTTGGAACAGAGATTCAATTAAATCCCACTTTCCAAACTGCTCTGTGCACTCATCTGTGTGCACCTCACCTGCGCTACAAATAACACCTGAAATTGGGAGAGATCTTGAGTGATATTCTTGGCAGCATTAATCACACTGCATTATTGACATCAACTTGTATTATACTGATCTACACCATCTGGTCCCAAATTTAATTTGCTTTTCACTGCTGACTTGCCAGGGGTTTACTTTCAATATTTTCCTGAGCTAGTGGAATGAGAAAAGACTGGTCTGCTTCAATTTTAATTTGTAGTCCGGCTGCCTCCTGTCAGCTTCACTTCTGCCATTCCTGCCCAGCATAAAGTTGCAGTATTTCTTATGCCAACAAGCCTTACTTCTCCCAATTAAAAGGAAAGTAATGCTAAAAACAACATGCCAGACCCCCATATTGTGTTTTAGGGAGAAAGATAACATCCCAAAAGTCTGAGCTGGGACACAACTTCCATGTCCCTGACTTTGGCAGCTGTGGGTTGTGTTTAACTTAGACTGTGCTGAGTTCTGTGTAAGGCACTGATGTCTTCTGATGCACCCCTCAACACCCCTATTGCTATTTGGGGGTGAACCTTTGGAGCAGGTTGGCCATCCAAGCATCAGGGATCCATTTCTGAATTGTTGTGCCATTAATCCACCCCTGAAATGGTCTCCAGCAGCAGCACAGTTCCCTGCCTGTTCATTTTCCAGTTGTTTCAGATCTCTGAGTGCAGTACTGGTTGATGGACTCCCAAATTAATGCCTGCCAGTTTATCAGCCCTGGGGAAATTCTATCCATTTTCTGCTGAATGCAACAGTTTTGAAAATGGTTTGTGTGAAATATTACTATCCCTTACATGTGCAGTAATAGGATTAGGTCTTTCTATGCATATCTGAAGAGATTATAAAATAGTTAAAATATATTAACTCCATTTCCTTCAGCATTTTTTACCAGAAAAACAATACACCTTCTATTTACAGATTTTATAAGTGCTAAATCCAAAAGTAGACCTGTTTTTCAAGGCTAACTCAACCTCCTTCTTATGAGTCTCCATCTTCCTTTGGCTGCAGTTGTGTGAGATGACAAGTTTATGATCCTCAGTGCATTCCAATTCTCCTTCTCTGGGATATTATTAGCCCCTTTGTTACAGAGTCTTTCCTGTCAAAATGAGCTCATAAGAGTTTGAGCAAACTGGATCATCTTTGTTCAAGTGAGTTAAAAATCAGGAACAGCCCCACGAGGGGCTCTATGGAAAATAGCAGGGGATAGACACATCTTCAGCTCACAGACTCCAGCAGAAA
Organism: Melospiza melodia melodia; assembly: GCF_035770615.1. Classification (NCBI taxonomy): domain Eukaryota; kingdom Metazoa; phylum Chordata; class Aves; order Passeriformes; family Passerellidae; genus Melospiza; species Melospiza melodia. Next base: position 15,108,107 of record NC_086208.1, on the reverse strand, counting down.
AACATAGAAAATTGGTAGTTTTGTGGAGGTCTTAGAGCATAAAATATGGTTTTATGGGGGTCTTGGAGCATGATTCACCTCCCAGTTCCACCCTCTGCTTGCAGGGGATCTTTCCCATTCCATCACAGCCTCCCAAGCCAATCTCTGCTCCCACCAGCCCATCCTCACAGCAAGACTCATTTAAAGAATGGGTAGCAAAGGGCATGCCCACATAACTCTTAAACCTCTCCAGGACTGGGAAGGGGTGTTAAATCTGGCCCAGCAACGAGCTGGTTCTCCCACCCACTGCTGGGGTGATGCTGTGCAGGCAACACAAGCCACGAGCAACCCCTTCTAAACCCAAATAAAAGCAGGGGATGAAATCAGGGGCTGTGAAATCCTGCCTGAGGGGCCACCTCTCTCTCCAAAAGAGCATTTTCAGGCATTTCAACATGAATGGGCTCCCTGGCTGCTCCCCACCTGCCCTGCTGGCAGCACCTCTTTGAACTGAACACCAGTTGTGTGGAACATGAAAGCCTGAATGATCATATCCCACAGTGACACAACCTGATAAGGGGCATCTCTGAGTTTAGTTTGCCTTCAGCTCAATTATTCATGCCCCAGCTAAAATAACTCCTAATCTTTGGGCCATCTACTAACTAAGCATTACCCAATAAACTCTGACCCTATTACACTGCACTCCAGGGAAATTTATTTCTGACAACAGTTTACAGCCATCTATGTATTGCCTGTAGCCTTTTAAGTTTAGAGACCAAGCTGAAGCCTTTCCAAGACTACAGGGTATAGGCTGCTGTGATTTGGAGTGAAGACAGAAAAGCAGGTCAAAAATCCCATGTCTGAAAGGGAAAAGAAACACTCCCAGAGAAATCAAAACCCAGCACTGAATAGCAATTAGGTGAAACTGGTCTATCAGTTTTTTCTTGGCCCAGCTAAATCAAGTGTGCCCTGAACAACTATATAGCAACTATTGAGTAAAGCAAACCTCACATTAAAATTGGGTTCTCCAGAATAATTTGCAGCCTGATTAATTATCACCTTCATTCAGCAAGGTACTTAAACAGCTGAGCAATCCCATTAACCTCCCTAGGACTGCACAGAAGATTGATGCTGGGTGAATGTTTGCTGCTAGACCTTGTGAGGGTTTTGCAGCTAAGGAAAAGTCTGCAGGTTATCCATCCATCTCCCCTGGCCCTCCATCTTGTGAATATATGGGCACCCACATATCTCTGTGCTACGGTATTGCCCTTCCAGCCAAGTGGAATGGATGTCCCTCTGTCTGCAGGTGAGGAAGAAAGGAAGGAAAAATGGATAAAGGAAAAACCTGTGGCTGAAAAGATCTCAGCCGCTCAAGAGGTTTATCCAGCAGCAAGGAAGATCTATGGCCTTTACTTGTCTCTCCTAGAGGCAAGATTTCATTTTTAGATTAAAAACTTCAACACCCACTTGTGCTGTGTGTGAACAGCACATTTCTCCCGTGGCTAAAATTGATGGTATGCCATGTGCTGTAAAAGGTTAGCACCAGCACTATTGTAATCCTTGGCCACAACTTTCATTTCCTTAATTTGCTGACACGGGGTAATGGAGGGCTGTGCTATGTGAGAGAATACTAAACAATCTGAGTTACAAATTTTCTCTGAATGTCTAAGCTGACCTTTGAAGCTTTCAATAAAAATATAATTTAAAGAGGGGGAGAAAAATTGTTAACATGGAAATGGAATTACAGGAACAGGACCAAATTCATTCCTTTGACTTGGTATCTGCTCATGTTTGATGTCAGCTATATAATTATACATCACAGCTTGAGTGAAAAAGGCATTTGGTTCCACACTAAAAGCAGGCCACATATAAATGGTTTATTAACTGGAAAGGAATCAACAGTGCTCAAGTGTTTGGGGACAGCACTTCATTAACAATCTGAACATCCTCCCTCTCACACAGCCCTGATTTCTCATTTTGGGCTGTTTTACATTATTCTGTGGGAGCACAAAGCGAACTCTGAAGGCCATTTTTTATTTCTGTCTACCCTAGAATGCCGTGCATTGCTAGAGAGGTGAAATGTGGCTTTTGTGTACATAACAATGCAGCCTGTGATATTTTAACAAAGAAAACCTTTAAGAGGAGCTGCCAGGATGAAAGAGAAGAGCTCCTTCATGCTTAGGGACATAGCTTAGTGGTGGACTTGGCAGTGCTGGGTTAACAGTTGGACTGTATGATCTTAAAGGTCTTTTCCAACCTAAACAACTCTGTGATTCCATGATTAATACTCTCCAGAGATCCCAGAGCAGACAGTAGCTGACATGGGTATGCCTCCTCCAAATCCCTGTCAATTAGCAGGGCTGCTTCAAGCACAAGGGGACTGTTTTATGTGTGTGTGAAATAAGGTCAAAAAAAACCAGGGAAAACAAAGCTAGTCTTGTGGCCCTTGTGATAGATGCAACCAAAAAAAAAGGGAGCCTCATTTTGGGCAATAGGGAGAAGAAAGTTGATCCTTGATGTGCAGGAAAAGTTGACACCATAAAAGGTTCCTTGGAGTGAAAACCAATTTCTGCTCATTTAGAGAAAACCTGTAAGTCAAGATGATGTTGGATGAACCAAGTAACTGAGAAAAACATCCATCCACTGGCCTTGAGAGGGAATGACAGCTTGAGAGTCAATATCCCAACCCCTTCCCCAAAGCCCTTTTGGTAAAGGCTAACATGATCTCCTTCATTTCCATCACAAATTTTGCTGCTGTTCTCCAGTAAGAGCAGAGCTAGAAAAGGAAAGGAACACATGTAGGACATCACTCAAGCAGAGGTGGAAGCACCAGTGGATTTACTGATCCAAAACAGCAGTTAATAACTGTATTCAGTCATTCCAGCAGAGAAAGGACCCACCTTCGCAGCAAAACTCTGTGTTAGCAAAGCTCAGCTGCTCAAATCCTGCTCTTTGTCAAATAATTCCCCCTTGAATCTCTGGTTACAAGACCCAGCACCACTATCCTAACATTCTGGAATATTTTCTCCCAAATCTAACCTGTTGCAGGAGCAATAGAGAAAGCACAGCTCTGGAGAGTTACTCACAGACATCCTTAATATTTGCCTTTTGGAAGTCCGCACTCTGTCACCTTTCCCTGGAACACCATGAGATGCACATGGCAGCACTCAGCTACAGCAGGTCAAGGTACTTGATGCAGAGAAAGCTCCCTGAAATCTTTCCAGTCCTGTGACATATGGCAAGGGATTTTAAAGCTCTGCCATAGTACCTAAGCACACCACAGCCTGCTGCAGCAAGGCAGGTTTCCACGGTCCAATGGTAGTTAATTTTCTGAAGGTCAGATTTTACATGTTTATTTTGCCGGGTGCCCTGTGCAGTACAAAGACACAGCTATATTAATGGCTGACAAATTAAAAGCTCAGCTCATTCTGAGAGACTGTGCAGGGTTTTTGCTCTATTTCATCCAGAGTGACATTTCATCCCAGAAAAGGCCAGGGCAGAGTCCCAGCACAGAACATCTGGTTGGCAAACACAATGGAGCACAGCACCTGCAAACACGCTCAGTGTTTGCTTTGCAACTATTTGTTCCCCCATCCACAGAAAAAATATGGTTTTAGGCTGTCAAAATCCATTCCTTGCCAGGGGAGTCTGGTGTGATAATGCAGCCCGTTTGTCTTGGAAAGTCCTCATTTCTGGGCTGTGCATGGCCAACATTTCTGGAAGGTGAAAGGGAGAAAAGAAGGTTTTCTTCCCTCTTTTTTTCCTCTCTGTGGTTTTTTTCCCCTAGTTTTTGCAGCTTTTTAGACATTCTGCTGAATGTCTAGTGGGATCAGAGCGAGCCAAACAGCACAGTTAAGAAAGAACAGAGATGGATTGCAGCAAGGTCTGTGGTTTAAAATCTATAATCCAGGGGCTAAGGAAGTACAAACAAACTAATAAAAGCAGAAAATTATGAAATCCTGGCCTTAACACCAAGCAAAATTTCTTAATTTAGGGCTCTCCCAATGGCTGAAACCACCACCAAGCTGACTCTGGGGGACAATCCCTCCTCCTGCCAGACCCTTCATTTGGAAAGGAGAGACTCCAGGATCCCAGCCAGCCTAAGGTGTTAGTGGGGAAAGGAGGCTTTCAGGAGGAACAAGGCTGGGGGAATGCAGAAGTCTTACAAAAAGTCCTGCCAAAGGGGAGGTGCAGGACTGCAGCTGAAAGTTTGAGGTACATTCTGCAGGCTTTGGTCAGTCGGCCAAATTCTCCACCACTCCACATAGGCTGCAAAAATACAGCAGGACTGACCACTGAGAAGGATGCCCAGTGGTCTGGAAGAAGTTTGCAGAGGACCAGACCTGGCTGAAGATGTGGCAGCACCGTGATGTGTCACAGCCTGGGGAGCAGACCAAGACGGGAGGGAGGGACAGTGAGGGGACATCAATGAGCCCACTGCTGGCAGCCCCATCACCAAAGACTGATCCAACCAACCATCTCTTCCTTAATTCTGTTTTCTGTGTTGTAAGAAGTGTTTGCTTACAATGAAGAAATAATGAACAAATAAAACCTCTTTTTTCTTTTCTTTGTAATATAAGACAAGCCACATCTGAAAGGCCATTTCTTCCCCTACCCTACTTCTTTAAACCTGTAGGAGTTGCTGACACTTTGTGCCACTGAACACCTGCCTTGGTGGTGGCACAATATCATTGTTATAAAGGACATTCACAGGAATAAAAAACTATGTAAGACATTCCTCCTGGCACAGCCACTCACTGTGTGGCCTTCAGCAAAACAGTTCACCCCTTCACGGCATAAGCTGGAAAACTGAGTGAGAAATATTAATCCCACCAAAAAAAAAAAAATGCTACATTTTAGCTGAGATTCTTAATAAGCAGCTTCCCCCATGTTAAACAGGACAGAAATTTTAAGGCACACCAATTTTAAGGCACACCAAGAAGGCAAAGCTTGGCAAAGCCTTCACTCAAGAAGAATCCAGCTGATAAGACAGAGCTATTGAACAAGAGCTCAGGTCAAGCCTCAGGTTCAACCAGGTCTCTTCTTTTCTCTTTATTTCACTTTATCTCACCTCAACCACCCCAAGAAGCTGCAGACCACATGGGAATGACAAGTTGTCCTCACTCACACAGGTAACACCTGCCAGCACAAGGGGGTGAGTAGAGTCCCTGCACCCGTCCCATGGTTTTAATCCATGCCATGGTGTTGTCTCTGCTTTTTGTTGTCTTCTATGTGAATGGAAGATGAAGTAGAATTAAAAAAAAAAAAAAAGTTCTTACTGGGGCTGCCAAAATGTCATTTGAAATTAGATTCATACTTCAATTTGCAAAGACTCCCCATCTCAGTAGCCTGTCTTAGGCACTCTTCTAAATAAGTGTAGATTAAACAAGGCACAAGTCAGAGCAGAGTGTCAAATGAGTTGTGACATCTATTTTTAATTAAAAATAGCAGTAATTGAAATGTATTTAGCTCCACTGAAACATTCTGGGCTGGCAGCCTCCGGGAAATATTCAGCACAGGCAATGAAAGAGCTCAGAGTCATTAAATTCTTACCTCCTCCCCGGCCTGCTCCAAACCCACCCATAAACCACATTGTTCCAAACAATGAGAAGATCCATTTAATGCAGTCCTTGGACATCCCTCAGAGGCCAGTGGCCAGAGTGTCCATTAAGGGGCAAGGACAGGAGAAATGCCCTTTTAGCCTTCTTTGTAACCTCTCTTTGTCTTGCCCCTGTTCTGCTCCTTTCTTCCCATCCTCTCATCCCCAGAGGCTGGAGGAACTGACTTTTCAATTTCCAGCTCCTTCCTGAGCATATCTGCTGTTTGTCAAGCACAGGCATTAAAGTACAGCACTCCTTTGTCTTACTCCAGTGAGCGTGTTTTGGAGGTTTTATGTGAAAGGTAGGTACATGTGTGCTTAATACAGTCATTTTTCATAGCAAGAAAGACATCATAAGTGATTAACATAAATCAGATATCATTAATTATGTGGACAGGCTCCCCAAACTACTGCTGAAAGAAAGATGAAGAGGAAAAATAGTCATCTCTGTAACAGAAATGAGTTAATGATGTATATTTCCTTCTTGTAACATTTTTCAAATTAGAAGTTTGCACAGAATTGCTTTTGACCTGTAATTGAACCATCTTCAAATTCCCAGGGACAGAAAACTTAGTTAAATTCTCAATGCTTCTTCCCTGTATCACAAGAAAGCCAAGCAGCCCTGCTCACCCAGAAATTTACATGCTATAACACTGATACAGGGGGAAAAAATTGATTTCTCCCAATACACAGAATTTGCAATTCAAGCAAATTGAAAAATAATAAACCAATTGTAATCAAACTATCTTATCTGAAACACAGTCTGTTGGTGCAATGAGGGACATAAATTTAGGAGCATCCACTCCCATTGGCATCCCTTTGGTGAACTGACTGTATTTAACTCATGAGTCATGCCATAAAGTATAATATAAGGAAAAATCACTAAGCAGATAAAGAAGGACCTACAAACATTCGCAAATGCTGTGATAAATATTCAGATTGTTGACTATAGTCTCATAGCATAATAAACCCACATATTTTATTTTAAGGTAAATGCTTATCTATCTTTTCTCTACTATCTGCAGGTCCTTGAGCAGAGATGCTATCGGTATTTTCATTTTGTACTTCTGCCAAAGAGTCAACAAGAGCAGTTTTCCAAGTCTCAAAATTCCCCTAACCTGCATTATTTCCACTTGTGTTTTTAGCTCTCCATCTCCCAGCCAGACTGAAATCAGCCAAACATTTAAATGTAAACTCCTCAAGATGCCTCATTTCTGTTATTTTCCAGCGAGGTGTGGAAATTCATAAACTCCTGTTTCTACTGGAGCCATGCAGAGAGAGAAAGCTTTCATATCCCCAGCCTCAGGCAAAGCCACCAGAGCAAGCTGGAATTACTGACAAAATCCATGGGCCAGGAGAAAAGGTGGGGCAAGAAGATCACAGCCCTCAATGCTCACTTTGATCCACACAGGCTAAGGTCAGAATTTATTTCCCCTGCTGTGCTGGACACAAATGTCAGCAGATCCTTTGGCGTGGCTGGCACAACAGAATTTCACTTCTCTGCAGCTGCAGGATGGATTCTTGAAATGATTTGTCTCCCAGAGCAAGTGTAATTACCTTAATAGCCTTTAATGCAAATGGGTAGTGAGGAAAGAGTTCATCACCAGCACATATGGTGTTAGGAGATTTCTGCTGAAAAGATTCATTTAGGAGGGTAACAGGAAATGGCATACGAAAATATACATAAATAGCATACAAAACAAAAATAGGGTAAGAATAGAAGATGGAGAAGCAGAAATCCCTGACATCTCTTATCATTTCCCAATGGATTCTTTCTGATAAATCCCTTTGGCCATAATCTCCCAAGTGATCAGGGTGCACTTTTTGGGATGACCTCATGTTGGGCAGCCCAGGAGGGGAGAGAAGTGGCCAAAATCCTGCAAGAGCAGCTGAGGCAGCTTCCTTCAGCCAGGAAAAGCACAGTGTGCATTGCCTCTGGCCTCCTCACCCTTGGTTCCTACACTCCCAATCTACACCTCAAGTGTAGACCTGGAAAATTCCTGTGGTGATGCCCAAAAATACTGGGGCATAATCTCTCCACTAATTCCTTCATAGAAGGAAGAAATGGATGCAAACACTGAAGGGTCAGAGATCAGCAGAGGTGATCTCTGATAAGGACATGAACAGCTCCATTCAGCTCCAAGTAATGAGCAAGCCAGCAATGTTAACTCCTCCTCCATTCCTCACTAAAGCAGAACATTTATCACTAAGTGTAATAATAAGGAATAATAATTAATTCCACTGGCTGCAGAAACACTGGAGTAGCACAGATGGTAAAAACATCATCTTTCCCCCCCAGGCTTGTTACACCTGCACACATACCAAATTTAAAAACAATGATGGATAACATTAGGTCCTAAAAGACATTTTTGTGATTCCATCTGCACAAAAATGAGGCATTGAGCAGGAAATTCACAGCTCTCTATTTTCCAATGGCACAGGAAAAAAAAATATTAAACAGACCCAGGGGTGAAACGCTACCCAGGCCTGTCATTTGACCAGTAGGGAATTCTGATATTTACAGTGATGCTTCAGGCCTGAGCTTTCTAGCCCACTCAGATCACATTCTTCCTGAGCTGTCTGCCTTGTTCCTCCTGCTGAAAGGGCAGTTGCTAATCTATTCATTTTTTTAATATATATTATTATAAAATACATATTTTATTGTTGTCAGCAGGGCTGACAACCAGAACTGCTCCAAGAGAAAACAGCAAAGGGTTTTTGGACTGTAAGCCCCTCTCTGTGGCACTGCTGGAAGGCATCTGCAGGGCTGGCTGTGCCTGCAGAGCTGCTGAGTGGGGATGGCTGGCTGCCTCCTGAACGGGAGCCAGGCTCCACCACGGTGTCTGCAGCTGAAGAAGGAGCAGAGCATCCTCCTGGGGCTCCTGTCAGGCTGAGCCGAGCACACAATGCATCCCTGCCGCAGCCTCCCAGGGCGTGCTGGGTGCTGAAAGGCCCTGCTGAGCTGGGGGTGCCCAGAGAAGGGAGGGAAGGGAAAGAGCGTCAGGATCTGTTGCACTCCAGGCGCATCTTCCTGTGCCTCCAGCTGATTGTAAGGTCAGGATGACACCGCTCATTTCAGAGAGGGCCAAGGAACCCAACCTGCAGCTGCCATGAGCTCTTTGGACACCAGGGGCTGAGCAATGCAACCCACCTTCTGCACGGCTTGAAGCCCCTGCACAACATTTCCTTAAGCAATACATTTAATTCATCAATTTGATGTGTTAATACCAAGGAATGGAACCCCAAACAGAACAGTAAAGAAGGGCAGAGCTGATGGATACCTCTGGTTGTCAACAAAACCAAACTGCAGCAGGCCCTTGGAAGCCCAGAAGTAACTTCAGGGCAGAGAACATGAAATATAATTTCCACTTTAGCCAATAACCCAGTCCCTCTGGTCACAGGGGCTGCTCAGCTGCAGCTGCCACGTGTATGTCCAGTGTACAATTAATTTTGTGTGAGCTGCTGAGGGGCACGAGTGTAAAGAGAGGGGAAAACCCGTCTCAGAGCTGGTCCTGTGTTCTTACGACTGGCTAACAATGGCCCTAAAACCCCAACAGTTGCCTGCAGCTCCACAGATTACCTCCAAACTGCACACCCACATCAGGCTTTTGGCATGGGACCTTAATATTGTTAATATCTCGAGTTCCTCTGAAGAAACAGGCAAGTTTAGAAAATTAGTGGTGAATTTTGATCAGTTCTGCAGGTGTGAGGAAAACATAACACAGGAAAAAAAACCACTAGGAGGTGAATAAACTCCAGGCTGATACAGAGGAAAGCAAAAGGAACTTTCTACCATGTTGAAAAATTTCCTGCAGTTCCAGGAAAAGGCTTTAAATCTCCTAAGAGGAAGTTCTCTCCCCAGCTGTTTCAGACTTCTCAGGTAGTTCTGTTAAATGCTGCTTTAATACTTCCAAGTCCAAGCACAGCCAGAATTTAACAAAACAGGCAGTATTCAAGGCATTAAGAAACAAAGAGGAGGAAAAAAAAAAAAAATCAACACATTGGCTGAGGTTTTCAGAGACCTCAAGAACAAAACCAGAAGTGAGCAAAAAGCCCCAATTCCTGCTTCCTGAAAGAACTACAATTAATCACTAGTAGTAAAGAATTGAACAAGACCTAGAACATTCTTTAAAAATTGAGCAAGCCAGCAATGTTAACTTATATCCACATTAACCCTGCTTTTTCCAGGCAGGGGCAATGTGGATATTCTGGGATTCCTGTGCTGGGAATGGGAACAGGTGAGGTCATTGCCTCCAAGGCCAGCAGAAGCAGCCCATGACTGCTGATAACATTCAGGTTCCTCAGAGTTTCTGCAGCCACACATCTAAGCTGCTTTCAGGGACAAAATTCTGCTTCAGCACCTCTTCAGAACTCACTTTGGGTTGGAACCTTTAAGTGTTTCACCAAATCTGTGGGGAACAACTGACTCCAGTTAAAATGGGAGCCCACTCCTTCTTAAGAAGCCTTTTCATGGAATGAAGAATGAGTGAGATATTTGATGTTTCTGTTTCAATCCATTCAGCCATGCCAAATAACAAAGGAGGTTCAGGGAGAAAAAGGGAAAAAAAAAACAAAAAAAAACCCAAAAAAAACCCTAAAAATATCCTTTATGAAAGAAGTTTGAGTGTTTGAATTACATCTAAAGCCAGTCTCACCTCACTTCCCACTGTGTATTACTGAACCATCCCCAGTTTTATGAGGTATTGACAATCCAGCTCTTCAGTGTTATTGACCACTGCAAAGTCAGCAAGGGCTTTAACACCAGCTCAAACCACAGACCATAAATAAGCAACTAGCAGATCATCTTAAGGGCTGGGTGGAGTCCTTTCCTTTCCATCCCCAGCATCTCTCTCTATCCACCATTCCTACAGCCAGGGAAAAGAAATGCTTGGGATGCAGTGCGGACTTGGGGTTTATACAACAAGAACCCAACTGCCAACTTCTCCTTGTAAATCTCTTCCTTTGTCCCACTGAGCCCCTAACAGAAGCACCAGGAGCCAGAAGCTCCTTGTTCTCTCACAAGTGAAAAAAAAAAAAATATTACTTTTCTGTTTTAAATTTAGTCACTTTTCACTTGTCTTGGCTACTTTTTCCCCCCACTGCAGCCTTTTCACAAATTTGATGTTGGGGTAACCAGAACCAGGCAAGCAGTCACATTTCAGAAGTCCCATGAAATCCACCTCCTTGGCAACCCAACAGCTCCCACTACTGACCTCCCAGACAGAAAATTGATGCACTTGACCTTACCTGAGGCAGTGCAGAACAGGGAAGGCAAGGGGTCATTTCAACCCATCACTTCTTGGCCTCCATTTCATTTCTGGAGTTAATTTTATATCACACAGTATCAACAGGTACTGGGAATTTCTTAATACCACCTTTCTCCACCCAAGCCAAGTGTTCTTGTAGGCAATACATATAAAAAGAGATACACAGAGGTTTAGAATTACCAGGTCCACTATATGAGCCCATGCTTTATTTCACCACATGGCTCCAAGCTCCATTAAAGTGCCATTATGGCACTATGGCAGAGCCACTTGTTTGAATACTAATTTTTTAATACTAAATTTTAAATACTAATTTTTTTTTAACCTCATTTTTTTTCTTTTACCTTTTCTCCATATTTTCCCTGAATTCTGAGCTTAATCCCTTTGATCTTCATAAGGGTCTGTGGGCCAATGTCACACCTAACAAGCTGCCTGTGGAGCAACATACCAGCCCAAAAATTCGACATGAGAGAACAGGACCCAGAAAGGCAAACCACTCTTCAGTGCTCAAAACTACCTTGTATTTGCACTGTGAAAATAAAAAGAATCAAAGTGTTTGATACAAGACAAACAGCATCTATAATTCACTAGCTAGGTCAAGGACACACTTGTTAAAGAAAATCATCTCAGAAAAATGTTTATCTCATGCCAGATCTTTTCTATAAGAGGACCAGTAGGTAATTAAGGCTTCTTTTTTCCAGCAGTCAAAGGGGACATCAGATTTTTTTTTTCCTTTAGCTCCTAAAGGAATGGTGTTCTTTCACTGATGCTGGAGCTGTTTCACTGTGACACGTACCATACTCAGCCAACATGTCAACAAATACAACACAGCAGCTGCTAATGTAATTTTATGTTATCTTTTCCTTCAAGGAAAGGAGAACATAAAATTCTTTGTTTGCCCATCTGCTTAAAAAAGAAACCCAACACAACTAACGCCTACGACAAGAGCATCCCAAATGTTGTTAATTTTCCATGTTCCTGAAGGAAGATCTGCCTGGGATTTGAAGGACAAGCTCCACCTTTGCATTGCTACTCCACAATTAACCCTATTCCTTTTTCTGCCTCAGCCAGCAGATCAGAAACAATGGAAAGTCCTTCAATAAGTGATTGAAAAAAGCCACTGGATGTGTCTTCCACCCTACACAGACTTCAGCTCCAACAAGGCTTCTCCTGCACGCCTAAAACAGGGTCACTGTTTCCACCAGTGCAAGAAATTGATTATGAGTACCAGTTTGGTCCTGGCCCAAATGCTTCTGTGTCAGAGAAGACAGAATGATCCCAGAACAACTCTATCAGCAGGTTGCAGCTGTGAGAAGGAAGATTTAATCCATTCTGAACCCCACTAGACCTCTCCCAGCTGCACTTGTTTATTTGGGCACCAGTCAGAGATAAGAAGTCAAGTTTAAATCCAGACTATTTCTATATAATGCAGAGGACTGAGGTATTTCCCCATGGTCCAGGCCAGCAATCAGTTCCTAGCCCATTATATTCTCATCCATAACCTCCAGATATTTTATTGGCAGGTTGGTCCCACCTTAGGAATTACAGGAAATGGAAGGGATTGAGAAATGCAATGTAAATGAAAGGCACATGGCAGAGTTTCATGGAATTCATTGGAAAGACTCCAGGAGTGGCCCAGGTTCTCTGAGCTTATTTTCAATGTGGTGAAATGCTGTGTGATTCAGGTTTGGAAAATGGCACCTATGAAACACCAGGATGAAGAGACAGGGGTTACTCACTCTGAAAGACAAACCATTTTATGAGCTTTTTGTCAGGGACTGGAAATTGGAAGTTTGGAGGATAAATCCTTCATGGAGAGAGGCACACACTTCTCTCCAAGCAAGAAGAGCATCATCAAGGATGCACCTGGCTTCTCAAAGGGGATCAGATAACATTTTATCACTTTCTGCCTCAACTCAGAGACTGAATGCAATATCCATGAAATAAGAAAAATTTTTGTTGTTGTTGATTAATGTATTCATAGTCTTTTAAATCCCACAGTAAAGGTGATCCAGATTTTTGCAAAATAGTCCCAAAAAACAAAAAAAAATCCAGCAAGAGAGAAAAGAGGAGCAGCATCTTAACACCCACTGCATACCATCTACTCCTAAAAAGATACAACATAGGAAAAATGTGCAAAAAATGTTCTGAGGAAAGATGGATCACAAGTTCAGCTTCAGGAGAGATAAGCTGTTCTGCCTGAATTTCACAGTTTGAACATAAGCTTTGCCTGGATTCAGTTCTCCCCCTCCCCAAAAAAAAGTCAATCTCAACCAGTTGCTATGATTTCTGCAAAGTTTCACAGCTTTGTACATCAGGAAATGGATTTATAAAAGACTCTCAGATTCCTTTGGCCTCCATAGTTTTGATACCATCAGAGCTGTTGAGAAGCTGCTTGCCCCCTTTGTTTCCTCCCTTTTTCTCTTTGTAGACTCAGAGAAGCATAATCCTGAATTGATAGCTTCTCCCAAAGCTCAGGCCATGATTTATCAGTCCAGGAGGCTGCAGTGGAGAAGTAATTGCATTAGCACTGCCACTGATAAATAGTGCTTCCTCCAGACTTACGAGCCGCTGAGGGCTAATTACTCCTCAGATTCCAGATTCCGTTTGGCTTTAATCACAGGGTGAATCATCTCTTTCCAAACATGGCAGATATTAATGGTGGCACACTTATCCTAATTAATCTTCCATGGGGAAGGCCTTTTCTTTTTAATTAAAGACACAAAAATGTGCAAAAATGACAAAAGAGCACGCGGCCACGTAAGGACAAGAGTCAAAGCACCGCAGAGGATGGTGAGGATTGTTTTCACAAGGAGATAATGTAATGAGCCATTTTCATCCCTGGCATCTGGATTTGGACATTATTAAGCTGGCACATTGAGACAAATTCATCTTCAGCACTTCAGCCAAGGGAAAGTGGTGTTGATGAAGGAATGGAGGAGCCATTCCAGCATCTTGGGCTCTGTGGCTCAGCCATTTATATTCAACCCCTTCCAAGACCTACAGCTCAATTATGAAGATATGGAAAATCCAGAGAACCAGCAAGTTATTAGGCAGGCTGCAGAAAACTCTTGTTGCCATCTCTCAAAACATAACACAAAAAAGCACTGGAGCTTGAGACAAAATCAGAAGAAACACATCAGAATCAAAATTTCCATCAAATCTAAGCAAAAAGTAATGTTTTATTAAATGCTCACTAGTTCTGATGAGACATACTTTGAAATATCAAACAAGTTAATTGGATATATCATATCAGCTCTGAGAAGTTTGCTTCTGGGAACACTGTTCACAAGCACAAGTTCAGGTGTCAGTCATTGTGCCATGAACTGGCTGCTGAGAGCATGAGTTTCTTTCAAAGGCAAGCTTCACATAGGATTTCTGTGGACAATATCTGAAATATGTTCTGTGAAATATATGTTTCTGTAAATAATTGAGGATCCTCTCTAGGTGATGATGCTTTCCAGCATCAAGAATTCCTTTGAATTGGGAGTCCAAGGGAATCTATGCTCATGGCATCCCCTTTGGGCAGACACAACTTTCCTGTCCTGTATCTCAGAGACAGGCTGTGGAGAAAAACAGTCAAGAATGGCAAGGACAACTCATCAGTCTGCCTTATTACATTATTTGGAGTCAGTTGTCAGATTGTTTGCCACCCTTGGAGGTTCAGTTGATAAATACTCATCCAGGCTCTGCACAGTGGGGCTACACAATGGGAAGAGAAAAGTATGTGGGATAACATTTTCCTTGAAAATTCTCAGAGCAGATCTACTGAGGAGCTCTTTGGCTCTCAGAACCTCCAGTAATTTCAAGGAGACCCTTGCAAAGCGCTGTCCCTGGGGATTTCACCTAAGTCAGTACCTTTTGTCTTCCTTATGCAAAAGGCCATTTGGGCTGCACGTGCTCGTGTGCTCTTGCAGCTGCCAAACAGAAGAAAAACAAGTTCAAAGACCCCCTGAAAGGAGACCTAGATGCAAAGCAGTTCTTGCCCTGACCTGGCATATTTCAAATATCAGAGCTTTAGTCCAGCCTGAGGTTCATGGTGCTCCCAGGCACTGAGGAAATGCTCCTAGTGGCACATTAAGTGAGACTGCAGTCAATACCTCTAAAGTGCCTGTTTATGCTGCAGCAGAGAGCTGATAAACAGCCTTGCTTCTAGTTTCTCTTAATTTAGAATTCATTACGTCTCTCTTTCAATGAAAGATAAACCAATGGCTGCCCTTGACAGCTGTTTTCTTTGGGGTCATTCTCTCTATCCACCCATCTACTCTTTCTTCAGGGGGTTTTGCTCACTGTAATGCTAGCTCTATCAATTTCATTCAATTCTTCCAACACAATCTACAGGGACTGAGCAGGACAGCAGAGCCAAATGCATTTAACCATTTGGGTGCCAGGCATCAGCGTGGATTATGATAGCTGAAGGAACTGTGGCAACAGCAAGAGCTCTATCACAATAAGGAGCATGAGAAAATGAGAAGATGATGCCAAAAGGTGAGACACCCAGCAGGATGCCAGCTGGATTGACTTAAGAGGCTTTATTTTAGCTCAGTTAGTATTGCACCTGGCTGCAAGCTCTGCCAGGGTCTCAGCTGGAAATTCAGTTGTGTTAGTGAGCCAGATATACACACAGGACACATCCAGCCTTTTTAGAGTGATGACTGCCTTCCAGGACTCCAATTTATGCTCAGAAAAGGACAGATATGACTGCTTGAAGGGCCTGAGAAGTCCCTGTTAGCTCAGTGGTTCATTTCTCCAGCAGCAACCGTAGAAGATGCTGTTGACAGAATATGAAGCCTGTGTGAGCCCTTCCTCAGCAGATTCCTCCAACACCCACAGGCATTGCACAAGGGACTTGGAAGAAAACATCCCTGCCTACTCCTTTTAGTATCCATTCAGAGAGCAGTTACTTGTGAAATTCAGAGAGCAACTACTTGTGAAATTATCCTTCTCAAGCCCGCTGAGGTTGTTTAAAAAGCTGCTCAGGTGGGAAGCTTATGAAAGAAGGTAAAGATGAGAACAAAGAGGGCAGTGGAAGATGAGCAGCTTAAACTACACCATCCTCACCACCAACTCAGTAGTACAGTGGAAATTTCCTGGTGCCAAAGTCTGGAAAAGCAGAGAGATCTTGTCCCAGGAGCATGCTGAGGATTTAGTGTGTTCATTCCTATGGTGGCACCACAGCAAAGACATTTAGACTTTAAACACCTCAAAGAGGAAGCAGAGGCAGGATCTTCATATTGGCCCCCTGTGAAAAATTCAGTGATATTCTTGTAGAACTTTTTATGATACTATAAGAATGTAGTGACTCCTCCTTTTAGGAGCAGCCTGTACTATCCAAAGTTTCTCACATTGGTCCTCAGCCTCTTGTTTAGCATCACAAAAGATGGGATCCAAAAGAAATCCTCAAATTACATTTTTCCTGGTCACAGCTGAGTTTATTTCTGCTCATATGCTGTTGTCAGCATTTGCTCACTGAAGCTACAAAACCTTCTATCTGCAAAACTCACAGTTAGCAAAAGGCAAACTACAATAAATTAGTGCAGAATGGCAAGAACAATATTGACAAATCGTAGATGGCCAAAGTCTCAAAATGCTGATAGCAGCAATAGAACTGAATTAGGTTTTTTAAGTAATCAGAAAACAAAGTGACCATCAAAAGGCTTCCAACCACACCAGGACTTAAAAGTAGGCTAGGTCTTACAATTTGTTATTCTTCAAGCTGAAGAGACTTCAATAAAACCACTATAGGCCTTTTAAGCTGTTTTGTCAGGGACATCCCAGCACTCCCTCCTGTCTTTGCTGTAACAGTTTATTCAGGCATTTTTCTCTGTCTGGTTGATTTAGACTGTCTGATACTGGCTCAGTTCCCAGGCCACACAGTTCAGAAGTTTACAGGGACATGGTGGACTCCAAAAAGCCATTCCATGACTTTGCACCAACAATCCCATGAAAAGTCTTCAATGTCAAGGGGTAGTGGCTAAAGAAAACTGTGAGAGCAACCTCTGAGCTAATCCTGGTAAAGTTTCTGTGGCATCTCTGTCCCTGCAAACTGATGTCTGAGCATCAATTGTCTGATCTGGGGCCATCAGCCAGAAATTGTGCCCAGCAGTCAGTGGGAAATAGAAAACAATCATTGCTAACCCTGACCCTACCACTCTCTGTACACCAGTGGATCCACCTATGACATTACCAAACTGGAAATACTGGTAAAAAAAAAAAAAAAAAAATCTTCCCCCCCTCCTTCCTGTCCCCCAAAAAGCGAAAGAAATGCCACCAAATTTTACAACTGTGTCAAATCCATCTCTGCAAAGCGAAATCCTGCTACCAGGAGGAAACATGGGGGGAAAATGAACCACAAAATGAGCCAAAGGAAGCAGCTACTGTCTCTATGGTGAGTGGGACAGACACCTAGTTCAGCATGGTACTGGAAGGAGCCCACATTCCCTGGCAGCAAACCCTTCCTCTCCCCTCAGCTGTAACAAAAATCCACCTCTCCCTCTCTCCTTACCAGCCTCTCATTAAAGGTTCAAATGATCCCCAAGCAGAGATGTAATTAGGAGCCAGCTCCTGGGAATTGCTATCAGTTTGCTCACACTGGCCGGGAAAGGGCTGAACATTTGCATCCACCTGCAGGGCCACGATGGAATTTCCAGTGGCTTCTGCATGGTGGCTCCCAGAGCACAGGAGAAATCCTGCCTGCAAGCCCCCAGCACAGCCCAGCTCCCACCATTCTGCTGATAATGCAAACTGCCAGCCAGCAGTTTTAATTGGGAAAAAAAGCAGTTACAGTGGAATAAAGTAGGGATTAACCCATTGAGTCACCCTGCCCCATTTTCCCCACAGAAATAAACTTGTGTAGAACCTCCTTTCGTTATCATAGCGCCAAAAACAAACAAACAAAAATCAGCAAGAAGAAAACAAACCAAGATTTCACCCTGTAAACAATCACAATACTATTCCTTTTTTAAAGGCAAGTGGTGAATGGTAGCAAGAATTGTCTAGGAGAATTCTTCAGCCCTCCTCAGTCACCCAGATGGAGCAAGCCTGGAGAGCAGGAAGCTTTTCTTCCCTTTAAAGCCAGGCTCTGTGTGACCCCAGTCATGTCCTTTTGCCTTCTGGACCTCTCTCTCCACCCAGTGATTCAGGACTGGTTGTTCAGACAAAGGTCCCAATGTGCTTTCAGAAATACCACATCAAATGCTCAAATCATTAAGGGGAAAAAAAAAAAAAAAAGCTCCTGTGCTGTTTGTCAGAGATCTAACCAGTTCACACTGCAGTTCCCTTCTGGTCTGTTAATCTGTTTTTTCTTCCCATTAAAAAAGGAAAATGCATTCACCCATGTGTCTAATGCCGCACCATTGTTGGGAGCTGGGAGCCCTGATGTTCTCCAGCTGTGACATTTTGCTCTCATGGCATGGATTTCATTCTTAGTTTCGTTTATCTTTGAGCCCTTGTGTCAGCTTTATTCCTCATGTTACTCCACGAGCCTGTCCTGTTATTTATATTATCTGTGATCAACTGCTGCTCTGTACCATGCTGATACACAAAGGTTTTTTTTGTTTTCAAAGGGTGGGCTGACCTGTCCTGAAATCCACACAATGAGGAATATCCAGAAATAATGATGGCCCTTGCCCTGATTCAAAATAAAGTTCTTTAAAATGCCCAATACTGGGTTTATTATATTAAATCAGAACCCTGGCATTTCCATCAAACCTTAATCTGAAGTGAGAGAAGTGTGTAACATTCTGCCATGGATCCACTTCCAAAATTGTGTAAAAAACTGGTCTACAAAGGTTGCAGATTTTTAAAGAAAAGATCATTTTCGTGGTTAAAAATGAGACAGAATGTGTCCCAGCATTACAGGGGATGAAGAAATGAGAGCACAAGGATGAAATAAAGGTGGGGACATGAGAGTCAGGATTAGGCCAGAGCTCAGGATGGGGAGGTCTCCTTGCTTATGGACCAGTGGATTTCCCATCACTATGAACATTTTAAATCAAGCTGCATGAGGTATTAAAGCAAGCAGGATTAGAAAAACCTCAGAGGGCAGAGAACTGACCCACTTCGGGCCTTTCCTTTGAAATGTTCATAATTAGCTTTTCCCTTTGCCCTATTATCCTTCATTTTATTATTTGGAACCATCACAGCGATATTCTTCTCACTCTTTCCTCTGAGCACAATTAAACTCTAAAGAAAGCCTTCACTTCAACAAGAAATGAACAATAAAAAATCATAATTAAAAAAAAAATCCATATTATCCACCTGTGCTGCCCTCACTTAGTTTCTCTGCTTCAGCAGGTAGGAAACCACTGAGCTCAAACTGACAGGAAAGATGCTTTCAGCTTTCATGAATTACATCTTTAATTTCAGCTGCATCTGGCTTCAAAGAAACATCAGATTCCCATCTGGATTTTACATCTCAGCTTCAAACAAGATCTCTGCGTTAAGGTGAGTAGATCCTTGCTCTGTCTTTTTGTTTTTTTGCAGGTATTTCTCAGGGCATCAAAGTTTCATTTGAAGAGTTACCTCGGAGTCAAGAAATATATTGCTTATGGATCTCCAGGGGGAATGACACAAGTGAAAGTTATTAAGTGCACAGCCTCAATATTTGTCCACCCCTTCCCAAAGAGGCAGGAGACAAGGCCACTCACTTCCCACACAATAAGCGGTCAATCATTTTAAAGCCTGAGGGGGAGCAAAATCACCAAGTGTGCTCTTCCAGCAGAGCACTGACAGCACTGTGTGCTCATGGCAGAAAAGGAATATTTACAGCCAGCACCAGTTTATGCACTGGGCAGACCTCTCCCCTTTCCACAAAGCCACCTCTGAGGTTTATTACACCTTCAAAAAGGGTCAGACCTAGAATTATAAACCCTGGGGACCTTTATCTGGGTGTGCCTGAAGTGCCAAACCCAAATCTTCTCTGGCTGTACGAGGTGGGCAGAGATTTGCATTGCATAATTCCAGTCAGGCAATAAACGTGGTGTTTTAGCACGATCTCTCAAGTCTAACAGCTTTAAACACACACACACCATCCCTCCCCACAGTCCCCCAAAATGTAAACCTGCTTGTAACTGGCTCAGCAGCAGCATGACCTTGCTCAGGAGAATTTTGCTAGAAAAGGAGCTCTGGCATCACCATGCATCAGTGGGCCCAGGCTGCCCAAAGCCCGAAATTCCAGCTGGTTTGGATATATTGCTGAATTTTCTTACGTGCAGGAGGCAACAGGCACATGGATGGCAAACCTGACACTAAAAGCACAGCTTGGAAAGCTGGTTGGAAATTTTGGCCATTTGGGCCAAATTTATCACACCCCTGGCTGGTAGCTGGCAGGTTGTCAGCAAAATACAGAAGCACACAGGGGATTATTTTCAACCAGCTTATTTTTGCAGTCAGGAGAGGACAAGCTTGACAATTAACAGCAATCATGCTCTGAACAGATACCAGCAAATTAACTCTGTTTTTCCTCCTTGCCATGCACTGCATCCTAAGGTCTGTGGACACAAGCAGAGAATAAAGTGGATGCTGAAGGGAAAAACACAAGGTCTCATTTTCAAAACAGTCAGGAGATCTGTAGGAAAGGGAGGATAAAATATTTCAAGCTAACTACAGCAGGGAAATGGCATGAGCCATAGCAAAGCTGCTGCTAACGGGGATTTTATTTAGAAATAATATCTGGAAAGAGGAGGAAAAAAAAAAGGAGGAAAAAAAAAGGAGGAAATAAAAAAAGGAGGAAATAAAAAAAGGAGGAAATAAAAAAAGGAGGAAATAAAAAAAGGAGGAAATAAAAAAAGGAGGAAATAAAAAAAGGAGGAAATAAAAAAAGGAGGAAATAAAAAAAGGAGGAAATAAAAAAGGAGGAAATAAAAAAGGAGGAAATAAAAAAAGGAGGAAATAAAAAAAGGAGGAAATAAAAAAAGGAGGAAATAAAAAAAGGAGGAAATAAAAAAAGGAGGAAATAAAAAAAGGAGGAAAAAAAAGAGGAGGAAAAAAAAGAGGAGGAAAAAAAAGAGGAGGAAAAAAAAAGGAGGAAAAAAAAGGAGGAAAAAAAAAGGAGGAAAAAAAAAAGGAGGAAAAAAAAAGGAGGAAAAAAAAAGGAGGAAAAAAAAAGGAGGAAAAAAAAGAGGAAATAAAAAAAGGAGGAAATAAAAAAAGGAGGAAATAAAAAAAGGAACACCATCCACAATCAATGTTCTCTAACTTTATTTTAAGCTGACAGGCTCTAAACCAGTGGTCATTCCCCCAGCAAGGACTTCACACTCCTGCAAGTGAAATCCCTTCACAGCTTAGGCAAACTGCTATTCCTTATCACCACCAATATCCATTCCTGGCACGCAGCTCTTTTCAGTACTGTTGTTATAAGGAAAAAAAAAAAAAAAAAAAAAAAAAAAAAGGGAAAAAAATTATGCAGGATGAATCTGGTTGTGACCTTTAGTGTAAACTTGCCCCAAAAAGAAGAACTCCTGAATTCCCCCTGCCAAGGCACAGGATCCACTGAGACACTGCCCTTTGGGCTTCCATCATTTCTCAGGAGAGGAGATGTCAGAGCTTCTCCCTGACATCCACCGGCTCAGCAAAGGGAAGTGGTGGCAGTTTACAGCAGGAAAATAATAGCATATGGCCGGGTATTTTGGCAGGAGGGGGGGAAAAAATACCTAGACAGTAAAATTATCCTAATGAAAGATTGGAAATAGTGGCTGAGCAGAGGTTTTGTGATGGCAGAGCAGAGAGGTGATTATTCTGACCCAGGGGAAGCATACCCTGGAGAGCAGTTTGGGTGGGGGGAACTGGAAAAGCGTAATGAGAGAATGTCTAAGCCTATGTTTAATGCATTAAGGGATTTCTACCCATTAACACCTCATATCCCCATTTCGCTCATGTTCTGCCCAAAGCACCTGAATTCCACCACGAGCTAAGGAAGAGAGGGAGGAATTCTGCCTTTGGAGGTAAAAACGTCTTTCCCTTCCTTGATCCTTTTTACATCTGTATATAAACACAAAGGCTACGTTTCATATTTGCTAAGGGAGTGAAGGCAGGAACCCTTCCCACAGCAAACAATATCACCTGGAGCACCTCACAAAAGCTGCATCATACTGGGGAGGGATTTATGCCTTTCCTCTCTCCATTTACATTTCACAATACTTTACAACACAAGCCCTTGGCATATACCTCCTACTCGAAAGGTTAAATCATTTCCTTTATGAAGATATTTGGGGTGTGAAGAAAATAAATGTGTGCAATAAAAATAAATCAGCTCTTGCTTTGCTGGTTAATGCGTGTTACCTTGCCTATTGCCTCATTCAAGCTCCATCCCCACAAAAACTTTGGAGAGCAGAGAGGCAAAATTAAAATAAAAATGACAGTGGAGAGAGCGGAAGGGGAGAGGAAAGGAAGGAAAGATGAGTTTTCAGATGAGTTCTGAAAACAGATGGGGAATGGCTGAGGCACAGAGATTCATTGTTCTTGCAGAAATAGCTCTGAACAGATTATTAAAAGCAGCCCATCTTCCTCTGTCACACTGCCTTTCCTAGAAACTCCAGCAGCTTTCTGCCCCATCCCCAGCTCGCAGCTTTGTGCGATCAATCCCACAAGTAACCACATCCTTTCCCTTGAGATCTCCTCCTCCCTTTTGCCTTTTTCTGCCCACAGCTGGCAGGGGGAACCCAACCTGAGCTGTGCCCCCGTTTTCAGCCTGGCAGTGCAGACCCCACAACTATCCCAGGACACAGACTGGCAACCTAACAGGGTCAGCATGAAATAGAGATTTTTGGAGTCCACTTGAGTTAGCAATATGAATTAAGCATTCAAACTGTAGAATTATGTGTTGAATTTTAACCTTCTTACTTAAGAAACCTCCGCCATGGTACAAAGTCAATAAAGCAATAGTCAAAGTAAATAAAGCAATAAAGTCAAAAGCACATAGTCAAGCTTTTCCCTGTGCTCAGATGCACTGTTGGAGCACAACAACGTGTGCAGCAACTCTGAATTCCCTGCATAATTGATCACAATAGATTTGACTCCTAAGCCATGCGAACACCAGCTCAGAACTGCCTGACAAAGCATGGCAGCCTCTGGCTTGATTGATGAGTTGTTCCCCAGCTGCATGAAGGTCAAGACACACATTTTGCTTCCCCATGTTGCCCATCTTTGCTAAAACCAAACCCAGTTTCTCCTGAGCTGGAAGGAGAGCTTTGATGGTTTGCAGGAAAAACACCCAAACAAGAGAATCAGAGCTCCTGGTCAGGTTTGAGGGAGCTTTAGAGACAAGACCTGGGAAATGCAATCACCAGCAAGGCTCTGTAGACACTTCAGAGAAAGATCCGCCTTGCTTGGATTCATCTCCAGGCTTTGCTCAGATTCTTGATCAGCTCCTCCACAAACCTGACTCTGCTGACCAGGATCTGGACACTCCTAAATAAATTATGGTCTAAGCAATGAATTTTTTCTTGTTATGCCTTCAAACATCCTGAGAGAGGAACACAAACAGTGTTTACAAGTTGCTGAATTTATCCCTCCCTGTGCTGTGTTTAGCCACTGGAGCTCCTCTATAAATTACACTCAGCAGAACAAGACCAGGTATGAGCATGACAATTTATTAATAGGGGATTTTAAAATGACTTTCACTTGTTATATGTCTAAAGCCCAGACTTATTTCAGCTTTTCTGATGGAGGGTTATCTCCCTGGAAAGATTTAAAGCCTTTCAGATAAGATTTTATTTTAACACAAAGGAGCAGAGCAAAGGAGACATTGCCTCCCCAGTCACACCAAGTATGATATATGGCAGGTGGTAAAAATTCACTTCTGAGAGCATCAGGAATGTTTTTGCTCACTGCCTGGAGTTCATTTGCCAGGTTCCACCTCAAGCAGCAGATTGCCACCTTACCTGGGCATTTCACATGCCTTGCATGGTCACTTATGTCAAAAGCAAAGTGATTTTCAGATGCTCCAGAATACACCTGGCAAGCCTCAACAGCTTCAGGGCATCTTTGCTTGCCACATCTGAACATTGCCCTAGGTATTTACTCAATATCATTTCACAGCTATTTCAGGAATGCTCTGTGAGTTTGAGTTTCAAAGCTCTCTGAGGAATTTTATCTTTGCAATTGGACAGCAAGTTCCACCAGAAGCTCAAGGGCTCAAGCCTGGCACCATGAATGGTGCCCTCAAACTGCCCTGGCACACAGCTGGGCACCACTAACTCAGAGAAACAAAGGCACAGGATGTGAAACACCAACTTCAGATATTGCTCCCTAAAATAGAGGGCTCAAATCCTGCCAAGGCACTCGGGGATGACAAGAGTGGACCATAGGATCACACAGGAATTGCCTCAGAGGCAGAAATACCACCCGTATTTCTAGTATCTGTCCAGGGCACTGACCTCTCCCATCCCTGTGATAGGAGGGATAAACAGGTCCAGACCAACCCCTCAGACATCCAAGACAAGGCTTGGGCTCTTTCAGGAGACATCTCTGAGATAACACATTGGAAAGCAAATTTCAGCACTAGAACATTAATTAGCTTCATTTTTCCTGGAGCTGGGCTAGTCTAGACCAGAATCCACCAGGGCACCCAAGCTGAGGAGGGAGCTGGTGGCACCTTGGTAAACCTGGATAGCAAAGGCCACAGAGATGCACCAAGTTACACAGAGATCACCAAAAATCCTAGAGTTCTGGCAGGTTGCTTGGGGTGCGGTTTTTGTGGCCCTCTTACCCCTGTAAGATTGCTTTTCATTGAGGAGTCTCATTTTTCTCATCCTCATGCACCACCAGCCCCAGTCCTGACCACTCTCACAGAGCATTGCTCTCCACTCTCAGGGGCATATTTTGTACTGTCTGTCAGAGCCAAACAGCAATGATTTTTCTGCTGTGAGCACAAAGAATTCTGAAGAAATTCCCCAAAATCATGGACTAAGCCAGAACTAGAAATAACACTGAGTATTCTGAGTAGCCTGAGGTCCAACAGTGTCCTTGGCACATTTTCAGCAGAACTAGCCATGGCCACTTCATTTGCTGAGGACCCTCCATCACTGACATGTCATGGTGAACTCTCTGCAACTTCATTTTCATTCAAAGATTCAGATTTGTAGAATGCTTTTTTTCCCCTCCAAAAGCCTCCGTAAGTTCTTGAAGTTCATAGACAATGGTGCAAGGTAATCACATGTTACCTACTATTGGAGGCAGGTAAGATGTTTGCTATTGGAGAATAGTCTGTCTTCCAACAGCACAAACCACAGAAATGGTGGCCAAACAAGCAACCAGGATGAAAAAAAAAGTTCAGTGAAGAAATCTTTTTTCTTTGACACAGCTTGCTTTAGACACCAAGGTTCCAGGGAGCTTATCTGATGTCACTAACCACGCCAAACGTGCATGGCCAACACCTGCTGAGCAAAACATCCAGGTGGCATCCTCTGAACAATGCAGGGGCTTTGCAGTGCCATTGCTGACCTCTCATGGTCACAGACAGACTTACATGGCCAGGGACAGACCCCAGGACATGGTGGGAGGGTCCCCCACTCCTGTGCCTGTCACTGCTGCACTTCAGTCAGTTCCTGAGCTTTTTGTCTCAGCTGTCCCAACCATCAGGGACAAGCTCAGGGTGGAAAAACCAACTGAGGAGTAAAACTTTGCTTCAACTCCAAGTGAGTCAGAGACTGGTTTGAGCAAAGTCTTGGGCCACAGGGGTAGGACAAGGTTGACGCTCAGTGGCAAGACCATCCTTGAGAATGGAATTGGAAGTCCCACCTTTCTCTCAGCCCTCATCTGCCCACAGTGAGCTCACAGCACACCCAGGTAGAGCACAGGGGGCGTTCAATGTTCATCCTTCTGCCTGCTCAGCCTCAAACTCAACACTGGCACCACTGCAGCTGCTGAACCCTCCTGTCCCAGCAGCCACAGTGGGCTCAGGAGCTCCAGCTCAGACACAAACAGTCAAACTGGGATCCACCACGACTGATAATTCAACATGGCCATAATCAGTGCCCCCTCACCGCCCCAGAAATCCTTAAAGAGGAAACACCTTGCAGGAGGAAGGTGCTGGAGAGGGTCTGAGGCATTTCAGACCCTCCACACCCTGTTCCTCCCCCCTCCCCAAAAAACCATGGGAGCTAAAATAACATTTCTTTCAGCAAGTGTCAGAAGAAGGAACTTCCATGACTCATCAGCTGTTGTTTTAGCCTGCAAGGGACTATAAATTACACTAATTAGAACATGGTATTTTTCTTGCAGTTATACAAAACACCGTCTCTTCCTGCGACATCTGAGCACGGAGCCATCAAGCAGGAGCCTGCTCAGTGCATGTTTTAACTGGAATCCACAATTCCCCTGCATGAAAATCCTCCTAGCAGCAAACTGGGGGGGGGGGGAGCTGGCAGAGCACGTCAAGAAAGCTGTGCTTGAATTATGAGAGGAGGGAGAGTAAATTAGCAGCCAATCAAACCTGTCCGACCAGAAAGAGCCATTCCTTACTGTCAGGGACTGCAGCACAGGTATCACTTTCACTCTGAGCAGAAAAAAAGGTGATTTATGTGGTCTCCAGTCCATCAGCCCATGCAGATAATAAGTTTAGCACTTGTGACTGTGTTTTCTGGGAGCAGCTTATTTGCATTTAGCCACAGCAACACACATCCACGATCATGGACAAGCCAAACAGAAAAGCCTGGCTATAAGCTGTCACTTCAGTTTTCAAGCCTGAATTAGCCCAGCAAAGTAAAAGCCGAGATTTATTCGGAGCCCAACATCTTAAATCTGGCAATTACAACAGGCTCCTGCAGAGCCATTGCCCTGATCCACCTTCCAGCAGGATTCCTTCAGGGACAGATACAAAAAGGGATTTTCTCCCCTCCTCCTGGAGCATGGCAGTGCTTTATGGAGCCCTATAGAATCCCCCAAGGTGGGCACAGGCAGGAACAATGCCCATGGGATAACAGCACTGATGAGGAGGAGCTGCCCTAAAGCCAAGCTGCTTCTTGCAGTGTCCTCACAACAACAGAATTTGAGGGCTTTGGCTGATTTTGCCTCTTCAAGAAGGAAGAGAATTGCCTGACCCATGAAGGCTGATGGAATTTAGTTGTGCACACTGATGGCACAGCTCAGCCCAGGGCTGTGGGGAAGGCTGGAGGAGGATCTGAGGCAGAGAGAGAAACCTCTACTCATGGCCAACAAGTTACCAACTAGATCTAGTCATCCTTAGCCACACTTTTTCCTCAGAAATCTGCTTTTCCTTCTGGAAAGACAACGATCTTCCTCAAAAAAAGGACTCCCTGGTGTTTCACAGCTTTTAAAAGAGTTTATTAAGTCCAACACTAGTTATTTTACTGATTTTTCATCATAAGCTCATGTGTCACCGTCTAAAAGCAATATAATGTCCTCATTTCTTATTGCCACCAGGCTTTGGAACAATTTGAAAAGCCATGAAAAAAATAACCTTTTTTTTTTTTTTTTTTTAATTAAAGAATACCATCTTGGTTGCAAAGCCAACACAACCCAGAGCATGAGGCAGGACTGTGCCTCCCTCCTGAAACTCCAGACAAACTCTCCAGCAACATCATCCACGTATGCTTCTCATGGAGCCTGCAGCCCATGGGCTGGAGGGGAACAGCAAGGGGCAGAGCCCTGAGATTAATGCTGTGCTAAGCATTAATAAAATTTAATAAAATTTTATTAATTAATAATTAATTTTAAAATAAATAAATAATTAATAAAATAAATAAAATTTAATAAGGGCCTTTGGCACACAGAAAACTCAAAAGGAGCCTTTCCCCAGCTGTCTGTGGGGGTCCCTGGTTCTGCTCCCTGCAAGCCACCAGCGCAGCAGCCAAAAGCAGCTGGAGAGGAGTGCTGGGGGCAGCTGTGACAACAGCCCTGTCCCTCCCTGCAGGGTGGGGGGCAGAGAGGGACCCAGCTGCTGCAGATGCCTCCCCCAGGGCTGGCCCCACAAGCCTGGCTCTCTGCTGGGGGGTGTGTGAGCTCCTCACCTGCACCTGGATAGCAAAGGTCACGCTTTGCTCCAGATGCGCCAAGTTAGGCAGAGATCACCAAAAATCCTACAGACTTCTGGCAGGTTGCTCGGGGTGGGGTTTTTGTGGCCCTCTCACCCCTATAAGATTGCTTTTCCTTAAGGATTCTCATTTTTCTCATCCTCATGCACCACCAGCCTCAGTCCTGACCACTCTCACAGGGCACTGGCTCTCCACTCCCAGGTGCACATTTGCGTTGTCTGTCAGAGCCAGAGAGCAGGGATTTTTCTGCTGTGAGCACAAAGAATTCTGAATAAATTCTCCAAAATCATGGATTAAGCCAGAACTAGAAATAATACTTCTAAAGAGCCTGAATAACACTTGTAAGGAGCCTGAATAACACTTCTAAGGAGCCTCTGCAAGGAGCCCCCTCTGCCGCAGCAGCCCAGCAGGATCTGGAGGACATCTGGCCACCTGGATTTCCAGACAATGACTCATGCACACATCCTGGGACAGCAGAAGGGATATTTCCAAAGGCCCCACGTGCTCTTGGTTGTGCAAGGTTTAATTGGCACCTGAGCCTCGTTTAGGCTGGTTTGGGGATCAGAGTAACCCCCCAAAAAACAGCTCTCCAGGCAAGGCAGAGATGCACCAGCACGAGGGGCTGCAGAACACGCAGCTCCACAGCCCGGGGTATTACCAACACTCTGAGTTAGAAAATTAATTCCTTAAATAGAGGAAAGAGTCAGAAAATTTGTTTCTGCTGTTTGCCATGAGCCGCAGCCCAAACGTAACGCAGGCAGAAATCCCCAAGGCAAAAGGAGTCACAACCCCCTGGCCTGGCTCAGCCCAGAGCAGGTTCTCGCCCTTCACACTTCACTAACGCAGCATTGTTGTCTGTGAGCTATCAAATCTGAAGAGCCCTAATCTGCACTAACACTGCCCAGCCAGAGGATTATTAAAGACAAACAGGACACTGCTAGGTGCTGGAAATATCATTCCTTTAAGCACAGAAAATGTTGCTGTTCCGCAGCTGGCCAAGATACACATCATCTTTTTGAAGAATGTACAAACATAAACGGGCCCAGCATTTTCTAGCTGTGCTTTTTCAACTCTTAACAGTAATGAAAGTCAATAAAAAAAAATTTACAAAAAAAGAAAAGGAAAAATCTTTGGTTTCTGTTAGGGTATCATGACGTCAAAGAAATAGAGATATGTAGTCAGGACAGAGCAGCTAGACTCACAACCAGATAAAGCCACCACAAACCCATGGAATAGTTATCCTGCTCACAGACCTGCTGCTCCTCAGACTCAGAGCTTTTCAGCAATTTCTGTTTATCCTAAATGGTTTATCCTAAAAAGGATAGAGCCCATAGCTCCCTTGGTGCCCCCAGCCCCACCCTGCTCTGGCAGGAGAGCACAGGTCTCCTCTGTGTCTTCCCCAGTAAAAGAGACAGCATATGGCATCCCACCATCAGCCTCATGATCTCATCTTGTCTGACTGCTATTTTTACAGCTTGTTATTAATAAGCATAAAGAAAGAATGTGAGGTGCTGTCGAGTTGGATATTCACACAGTTCCAGCCCAGATGGTGCTTTATCAGGATTATGGATTGCCAGGCAGAGGAGCTTGCAGAGGGAGCCACACACACAAGCTCAGCTTTGGGCAAGGCAACAGAGCAACAGCCCTGTCCCCAAGTGAGAAAAGGGACCTATGAGCAAAACCACAATCCTACCTTGGTGAAGCCCTGGAGGATGAACCACAGCTTGCAGGTCCCAGCAGACAAACCAGCCCAGCCCAGGGCTGGGTGGGTATTTGTGCTCTCTGAGCAGGGGCATCAGCTCAACACCTGAGCTCTGGGGCTTTAATTATTGCAATCACCCTTCCCAACAGACAGCAGAGAGGAGCCACCTGTGGGCAGGTTCACCTGTGACCTGTTCTCACCCTCCCCACACCTACCTAAACCTCTCACTGTCTTCAGGTCTTCTCCACCAAATAGTGACAAACAGTGCCAACTTCAGGCTTCACAGCATGAATGGAGGAGAAATCTGCTCAAAAAATGGGATTCAAGAGGAGGCCTGGCCCATTGTTCCACAGGGGTGAATAGACTCCTGCTATAATGGACATGAAAACATCAGGGACCTGCAGCACTGATGCCCAGCAGTGGCTGCATCCACACCAATAACCATTATCTGCTGTTGTGGAGTGCAACAGGTTTGATTAGTTTATGTTAGTTGTTTTTAATTAATGGCCAATCACAGTGAGCTGGCTCAGACTCTGTCTGAGACACAAGCTTTTGTTATCATTTTTTCTTATTTTGTTCTTAGCTAGCCTTCTAGCTAAGAACATGAAGAAGCTAAGATGAAATCTTTTTTTTTCTATTTTTTTAGTATAGTCTTACTGTAATATATATAATAAATATACATTATATATATTTATATATATATAAATATATATAATAAATATATAATTGAATAATAAATCAAGCGTTCTGAAACATGGAGTCAGATCCTTGTTTCTTCCCTCAGCCTGAGACCCCTGTGAACACTGTCACAACCTGTGGCTGCAGGAATGCCTCTGGACAACCCTGACAGAAATATGAATAGTGAGGGAGGCAGAACACTACTGACAGATGACAACCAGAAATAAGTGCCCTAGAGATGGGAAGTCATCCCTCTGACCTAACTGCAAAAGGATGGGGAGAGGAAAAATGCAGAACCAAGTCAGGGAAGGCAAAGCATAAAGAAAAGGCAGCAAGGGGAAGAACAGGAAGAAGGGTTTAAGGTCATGCACGGAGAGGAACCAGGCTGGCTGAGAAAGGCAGTGGGAATTGGCTGCTTCAGGCAGCCCAGAAATATTGTCCAGCTGTGCACAGCCCTGGGGCCAGAGGCCAGGGCTGGGTGCCTGGCTGGGGGAGGAGGGAGAGGAGGGGCACAGGGGCTGCCAGCACCTACCAGAGCCTTACTGACCTCATAAAACAGAGCAGGCTCCAGCTGTTCCCTGCGCTCAGCCTGACACACACATGCCATGGGCTGTTCCTGCACAGCCAGGGGCTGGGGGATCATGGAGATGGGTGAATGCCCTGGTGCAGCACAGCCACCAGGAGAATGTGTGTTTGTGTCTGTGTGTGTGTGTGTGTGTGTGTGTTTAAACGCCCTCAGTGTAGGCAATGAGGAGCAGTCCCTCCTTCCCCCTGCCCTGGAAGGGTGATGGAGCTTGGAAGGCTCTCCTGTCTCTGACTCCTCTGTCTGCCCTTCCCACTGGGTTGTGTGTGCTGCTGATTCATTTCATCCACCAGGGATCTCTCTGTAGCAGTGCCTTAAACCTCAGCAGCTTTCTGCTGCTTGCAAGATGCTCTGCAATGTGCCCTGATGGCCAGGCAGGCTTGAGAGGGGGCCTGCAATGGTTTGATTTGGGTTCTAGTTTAAAAAAGAAATGGGCCCAGGATTTCCACTTTTTTGTTTGACCAATCCTCCTCAATTCCTCCTCAATTCCAGAGGAGCAGAGGGATGAGTTTTTTGGAGGAGACAGTACAGAGAGGAACGGGAATTACAGAATCATTCAGGTTGGAAAAGCCCTCTAAGGTCATCTCTGCACAGCCAATCCCACCACAAAATCACATCCCCAGGTGCCACATCTACATGTCATCATGTCATTTAAACCCCTGCAGGGATGGCGACTCCACTCCTTCCCTGGGCACCCTGACAGCCCTTCCTGTGAATAACCCTTTCCTAATTTCCCACCTAAACCTCCTCTGCTACCATCTGACGAAGGAAAAGTGGGTCCACAGCACAACCCTATTCCAGCTGCCCATCCCTGAGCATCCTCAGAGGATTTCCATCCCCTCCCTGTCCATGGGGACATCGCAGGCACAGAGGGGCTCCAGCCTGCAGCTGCTGCCTCCCTGGGGCCCTCTCCTCCTCCTCCTCCTCCTCCTCCTCTCTCCCAGCTGGAAATCCCACTGGGGAGGGAGCTTGGGTTTGGAAGCCAAAGGAGCTCCTTAACTCGCCATTGTTCAGTGGGTAATTGCTTCCTTTCTTTCCCTCTCTCCTGGTGAAGCCAGGGGCCATTCCTTCTGGCTGGAGGCAGCCCCCTCCAGGCTTCTGCTTAAATCCTGGAGAGAGGCTTTCCAAAGAAATAATTGCTGCTTTTCTACTTCACGGCCTCAGCGAGTATCTTTGGACCTCATTTCAACACTTAGTGGGGTTTTATTCAGGTGATGAAGGGATTGTCTTTCTTTATCTCAGCTCCTGCGGTCTTTCCTCTTTTATCCCTTTCTGATTCTTTTCCCTCTTTCAGTCCCCAAAAGTTTTCTGTCCACACAAGATTTAAGCTCAATTCAGAACTATTCTAAGGATTCAGTGTTGTGCAAATTTGAAATTATTTCCAGCAGTAATGTTTAACTCTGTAAAATAGAGTGCTTTGGATCAAATTAAAGACTTGTCTGTAAGAAATATTCATTTATCCCCCAATACATCCTCAGTTAATACAGGCTAAAATTTAAAAACAAAGGACAAAATTATCCATCAAATTCATTATTAAAGCCTATAAACATCTCAGGAAGTGAACAGGACTCATCAGCTCAACACATCCAGCAAAAATGTGGGGAAATCTCCGAGAAAAAAAACGGATTTAATAAAGCCATTATGGTTTCAGTGGATGGCCTCACTGTAGCAGCACTGTAGGATTCTTTTTCATGCATGGAAGAACTGCACCTCCTGCACTTCCAAGGAAATCCTTGCATGAGCTCTCTACACCTTTAGTCTCCTGGACAAAGTGAATATTCAATGTCAGGATTTCCCCCCAAGCTTCTCCTTTAGTCCCCAGGACTTTCTTGCTGGAAACCATTGCATGATCCCACCTGGAAACCGTGGGATGCTCTGCAGAGAAAGAAAGGCTGAGAAGCAGTTCCTCCTGAGGAGGGAGAGCTCCAGGGTGGGCTAAAACCAGAGAAAGTGCAGTGCAAAGATCCTGTGTCATTCTAGGAGTGGTACCCGAGGGCACAGCTTGGATAGCTCCTTCACCAGGGGAAATGAGATGATCACAAGGGTTCCCGGGAGTTTTCTTTTTAATTGCAGACCCCAGATATGTGAAAAGTCTCTGTTTCGGCCCACGTGTCCGAAGAATGAACTGGATTTCTTCAGTTTTCATTCTTAAAGTTATAATACCTTATCTATAAAATGTTCCTCCTGCCCAGCCCAGATCTGCTCAGCAGGGCAGCCAGTGGCACTCTGACCGGGGCAATGTTGTCTGTTTGTACTACAAGCTACGTATAACATGTTTGCAATCACTTTCCAATAACAGATTTACAATTACTTTCCAATACCAAAAGTGCACTGTCTAACATATCACCTTTGTTAGACAGTGAACTTCTACTCTAAACCAATCCCAAAGTGCCAACATCACAGCAGAAGATGGAGGTAGAGAAGAAGAAGCAGAAGGACTGGACACACCCAAGTCCCTCCATCTTGTCCCCAAAACCCCCATTCTAAAAATCCCAAAACCTAGTGATAATTTTGTTATTATACTATTTAAACTTCTGTGGCATTCAGGTCCTCATACAAAGCTGGTGATTTGCTCCACGGGTCATAATCAAATCCCCAGGTGTTCTGGGCTGTGTGCCAGGGTCTCCGAGCCCCCTGGCAGCTCTGGGCACCCGGAGGGATGTGCTGAGTTCCAATAAAGGGTGTTCAAGGAATGACTGGGGTGACAGCCTCCAGCACGACCTGCTCTTGGTCCTGGCACGCCAAATAACAGTTTCATGGTGACACCTCACATTTCAAGGTTTTGGGAGGGCCTAAATGTGAGAAAGCACTTGTGGCAAATGTTCCATACAGTTTAAGTCATCTAAAATCACAGATGCACTGAAGGCTGAGAGAGCCCTGGTCGAGAGCTGACCCTTGACAGCCATAGCAATCCAACATTGACCATCTGTCCCGATTTTTTTTCCCAAAGCAGCCCTGATGTGTTTCATGCTGTCAAGGGCTGAGCGAGAGCACCTGGGGCTTAGGAGCCCTCGCGTTGCCTAAAGCCCATGTGAAAAACGGGGGGAAAACCCATGAGGATTCCCTGCAGAGCTCAAGGAAACATCTGAACCCTTTCCAGCCAATACACAAGTTCAGAGCCAAGCAAATATTTCCCAACACCTCGGTCTGTCACTTTGGTTTTGCCTCCTTATCGGATTGGCCAAGTTGCATTCCTTGTGCTCTCCAGAAGGACAGGAATAAATCACACAGGAATGGTTCGAATGCCTGAGACTTAAGCTCCTGCCTAAAATTAAGCATGTGTTTAAGTGATTTGCCGGTGAGTTTAAGCTCGGGAGCATTTTGCTGAATTGAGCCTAATGGGGTAGTCCCGGTGGAATAGTCAGATTTGTGGAATAGATAAAAGAAAAACGTTCTTAAATAAATCGCAGCGTTGCAGAAGTTCAAAAAGTACTAATTTTTTTATGCTTCAGGTATAGTTTTGCAGGGAGGGTGGTCTGATTTTATCAGGTGAACTCATTGTCCCTGCGTTTATGGGCAATTTCTACCTGTGAATTAGCCCTTTCTCTCCTCCCTCTCCAATCCACAACCTCAGATAAGCTTCTTCTGAGTGGATGCATTGGCAGAACAAAAGAGTCCTTGTGAACAATGCATTTATTGTTCCGGTTTCAAAAAACAAATATTTTCTTTACAAACAAAATTTAGCCAGAGGGCTGGAGGGAGGGGATGTAAGGGGATTTGTATTCTTGCTATCACACCTTCTCAAATGAACATTATTGCTAAACAAAGACACATCACAAGACATTTTTAATTAAATTGATTTATGGGAGAAGTCAGTGGATTTCTGCCAGTTTACACCAGCAGAGAATTTGACCCTGGGTGATTCTGTGTGTGAGAGATATTTGTACTTCTGAGCTGGGGGGCTTCAGGGGGGATATATGAATTTTTAGATATTCAATCTCTATTTGTGCTTATCAGACAGCACAACCTTGAAGTGACTTCATGGGTCGATCACAGATTGTGCTTATTTGAGATTATTCTTTCTTTAAATAACAAGAACCTGAAAAAAAGTCAAAACTTGTATATCTTTGGTGGATACGTGCAAGCTGTGGGGGCCGAGGGTGGGGCAGTGTACCACCAGCCTGAAAATAATTCTGATTGGGAGCAAGGCTGAAGAGAGAGACCAGTCTGAAAGCTTTGCATGGGAACACCCCTGAAAATCAGGTTGAGCCTTTGGAAGTTTTCCTTTGGCCGAGCATCCCTTCACATCTGGCGGCTTGCCCTGCCCAGGACCCAGGAGTTTTCAAAAGAGGGGAGGATGACCCCCCTGCCCCTCCCTCCTCCCCTCTTGAAGCCACTTCAGAAACCTCTGCCAGATGTCCTCTCATCTTTATCTGTGCATCTGCAGGCTCTGGAACCTGCTCTTCCCTGTGCCACTGCCAGGCAGATCCTCATCTCATCCCAGGGCTGGGAAGAGGGATGGGACAATGCAGCCTGCCAGCCCTGACTGGACTGACTGGTTAAGTCAAGGTGGAAATCAGAGTGACTGCAGGAGGACACACCAAGTGCTGTTTTTTTGGGGAGTGGGTATTTTCCAGCATTTCTGGATGGTAGTCCTGTCTAGTTTCAGAAGAATATTAAATAGCTTCCACAAAACTCTATTTCATCACAAGCAATTCTCTTCACAGGCCCCTTCTCTGCAGAGATTTTATATTGATAGGAAACAGTATGGTTCAGGAAAAACAATACTTAAACCAACACCATCTTCCTCAGGCAGATGGAAGTGCCTTTCAGTTTGCTGGAGGTTTAGATATGAATTTATGGCTACAGTTACAGAAAGCATTCTTCCACTAAAGGAGGTCATTCATCATTCTAGGCACCTTCCCATCACATCAAAATTGAGAAGCCAACACCTATAACCTGTATAAGTGTGGGCTGCTTGTGTGATCATGCAGGAAGAATATTCAGGCTTCCTCCTTCCTACCAGCAGTCCCCTCTCTCTTTACATTTCTCTTCCCCTTATAGCTGGGGAAAAAATGGGTCTGTGCATCCCAAATATTGTTCCAGCAAAACATCCAGACATGGGAGGAGGCTCCAGGACTCTGTGCCCTTTACTCAGAGTCCCATTAAATGCTGGAAAAGGAGATTTGAAAACCTCCCTCTGCTGCCACATATGATTTGTGTATCACAAATACAGAGAGTGACAGCCTTCAGGGCTGTCACAGAAGACCAGGACCTGCCCTGCATCTTCCCCTGGTACCCAAACACTCTGTGCCAGCCCAGGAGGAAGGAGACAACACTGGATAAAGTCTGCCTCTGCAAAGGAAGGTCTCTTCCTGGTGTTTCCCCACTCCATTGTCCAGTCAACACATCTTGTCCACACAAAAAGGCAGCTTTGCTAATTTCTTGGAGTCTTTCCCAACATATTGTCTGCAATTCTCTGCTCTGTTTTTGTTCCCTTGTTTTGAACTGATGCTGTGACCCCTTGACTTCACCAGACACAGCTTTTGCCACTCTGTCTGATGGGACTCTGCCTTTGCCCCACTGGAATGAAAGGCCTGACAAAAACCAAAATAATGCACTTTAAGTGGCACAGCTTGAACAGAGTCATGTACAGGGAGGAAGAAAAGGAAAGGTGCCAGAGGGAAAAGTATAACTGTGTCCAGGACATATACATACTATATATATATTATTGATTTGTATTTTATGTATTATATTAGATTCTAGATATATTTCATATTAGTGGTCTAGATTCTAGATATATTTTCAATATCACATGTGGAGCAGCTGAAGGACTGTTGTGCCTAGGTGAAGACCTTTACTTGCCTGTCTTATACCCAAAGCCCAGCTGTTTTTGAAGATATCCATTTCTCCATGTGTCCTGCAGATCCAAGCATGGGGGTTTGGTCAATGCCCTTTTCTCCTGGACCAGCTTGGAGAGATCAGGGGGCAGTGGGGATAAATCCCATGATAAATCAATGTATGAAGCTCTGAGGAGACCCCAAAGTCAGTCCTGCAGTCCGGGTTTGCATGGTGATTCCTAAACCCACTGAGCATATTCTGGTACCTTGCATGCCCCTAAAAGCTTCAGAGAAATTGGTATTTTTGTGAATTTCCAGGGCAGGAAAGCTCAGTGCTGAGCAGTGCCAGCATTGTTTGAACACTTCATCCTCCACTCCAGACATTACTGCATTTCCACATTTGTTCCTAAAGGATGATTTAGAGGTGATTTTCGTTGAAGATACCCAAAGAGAGTGAAGCATTGCTATTGCTGAACCAAGTCAGGTTTAAATTATGCAGAAAGAACTTAGCAGGGTCATTCTTATGACGTACTTAAGGATCACATCTCTCCTGAAAATAAGATTCAGCCTTACTCTGAGGCTTACAAACTGTTTAGTAATTTTTCTTTTTGATTCCTTTAATTTCCCCAATAAGTAACTTACTGTTTTACAGCTAAATACTGTAAGTTATGTATAAAAAAAAATTAAAAAAAGTTGTTTGTTTGGGTTTTTTAAAATGAAATATCTGACCATGAAACCCCAAATGCAATAAAATACTGAGCTATTCAGTAATGCTGGAAAATAAGATACAGCCTTACTCTGAGGCTTACAAATTGTTTAGTAATTTTTCCTTTTGGTTCCTCTAATTTCTCCAATAAGTAACTTACTGGTTTACAACTAAATACTGTAAGTTATAAAAAA
The DNA here is from genome assembly GCF_035770615.1 of Melospiza melodia melodia. NCBI lineage: Eukaryota > Metazoa > Chordata > Aves > Passeriformes > Passerellidae > Melospiza > Melospiza melodia. The sequence goes on along the minus strand of NC_086208.1, from coordinate 15,070,631 downwards.
AAATTTTAAAAAAAGTAGTTTGGGTTTTCTAAAATTAAATATCTGACCATGAAACCCCAAATGCAATAAAATACTGTATAATAGAATAAAATTCTGTAATATATTCTATATACTAAATTCAGTAATAATTCTATAATAAAATAAAATTCAGTAATGCTGGAGCCTCTTCTCTCTGATTCTCCTAAATAAGCATTCAATGAGATGGGCACAGTCGTGGAGAACACTGAGCCTGGGACAGAAATGCCCTCTCCAACCACACCTTCACCATGGGGTGGTTCTGTCATGGTGTTTCCATCATCTCCACTTGCCAGAAACACTGCTGGAATTACCTTCTACATTTACAGACACAGGCCCTTCATCTCCCAGGAGCCCAGAGTATTTTTGAGATTGGAAATGAGGAGATAAGCTTGCCCTCCCCCCTGGAAAGCATCCCTCTCTGCCCTGGGTTTCTGCAGCTCATTAAAAGCTGTCAGCACCTGCAGCCCTCCCAGCAGGGCACCAGGGATGGAGGGACATGTGAAGAAGAGCCCACAGAGAGTATTTGTGGAGGAAGGATGAAATGCTTGTTATGGATGCTGTGGAATCTCAGAGAAATGAGAACCTTAAAGCTGAGCAGAAGGCTCAACTTAAAATCGAGCTGTGGGTTAAAAAAGAGTTAAAGAGTATGAATTTTCATTTGGAGCAAATGTTGTTCTTGGAATATATGAAACATCTATTACCAGACATCAATTCCTACCATATGGCACATGCATTACTTCTCCTGCTAAGCAGACCTGCAGTTGCAAGGCTTGTAGCTCACATCCAGCCATCACACTGGGATAGAAAAGTCCACTTTGATGGAGTGCATCAGTCTGGCAAGCTGGAGGTGCTCACATGGAGCTGTGGAAGCTCCCTGAGAGTCTCTGCTCTTGTAAAATCTGTGCCTGAGCACTGCAGCATGCACTGTGTCTGAGGGGAGCGAACACCTCCAGCCAAATTATCACTAGGATTAGGCAAACTAATTCAACTCAGATAAGTTCCTCAGATCTTTTCTAAAGCTCCAAGCAGGCTCTCAGTGAGGATTTACTTTGGCAGCTCTCAGTCTCTTCTATCTCATAAGCCTGTGTTGCAATGGAAAAGAAAGATTTCAAGATTCTTTTTCCTGGCAGTTAAAATAGGACGGAGGCCTCTTCTATTCCCTTGCAATTCACAGGTTGAAAGGGTCTGATCTGTGCGATCCCGTCATCTTTTATTTCTTAACCTGGAAAAGAAAATGCCTTGCAACATTTCCAGTGCACCTGGAGCAAAGACTGGTGGACTTTGGATCTCAGGATACATCCAGGATCTCGGGATGAATCCAGTTTAACTTCTTTGGAGGGACAAATGAAGAAGAGCAGAAGCAAAACCGAGCATGAGTCACAAAAACTCAGAACAGTGAAATCCAGCTCTGAGCAGGTGTTTTTGCTAAGTGAAAATACTCATCCAAATGTGCCTTAGTGCATCAATTTGGCACAAATATACAGAAAAAAACCTTGTTGCATTTTTCTCTGGGTCATGACCCTGAATACACTCAGTCCTGCCCAGGATCCCAGATTTACTGAGAACAGACTCACAGCCTTGGTGTGACCTCATGAGGTTTAATTTCCTTTCTCCCTGACAACAAGATCATAATTATTGAGGTTTTAGCTGACAGGCACTGACTGATTAAATCTAAAATAAATACTAATTGCAGACACATCATTAAAAAGGAGAGCCAGTATCTGACTCTAGGTCAGACACAAGCAAAGATCCACTCTGAGTTAAGGACAAACCCCAGCTTGGTGATGAGCTTGATGTTCTTTCTAAAAGTGACAGTCTGTAACGATGAGAAGCCTGAAATTTAGCTGAGGGCATGAGCCTGGAAATGTTCTGTCACCAAACCACACTGAGCACACAGCACAGCTGAAGGAACTGCTCAAGCCCAAGGTGACACTAAACAAGTCCTCTGCTGCTCAATCTGCCACATCCCTCGCACACTGATACAGCTCTGGAAATACAAAATTCACCCTTCAAGCCCTGCCCGGCCTCTGTGCCAGGGTGGGCACGAGCTGAAAGCTACAAGCATCATTTTATGTCAATTTTCAGACCTGCTTCCTCCCCTCAAGCCTTGCTGCACTCCTGTGACCTTTTAGGTGCAAATGTCAAAAGGTCCCAATCAGGAATGAAAAAATTGCCAGCACCTCTGACAGCTTGCATCTGGGTTTGGCTCATTCTTTTTTTCCCGAAGCTTTTTCTTGTCTTTCAATGTGGAGCTCGAGCCCATGTTCCCTTTTCCCAAAAACTGATCCAGCCACTTACGGGATTCTCAGTGAGATCATTCAGGAAATATTTCCAGTTGGAGGTCTTTGCTTGGGGATTTTTTTTTTTAATTTATTTATTTATTTTGTCCTGTGCTTGGCATCAGTTACAGGTGCTTTTCCTATTTTGGATGGAAAGGATATTAAGCCGTATTCCTAAAGGTCCTTTTGGCGTTTTTTTTCCCCCTTTTAATTTGCCAAAAAAGCTTTTGATGGAACATCCTCCCCTGGCCCCCAGTCTGACAGGATTCCCTGACCTGCATAACGCTGTCCAGATTGAAGCATGAGAAACATTTTGAAAATGAACTATGCTGGAGTCTGGGAGTTATTAGCTGCCAAGAAATCCCAAAAGCTTTTAAACCTTGTTTGCAGCTGCAGAGTAGGAAACCTAGGTGCTATTCATAGAGGAATTCAACAGGAACTGTAAATTCAAGGCAACTTGCTGCTAAAACACAAAGGTAAAGAATTAAAACAGACTTAAGGAAAGAGCAACCCAAGCCATTACCATGCCAAAGTGACTGATTGAAAAGGAAGTTTGAAAAATTTCAGTATGCCTGGCTGGGATATAAAACTCAGGCTGAGGTAAAACAGCACATTCTCTAAAATCGTGTGTCCTTTGCAGCTGGTTGTAGACCAGGGCTGAGAGAGGAGGCTGAGGGGCTTGTTAGCACTCCAGGATGGGAGATTTTTGTTATGCAGATGGAACAGGAGAAGTGGACGTGGTTCTGGGAAAAGACCAGACTCAATCAGCCCAAAATTGCCAGAACTTTTTAATCCTTGGAAAAGGCCAAGTTGGATGGGGCTCTGAGCAACCTGATCTAGTGGAAGGTGCCCCTGTCCATGGCACAAGGGTTGGAACTGGATGGTCTTTAAAATCTCTTCCAAACAAAACCATTCCATGATTCTCTGAATAAACATCTTTATCGATGAATCAAACACTGCTCAATGCAACAACCCTACACACTTTATTTGCTGTACCATCAGAAAACTGCTCCTCCACCATTAAAGCAAAAAAAAAATTAGGGTGAATATTTGAGGTGGTTTCATAACTAAGGGTTGTAACGAGCATTGCTTGACAATCAGAAGTCACTGGAGCATGCTGGCTGTATAGAAGGTGCTCACCAGCCACTGCCCAGACTGTGAGAATGGGCACAGCCATTCGATTTTCATTTCCCAAATGAAAATTGGGAATTTTCAGGCAGAGCAGGAGCAGGCACACAGTGAGTTACAGCTTTTCCCTTCCAGCCCAGCCCCGAGGCCCTGCCTGGTGGAAAACACCCTCGTTCCCCCCTGCCCTGCTGCCTGCAGAGCAGCCAGCAGCCCCAGCCAGCGAGGGAATAAACTGTGAACACCTTTCAGGGAATGATCTCATCCCGAACAAAAGTTAAATAAAACAACTTGATAAATCACCCTTCCCCTGTGTGCACCAGCGCACAAAAAAGCAGAGTCCTCCTGCGAGCTGAAGTGAACAGCTGCTCCAGGGTTTGAGGCATTTTTAGGGGGAGAGGAGCTTGATTTTCAGATGGATCCTTAAGTGCAGCCTCTAAAAAATCAGGTCCCATCAAGTTACCTTGTGTTCAACAGAAGCATCCCAAATGAACTTGTCACTTGTCACCATCTCTTCCAAGGACTCCAGAAGGAGAAACAAGACTCTTAAGGCAGGAGAATACTTTTGCACACCTGGCTTGTACTACTTTAAGGAAAATTACTCTCAAGAGCTAATTAAAATGCATTATTTCCCCCCTCTAGCTGTATAGATTAATCTATTTCATTTTCAAAATCTCATTTTTTCCCATCACTTCAAGTATTCAGGAGAGATTACATTATTACAATCACAACTTGGCCTCGGTCCCAGAACACAGAGATGAAGAGAGAAAAGGCTTTTGTTGAGGACACGCACACACACTCACACACACACTTTAGACAAAATGAAAGCACATTAATCAGCTAATAGGGAGGGGGGGGAAAAATCTAAAGTCTTATGACAGAAGCATCAAAAATGAAAGATTTCTGCTGGAATGTAGTGTCAATGTAAAAGCAAAAAGACCAGGGAATCTCATGGAAAAGTATGAAGCTTTTTTTCTTTTTTTTTTCTTTCTTTTTTTTTTTCTTTTTTTTAACTAGGGAAGAACACAGACCTTGGTCTTTCAGAAGCAACCAAATGGAAAGGACATTTTTCAAGGACACAGGGCGGTTCAGGCCAATATTATGTTCAGGTGAAATCAAGATCATTAAGATAATATGAAGCCCAAAGAGGTTAAAAAACTACTATTACTGTGGCAGTTTTACTGCAGTGAAAGACCTGTGAGGGAAAAGCAAAAAGAGAAAAACCACATGATGTATTAAGATGCTTCACTAGAGAGCAGGTACTCAAACTTTCCCTGGAAGAAACAAATCCCCCGAGGTGAAGGGACCAGATTTTTTTGGTCAGTTTTGCCAAAGTGCTTTCTTTAAAATGAATGTAAGCCCTGGGAAGTTCACAGAGTTGAAGGAGAGCAGAAGTGCTGTCCCTGCAGGATGCCTCCTCCCAGCCCTGCTGTTCCCCCTCTCTGCAGATGTTTGGGGAGGGGGAGAGGCTCAGGCTGTGGTTGCACATCTATTAATATCACATCTGCTGTGCTCTGAGGTTTCGTGGCAGGGCAGATTCGATCTGGATCAAGCACAAACACATTTTTGCTGAATTAGCCTGAGCACATGATGGGATGTGCTGCAGCTTTGAGTTAGCTGGCCACGTTATGGCAATCTGACACACAGCTCTGGGCTTGGCAAAAAGGTTCCCAGGATCAAGGTATGCCACAAAGCTGTCAAATGCATTTGAACCAGGTGCTCAATTTGTACCAGATCAGGAGTTCCCATCACAGGGATCAAGCTCCTTTGATCCGCTGCTGGGCACCTTAAATCCAGGTGTATCATCTTGTGAGAGCAGCCTCCAAATCCCAAACCCATGAGTGTGAGATAGTCACCACTCCCCAAAACCCAGAGCCCAGAAGTTAGAGAAAACAAACTGGGGCTAGATCTAAGTTTTATAAGTATTCCTTTTTCTTTTCCTTGCTGCAACAGGGGCCGGTTCCCTGTGGGCACAGGTCAGGGCAGGGATGCTGCTGCCTTCACTGTGCATCTCCCCACGAGCCTCTGGCTGAAGGGCTGTCTCAGGGAAGGGGCAGCACATCAGAGCAGTGAGAAATGAATAAATATTCTATTTTGTCGGAAGGATTTGGGGTTTTAAATTATATATTTAGCGAAAACACAAATAATTCATGAGTGTTTTCAAATACATGAATAATTCAGGCTGGAACCGAAATAGCTAAATCATCAGGGCCATCATCCTCATAGAGGCACCCAGGATAGGTTATTTCAAGTACATTTCACTGCAGACTGGCACGTGCACAAATTCACTAATAAGCAGCTGCATCCCTGCCTTTTTAGCTCCACAAACCCCAGCCAGTCACAAATCCCTGACTCAGGGTGCCAGCCCTAGGGCTGAGATGCATCAGAGCCCTAATTGAGCCATGGCTTTAAGAGCAGGGACAGAACCAGTTTGAAATCCCATTTTATAGCTCCTCAAACCACATCTGAACCATGTGGTACATGTGTGGCATTTAAAGAACAAATTATCTGAGCACCATACAAATGTTTCACTAACAGCTAACTCCAAGCTCTAGCAACCAGCATTCCTGCCTGCATATTTGTGGCTGACATTGTGTAGACTTTGAGGCATGTGTATTTGTTAATTTGAATTCTGTGTATTTTGTGGGCATTGAGGGTGTAATACTGAAACCATAACTTCATTGTGAAAAAGTTTGCACTTTTGTATATATATGGAAATGTGGTGTGAGCTGGACAGCCAGATATCGTAGCAAGAATTCTCAGAACAAGAAATATCTCAGGTTTTTAAGTAATTTTGTGGCACTGAGGGACATGGTTTAGTAGTGGTAGGCTTGGCAGTGCTGGGTTAACAGTGGGCCTTGATGACCCTAGAAGTCTTTTCCAACCTTAATGTTTCTATAAATCTAAATACCTTTTAATGACAGTTGCTGTCATAAGAAGATGGAGCTGAGCTTTGCTGGCTCTAAGCATTTTGACAAAGAGCATCATTCTGGTTCTTGAACTCCCAGTGCATCACCAAGATACCCCTGTGGCAATGGGGACATGGTGACAATGGTGACATTGGTGCAATGGGCAGCACCCCAGCCACCCTGTGTGGCTTCAGCCAGAGCCCTGAACAATTACCAAGGAGCACAGGCAGCTTTTAGAGAGCAATAATTGAGTGAGCAGCTGTCCCACATGGCCCTCCTGCATCCCACTGCAGCAGAAAGTTATCTGGCATGGGTTACACAGCTGCTCCTTGGCTGTGTAACCCATGGGAGACAACAGGGACAGCAAGAAAGGGTTTTTGGAAGGAAGCTGTAAGTCTAATATTTCATTGAGAGGAAATGAAGGAGCTGCATTGTGGTATTGACTTATATCTGATGGCATTTCACATTCTCTGCTTGTCACCCCAGCTGTGTCTCTGCTTTGGGAAAACCTGGGGCTCAGAACCACCAAGAGAAAAGCATTGCATGGCGAATGCCTGACACTGAGTGTGCTGGAGGCACTTCTCTAACCCTCTGATCTTGGGACACATAACAGCTCATTCATTCTGCCTCTCTTTTTTCAGTTTTGCAGGAATTCCCCCATTGTAAGGAGCCCTTGACCTTACCCCCATTCCTTCTGCTACCGCCTGACATCTTCCCATCATATGTTCACAGTGTGTGTGTCTTCAGTGAAAAGCAAACCACTGCTGCTGCTCCAGGGCCCCAGAGAAAACCTGGAGAAAGGAAGAAAGAAAGAGAAACCTCAGCCTCCCTGGTTCTTCCCAGAGATGTGTTGCTCCAGCAACTGGAAGTCAAACAATGATGTCAAGAAGACAGAGCCAAGCCCTTGGAGTGCAGCGTCCAGTTGCCACAGCAACTCGTTCTTAAAGTGGTGCAGGGAGGCTTTCTTTTCCCAGTAGTAGAAAAATATGAGTGAGCAAATGAGTGTAAAGGATGTTTACCTGGGGCTGGGGGTGTTAATTTAGGGGGCTGGGATGCAGCACCCTGCCAAAGGGCCAGGGCAGGGAGGAGGAGGAGGATGCTGTTCCCTCCCAGAGGAGCGGAGCAGCTGCTTGGAAAGGAACTGCTTTGCTCTTCCTTTCACCAAAGGAAATGCCAGAGAAGCAAACTCTGCTGCCAGATGCCACATGGACACCAAATGTTCCCCACTGGCTCCCCCCAGCCCATGGTGCTGCGAGGGGAGGGCTCCTGGTCTCGCTTTCCTCCCTGAGCTCCCTCAGCTGTTGCAGACCCATCTGTCCCACACTGGGCAGCTCCAGGCTTCAGACAGGGAGGACAGGTGCTGGGGGGGTGGGGGGACCCTTGGGCCACCCCTGAGCTTAAGCCCTTTCCCAGCTTCCCGCATGGCTCTTTTGTTTGGGGCCATCACTTTGTGGCTCCCCAAGAACTGAAATCTGTGGCAAAAAGACGCAGCTTTAGGATTTCACTGCAAATAAAAAACCTCCCCCAGCTCTCTGCCCCACAAAGGGCTAAGAGGGGAGGTGGAGTGGGAGCTGTTGGTGTTGCTGGGGGACAGGACATGGCCAATTTTGGAGGTGACAGCCAAGGTTTTTGTTGACGGAGCATTTGCTCACATAGCTCCTTGCACTTTGCTTCCCAGAGCTGCCATCCATCCCTGTGGATGTGGGACACAGGAGACACCTCCAGCTCTGGCCCCTGCTTGAAAGGCACCACGGATCTCCTGAGGAGCTGCTTTATCCCCACGTGCCTGTGAGGAACAACCTGATTAACTCTTGCACTGATTCATCCTTATCCATTTATCTAACACAAACCATTCCTTACTCCATTAGGTCCTTGCTCTCACTGAGTAATCCCCGGTTGTATCATGCTTTGGAATTAGTCTGCAAGGTCCTCAGGGCAGGGATCATGCCTTGGAAGGTGCCTCACAGACTTTAGGGCCATTGCTAAATTAATAAGAATGTAATAAAAGTATTAGAGCTCTACCGAGGGAAGCATTGTTATGCCCCAGAGGCAGCATATCTGGTTAACAACCCTGAAAAGAAATGCCAACAACATTAGCCTCTGCCCCTACATCCCTCCACCTAATGTAAAATTAAATAGCTACAAATTACCTATCTATTTTTCTATCTGCCTAGGCAATTAGCCCATGCTCATTACTGGACATGTGGGGATACATCCAAGCTCACCAAGATGGGAGGCACGACACACAACGAGGCAAGAGGAGATGCTCTGAGGCTTCTGCTGCCTTGTAAAACACACCGTTAAACCACAGCACGTTGGACCAGCAGCAGAGGTCAGAAAAAACCTGCAAACTCTGGCAGGAAAAGTGTCCAAAGGGCAAACTGAAAGCCAAGGGCAGCAAACAGGCTGTGAAAGTTTTCTCAAGGGTGTGGGCAGGACAGAGAGGAGCAGCCAGGGATGTTTATTCATATGGGAAAGGCAAACACCAAGCTATAAGCAAATGTGGCGTTTATCTGCAGTTAAGCTCGTGCATACATCTCCATGAACTGGAGGTGCAACCCCACTGACAGGGAGCCTGCTGCCAGTGGGGCATTGTCAGGGATAAATCCATGGAGCTGCAGCCAGGGGACAGCTGAGCATCACACAAAGCGTCCTGGAAGGAAATTCAGGGTGAAGTTTTTCAGTCAGCAGCACAGACAGGACTCCCTAGGCCTGAGCTGAATTTGGAGCCCCCACAACTCCCTCCATGAGCCAAGAACTCTCCCTCAAATCCAGTGCTTCAATCCAGTTAAGTTCAAGCCCTCTGCTCTGCTTGACAGCAATGCTGTATTTTTATTCAAGGCAGGATCAGAGGTCTGATGAAACCTCACGTTGCCAGTATAAAAGTGGAAGGAGCTTCAGCTAATCCAAGGAAAATGAAGACCACCGCTTTCACCCCACACCCCTCCTGAAAAGAGAGAAAATGCAAACCCCACATTTGACTCTCTTGGAAGAGAAAATTTCCTGCAGTCCTCAGATGGTTAAAGCATGCAGCTTTAGTGTGCTGCAGAAGGAATAGCAATTACATCCCCTTCACCTCTTGCCAGCTTGGGCTCTTTGTTTTTGGGTTTTTTTTTGGGGGGGTGGGGGTATTTTGTTCTAAATCTTTCAACTGTTTTTGTTTGGTTGGGTTTTTTTTCCAGCCCTTCTTATGGGGGAAACATTCTCACCCTTCATGAGGAAGGGTGGTTTAGAGGTGGAAGAAAACAAGAGGAGGGAGTTCACAGGCTGCTTCAATGTCATTTAACAAATGAGAGAGAAAATGGAAGAAAGGAAAGAAAAGAAAAAGGAAAGGAAAGAAAAGGAAGGAAAGAAAAAGGAAAGAAGAAAGGAAAGAGGAAAGAGAAGGGAGAAAGAGAAGAAGAAAGGGAAGGGAAGGGAAGGGAAGGGAAGGGAAGGGAGGAAGGGAAGGGAAGGGAGGGAAGGGAAGGGAAGGAAGGGAAGGGAAGGGAAGGAAGGAAAGGAAAGGAAAGGAAAGGAAAGGAAAGGAAAGGAAAGGAAAGAAAGGAAAGGAAAGGAAAGGAAAGGAAAGGAAAGGAAAGGAAAGGAAAGGAAAGGAAAGGAAAGGAAAGGAAAGGAAAGGAAAGGAAAGGAAAGGAAAGGAAAGGAAAGGAAAGGAAAGGAAGGAAAGGAAAGGAAAGGAAAGAAAGGAAAGGAAAGGAAAGGAAAGGGGAGAGAGAAAGAAAGAGAGAGAGAAAGGCCAGGTCTTCAGTGGAGTTAGCCTGGCCATATTAAAGGAGCAGGTGTTGTACTGAGTTAATTTATCTGGGAGGGGACCTGAGCAAATCCCAGCAGCCCTGCTGAGAAAAAAGCTTTGTGTGCTGACACAAAGCCCTCCCTGCTGCAGCGCTGCTCTTGCTGCTTTCCCTTCCCTCCTCCCCAGCTTCTCCTAATTGCAGGGCTAATGTCCTCTGACAAGTGCCTCAGATGGTCCAACAACAGCCCTATCACCCATTCCCCATCCCTGATTATTATGATTTTCACAGCCCAAACCCCTGCCGACCTCGGGCTGCTGCTCTTGATTATTCTCCAGCACAGCCCTGTCTGCTGAGGAGCTGCAAAACCCCCCCTGTGCCACACTGAGCACCCAATTGCTTGGCTGCTGTGACACTGCTGCAGTTTCTGGCACGGGGAACGGTGCAAAGGGGGTTCCAGAGATTCCTCTTTTGAGGCTGCAGGCCCAGGAGCCACATCAAAGCTGGGTGTTTGTCTGATGTTTGCTTGGAATGATGGTGTTGGAGGGAGGGGGCCTATCTGCCTGCCATGCCTGGAATATGTGAGTTATTGGCAGAGCCCCCAGCCACACCACAGGCTGTGTGTCAATTAAAAAGGGGATCTGGAGAGCAGCAAGCCCAGGCAAGCAGAGATGGGGAGCAAGTTTATTTATGAAGGGATTGAAATAGGTAGATGGTCTTCATATGAGGTCAAGAGGAACAACCTGGCAAAATCCTCTGTTGACAATGAAAAGAGAATTGCATTTCTCACTCCCAAATCCATGCCCAGAAACCAGCATTGCCCTGAGATCTCAGGCTTTTACACAAAAATCACCATTTCCACCAGGGCCACACCACCCACCCTCGATGCAACCACTTTTACAAAGCCCAAAACGTGGAGCAAATATCTCCAGCAGCCCCTCTGTGCTTTGAGGCTTCTCTTCTTCTACTTGGAGGACTTTCCTCTGGGAACAGAGGCAATGATGGCAGCAGAAGGGAAGCCAACACCTTCAAGAGCTGAGCATTAAGATGTGCCACAGCTTCTCTGCTGCTTGGCACCACAGTGAAATGGATGCTCTGGGAAGGCAGAGGGAGCAGACTTTTATCCCTGCTCCCAATACCTCCAGAAGATGCATGGATGTTGCTGGAATAACCTCATATCCACAGCAGCCACAGGAGGGGACAAACAGGGTGGGAATGGGGTCCCCTGGCCATGAACAGCTGCAGGGACAGGAAATTTATCACTGTGCTTTGGAGGGAGAGGAGGTGCCCATCAGGCAAGAGGAAATCATGCCCTTGCATCAAAGGGTTCCTTCAATGGGAAGGAGAGAGGGAAAGATTTCAGGACTCCAGCAAGCCGCAAAGGGCATCTCACTCAAAAAGTGCTCAGGGGTTTCGTTGCACAAAGCAAAAATAAAAGGCACCCTTTAAAGTACAGTGAAAGGAAAATCGTGTTGGGGAGGAAAAGGAGGGGCTGTGGAAAGGGATGAGAGCAGCTGGAGAGGAATTCCAGCGGGACAGATAGACAGGCAGTCACACAGCCTCTTAATTATTTAAAAAATAAACGAACACAGAAAAGGACGTCCTGGGGAGGAGGGGGAGGCAGAACCTCAGGGTTCCCATCAATTATGCACAAACCAGCTCAGGGGCACTGTGAAAAAGGGTCCTGTGGGCACCGTCAGGGAAATGTCACCAGGAGCTGGCCCCAGGTGACACAGCAGTACCTTGGTGACCCTTGGTCACCCCTGCCTCATTGTGCTGGGCAACTCGAGCTGGCATCCACACGAGGAAACAAAGGGACACAAAGGCTTGGCAGAGGTTTGTGTTTCTGATTGCACTGCAGCCACGATTTCACCTGGCACGGACAGCCTGGAGCCCTCCTGCTTTCTGAAACAGTGACCACAACAAACTGTTAGGTGTTAAATGGAAGCCAGCCTCATCCAGGTAAGCAAAGCTACACAGGAAATAAATCTGTCCTTACTGATCATTTCTCCTGACTGGAGCATCTCCTCCAGAGCTGCAGGTTCCAAGTTCTTAACAGGATCATGTCACACACGCTGCTCCTGGGGACTGCACAACATGATTTTTCTTGGCTGAACAGCCACCTACACTGCTGGATTTCAGATCTCTTTTTTTTTTTTTTCCAAGAGTTGCATTAACAGAAAACCACCAAAATATGACAAAGTGGAAAAAGTATTTCTTCCCAGTTTTAATGTTTTTCTTATAACCTGAGCCTTGCAATAGTATCCCAATATCTTTTGTAAAGCTCTGGCCCAGAAAGTCTGAAGCTTAAGAGGGGAAGAACCATGTCAGGTTCAGAGTGGTAATCCTGTATCCTGTGTACACTTCTATTGTTTCTTGCTATGATGAGAAAATACAAATTATTTCCTAGAAACCAAAAGCATTAACTTGCCTCTGCACACCATCAAATAGACATTGAACAGTAAGAGGTTTGGCTTGCAAACTGGTGCTGCTAGAATTCCAGTTTTCATCCTTGTCCTGGTTTTAAACCACAACATGCTTGTAAGTATGAAGACCCAAAGCCTTACAAAATCTTAACCCACCCAGGTGGTCCTGATTCCTCCTATTCCTCCAGCTTTTGTTTATCCATGGACAAAATGGCTTTTATTTTGCATTGAGCTACTCCTCAAATCCTACAGAAACATGCAGCTTGCAAGCAAGAGGGGTGATGTGTGTTTGATAGAAACCACCCATAGAAGTGAAACCACAATTTTCACGATAAATCAGCAGATGGGCAAGCACGCAGAAACTGTATCTGCCATAATGATTTATTTAAAATAAACAAATCCAGCTGTGGCAAAATAACGAGTTCTCTGCAAATGCACACACAAATTCTAGCTATTTCATTATGAACATATTAAACCTAGTCCCTCAACTCCAGGTCTTGATGATAATTAAATACACATAGATGTACTGCAGTGGATTTGCTCCTGGTAATTTGCATAGCAGAAAATAATTACTCTGGCAATTAGATACAGTGCAACGTGCTGCTCCTTTATGTGCACCACAAATTTCTTCTGATGTTTTGGCATCACCATTTAAGAAATTAATGAAGGCCCCTTTCCTATTAATAGCATGCTGCAGTGGGTTCATGGTGGCTTTGCCTCATATGTTTGGAATAACTTTTGTCCTTGTTGCTAGGGCTGGTGCTGCAAACCTCTTGCTGCCTTTAAATAGCCTGCTCCTTTGCTGGCAGCAGTGCTTTCCATTTGTTAGCTATTATATTGGTCATTTGTCCAATTGTGCTGCTCTTGTCCAGTGATCAGCCACGCAGGGCCAGGGCATCCTTCAGTTCAAGGGAAATAATCAGTTTGTTCCCCTCCTGTCCAGGCTATTTGTCCTGTCATACACAGGGATGAAGAAGAGTCTCTGACCGAGGAGAAAAGGCTTGAATCTGTTTAGGTGAGGCCCCTCATCCCAGGCTAAGCTCTAAAGCCCCCAGGTTGAGAAAAGAGGTCCCCAAACACCAGCAGCAGCAAAGGGAAGGATTAGGCAGAAGAGAAGCATCAGGAAAACAAAGGCACAGAACAGATTTGCAGGTCTGAGTTTTGTGCAGCCAGAAAGCCCAGCCTTTTCCTCTCTAAAGGCATTTCCCTTTGAACATTGGTCATAACAGCCTCCGAGAAAGCCTTCTCTCCCTCTTGAGGCTGCTGCCTGAGCTACAGCTGGTCCTGCCTGCAGCCTCCCCTGCACTTCAACCTGAGCCTGTGCCGAAAGGAGGGGATGCCTTAGGTCACTTCCAGCAGCTCTGGGTAGCCAGAGAGTATCACAGCTTCATTGTTTAAAAATGGGAGGCATATATAATAAATTTTCGTTAATCAAGTCAAGAATTTTGATGTTTGAGAACCCATTTGCTGCCAGTGCACATCTAATAATAAAGGGAGAACAGGGAAGCATGAAAGGCAAAACAGACGACAAGAAATGTGTGTGCGAGGTGAGACCATCACCATGGGGAAATTCTCTCCTCACCCAGACAGCTCCTGGTCCTGATTCCTTACAACCTCAGAGCATTTTCCACTGGTGCTGCCACTGCTCTTGCCCTGCTGTCCCAGCTTCTCTCAGCTCTTGCCCAAATTGCCCTGAGCAACACCTCCTCCTTTCTGTTGCCCTTCACTCTTTGATTTTGAGTGAGGTTTAGTCTACTTGCACAAGAAAATGTGGCCCAGAAGTGAGGGTGACAGCCTGGGCAGGGGAGAGCCACATTCAGTTCTCCCTGCCACTGGCTCCTCCCCTAACCCTGGGCATCCTATTTCACACCTCCTGCTGTCCACCACTGCCTTCTTCAAAGCACTGCCCAGAGATATTTATGTTTTATTTATGAACATCTATTAAACATTCCAAACACTCTGAACTTGATGTTGGCCACCAGCCACTTAAAAAAAATTTTAAAATCCTGTCAATTTTGGCTGGATGCTTATCCTTAGGTGAAACTGCAGTTCTGCCATCACCCGCAGCCAGACTGGGGCAGGTTTCACCCTCCCTTCCTAAGGGCCAGCACTGCAGCTCCATTTCCCAGGGCAGAGAGTGTGAGATGAGCATGCAGAGATGCTGCAGTTCTCCCCCAAAGGCACCTGGAGGCCAGGCAGAGCTGGAAGGGTGGGACATGGCCACCCAGCCCTTCCCAGAGACACCCAGCCTGCTGCTGCTGGGGCCTGAAAAGGAAGAGGGAAAATGCAACAAAAGGCAAGAATAAAAAGATTTCCATTCCAAAGCACAATTAGGAAGAATGCACCCCTTTTTCTCAGGGTTAGGCTTTTTTTTGCCTTTTTCTTTCTCTGGCCTGGCTCATGGCTGCCTGCAGATCCCTTTCCTCGTTGCCTAGCAGGGCTAGCATTCATGGCAAGCTGAGGTACACCATGGATGCTCCCTGCAAGCAGGCTGCTATTTCCTACCCAGATGTCTTTTATTTCAGTCAGTGTCGTTGCCTGAAGAGCAACAATAGCACTTTATTTCCATGGCACTCATCTTTGGGTAGTCTGGTAACAACCTTGCCTTACCTTCAGCTCTGTTGTACTCTCCATGAATAGCTCAAACAGAATAATTCAAAACAAATCAAAAAGGCTAAACCTGTAAATCCTGCCATTCTGCAGGGCCAAAGGGTTATTTTACAAAGCACAAGCACTCAGGCTACACAGCTCTGCTGAAGGGCCCTGTAACAGTCAAGAACAGCTGAATTATCAATGCCCCATCTCCTCCAAAAGGAACAAACTCCAGGGAAGGAATCAATAGGAAAACTTTACCATACAGAGCCCTTAACTCAAGACACATTTTAGGGATAAAGCCTTTAAAAGGCAGGGGATAAGATGCTAGACTAGGACTTAGGAAAAGACTGAACTCCATCCTTGAGTATCTGGCCGTGCCATGGGTTCCCCCATGCAAAATGTAAGATTTTGATATTTGTTTCCTCAATCAAATGATTTGGAGTCCACTGACAGAATAGGGTTAATAAGAACTAAACCTCTGAGCTATTTATACCTCCCTATTATTTAACAGAATAGTTTTAATGCTGAGATGTGCCAGAGAAGACACAGGGATAAAAGTTTCTGCAAACTTCTAACTGCAGGCACCACATTTGCAGGATATCTGACAGGACATGATCCAGCTCCTCCTGATCAGTTTTGGAATGGGATTTGTGACATGTCCACTCGTCCAGGCAGGAGAATCAGTTTGCTGATTCTTACGCTCCCATGTCTCTAAAAACTGCACTTTTTACAAACTAGAAAGGGGAAATGTTCTCCTACACCTGCTACATGATGGATGGAGAGGCAGTTCAGCCTCTCAGAATGAATTGCCATTAACAGAATTGGAGTGCGGGTTTCCAAAATACTGTCTGAAAAGTGAAGCTTACCCCAAAGCTTTCAAATTTAGAAATTTCGCCTTCACAAGCCTGTGAAGTATTTCACCTGAGATGTTTGTGATTTGTCTGTGCCTTTCATCTTCATACAAACACCTAACACCTCTGCCACATAAGGCACTGAGAACAGGACATAGAGAAATATTGTGATTATAAAACTGATTTATTGTTTACTCTCACAGGGCCTAGTTGTTACTTCCACTGAATTCAATGGGAGTTTTGCCATCGACTTCAATAGGGTGGAGCAGAGCCAGGGATTTTTGTCTGTTAATTCCTTGTGGATCATTTACAGCTTTCCAAGCACCACTGCGAAAATAAACTTCAGATTTTTAAAAAACCACACGCACACACAACAAAAAACCAACTGGAGTTAAAATGTGTATAAAGACCAAAAGAGAACCACTGGCATAATATCCCTACAGCATTTCAGAATAATTCATTATTTACTCATTAAATCAGCAAGCGACAGCTCCATTCCTCAGGATCAGCAGCGTGTGCGTTTCTCACGCTGGCAATCCAATCATTCACAAGCCATGTGCATAATTTGCTCTTGAATATATATAAACTTTAGATATAATGAGTTGGGCACAGAGACATGGCCAAAAGTGAGCTGGATGAGTGACAATGCTCTGAAGGAGCCAAGCAAAGACATCCAACACAAGGGAGGGAATGTCTCTTCTGGGTACCTTTCTGCTGTGGTTCAATTGACCAGCTCTAAGATGCCCAAGGTCCTGGTAAGGGACAGAAAGCTACAGAAAAACAGATAAACAGGGAGCCAAAAAAAGGGAAAAAAGTTGAAAACTCATGCACTCCTTATTTCCTCCACCTTTAAGGTGCCTCTCCAATCTTAAGTGACAAAACTCAACATTAGGATTGAATTTGTGCATTTTGCACACTGTTGTTACGTGTTTTCAGACAGAGCTCATCTGAAACTAAATAATTTCCTCGCAGAAGCATGGGAAAAGTCACTCTTTTCCAAATTTCCACCAAAGAGTCAAAAACTACAGCCCTGGACTAAAATGGGGCAATGCTCCTGGATGAACCTCCACCATCCTTCTGAACTAATTCTCATGTCAACTGCTTGGGAAAAGTAGGACTAAGACAAAGGGGAGCTGAAAGCCTGGGGCTTGAATGGAAACTATAAAAGGAACAAAAGTAGCAGCAACAAAACTCCAAGGACTCCTTTGGCACCCAAGGAGGGAGCTTAAAATACAGCCAGCATCTCTCAGCCTTTTTTCCCTATCTTGGTCTAAAAAAAAAAAAAAAAAAAGAAAAAAAAAAAAAGAAAAGAGACAGCTCTTCGAAACAATCTCTTTCTGTGTAAGCTGTTGCCAGAGTCTGAGAGAATAAGCCAGGGTTTCTGTGCCAGCCCATTCACATGGCCAGGTGAAAAGAAACCCATTCCTTTACAGCCTGTGCTGCCCCACACAACATCTGCTGAGAAAGTGGGATGGGAAACACCAAAAAGGGGAGAAGAGAACAGCCGAGGCCTTCAGGTTAGAAGGGCAGCCCGTTCCCACCAGGGAGTCCCTCTTTCACTCGCAGACAACTGCTGCATTTGACATTTCAATGGGAACTGAGGCAGAGCAGGAGGGAGGGCACGGAGGAGGGGGCGGCAGGACAGCGCATAAAGGGACCGGAGTGAGAAAGGCAAGGAGACAAAAATTCTGCATTTTCCCTTTCATTTCTGCTCTCAGGGTATTTCTTCTATAACACGACAGCCAGGAGAAAGAGGAGAGTTTGTTCTAAAATCGCACAGATAGGCACAGAGGGTTGGTCCTGCTAAAAACTTCTTCAAGATGAATCAATTTTATGGGGCTTACAGAGCAAAAATTTTTTCTTTCTTTTTTTCTTTCTTTTGGCCATCCCTTTTTTTGTTTGTGTTTTCAATGGGAAGGAAAAAGGATTTACATAAAACAAACAAAAAGAATGAATAGCAGCAAACCCTGCCATGGGCACCAACAGTGGATGCTTTTAGAAGAGTTACATGAATATAGTTTCAGTGTTCAGCATTGTCTGAGGGTTCAACACAGACACATTCATCCTGGGAAGTAATTCTGGGGTCCTGATCACTCCATACAAACCCCTCAATGAGAGCTGCATGCTTTTTTAAATCTGCTTTAGAGAAACTTTCATCCAAACACATCAGAGTAATTCTGCACAGGCTTCAAAGCAGCCCTGTGCCATGAAAGGGTATTATCTCAATTTTACAGAACAGGAAACTGAGGCCCAGAGGGAATCACGCAGGCAGCATCCAGAAATGAATCACTGGCAAAGCCTGGAATGAAACTGGTTCCCTGGAGCACCACGCTCATCTGCAGTGAATGCAGCAATGGCCTTGGCTGAGTAAGAGTCTCTCTGCTGGGTTTCATGTCAAGCCCAAATATGCAAACCAAAAATAATACAAATGAGGCCCTAACCAAAACAAGGCTCTCACATCTACAATCAAGGGATGTGGATTCATAGAGAACACCAGTCCATGTGCTAGGAAGAACAGAGGAACCTTTCAGGATCTGGAGAGGGGATACCTGAATGGGCAGGTGTGATGGTGTTCACAGGGGTCCCAGGATGAGGGAAGAGATGAGGATCTGCCTCCATGGTTCAGAAGGCTTGCTTTATTATTTTATGATATATATGAAAACTATAGTAAAAGAATAGAAGAAAGGATTTCATCAGAAGGCTGGCTAAAAATGGAAAAAGAAGGAATGATAACAAAAGTTTGTGTCTCGGACAGAGTCCAAGCCAGCTCACTGTGACTGGCCATTAATTAGAAGCAACCACGTGGGCCAATCACAGACCCACCTGTTGCATTCCACAGCAGCAGATAACCAATGTTTACATTTTGTTCCTGAGGCCTCTCAGCTTCTCAGGAAGAAAAAATCCTAAGGAAAGGATTTTTCATAAAAGATGTCTGTGACAGCCAGGGAGGGAAGATGACAGAGGAGAGCCCAGGAACAGCTTCTCTGAGGGGGAACTCGGGGATTTTAGGGCTATCCTCAGGACAGTGAGGTGAAACTGGGGTTCTGCTGCCATAAATCCAAATGGGAAATGAGAGATTACATCCACAGTTCACAGATCACAGAAAATGCTTTGGGTCGGAAGTGACCTTCAAGCTCCTCTTGTTCCAACCTCTCTGCCATGGGCAGAGGCACTTTCCACCATTCCAGGTTGCTCCAAGCCCCATCCAACCTGGTTGCTTTTCCCTGACAGAATTCCCATGGATTCCAGTTATGGAGGCAAAAAACCCCAGAGCTGGCAGGATTAGCACCACGCTCAGCACATGCTGTGCAGCAGCCAGGGGTGTGTTTTATTTGCTTGGGACAAGGGTCACACGCAGCAGAGGATCTCCAAAAAGCCACAAAGCCCTCAATGTCGGGGCTATAACTCAGAAGTGAGGATTAAGAGGTTAAAATGCTTTGTGTTCAGCTGTAATCAGTCTAGAGAGAGTTCAGCATCACTTACCCTTTTGTGTGTCAAAAATAGCCAATCTTTGATCCTTCTTGACTGCTGTGACTCAATGTTACTTCCTTTCTGTCTCTGCTCCCCTCTGGACACACAGCAGTGGGTTCCTGTTAAAGGGCCAGCTTGCCTGGGGCAGGTTTAAGGGTGATGGAACAAAGCCATGGGTGCTCCTCAGCCACCCTGGTCAGTGTGGGATGTGTCATATCCCAGTGAGCAAGGACAACCTGGGCATTCTTCCTACCAGCCTCATGGCTCTCCAACCTCTGCAGTGACCATTTGCACTTTTATGCTTCACAAGCACCCATAAAAATAATCCATAAGGTCCATCAGAAGGCATGGAGAGAACTTGACAAGTTATTTTGGAGCGGTTTGTTTCAAGGCAGAAGTCTCCCTGCAAACACCTCTGAGCTGCAGGTCTCTATTTTCCATCTGCAAAACAGAAAAAAAAAATACAAAATTCCCACAGAAGCTACCCACATTGAAACCCTGTGGGGAAGACAAAGCTGCAAAGCACCAGTAAGAGGTTAAATTTCTCCTCACCACCAGCTGTCAGGGAGAAGACAGCAGGAGATAGGAAAAAATGAAAGTCCTTCTCTAACTATAAATAAAAACTTTCCCATATCATTATTACAGTTATAAGGCAAGTTAGGAAAGTTTCCTATATCACAGTAAGAAGAAGTAAATAATTGAGTGACAACAGAGCAGAGCCACTGAGGGTCTCTCAATTCAGGCGCTGAGGACAAGCCCAGAGGACAAATCCATCCATCCCTTACCAGGTGGGGCTGAAGCCACTTTTGTGTGCCCAGCACTGAGAGGTTTCAGTGCTCTGCTCTGTAACACACACTCAGACACCAGATATCCACGGGGTAAGGCTGAGTAATGTGCTGGCTGCTATCTGCCTCGCTGAAAGGGTGATAAGAGTCAGCCAGAGATAGTCCTGCTTCCCAAATTAGATAGCTAAATGATCAGGCCCTTAGAAAAATAACACCAGCAGCCCTTCCCCACCATCACCTATCTGCTCACAGATAAGTACTGAGCATTGCTAAGGCAATGTTAACTGCAGCCTCAGCCCCCAGTCTTTAAAAAGCCATGACTCAGACGAGATCATGGAATTGGTTTAGATTTAATGTGACTTTTTCCATTAAAAAGCTCATTTGAATGAGCTTTGGGGTTTTTTCTCCTCGCTGCTGGACTGGAAATGGGTTTTAAAACTGAAAACGTGATCAAGAGACAAGTTGCTGTTCCTGCAGCTGTTGGGCTTCAGAGAAATATTTCCATTTGCAGGAAAGGTACAACTCATTCCCGGCCAAGAGATGTGGCGACAAGGAGTCTCTGTCAAAAGCATTCCTCAGGCTAAGTGAGCTGCCTCTCTGCCCTCAGCTCCAGCCAAGATTTTAAGCCCCAGTTCATATATATATATATATATATATATATATATATTCCCCCAAAATAACTGCCTCCGAGACGCACAAGTGTGTCAGCTCAAAGCACTGCCTGGTGATAAATTTGCTTTGCTGCAGCAGCTGATCCGTGCATTCACATTCACACCCAGAGCTTGGGGGTCCCTTCCAGCTCAGGATATTCTGTGGTTTTGGCCAATAATTTCTGGCAGAGGAAGGGCAGGTGCCTGTGTGGGCACTGAGGAGAGGCAATGACACCTGCACCATCCCTGCTGGCTGATCCAGGGCACCAGAACCAAGCTCCTGAGATGTTTGGCCGCTGATTTGGAATCCCTTGCAGCGCCTGCAGCGGGGCTTTGTCCCAGGAACAATCAGGGAGGGACCTCAGATGGTTCAGGCTGTTTGAAATCTTGTTTGTGTCCAAGGTCCCATCCCCACTGACCTCTGTCCGCAGCAAGGAACAGAGACATGCCTGGAGAAAGCACTGGAATAGGGTGTGAAGGGTTTGTTTGGGGGGGAAAAAAGAAAAGAAAAAAAGAAAAGGGAAAAAAAGGGGGAAAAAAAGGGGGGAAAAAAAGGGGGGAAAAAAGGGGGGGAAAAAAGGGGGGAAAAAAAGGGGGGAAAAAAAGGGGGGAAAAAAGGGGGGAAAAAAAGGGGGGGAAAAAAGGGGGGGGAAAAAGGGGGGGGAAAAAGGGGGGAAAAAAGGGGGGGAAAAAAGGGGGGGAAAAAAGGGGGGGAAAAAAGGGGGGGAAAAAAGGGGGGGAAAAAAGGGGGGGAAAAAAGGGGGGGAAAAAAGGGGGGGAAAAAAGGGGGGGAAAAAAGGGGGGGAAAAAGGGGGGGGGAAAAGGGGGAAAAAGGAAATAAAGGGGAAAAAAAAGGCATAAAAGGAAAAAAAGGAATAAAAGCCATAAAAGGAAAAAAAGGAATAAAAGCCATAAAAGGAAAAAAAGGGATAAAAGGGAGAAAAAGGAAATAAAAGGAAATAAAAGGAAATAAAAGGAAATAAAAGGAAATAAAAGGAAATAAAAGGAAATAAAAGGAAATAAAAGGAAATAAAAGGAAATAGAAGGAAATAGAAGGAAATAGAAGGAAATAGAAGGAAATAGAAGGAAATAGAAGGAAATAGAAGGAAATAGAAGGAAATAGAAGGAAATAGAAGGAAATGGAAATAGAAG